>NW_027441368.1:600000-1200000 GCF_949628215.1 Phalacrocorax aristotelis
GGCTGCACTGGTAGGGAACTGGGATGTACTGGGAGGAAACTGGAATGTCCCAGTTGACACCGACTTCCCTCCCAGTTTCCTCCCAGTATATCCCAGTTTCCTCCCAGTATATCCCAGTTTCCTCCCAGTATATCCCAGTAAATCCCAGTTCGCTCCCAGTACATCCCAATACATCGCCGTACATTCCAGTTCCGTTCCTGTCCATCCCAATACATCCCCGTTCCATGCCAGTACATCCCAGTTTCCTACCAGTTCATACCCGTACATCCCAATTCCCTCCCGGTTCACTACCACTTCTTTCCCAGTTCCGTCCCATTACATCCCAGTTCCGTCCCATTACATCCCAGTACATCCCAGTTCCCTCCCAGTACATCCCAGGTCCCTCCCAGTACATCCCAGTTCCCTCCCAGTACTGGGAGGGACCTGGGATGTACTGGGAGGCACTACAATGTGCGGGGATGCCCTGGGATGTACTGTGGAGGAACTAGGATGTACAGGCTTGTACTGGGTTGTACCGGGTGGAACTGGCAGGGATTTGGGATGTACCAGGATCTACTGGGATGTACTGGGAGGTAACTGTTATGTACTGGGAAGGAACAGGGAGGTAACTGGGATGTACTGGTAGGGAACTGGGATGTACTGGGAGGGAACTGGGACGTACTGTGAGGACACTGGGATGTACTGGTATGTACTGGGAGGGAAGTGTTATGTACTGAGGGGAACTGGGACGTACTGGGATGTACTGGGAGGGAACTGTGAAGTACTGGGATGTACTGGGAGTGAACTGGGAGGGAACTGGTATGTAGTAGGATGTACTGGGTGGGAACTGGGATGTACCAGGATGTACTGGGATGTAGTGGGAGGGAACTGGTATGTACTGGGAGGGAACTGGGATGTACTGGGATGTAGTGGGAGGGAACTGGGAGGGAACTGGGATGTACTGGGAGGGAACTGGGATGTACTGGGACATACTGGCAGGGAACTGGGATGTACTGGGAGGGGATTGGGACGGACTGGGAGGGAACTGGGATGTACTGGGCTGCACTGGTAGGGAACTGGGATGTACTGGGAGGAAACTGGAATGTCCCAGTTGACACCCACTTCCCTCCCAATGCCTCCCAGTATATCCCCGTTTCCTCCCAGTATATCCCAGTTTCCTCCCAGTACATCCCAGTAAATCCCAGCTCGCTGCCAGTACATGCCAATACATCGCTGTACATTCCAGTTCCGTTCCTGTACATCCCAATACATCCCCGTTCCATGCCAGTACATCCCAGTTCCCTACCAGTTCATCCCCGTACATCCTAATTCCCTCCCGGTTCACTACCACTTCTTTCCCAGTGCCTCCCAATACATCCCAGTTCCGTCCCATTACATCCCAGTACATCCCAGGTCCCTCCCAGTACGTCCCAGGTCCCTCCCAGTACGTCCCAGGTCCCTCCCAGTACTGGGAGGGAACTGGGATGTACTGGGAGGCACTACAATGTGCGGGGATGCCCTGGGATGTACTGTGGAGGAACTAGGATGTACAGGCTTGTTCTGGGTTGTACCGTGTGGAACTGGCAGGAATTTGGGATGTACCAGGATCTACTGGGATGTACTGGGATGTACTGGGAGGTAACTGTTGTGTACTGGGAGTGAACTGGGAGGGACCTGGGATGTACTGGAAGGCACTACAATGTGCGGGGATGCCCTGGGATGTACTGTGGAGGAACTAGGATGTACAGGCTTGTACTGGGTTGTACCGGGTGGAACTGGCAGGAATTTGGGATGTACCAGGATCTACTGGGATGTACTGGGATGTACTGGGAGGTAACTGTTATGTACTGGGAAGGAACTGGTAGGGAACTGGGATGTACTGGGAGGGAACTGGGATGTACTGGGAGGGAACTGGGACGTACTGTGAGGACACTGGGATGTACTGTTATGTACTGGGAGGGAAGTGTTATGTACTGAGGGGAACTGGTGCGTACTGGGATGTACTGGGAGGGAACTGTGAAGTACTGGGATGTACTGGGAGTGAACTGGGAGGGAACTGGTATGTAGTAGGATGTACTGGGTGGGAACTGGGATGTACTGGGATGGAACTGGGATGTACTGGGAGGGAACAGGTATGTACTGGGAGGGAACTGGGATGTACTGGGATGTAGTGGGAGGGAACTGGGAGGGAACTGGTATGTACTGGGAGGGAACTGGGATGTACTGGGAGGGAACTGGGATGTACTGGGACATACTGGCAGGGAACTGGGATGTACTGGGAGGGGATTGGGACGGACTGGGAGGGAACTGGGATGTACTGGGCTGCACTGGTAGGGAACTGGGATGTACTGGGAGGAAACTGGAATGTCCCAGTTGACACCCACTTCCCTCCCAATGCCTCCCAGTATATCCCCGTTTCCTCCCAGTATATCCCAGTTTCCTCCCAGTACATCCCAGTAAATCCCAGCTCGCTGCCAGTACATGCCAATACATCGCTGTACATTCCAGTTCCGTTCCTGTACATCCCAATACATCCCCGTTCCATGCCAGTACATCCCAGTTCCCTACCAGTTCATCCCCGTACATCCCAATTCCCTCCCGGTTCACTACCACTTCTTTCCCAGTGCCTCCCAATACATCCCAGTTCCGTCCCATTACATCCCAGTACATCCCAGGTCCCTCCCAGTACTGGGAGGGAACTGGGATGTACTGGGAGGCACTACAATGTGCGGGGATGCCCTGGGATGTACTGTGGAGGAACTAGGATGTACAGGCTTGTACTGGGTTGTACCGGGTGGAACTGGCAGGGATTTGGGATGTACCAGGATCTACTGGGATGTACTGGGAGGTAACTGTTATGTACTGGGAAGGAACAGGGAGGTAACTGGGACGTACTGGTAGGGAACTGGGATGTACTGTGAGGGAACTGGGACGTACTGTGAGGACACTGGGATGTACTGTTATGTACTGGGAGGGAAGTGTTATGTACTGAGGGGAACTGGTGCGTACTGGGATGTACTGGGATGGAACTGTGAAGTACTGGGATGTACTGGGAGTGAACTGGGAGGGAACTGGTATGTAGTAGGATGTACTGGGTGGGAACTGGGATGTACCAGGATGTACTGGGATGTACTGGGAGGGAACTGGTATGTACTGGGATGTACTGGGATGTACTGGGAGGGAACTGGGATGTACTGGGATGTACTGGCAGGGAACTGGGATGTACTGGGAGGGGATTGGGATGTACTGGGAGGGAACTTGGATGTATTGGGAGGGAAGTGTTATGTACCACGGGGGAACTGGGACGTACTGGGATGTAGTGGGAGTGAACTGTGAAGTACTGGGATGTACTGTGAGGGAACTGGGATGTACTGGGAGGGAACTTTAAAGTACTGGGATGTACTTAGAGGAAACTGGGAGGCAACTGGCATGTACTGGGATGTACTGGAATGGAACTGGGAGTGAACTGTGTGTGAACTGGGAGGGAACTGGGATGTACTGTGAGGGAACTGGGATGTACTGGGATGTACTGGGAGGGACTGGGAGGGATCTGGGATGTACTGGGCTGCACTGGTAGGGAACTGGGATGTACTGGGAGGAAACTGGAATGTCCCAGTTGACACCCACTTCCCTCCCAGTTTCCTCCCAGTATATCCCAGTTTCCTCCCAGTATATCCCAGTAAATCCCAGTTCGCTCCCAGTACATCCCAATACATCGCCGTACATTCCAGTTCCGTTCCTGTCCATCCCAATACATCCCCGTTCCATGCCAGTACATCCCAGTTTCCTACCAGTTCATCCCCGTACATCCCAATTCCCTCCCGGTTCACTACCACTTCTTTCCCAGTTCCGTCCCATTACATCCCAGTTCCGTCCCATTACATCCCAGTACATCCCAGTTCCCTCCCAGTACATCCCAGGTCCCTCCCAGTACTGGGAGGGAACTGGGATGTACTGGGAGGCACTACAATGTGCGGGGATGCCCTGGGATGTACTGTGGAGGAACTAGGATGTACAGGCTTGTACTGGGTTGTACCGGGTGGAACTGGCAGGGATTTGGGATGTACCAGGATCTACTGGGATGTACTGGGAGGTAACTGTTATGTACTGGGAAGGAACAGGGAGGGAAATGGGATGTACTGGTAGGGAACTGGGATGTACTGGGAGGGAACTGAGACGTACTGTGAGGACACTGGGATGTACTGGTATGTACTGGGAGGGAAGTGTTATGTACTGAGGGGAACTGGGACGCACTGGGATGTACTCGGAGGGAACTGTGAAGTACTGGGATGTACTGGGAGTGAACTGGGA
The DNA here is from genome assembly GCF_949628215.1 of Phalacrocorax aristotelis. Lineage (NCBI taxonomy): Eukaryota > Metazoa > Chordata > Aves > Suliformes > Phalacrocoracidae > Phalacrocorax > Phalacrocorax aristotelis. The sequence goes on from NW_027441368.1 coordinate 604,291, forward strand.
GGGAACTGGTATGTAGTAGGATGTACTGGGTGGGAACTGGGATGTACCAGGATGTACTGGGATGTAGTGGGAGGGAACTGGTATGTACTGGGAGGGAACTGGGATGTACTGGGATGTAGTGGGAGGGAACTGGGAGGGAACTGGTATGTACTGGGAGGGAACTGGGATGTACTGGGACATACTGGCAGGGAACTGGGATGTACTGGGAGGGGATTGGGACGGACTGGGAGGGAACTGGGATGTACTGGGCTGCACTGGTAGGGAACTGGGATGTACTGGGAGGAAACTGGAATGTCCCAGTTGACACCCACTTCCCTCCCAATGCCTCCCAGTATATCCCAGTTTCCTCCCAGTATATCCCAGTTTCCTCCCAGTACATCCCAGTAAATCCCAGCTCGCTGCCAGTACATGCCAATACATCGCTGTACATTCCAGTTCTGTTCCTGTACATCCCAATACATCCCCGTTCCATGCCAGTACATCCCAGTTCCCTACCAGTTCATCCCCGTACATCCCAGTTCCCTCCCGGTTCACTACCACTTCTTTCCCAGTTCCGTCCCATTACATCCCAGTTCCGTCCCATTACATCCCAGCACATCCCAGTTCCCTCCCAGTACATCCCAGGTCCCTCCCAGTACTGGGAGGGAACTGGGATGTACTGGGAGGCACTACAATGTGCGGGGATGCCCTGGGATGTACTGTGGAGGAACTAGGATGTACAGGCTTGTACTGGGTTGTACCGGGTGGAACTGGCAGGGATTTGGGATGTACCAGGATCTACTGGGATGTACTGGGAGGTAACTGTTATGTACTGGGAGTGAACTGGGAGGTAACTGGGACGTACTGGTAGGGAACTGGGATGTACTGTGAGGGAACTGGGACGTACTGTGAGGACACTGGGATGTACTGTTATGTACTGGGAGGGAAGTGTTATGTACTGAGGGGAACTGGTGCGTACTGGGATGTACTGGGATGGAACTGTGAAGTACTGGGATGTACTGGGAGTGAACTGGGAGGGAACTGGTATGTAGTAGGATGTACTGGGTGGGAACTGGGATGTACCAGGATGTACTGGGATGTACTGGGAGGGAACTGGTATGTACTGGGAGGGAACTGGGATGTACTGGGAGGGAACTGGGATGTACTGGGATGTACTGGCAGGGAACTGGGATGTACTGGGAGGGGATTGGGATGTACTGGGAGGGAACTGGGATGTACTGGGAGGGAACTTGGATGTATTGGGAGGGAAGTGTTATGTACCACGGGGGAACTGGGACGTACTGGGATGTAGTGGGAGTGAACTGTGAAGTACTGGGATGTACTGTGAGGGAACTGGGATGTACTGGGAGGGAACTTTAAAGTACTGGGATGTACTTAGAGGAAACTGGGAGGCAACTGGCATGTACTGGGATGTACTGGAATGGAACTGGGAGTGAACTGTGTGTGAACTGGGAGGGAACTGGGATGTACTGTGAGGGAACTGGGATGTACTGGGATGTACTGGGAGGGACTGGGAGGGATCTGGGATGTACTGGGCTGCACTGGTAGGGAACTGGGATGTACTGGGAGGAAACTGGAATGTCCCAGTTGACACCGACTTCCCTCCCAGTTTCCTCCCAGTATATCCCAGTTTCCTCCCAGTATATCCCAGTAAATCCCAGTTCGCTCCCAGTACATCCCAATACATCGCCGTACATTCCAGTTCCGTTCCTGTCCATCCCAATACATCCCCGTTCCATGCCAGTACATCCCAGTTTCCTACCAGTTCATACCCGTACATCCCAATTCCCTCCCGGTTCACTACCACTTCTTTCCCAGTTCCGTCCCATTACATCCCAGTTCCGTCCCATTACATCCCAGTACATCCCAGTTCCCTCCCAGTACATCCCAGGTCCCTCCCAGTACATCCCAGTTCCCTCCCAGTACTGGGAGGGACCTGGGATGTACTGGGAGGCACTACAATGTGCGGGGATGCCCTGGGATGTACTGTGGAGGAACTAGGATGTACAGGCTTGTACTGGGTTGTACCGGGTGGAACTGGCAGGGATTTGGGATGTACCAGGATCTACTGGGATGTACTGGGAGGTAACTGTTATGTACTGGGAAGGAACAGGGAGGTAACTGGGATGTACTGGTAGGGAACTGGGATGTACTGGGAGGGAACTGGGACGTACTGTGAGGACACTGGGATGTACTGGTATGTACTGGGAGGGAAGTGTTATGTACTGAGGGGAACTGGGACGTACTGGGATGTACTGGGAGGGAACTGTGAAGTACTGGGATGTACTGGGAGTGAACTGGGAGGGAACTGGTATGTAGTAGGATGTACTGGGTGGGAACTGGGATGTACCAGGATGTACTGGGATGTAGTGGGAGGGAACTGGTATGTACTGGGAGGGAACTGGGATGTACTGGGATGTAGTGGGAGGGAACTGGGAGGGAACTGGGATGTACTGGGAGGGAACTGGGATGTACTGGGACATACTGGCAGGGAACTGGGATGTACTGGGAGGGGATTGGGACGGACTGGGAGGGAACTGGGATGTACTGGGCTGCACTGGTAGGGAACTGGGATGTACTGGGAGGAAACTGGAATGTCCCAGTTGACACCCACTTCCCTCCCAATGCCTCCCAGTATATCCCCGTTTCCTCCCAGTATATCCCAGTTTCCTCCCAGTACATCCCAGTAAATCCCAGCTCGCTGCCAGTACATGCCAATACATCGCTGTACATTCCAGTTCCGTTCCTGTACATCCCAATACATCCCCGTTCCATGCCAGTACATCCCAGTTCCCTACCAGTTCATCCCCGTACATCCTAATTCCCTCCCGGTTCACTACCACTTCTTTCCCAGTGCCTCCCAATACATCCCAGTTCCGTCCCATTACATCCCAGTACATCCCAGTTCCCTCCCAGTACGTCCCAGGTCCCTCCCAGTACGTCCCAGGTCCCTCCCAGTACTGGGAGGGAACTGGGATGTACTGGGAGGCACTACAATGTGCGGGGATGCCCTGGGATGTACTGTGGAGGAACTAGGATGTACAGGCTTGTTCTGGGTTGTACCGTGTGGAACTGGCAGGAATTTGGGATGTACCAGGATCTACTGGGATGTACTGGGATGTACTGGGAGGTAACTGTTGTGTACTGGGAGTGAACTGGGAGGGACCTGGGATGTACTGGAAGGCACTACAATGTGCGGGGATGCCCTGGGATGTACTGTGGAGGAACTAGGATGTACAGGCTTGTACTGGGTTGTACCGGGTGGAACTGGCAGGAATTTGGGATGTACCAGGATCTACTGGGATGTACTGGGATGTACTGGGAGGTAACTGTTATGTACTGGGAAGGAACTGGTAGGGAACTGGGATGTACTGGGAGGGAACTGGGATGTACTGGGAGGGAACTGGGACGTACTGTGAGGACACTGGGATGTACTGTTATGTACTGGGAGGGAAGTGTTATGTACTGAGGGGAACTGGTGCGTACTGGGATGTACTGGGAGGGAACTGTGAAGTACTGGGATGTACTGGGAGTGAACTGGGAGGGAACTGGTATGTAGTAGGATGTACTGGGTGGGAACTGGGATGTACTGGGATGGAACTGGGATGTACTGGGAGGGAACAGGTATGTACTGGGAGGGAACTGGGATGTAGTGGGCGGGAAGTGGGAGGGAACTGGGATTTACTGGGAGGGAACTGGGATTTACTGGGAGGGAACTGGGATGTACTGGGACATACTGGCAGGGAACTGGGACGTACTGGGAGGGGATTGGGACGGACTGGGAGGGAACTGGGACGTACTGTGACGACACTGGGATGTACTGGTATGTACTGGGAGGGAAGTGTTATGTACTGAGGGGAACTGGGACGTACTGGGATGTGCTGGGAGGGAACTGTGAAGTCCTGGGATGTACTTAGCAGGAACTGGGAGGGAACTGGGATGTTGTGTGATGTACTGGGAGGGAACTGGCATGTACTGGGATGTACTGGAATGGAACTGGGAGTGAACTGTTGTGTGAACTGGGAGTGAACTGTGTGTGAACTGTAAGGGAACTGGGATGTACTGGGAGGGAAATGGGAGAGAACTGAGATGTACTGGAGGGAACTGGGATGTAGTGGGATATACTGGAGGGAACTGGAATGGACTAAGAGGGAACTGGGACGTACTGGGAGGGAACTAGGACGTACTGGTAGGGAACTGGGACGGAACTGGGATGTACTGGGACGTACTGGGAGGGAACTGGGACGTACTGGGAGGTAACTGTTGTGTACTGGGAGTGAACTGGCAGGGAACTGGTATGTAGTAGGATGTACTGGGAGGGAACTGGGATGTACTGGGACGGACTGGGTGGGAACTGGGACGGACTGGGAGGGAACTGGGACGGACTGGGATGCACTGGTAGGGAACTGGGATGTACTGGGAGGAAACTGGAATGTCCCAGTTGACACCCACTTCCCTCCCAGTTTCCTCCCAGTATATCCCAGTTTCCTCCCAGTACATCCCAGTAAATCCCAGTTCGCTCCCAGTACATCGCAGTACATTCCAGTTCCGTTCCTGTACATCCCAATACATCCCAGTTCCATGCCAGTACATCCCAGTTCCCTACCAGTTCATCCCCGTACATCCCAATTCCCTCCCGGTTCGCTACCACTTCTTTCCCAGTGCCTCCCAATACATCCCAGTTCTGTCCCATTACATCCCAGTACATCCCAGGTCCCTCCCAGTACATCCCAGGTCCCTCCCAGTACATCCCAGGTCCCTCCCAGTACTGGGAGGGACCTGGGATGTACTGGGAGGCACTACAATGTGCGGGGATGCCCTGGGATGTACTGTGGAGGAACTAGGATGTACAGGCTTGTACTGGGTTGTACCGGGTGGAACTGGCAGGGATTTGGGATGTACCAGGATCTACTGGGATGTACTGGGATGTACTGGGAGGTAACTGTTATGTACTGGGAAGGAACTGGGAGGGAACTGGGATGTACTGGTAGGGAACTGGGATGTACTGTGAGGGAACTGGGACGTACTGCGAGGACACTGGGATGTACTGGTATGTACTGGGAGGGAAGTGTTATGTACTGAGGGGAACTGGGACGTACTGGGATGTACTGGGAGGGAACTGTGAAGTACTGGGATGTACTGGGAGTGAACTGGGAGGGAACTGGTATGTAGTAGGATGTACTGGGTGGGAACTGGGATGTACCAGGATGTACTGGGATGTACTGGGAGGGAACTGGTATGTACTGGGAGGGAACTGGGATGTACTGGGATGTAGTGGGAGGGAACTGGGAGGGAACTGGTATGTACTGGGAGGGAACTGGTATGTACTGGGAGGGAACTGGGATGTACTGGGACATACTGGCAGGGAACTGGGATGTACTGGGAGGAAACTGGAATGTCCCAGTTGACACCCACTTCCCTCCCAATGCCTCCCAGTATATCCCAGTTTCCTCCCAGTATATCCCAGTTTCCTCCCAGTACATCCCAGTAAATCCCAGCTCGCTGCCAGTACATGCCAATACATCGCTGTACATTCCAGTTCTGTTCCTGTACATCCCAATACATCCCCGTTCCATGCCAGTACATCCCAGTTTCCTACCAGTTCATCCCCGTACATCCCAGTTCCCTCCCGGTTCACTACCACTTCTTTCCCAGTGCCTCCCAATACATCCCAGTTCCGTCCCATTACATCCCAGTACATCCCAGTTCCCTCCCAGTACGTCCCAGTTCCCTCCCAGTACGTCCCAGGTCCCTCCCAGTACTGGGAGGGAACTGGGATGTACTGGGAGGCACTACAATGTGCGGGGATGCCCTGGGATGTACTGTGGAGGAACTAGGATGTACAGGCTTGTACTGGGTTGTACCGGGTGGAACTGGCAGGGATTTGGGATGTACCAGGATCTACTGGGATGTACTGGGAGGTAACTGTTATGTACTGGGAAGGAACAGGGAGGGAACTGGGATGTACTGGGAGGGAACTGGGATGTACTGGGACGTGCTGGGAGGGAACTATGAAGTATTGGGATGTACTTGGAGGGAACTGGGAGGGAACTGTGAAGTACTGGGATGTACTTAGAGGGAACTGGTATGTACTGGGAGGGAACTGGGATGTACTGGGTGGAAAGTGTTGGGAATTGGGATTTAGTGGGAGGGAACTGGGATGGACTGGGAGGGAACTGGGATGTAGTGGGACATACTGGGAGGGAACTGGGATGTACTGGGGTGTACTGGGAGGGAACTGTTATGTACCGAGGGGGAACTGGGATGTACTGGGAGTGAACTGTGAAGTACTGGGATGTACTTAGAGGGAAGTGGGAGGGAACTTGGATGTAGTGGGAGGGAACTGGGGTTTACTTGGAGGAAAGTGGCATGTACTGGGATGTACTGGAATGGAACTGGGAGTGAACTGTGTGTGAACTGTGAGGGAACTGGGATGTACTGTGAGGGAACTGGGATGTACTGGGATGTACTGGGACGGACTGGGAGGGAACTGGGATGTACTGGGAGGGATCTGGGATGTACTGGGCTGCACTGGTAGGGAACTGGGATGTACTGGGAGGAAACTGGAATGTCCCAGTTGACACCCACTTCCCTCCCAGTGCCTCCCAGTATATCCCAGTTTCCTCCCAGTACATCCCAGTAAATCCCAGTTTGCTCCCAGTAGATCCCAGTACATCGCAGTACATTCCAGTTCCGTTCCTGTACATCCCAATACATCCCCGTTCCATGCCAGTACATCCCAGTTCCCTACCAGTTCATCCCCGTACATCCCAATTCCCTCCCGGTTCACTACCACTTCTTTCCCAGTTCCGTCCCATTACATCCCAGTTCCGTCCCATTACATCCCAGCACATCCCAGTTCCCTCCCAGTACATCCCAGTTCCCTCCCAGTACATCCCAGGTCCCTCCCAGTACATCCCAGGTCCCTCCCAGTACTGGGAGGGAGCTGGGATGTACTGGGAGGCACTACAATGTGCGGGGATGCCCTGGGATGTACTGTGGAGGAACTAGGATGTACAGGCTTGTACTGGGTTGTACCGGGTGGAACTGGCAGGGATTTGGGATGTACCAGGATCTACTGGGATGTACTGGGAGGTAACTGTTGTGTACTGGGAAGGAACAGGGAGGGAACTGGGATGTACTGGTAGGGAACTGGGATGTACTGGGAGGGAACTGGGACGTACTGTGAGGACACTGGGATGTACTGGTATGTACTGGGAGGGAACTGTTATGTACCGAGGGGGAACTGGGATGTACTGGGAGTGAACTGTGAAGTACTGGGATGTACTTAGAGGGAAGTGGGAGGGAATTTGGATGTAGTGGGAGGGAACTGGGATTTACTTGGAGGAAAGTGGCATGTACTGGGATGTAGTGGGATGGAACTGGGAGTGAACTGTGTGTGAACTGTGAGGGAACTGGGATGTACTGGGATGTAATGGGACGGACTGGGAGGGAACTGGGATGTACTGGGAGGGATCTGGGATGTACTGGGCTGCACTGGTAGGGAACTGGGATGTACTGGGAGGAAACTGGAATGTCCCAGTTGACACCCACTTCCCTCCCAGTGCCTCCCAGTATATCCCAGTTTCCTCCCAGTACATCCCAGTAAATCCCAGTTTGCTCCCAGTACATCCCAGTACATCGCAGTACATTCCAGTTCCGTTCCTGTACATCCCAATACATCCCCGTTCCATGCCAGTACATCCCAGTTCCCTACCAGTTAATCCCCGTACATCCCAGTTCCCTCCCGGTTCGCTACCACTTCTTTCCCAGTTCCGTCCCATTACATCCCAGTTCCGTCCCATTACATCCCAGTACATCCCAGTTCCCTCCCAGTACGTCCCAGTTCCCTCCCAGTACATCCCAGGTCCCTCCCAGTACTGGGAGGGAACTGGGATGTACTGGGAGGCACTACAATGTGCGGGGATGTCCTGGGATGTACTGTGGAGGAACTAGGATGTACAGGCTTGTACTGGGTTGTACCGGGTGGAACTGGCATGGATTTGGGATGTACCAGGATCTACTGGGATGTACTGGGATGTACTGAGAGGTAACTGTTATGTACTGGGAAGGAACTGGTAGGGAACTGGGATGTACTGGTAGGGAACTGGGATGTACTGGGAGGGAACTGGGACGTACTGTGAGGACACTGGGATGTACTGGTATGTACTGGGAGGGAAGTGTTATGTACTGAGGGGAACTGGGACGTACTGGGATGTACTGGGAGGGAACTGTGAAGTACTGGGATGTACTGGGAGTGAACTGGGAGGGAACTGGTATGTAGTAGGATGTACTGGGTGGGAACTGGGATGTACTGGGATGTACTGGGTGGGAACTGGGATGTACTGGGTGGGAACTGGGATGTACTGGGAGGGAACTGGGATGTACTGGGACATACTGGCAGGGAACTGGGATGTACTGGGAGGGGATTGGGACGGACTGGGAGGGAACTGGGATGTACTGGGCTGCACTGGTAGGGAACAGGGATGTACTGGGAGGAAACTGGAATGTCCCAGTTGACACCCACTTCCCTCCCAATGCCTCCGAGTATATCCCAGTTTCCTCCCAGTATATCCCAGTTTCCTCCCAGTACATCCCAGTAAATCCCAGCTCGCTGCCAGTACATGCCAATACATCGCTGTACATTCCAGTTCTGTTCCTGTACATCCCAATACATCCCCGTTCCATGCCAGTACATCCCAGTTTCCTACCAGTTCATCCCCGTACATCCCAATTCCCTCCCGGTTCACTACCACTTCTTTCCCAGTGCCTCCCAATACATCCCAGTTCCGTCCCATTACATCCCAGTACATCTCAGTTCCCTACCAGTACGTCCCAGTTCCCTCCCAGTACGTCCCAGTTCCCTCCCAGTACTGGGAGGGACCTGGGATGTACTGGGAGGCACTTCAATGTGCGGGGATGCCCTGGGATGTACTGTGGAGGAACTAGGATGTACAGGCTTGTACTGGGTTGTACCGGGTGGAACTGGCAGGGATTTGGGATGTACCAGGATCTACTGGGATGTACTGGGAGGTAACTGTTATGTACTGGGAAGGAACAGGGAGGGAAATGGGATGTACTGGTAGGGAACTGGGATGTACTGGGAGGGAACTGGGACGTACTGTGAGGACACTGGGATGTACTGGTATGTACTGGGAGGGAAGTGTTATGTACTGAGGGGAACTGGGACATACTGGGATGTACTGGGAGGGAACTGTGAAGTACTGGGATGTACTGGGAGTGAACTGGGAGGGAACTGGTATGTAGTAGGATGTACTGGGTGGGAACTGGGATGTACCAGGATGTACTGGGATGTACTGGGAGGGAACTGGGATGTACTGGGAGGGAACTGGGATGTACTGGGATGTAGTGGGAGGGAACTGGGAGGGAACTGGTATGTACTGGGAGGGAACTGGGATGTACTGGGACATACTGGCAGGGAACTGGGATGTACTGGGAGGGGATTGGGACAGACTGGGAGGGAACTGGGATGTACTGGGCTGCACTGGTAGGGAACTGGGATGTACTGGGAGGAAACTGGAATGTCCCAGTTGACACCCACTTCCCTCCCAATGCCTCCCAGTATATCCCAGTTTCCTCCCAGTATATCCCAGTTTCCTCCCAGTACATCCCAGTAAATCCCAGCTCGCTCCCAGTACATGCCAATACATCGCTGTACATTCCAGTTCTGTTCCTGTACATCCCAATACATCCCCGTTCCATGCCAGTACATCCCAGTTTCCTACCAGTTCATCCCTGTACATCCCAATTCCCTCCCGGTTCACTACCACTTCTTTCCCAGTGCCTCCCAATACATCCCAGTTCCGTCCCATTACATCCCGGTATATCCCAGTTTCCTCCCAGTACATCCCAGTTCCCTCCCAGTACGTCCCAGTTCCCTCCCAGTACATCCCAGGTCCCTCCCAGTACTGGGAGGGAACTGGGATGTACTGGGAGGCACTACAATGTGCGGGGATGCCCTGGGATGTACTGTGGAGGAACTAGGATGTACAGGCTTGTACTGGGTTGTACCGGGTGGAACTGGCAGGAATTTGGGATTTACCAGGATCTACTGGGATGTACTGGGATGTACTGGGAGGTAACTGTTATGTACTGGGAAGGAACTGGTAGGGAACTGGGATGTACTGGGAGGGAACTGGGATGTACTGGGAGGGAACTGGGACGTACTGTGAGGACACTGGGATGTACTGTTATGTACTGGGAGGGAAGTGTTATGTACTGAGGGGAACTGGTGCATACTGGGATGTACTGGGAGGGAACTGTGAAGTACTGGGATGTACTGGGAGTGAACTGGGAGGGAACTGGTATGTAGTAGGATGTACTGGGTGGGAACTGGGATGTACTGGGATGGAACTGGGATGTACTGGGAGGGAACAGGTATGTACTGGGAGGGAACTGGGATGTAGTGGGAGGGAAGTGGGAGGGAACTGGGATTTACTGGGAGGGAACTGGGATTTACTGGGAGTGAACTGGGATGTACTGGGACATACTGGCAGGGAACTGGGACGTACTGGGAGGGGATTGGGACGGACTGGGAGGGAACTGTTATGTACTGGGAGGGAACTGGGACGTACTGTGACGACACTGGGATGTACTGGTATGTACTGGGAGGGAAGTGTTATGTACTGAGGGGAACTGGGACGTACTGGGATGTGCTGGGAGGGAACTGTGAAGTCCTGGGATGTACTTAGCAGGAACTGGGAGGGAACTGGGATGTTGTGTGATGTACTGGGAGGGAACTGGCATGTACTGGGATGTACTGGAATGGAATTGGGAGTGAACTGTTGTGTGAACTGGGAGTGAACTGTGTGTGAACTGTAAGGGAACTGGGATGTACTGGGAGGGAAATGGGAGAGAACTGAGATGTACTGGAGGGAACTGGGATGTAGTGGGATATACTGGAGGGAACTGGAATGGACTAAGAGGGAACTGGGACGTACTGGGAGGGAACTAGGACGCACTGGTAGGGAACTGGGACGGAACTGGGATGTACTGGGACGTACTGGGAGGGAACTGGGACGTACTGGGAGGTAACTGTTGTGTACTGGGAGTGAACTGGCAGGGAACTGGTATGTAGTAGGATGTACTGGGAGGGAACTGGGATGTACTGGGACGGACTGGGTGGGAACTGGGACGGACTGGGAGGGAACTGGGACGGACTGGGATGCACTGGTAGGGAACTGGGATGTACTGGGAGGAAACTGGAATGTCCCAGTTGACACCCACTTCCCTCCCAGTTTCCTCCCAGTATATCCCAGTTTCCTCCCAGTACATCCCAGTAAATCCCAGTTCGCTCCCAGTACATCGCAGTACATTCCAGTTCCGTTCCTGTACATCCCAATACATCCCAGTTCCATGCCAGTACATCCCAGTTCCCTACCAGTTCATCCCCGTACATCCCAATTCCCTCCCGGTTCGCTACCACTTCTTTCCCAGTGCCTCCCAATACATCCCAGTTCTGTCCCATTACATCCCAGTACATCCCAGTTCCCTCCCAGTACATCCCAGTTCCCTCCCAGTACATCCCAGGTCCCTCCCAGTACGTCCCAGTTCCCTCCCAGTACATCCCAGGTCCCTCCCAGTACTGGGAGGGAACTGGGATGTACTGGGAGGCACTACAATGTGCGGGGATGCCCTGGGATGTACTGTGGAGGAACTAGGATGTACAGGCTTGTACTGGGTTGTACCGGGTGGAACTGGCAGGGATTTGGGATGTACCAGGATCTACTGGGATGTACTGGGATGTACTGGGAGGTAACTGTTATGTACTGGGAAGGAACTGGGAGGGAACTGGGATGTACTGGTAGGGAACTGGGATGTACTGTGAGGGAACTGGGACGTACTGCGAGGACACTGGGATGTACTGGTATGTACTGGGAGGGAAGTGTTATGTACTGAGGGGAACTGGGACGTACTGGGATGTACTGGGAGGGAACTGTGAAGTACTGGGATGTACTGGGAGTGAACTGGGAGGGAACTGGTATGTAGTAGGATGTACTGGGTGGGAACTGGGATGTACCAGGATGTACTGGGATGTACTGGGAGGGAACTGGTATGTACTGGGAGGGAACTGGGATGTACTGGGATGTAGTGGGAGGGAACTGGGAGGGAACTGGTATGTACTGGGAGGGAACTGGTATGTACTGGGAGGGAACTGGGATGTACTGGGACATACTGGCAGGGAACTGGGATGTACTGGGAGGAAACTGGAATGTCCCAGTTGACACCCACTTCCCTCCCAATGCCTCCCAGTATATCCCAGTTTCCTCCCAGTATATCCCAGTTTCCTCCCAGTACATCCCAGTAAATCCCAGCTCGCTCCCAGTACATGCCAATACATCGCTGTACATTCCAGTTCTGTTCCTGTACATCCCAATACATCCCCGTTCCATGCCAGTACATCCCAGTTTCCTACCAGTTCATCCCCGTACATCCCAGTTCCCTCCCGGTTCACTACCACTTCTTTCCCAGTGCCTCCCAATACATCCCAGTTCCGTCCCATTACATCCCAGTACATCCCAGTTCCCTCCCAGTACGTCCCAGTTCCCTCCCAGTACGTCCCAGGTCCCTCCCAGTACTGGGAGGGAACTGGGATGTACTGGGAGGCACTACAATGTGCGGGGATGCCCTGGGATGTACCGTGGAGGAACTAGGATGTACAGGCTTGTACTGGGTTGTACCGGGTGGAACTGGCAGGGATTTGGGATGTACCAGGATCTACTGGGATGTACTGGGAGGTAACTGTTATGTACTGGGAAGGAACAGGGAGGTAACTGGGATGTACTGGGAGGGAACTGGGATGTACTGGGACGTGCTGGGAGGGAACTATGAAGTATTGGGATGTACTTGGAGGGAACTGGGAGGGAACTGGGAGGGAACTGTGAAGTACTGGGATGTACTTAGAGGGAACTGGTATGTACTGGGAGGGAACTGGGATGTACTGGGTGGAAAGTGTTTGGAATTGGGATTTAGTGGGAGGGAACTGGGATGGACTGGGAGGGAACTGGGATGTAGTGGGACATACTGGGAGGGAACTGGGATGTACTGGGGTGTACTGGGAGGGAACTGTTATGTACCGAGGGGGAACTGGGATGTACTGGGAGTGAACTGTGAAGTACTGGGATGTACTTAGAGGGAAGTGGGAGGGAACTTGGATGTAGTGGGAGGGAACTGGGGTTTACTTGGAGGAAAGTGGCATGTACTGGGATGTACTGGAATGGAACTGGGAGTGAACTGTGTGTGAACTGTGAGGGAACTGGGATGTACTGTGAGGGAACTGGGATGTACTGGGACGTACTGGGACGGACTGGGAGGGAACTGGGATGTACTGGGAGGGAACTGGGATGTACTGGGATGTAGTGGGAGGGAACTGGGAGGGAACTGGTATGTACTGGGAGGGAACTGGTATGTACTGGGAGGGAACTGGGATGTACTGGGACATACTGGCAGGGAACTGGGATGTACTGGGAGGGGATTGGGACGGACTGGGAGGGAACTGGGATGTACTGGGCTGCACTGGTAGGGAACTGGGATGTACTGGGAGGAAACTGGAATGTCCCAGTTGACACCCACTTCCCTCCCAATGCCTCCCAGTATATCCCAGTTTCCTCCCAGTATATCCCAGTTTCCTCCCAGTACATCCCAGTAAATCCCAGCTCGCTGCCAGTACATGCCAATACATCGCTGTACTTTCCAGTTCTGTTCCTGTACATCCCAATACATCCCCGTTCCATGCCAATACATCCCAGTTCCCTACCAGTTCATCCCCGTACATCCCAATTCCCTCCCGGTTCACTACCACTTCTTTCCCAGTTCCGTCCCATTACATCCCAGTTCCGTCCCATTACATCCCAGTACATCCCAGTTCCCTCCCAGTACATCCCAGGTCCCTCACAGTACATCCCAGGTCCCTCCCAGTACTGGGAGGGAACTGGGATGTACTGGGAGGCACTACAATGTGCGGGGATGCCCTGGGATGTACTGTGGAGGAACTAGGATGTACAGGCTTGTACTGGGTTGTACCGGGTGGAACTGGCAGGGATTTGGGATGTACCAGGATCTACTGGGATGTACTGGGAGGTAACTGTTATGTACTGGGAAGGAACAGGGAGGGAACTGGGATGTACTGGGATGGAACTGGGATGTACTGGGAGGGAACTGGGACGTACTGTGAGGACACTGGGATGTACTGGTATGTACTGGGAGGGAAGTGTTATGTACTGAGGGGAACTGGGACGTACTGGGATGTACTGGGAGGGAACTGTGAAGTACTGGGATGTACTGGGAGTGAACTGGGAGGGAACTGGTATGTAGTAGGATGTACTGGGTGGGAACTGGGATGTACCAGGATGTACTGGGATGTACTGGGAGGGAACTGGGATGTACTGGGATGTAGTGGGAGGGAACTGGGAGGGAACTGGGATGTACTGGGAGGGAACTGGTATGTACTGGGAGGGAACTGGGATGTACTGGGACATACTGGCAGGGAACTGGGATGTACTGGGAGGGGATTGGGACGGACTGGGAGGGAACTGGGATGTACTGGCCTGCACTGGTAGGGAACTGGGATGTACTGGGAGGAAACTGGAATGTCCCAGTTGACACCCACTTCCCTCCCAATGCCTCCCAGTATATCCCAGTTTCCTCCCAGTATATCCCAGTTTCCTCCCAGTACATCCCAGTAAATCCCAGCTCGCTGCCAGTACATCCCAGTACATCGCAGTACATTCCAGTTCCGTTCCTGTACATCCCAATACATCCCCGTTCCATGCCAGTACATCCCAGTTTCCTACCAGTTCATCCCCGTACATCCCAATTCCCTCCCGGTTCACTACCACTTCTTTCCCAGTGCCTCCCAATACATCCCAGTTCCGTCCCATTACATCCCAGTACATCCCAGTTCCCTCCCAGTACGTCCCAGTTCCCTCCCAGTACATCCCAGGTCCCTCCCAGTACTGGGAGGGAACTGGGATGTACTGGGAGGCACTACAATGTGCGGGGATGCCCTGGGATGTACTGTGGAGGAACTAGGATGTACAGGCTTGTACTCGGTTGTACCGGGTGGAACTGGCAGGGATTTGGGATGTACCAGTATCTACTGGGATGTACTGGGATGTACTGGGAGGTAACTGTTGTGTACTGGGAGTGAACTGGGAGAGAACTGGGATGTACTGGGAGGGAACTGGGATGTACTGTGAGGACACTGGGATGTACTGGTATGTACTGGGAGGGAAGTGTTATGTACTGAGGGGAACTGGGACGTACTGGGACGTGCTGGGAGGGAAGTATGAAGTATTGGGATGTACTTAGAGGGAACTGGGATGTACTGGGAGGGAACTGGGAGTGAACTGGGAGGGAACTGTGAAGTACTGGGATGTACTTAGAGGGAACTGGGATGTACTGGGAGGGAACTGGGATGTACTGGGTGGAAAGTGTTGGGAATTGGGATGTAGTGGGAGGGAACTGGGATGGACTGGGAGGGAACTGGGATGTAGTGGGACATACTGGGAGGGAACTGGGATGTACTGGGGTGTACTGGGAGGGAACTGTTATGTACCGAGGGGGAACTGGGATGTACTGGGAGTGAACTGTGAAGTACTGGGATGTACTTAGAGGGAAGTGGGAGGGAATTTGGATGTAGTGGGAGGGAACTGGGATTTACTTGGAGGAAAGTGGCATGTACTGGGATGTAGTGGGATGGAACTGGGAGTGAACTGTGTGTGAACTGTGAGGGAACTGGGATGTACTGTGAGGGAACTGGGATGTACTGGGATGTACTGGGACGGACTGGGAGGGAACTGGGATGTACTGGGAGGGATCTGGGATGTACTGGGCTGCACTGGTAGGGAACTGGGATGTACTGGGAGGAAACTGGAATGTCCCAGTTGACACCCACTTCCCTCCCAGTGCCTCCCAGTATATCCCAGTTTCCTCCCAGTACATCCCAGTAAATCCCAGTTTGCTCCCAGTACATCCCAGTACATCGCAGTACATTCCAGTTCCGTTCCTGTACATCCCAATACATCCCCGTTCCATGCCAGTACATCCCAGTTCCCTACCAGTTAATCCCCGTACATCCCAGTTCCCTCCCGGTTCACTACCACTTCTTTCCCAGTTCCGTCCCATTACATCCCAGTTCCGTCCCATTACATCCCAGTACATCCCAGTTCCCTCCCAGTACGTCCCAGTTCCCTCCCAGTATATCCCAGGTCCCTCCCAGTACTGGGAGGGAACTGGGATGTACTGGGAGGCACTACAATGTGCGGGGATGCCCTGGGATGTACTGTGGAGGAACTAGGATGTACAGGCTTGTACTGGGTTGTACCGGGTGGAACTGGCAGGGATTTGGGATGTACCAAGATCTACTAGGATGTACTGGGATGTACTGGGAGGGAACTGGTATGTAGTAGGATGTACTGGGTGGGAACTGGGATGTACCAGGATGTACTGGGAGGGAACTGGTATGTACTGGGAGGGAACTGGGATGTACTGGGTGGAAAGTGTTGGGAATTGGGATTTACTGGGAGGGAACTGGGATGGACTGGGAGGGAACTGGGATGTAGTGGGACATACTGGGAGGGAACTGGGATGTACTGGGGTGTACTGGGAGGGAACTGTTATGTACCGAGGGGGAACTGGGATGTACTGGGAGTGAACTGTGAAGTACTGGGATGTACTTAGAGGGAAGTGGGAGGGAACTTGGATGTAGTGGGAGGGAACTGGGGTTTACTTGGAGGAAAGTGGCATGTACTGGGATGTACTGGAATGGAACTGGGAGTGAACTGTGTGTGAACTGTGAGGGAACTGGGATGTACTGTGAGGGAACTGGGATGTACTGGGATGTACTGGGACAGACTGGGAGGGATCTGGGATGTACTGGGAGGGATCTGGGATGTACTGTGAGGACACTGGGATGTACTGGTAAGTCCTGGGAGGGAAGTGTTATGTACTGAGGGGAACTGGGACGTACTGGGATGTACTGGGAGGGAACTGTGAAGTACTGGGATGTACTGGGAGTGAACTGGGAGGGAACTGGTATGTAGTAGGATGTACTGGGTGGGAACTGGGATGTACTGGGATGTACTGGGTGGGAACTGGGATGTACTGGGAGGGAACTGGGATGTACTGGGACATACTGGCAGGGAACTGGGATGTACTGGGAGGGGATTGGGACGGACTGGGAGGGAACTGGGATGTACTGGGCTGCACTGGTAGGGAACAGGGATGTACTGGGAGGAAACTGGAATGTCCCAGTTGACACCCACTTCCCTCCCAATGCCTCCCAGTATATCCCAGTTTCCTCCCAGTATATCCCAGTTTCCTCCCAGTACATCCCAGTAAATCCCAGCTCGCTGCCAGTACATGCCAATACATCGCTGTACATTCCAGTTCTGTTCCTGTACATCCCAATACATCCCCGTTCCATGCCAGTACATCCCAGTTTCCTACCAGTTCATCCCCGTACATCCCAATTCCCTCCCGGTTCACTACCACTTCTTTCCCAGTGCCTCCCAATACATCCCAGTTCCGTCCCATTACATCCCAGTACATCTCAGTTCCCTCCCAGTACGTCCCAGTTCCCTCCCAGTACGTCCCAGTTCCCTCCCAGTACTGGGAGGGACCTGGGATGTACTGGGAGGCACTTCAATGTGCGGGGATGCCCTGGGATGTACTGTGGAGGAACTAGGATGTACAGGCTTGTACTGGGTTGTACCGGGTGGAACTGGCAGGGATTTGGGATGTACCAGGATCTACTGTTATGTACTGGGAAGGAACAGGGAGGGAAATGGGATGTACTGGTAGGGAACTGGGATGTACTGGGAGGGAACTGGGACGTACTGTGAGGACACTGGGATGTACTGGTATGTACTGGGAGGGAAGTGTTATGTACTGAGGGGA
Source organism: Phalacrocorax aristotelis (assembly GCF_949628215.1). Taxonomy (NCBI): domain Eukaryota; kingdom Metazoa; phylum Chordata; class Aves; order Suliformes; family Phalacrocoracidae; genus Phalacrocorax; species Phalacrocorax aristotelis. Next base: position 622,210 of record NW_027441368.1, read on the forward strand.
ACTGGGACATACTGGGATGTACTGGGAGGGAACTGTGAAGTACTGGGATGTACTGGGAGTGAACTGGGAGGGAACTGGTATGTAGTAGGATGTACTGGGTGGGAACTGGGATGTACCAGGATGTACTGGGATGTACTGGGAGGGAACTGGTATGTACTGGGAGGGAACTGGGATGTACTGGGATGTAGTGGGAGGGAACTGGGAGGGAACTGGGATGTACTGGGAGGGAACTGGGATGTACTGGGACATACTGGCAGGGAACTGGGATGTACTGGGAGGGGATTGGGACAGACTGGGAGGGAACTGGGATGTACTGGGCTGCACTGGTAGGGAACTGGGATGTACTGGGAGGAAATTGGAATGTCCCAGTTGACACCCACTTCCCTCCCAATGCCTCCCAGTATATCCCAGTTTCCTCCCAGTATATCCCAGTTTCCTCCCAGTACATCCCAGTAAATCCCAGCTCGCTGCCAGTACATGCCAATACATCGCTGTACATTCCAGTTCTGTTCCTGTACATCCCAATACATCCCCGTTCCATGCCAGTACATCCCAGTTTCCTACCAGTTCATCCCTGTACATCCCAATTCCCTCCCGGTTCACTACCACTTCTTTCCCAGTGCCTCCCAATACATCCCAGTTCCGTCCCATTACATCCCAGTATATCCCAGTTTCCTCCCAGTACATCCCAGTTCCCTCCCAGTACATCCCAGGTCCCTCCCAGTACTGGGAGGGAACTGGGATGTACTGGGAGGCACTACAATGTGCGGGGATGCCCTGGGATGTACTGTGGAGGAACTAGGATGTACAGGCTTGTACTGGGTTGTACCGGGTGGAACTGGCAGGAATTTGGGATGTACCAGGATCTACTGGGATGTACTGGGATGTACTGGGAGGTAACTGTTGTGTACTGGGAGTGAACTGGGAGGGACCTGGGATGTACTGGAAGGCACTACAATGTGCGGGGATGCCCTGGGATGTACTGTGGAGGAACTAGGATGTACAGGCTTGTACTGGGTTGTACCGGGTGGAACTGGCAGGAATTTGGGATTTACCAGGATCTACTGGGATGTACTGGGATGTACTGGGAGGTAACTGTTATGTACTGGGAAGGAACTGGTAGGGAACTGGGATGTACTGGGAGGGAACTGGGATGTACTGGGAGGGAACTGGGACGTACTGTGAGGACACTGGGATGTACTGTTATGTACTGGGAGGGAAGTGTTATGTACTGAGGGGAACTGGTGCGTACTGGGATGTACTGGGAGGGAACTGTGAAGTACTGGGATGTACTGGGAGTGAACTGGGAGGGAACTGGTATGTAGTAGGATGTACTGGGTGGGAACTGGGATGTACTGGGATGGAACTGGGATGTACTGGGAGAGAACAGGTATGTACTGGGAGGGAACTGGGATGTAGTGGGAGGGAAGTGGGAGGGAACTGGGATTTACTGGGAGGGAACTGGGATTTACTGGGAGTGAACTGGGATGTACTGGGACATACTGGCAGGGAACTGGGACGTACTGGGAGGGGATTGGGACGGACTGGGAGGGAACTGTTATGTACTGGGAGGGAACTGGGACGTACTGTGACGACACTGGGATGTACTGGTATGTACTGGGAGGGAAGTGTTATGTACTGAGGGGAACTGGGACGTACTGGGATGTGCTGGGAGGGAACTGTGAAGTCCTGGGATGTACTTAGCAGGAACTGGGAGGGAACTGGGATGTAGTGTGATGTACTGGGAGGGAACTGGCATGTACTGGGATGTACTGGAATGGAATTGGGAGTGAACTGTTGTGTGAACTGGGAGTGAACTGTGTGTGAACTGTAAGGGAACTGGGATGTACTGGGAGGGAAATGGGAGAGAACTGAGATGTACTGGAGGGAACTGGGATGTAGTGGGATATACTGGAGGGAACTGGAATGGACTAAGAGGGAACTGGGACGTACTGGGAGGGAACTAGGACGCACTGGTAGGGAACTGGGACAGAACTGGGATGTACTGGGACGTACTGGGAGGGAACTGGGACGTACTGGGAGGTAACTGTTGTGTACTGGGAGTGAACTGGCAGGGAACTGGTATGTAGTAGGATGTACTGGGAGGGAACTGGGATGTACTGGGACGGACTGGGAGGGAACTGGGACGGACTGGGAGGGAACTGGGACGGACTGGGATGCACTGGTAGGGAACTGGGATGTACTGGGAGGAAACTGGAATGTCCCAGTTGACACCCACTTCCCTCCCAGTTTCCTCCCAGTATATCCCAGTTTCCTCCCAGTACATCCCAGTAAATCCCAGTTCGCTCCCAGTACATCGCAGTACATTCCAGTTCCGTTCCTGTACATCCCAATACATCCCAGTTCCATGCCAGTACATCCCAGTTCCCTACCAGTTCATCCCCGTACATCCCAATTCCCTCCCGGTTCGCTACCACTTCTTTCCCAGTGCCTCCCAATACATCCCAGTTCTGTCCCATTACATCCCAGTACATCCCAGTTCCCTCCCAGTACATCCCAGTTCCCTCCCAGTACATCCCAGGTCCCTCCCAGTACGTCCCAGTTCCCTCCCAGTACATCCCAGGTCCCTCCCAGTACTGGGAGGGACCTGGGATGTACTGGGAGGCACTACAATGTGCGGGGATGCCCTGGGATGTACTGTGGAGGAACTAGGATGTACAAGCTTGTACTGGGTTGTACCGGGTGGAACTGGCAGGGATTTGGGATGTACCAGGATCTACTGGGATGTACTGGGATGTACTGGCAGGTAACTGTTATGTACTGGGAAGGAACTGGGAGGGAACTGGGATGTACTGGTAGGGAACTGGGATGTACTGGGAGGGAACTGGGACGTAGTGTGAGGTCACTGGGATGTACTGTTATGTACTGGGAGGGAAGTGTTATGTACTGAGGGGAACTGGGACGTACTGGGATGTGCTGGGAGGGAACTGTGAAGTACTGGGATGTACTTAGAGGGAACTGGGATGTACTGGGAGGGAACTGTGAAGTACTGGGATGTACTGGGATGGAACTGGGATGGAACTGGGATGGAAGTGGGAGGGAACTGGTATGTAGTAGGATGTACTGGGTGGGAACTGGGATGTTCCAGGATGTACTGGGATGTACTGGGAGGGAACTGGTATGTACTGTGAGGGAACTGGGATGTACTGGGATGTACTGGGAGGGAACTGGGATGTACTGTGAGGGAACTGGGATGTACTGGGACATACTGGCAGGGAACTGGGATGTACTGGGAGGGAATCGGGATGTAATGGGAGGGAACTGGGATGTATTGGGAGGGAAGTGTTATGTACCAAGGGGGAACTGGGACGTACTGGGATGTAGTGGGAGTGAACTGTGAAGTACTGGGATGTACTGTGAGGGAACTGGGATGTACTGGGAGGGAACTTTGAAGTACTGGGATGTACTTAGAGGAAACTGGGAGGCAACTGGCATGTACTGGGATGTACTGGAATGGAACTGGGAGTGAACTGTGTGTGAACTGTGAGGGAACTGGGATGTACTGTGAGGGAACTGGGATGTACTGGGACGGACTGGGAAGGAACTGGGACGGACTGGGAGGGATCTGGGATGTACTGGGCTGCACTGGTAGGGAACTGGGATGTACTGGGAGGGAACTGGGATGTACTGGGCGTCGCTGGGAGGGAGCTGGGATGTACTGGGATCCATACTGTGTGGCATGTTGGTCATTACTGGGACGCACTGGTCTATACGCGCGGGCTGATATCTGACCCCTCTGGCCCCACCCACCTTTGCGACAGGCCCCGCCCCCTGGCGAGGGCCTGGTGGGGTGGGGCCGTGCTCGTGTGCTCCCCAGCGTCCCCAGTTAGCAAGAGGTCCCACCCCCTGGTGACAGCCTGGGGGTGTTGCTGGTGCTGCCTGGCCCCACCCTCCATAGCAACAGGCCCTGCCCTTGGTGATGGCTCCAGGGGCATTGCCAGCGTCCCTTTGGACACACCCCCTTAGTGACAGGCCCCACCCCCCGGCAACGGCCCGGGGGGCGGTGCCGGCTCTCTCCCCTTAGCGACAGGCCCCACCCCCCGGCAACGGCCCGGGGGGCGGTGCCGGCTCTCTCCCCTTAGCGACAGGCCCCGCCCCCCGGCAACAGCCCGAGCCTGTGTTTGCTCCGCTCGGGGGGCTCGGTTTGGGTGTTTTCTCTCCCCCCTCCCTCCCGTGCCGGGAACTCCAGGCGGCTCTCGTACGGCTCCCGGGGCCTTCACCCCCCGGGGGGCTCGGCCCGCCCCTTTCGCGGGGCGCTGTGGGAAGGGCGGGGGCGGGGCCCGGGGGTGGAAGAGCCCCGGCTCTGGCCCTGGGCTTCTCTGGCGTCGGTGCTCCCGTGTTCCCTCGGGCGGTCGCAGCTTTGGGGCTGTCTCAGCCCCCCGGGCAGGCGTGCTCTGGCGTTTAGAGAAGCGGAGGCGTTGCCTGAGGTAAGGATTCCAGAGCTTGGCACTCTTTGGCGGCATCTGTACTAGAAAGGTCCCTTGTGGCCTGCTTTGCTTTTTTTCTCCCAGGATGCTGTTTTGGGCGCTGAGGGGGCGGTGAGACGGGTTAGTGGTATGGTGTTCTGTTTGGGGTTTGGTTTTTGCTTTGCTGTTTTTTTTCCCCTCGTGAGATCATTTTATTGTGCTGCTGCAATTCCTGTCTTTACTGAACCCGGAACCTTGGGGGTTTTCACTAGTTGTGCCGTTCACTGTTTCAGGTGTTGCCTTGGCCTCTCAACAGCCGTGGCACAACCTGCAGCGATGCTGCCTCTCCAGGCCCCCGCAGGCCCCGCTTTCTTGTCCAGCCAGGCGGGAAAGCGTGGTTGTTGCAGAAACAGCTACGCCCTGCGACTCCTCCTCAGGTTGTTGGCTCGGCCCCAACAGCGTACAGGCTGCTGAGGTCACCGCCTCCGCGCGGGACGCAGGCGGCCCGGAGAGCTTTACCCCGCGCCATTTCCGTCCCCTCTGGGCAGCAGCGGAGCTGCCGCCGCTTCAGGCGGCCGCTTTCTCGAGGGCGAGGAGCTGGGATGACAACGGGCCGCTGCAGACTCTGGTCAGGGTAAGAGGCTGTTCCCTGGGGAGCCGGCGCAGGGGGAGCGGAGGTACGCACGGGCACTTGTCGGTGCCCCTGGCCGGTAAAGGGAAGGTTAAATTGTTAGAGTGCAAATAAATACATATTATTTAGGGAGGAGTCGTGACTAAATTTAATCACACCTATTACTGAACAAACCAGGCAGTCATTATTCCTAATCTGTAGTTAAAAAAAATAAAGGCAGTCCTTTTTTATGCCATAAATAGAGTTGCGAGTCATTAATAGCTCAATCTAAATACAGCCGTTACTAAATCAACTGCAGGCATTAATGACTCCTGATCAGAAACAAAATAAGGAAATTTTCGAATCTAGAATGAAAATCGACCCGGAAAGCTAAATTGGGAGCGGGTAGTACTGAAATTGTAACAGGGCTGTTAGAAAGTTCAGAGGCAGCGACAGCTCCTGCTTCCAACCCAAGCAGTAAACGAAGCTTTAGGTTCTTAAATGAAGAGAAATAAAGGTGAGCTGTTAAACAGTGGCTGGGGTCAAGCGTAGCTATTAAGAAAATTTGCAGGTACGGGTGATTCCTGAGCAGAACTAACAATTCCAGAAGATTTAGATTTAAAAACTACAGAGCTAATGGAGTGCCACAACCGCCCGGATGTAACTGCAGCCGCTTTGGGGGAATGCCCCAGCCCCCCCAGCCACCGCTATTAATTACTGCCAAGGAGAGCGAAAGTGAAAGTAGAAGCAGTGCAGGTGAAGTGTGAGCAGTACGCTTTTTCCTAAGTCATCTCTTCGTGTCAGGAGAGGAAAGAAAATGGAAAGAAGATGTTTGCAGGGGGTCTGTGCTGGGTTACCTGCGCGTCTCTTCCGTGCGTCCTTGAGGAGACATTTAGCTCCTGTTGGGCGCTCGCAGGTGGAGACAGGGCGAGCTGGAGGCAGGATCGGTGCCGGCACTGATAAAGGGATGGGCAACGAGCGGAGAGAAGAGGGGGCAAGGGCTGAAAAAGGGTCACCGGTTCTGCAGGGAAGGCAGCGGGATGTGACTCGGCAACCGCTCTGACGAGCGCAGGGTCATTCGCTGCGATGAAGTCAGGGTCTGCGGCTGGCCCGGAGAGGCAGCAGAAATCCCAAACTCTTTGCAGGGGTACCGGCCAGATTAGGGCAACACCTGAACAGTAAAACCATTTAGGGGAAGCAGAGCTGGGCTGCACCGCGTGGCCAACCTCCCTCTTCTCCGTGAGTCCCAAAGGGGCAGCTCCAAGAATGTGCTGAGAATTCATCCCTTGCGCTAAAAATGAGACGCAAGTAGCACCCACCCGTGAATTTTATTTTCTCTCTCGCTCTGCGGCTCCTGCCTGCTTGTCTCTCCTCAGTGCTCACCTGCACCTGTGCTCGGATGGGGCAGCTGAGGGAAGGTGCTGCCATCTCCCCAGCCCCGGCGGACCGCCCCTCAGCTGTGTCCTCTGTCAGGGAGCGTCGTCATCTCTCCTGCCTCCCAGAGCGTGTCCTGTAGTGGCAGACGCGCGGGCTTTTCCCTGCACGCGCATACGGGAAGGGAAGGGAAGGGAAGGGAAGCACAGTGAGAGCTGGGCTTGTCAAAGAGTAATGGGGGTGGTGGGAAGCGTAGCTAGAACCGGAGAGCTACAGCGCAAAAGCGAAGCGGACGGGACACAAAAGTAAAATGGTGCACAGGAATGCTGAGGCGAGAACTCCCGCAGCACACAGGAAATCAGTGTCAGAATCTATTGTCTTCTGACTGCCAAATTAAAAATAATGGCACGCTTTGCAACGCTAAGCTCGCTCTAATCGTCTGAACTGTTTCTTTCCAACCCCCACCGCCCCCAGCACACCGCTCAGCCTCCTCAGCCTGAAATGCCTTGTTTTCCTTCTTTTTTTTTTTTTTTTTTTTATGACAGGGCAACTTCTGTTCCCGAGGTGGTGCCTACGGTACAGCTATCTCTTCGAAGACAGTTTGGTTTAGGTCAGAGAATGTTGAGCCTGGACTGAATCAGCCTCTGTTTCTATTTCTGGAAATCGTCGGTCCTGTGCATCAAGCCCGGAAAAAAGGAAATATGAACCAAAGGACGTGGGGCCTGCAGGGCTAGGAAATTATTTGAGAAGAGGTTCAGTGGGGAAATGACTCTTTGTCTGTGGGGCGTCCAGGCAAGCAACCCAGCTGCTAGAAAGCGGCGCTGTCCCCAGGATGGCCTCGGCGGTCCCGTTGGAGTCGGGGCAACAAGGACAAGGCAGGGTGAAGCATCTGGCCTGCCGTGTGGAACGTGACTGTACAAAGCACGTGTGATGCACTGCAAGTTTACTTGTTTAAACTGTGAGTTAAAGAAGGTGTGCGGTTGCTTTGTAAACAGCCGACGCTCTAAAGCTACACCCATCTAATTGCTAGCTGTATTAAATCTATCGTATTGCTGTTTCTGCATTAAAAAATAAAAAAGAAAAAAACCAACACACCTATGTAAGCACTTCTAAGTACAACGGAAAACCACTGTTTAACGCGTGGCATGTGTGGGTTGTTTTTTTGGGGTGGGAGGGTGGGGTGTATGACAAAAACCTGCGAGAGACACACGCACATACGCACATGTCATGTTTAGCGCTCACCTAAACCCAAAAAAGAAAATCCACTCTTTATTTTGCAGCATTAGCATTAGCTTCCAGCGCACAGCCTGAGCGCGTACCTCTGCTCTCACCGTCTGCTCCCTCTTCAACCGTGTGTGGCTGTCATCAGCTTGCACAGGCTTTGCTCGTGCGAGTTTCCGCGACAGCTTACGAGAAGGCAGGGAAACCAACCCAGCAAGACGCGTAGTGCCTTCCTCTATGGGCTCCGTCCAACCTTTGTTAAAATGAGCAGAAAAGAAATCTGCTGCTGCCTTTACCCTGACTGACTCTTACAGAGAGCATCTGACTTGACCCGCAGCAAAGCGATGCCCCAGGCAGCAGCACGTATTGGCGCGGACCGCGGTTTCACCCACCTGTTTTACTGCGCCGGTCCTTTCCCACGGCCGATGCCGCAGATGTGGCGCGCCCCACCCCCAAACCTCTTTACGAGGGTTCCCTGGGCTCTGCAAGTCGCCTGCTGGACATGTTGCTGATTCAGGCACGGGCAAAGTCAGCTTCTTCGCTGGCCTCGGGCCAGGGCAGCCACGTACTCGAGGGAAACTCAGAATATCTCCAGCGAGATCTCACCGGGAGGCTGGGACCTCGTCAGTAGGGGAGAAAGCCAAGCGACTGACACTGAAAGGGAGCTCTTTGCTAGGCTGTAGATCGTAAAGTTAAAAAAGAAAACAAACCTGCCTTTTTAAAAATGCCCTCTTTTGAGTCTGCCACATTTGATACGGATTTTTTAAATTGCAGGGTATATCTCCTACAGGCCTCATGCAAAGGGAAGTGAGTACCTCTGGCTCTCAGGACAAGGGGGTCCCTCAGGAGCCCAGGTGCTCACGCCAGCCGGCATCTGGCACAGCACAGGGCAGGAGCTTTGGCAGTAGTACGTGAGCTGAGAATGAGAGTTAGGCAGCACTGCGCGCTTCTCCTGTGAGCCGCCGAGGCTCGCGCGCTGTACCTTCCACAAATAAAAGGCCAGAAGAGTCAGCATTTCTGCTAGTTCCAGCCTCATCCGTACCCTCGTCGGTGTAGCTGTAAGCAAGTGTCCCGTAGCGACTGGGAGCGTGGCAGCTGGGCTTCCTGCGCTGCCTTAGGTTGTGCCCTTGGAGAGACCCTTCTCCGAGCCCCGTGAGCCCTGGGGTGGGTGGGCTGCGGTGCCGTTCAACGCTGAATAGGCACGAAGGCCTGTAAACAAAAGGTATTTATATCGCACCCATACCCGGCAGCCAACCGCCGCTTTATTTACGTATTCTGCACCTCCTGCCGACGCTTTTAAACTTAGCCGATATTGCCGCAGTTTTCACTGACGGGGCAGGGGGCTGCCACGCTGCAGGGGGAGTGTCTGGGTGTCTCCCACGGACACAGACGTCCTCAGCTGGGTAGGGACAGGGTGAGAGCTGGAACAACTCTGCTGACATGTAAGGGCCGTCCCAGGGCAAGGCTCCTGGGTCTGGGGGCTGAAAGGCGAGCCGCGCTGGGTGGTTGGTGTGGGAGTTGTGGAGCAAGTAGGGGGAAAAAAAACCAACAAGAAAAAACCATCCAAATGTTTCACAGCAGGTAGAAAGCTAGGCAGAAAGCAAACTGAATGCTGTAAAGACAAAAGCCGAAAGCCGGCTATGGACTGTACGAAAAGAGTCAGTGCCACGGAAGGAGGTTATTTCTTCAACTGACCATAGGAGGCTTTTTGTGAGAAAACACAACACCTTTCTGCTACAGCGCGGTACCGCAGCAGTAATGGGCCAGAGCGTGCGAGCGCCTTTGGCAGGATCGGTAACGGCCGGGGCACGGCCGAACGGCCAGCCCACCTTCCGCACAAGGAAAACACCATTCCCCTGGAACGCCACGCAGACCCAGGACAGGTAAGGCGGAGGCCGAGCCCAGGCGCCCCCATTGCCAAGGACCACCTTGGCCTTGCAGCGTCTCACGCTTCGGGGTGTTTTGCAGGCCGTGGCTAAGCTCAGGCCCCCTGCTCGTGGCTGCCCCCGGTCGCCCGGCGCCGGTCGGGCCCCAGCCCCCAGCGCGGTGCGGCGCAGGGCAGTGACCCAGCAGGGCGGCCCCCCGGGCCCCAGCCCCCACCCCCCCGCCTGCGGCCAGGCCCCGCGGCCGCCGGCCCCTTCCTCCTCTGCCCGCTCCCGTCGCAGACGGCTCGGTATGTGTCACGAGCGGCAGCCCCGTTCAGCAGCTCTCGGAGGGCGCGCGGCTCTGGCCGGCCGTGACCGGGGCCCGCAGGGGTTTCCCGCTCGCCCCGAGAAGGCGCTGGCCCCGAGCCGGGGCGTCCCGCCCCGCCCCGCCCGGCCCTCGGCGCCCTCGCGAGCTGAGCGCGGCCCGGCCAGCAGGGGGCGCTGGCGCTCACCGGCTGGGCGCGGGGGCGGTCCGGCGCGGGGGCGGGGCCGGTGGGGGCCGCTCCTTCCGGCCGCCCTTTAAGGGCCGCCCCGCGGGGCTCGGGCTTCCGGTGGCGCGTGCGCGGCGCGTCGGAGCGGGGGCGGGAGCGGTGCGTGTGGCGGCCGAAGGGCCGGTGCGTGTGGCGGCCGGGTCGCGAGGCGTCCCTGTGCGGTGCCGGGGCCCCTCTGCGGCCCGGCGTGGGAAGCCCGCGGCCGGCGGAGCCTGCTCGGAGCTGGGCGGGGAGCGCCGCGGCGGTCCGGCCGCCGGCAGCCATCCCCTGCGGTGGCCGGCAGCCCCTCGGGACGCCTGGAGGCCTGGCGGTGCCCGAGCCTCGCCTGCGGCAGCCGCCTGAGAGAGCAGCGCGGCCGTGTCCGGGGGCCGGAGAGCGCTGGTGGGTGAGTTCGGGCAGCGGGTGGGTCTCCGTGTGAGGTGAGGCCTGGCGCGGGCCGGGGGGTATCTCCGTGCGGGTCGGGCCGGGGGCGGGGCGGGGGCCGGGCCCCGCAGAGAAGCCCCGGTCGGGCATCGTTCGCTTTTCCACAATGTAGGGCTCTCCCCGGTTATTTTTTGTGTACTGTGTTTTGGGTCACCTGAAACCCTTTGGCCGGTTACGTTTGGTGCGGGGCGATGGCAGGTCTGGAGCCTGAAAGATCTCTGGTGGGGGGTGGGGGAGGTATTTCTTGCCTTAAAACTCTGAGCCCACCTCGTGTGTCATGTCGTGAGTCTCGTGACTGTGGCAAATGGCTGAGTCGGGCGTTTTCTGATAACTAACTTCTGAACGTGTGCGTGTGTAGGCACGGGGAGATTTGTGCAGTGTGACGGAGCCCCTTGTGCTTCTGTGCTAATGTCTACCTGTTCTAGACCTCCAGAGTTGGAAAGCCTTTGTTTAGTGCCTAGTTGTGCCTGCGTAACAAATGTTTTAGCTGCTGATGGGTTATACCTCTGCTGCGAACTTCTTGCTGGGTGGCTTGATTGTTTCTGGTTGTCCGTGTAAATCTAGGCAGCTATTTTCTGCCCGGTGGTGAAGCCTATCGCTTTGGATAACAAAGGGCAGGAGTGCAATAAAGAAAAAGGTGATTCGTCTGCTGCAGCTCCTTGGAAACAATTCGTTCCTTATTTTCTGCCCTTGGGCAGGCGTTGTGCTTTCCAGATAATGCAGCCTCTCCTGTGCCTGTCCACGCCGTGCATTTTGTCCTGCCCTTGCTTGAAAAGGCTCTCCTTGCCTTCCTCCCCTCTGCTGCAGTTGCCTTAATCTCTCGCTGCTGCTGCTGCTGGAAGAGGGATAAAGGGAGTGTTGTCGATCGGGTTGTTAAAAGCTTTTTCGCGGGCTGTAACGCGCGGGAAAGGGGGGCCGGGGGGGAGGATCAGTTTGCGGGGAAAATGGGAAACCAACATCACCTTCCCCTCCTACGGCGCAGCCCGGCCGCTCGGCTCCCCGGGGATGCCCCTGCCCGCGGGTGTACCGTGTGTGCGCCCCCCGCGTGGGGCGGGGGACGACGACACCCCCCCACACACCGTCGGCGGCACTGGGGCAACCCCTGCCCCAGGGCTCCGCGCTCGTACCCGGCTCTCCCCGCTCCGGCACGGCACGGGGCTGGACGCACCGAGGAGACCCCGGAGCGGCTTCTCGCGTCCGGGCGAGAACAGGGCCCGGCCCCGAGCAGCAGAGCGGGCACCGCCGGTAGCTCGGAGGAGCGGGGCCGGCTCGGCTCGAGGCGTCAGAGCGAAAAGGGACGAGAACCGTCCCGGAGCGTCCGGGGGTTGGGGGGGTCGGCGGATGGTCCGGTGGCCGGGTTCGGCTCCGTGCCGGGCCGTGGGGCAGCCGGAGCCGCGCCAGAGCAGGTGAGGAGCCGCATGGCCGGGCGCGCTGTGGGTCGGCGGGTTTGGGCTGTGGGGTCTCCCGGTCCGCGGAGCCCCCGGGGGGGCGGCGGGGTGCGGGCAGCAGCGGCCCCGGGCCGAGCGCTGTCGTGGGTCGGTGGTTGGGTTTTGGGGCCGAGCCCGTGCCCGTCCCCGGGGAGTAGGGGCAGCCCCACCCGGCTCTCGACTGCTCCTCGTCGGGGTCGGGCGGCGGCGGCGGCGACCCCGGCGGGGGCTCCTGCGGTGCCGGGCGGGTCCCCCCTTGCCCGCGAGGCAGGCAGGGACCCCGGCTGCTGCCGCCGCGGTTTGCTGGAGGCGGGCCGGGCCCGGCCCCCTGTGGGGTTGGGGTGCGGGCCCGGCGCTGCCGGGGAAACGAGGCCTGCGAGAGCAGGAAGAAAGCGCTGCCGGGCCGGTGCTGGGCTGCCCCGCCGGGGTGCGGGGCCGGGCCCGCGCAGTTCAGTTCCCAAGGCCTCCCCGACAGTGCCCGCGTGGGCCGTGGGGGTGCAGGGCTGCGGGGTGGCTGCGCTCTCCGCGGCCCTGAGCGTTGCCCGTGGGGACTGCGGAGGGGGCCGGGACGCAGCCAGGCTCAGCTGGTTTGGTCCCTGAGCGTGGAGAGCACAGCTCTTCTGTTCCTGGGCCTTGAGAGCAGGCTCCTGTGGCTGACGCCGGGGCCCTGAAACAGATCGAGTCGTGCGTTTTGAGGGCCTGAGCGAGGGGACTAAGTGGTGTGGTTTTGGGCTGAGGAGCAGAGGTCAAGTGCTGCGCTTTTGGGACTTGAGAACAGGCTCAGCAGCTGGGCTTTTTGGCTCAGAACCGGTCCCAAAGTGAGCTGGTTTGGGGGCCAAAAGCAGAAGCCGGTTTGGCTGCTTGTGGGGGTGGCGTGGGGGCATCGGGGGCTGCAGGGGAAAGCAAGGGTTGGGCAGGGTACGAGGACCCTCCCCGGAGGTGGGGGTCCGGTCACATCGGACCCCGAAGTTCGGGAGGCCGGCATGCACCAGAGCGAACTCGCCACCTGAGGCGGGTCTCTGGAGGAAGGGTGCTTTTTGGATCCAGTGCAGCGCACCCTCTTTGGGTCCAGCTCTTCATTCTGCGCTGCTTAGAAGAGTTATTAACCAATTAATTAAACATACAAACTAAGTCACAACAGCTCTATCGGCTCCATCGTGGTTTGGAGCTCTGAATCGGTTTCATTTGGTGTCTAACACATTTTTTCCCCGAGGAGAGGCTACGTTTCAAGTTAATTAGTTTTCTCACAAGTGTGTCAGTCGATAAAATTGAGTTACGATTATTAAAACCACAAAGGTGACAGGAGTCTCACGGATCGGGTCTATTTCTGAAAATGTATTCATCCCATGCAAATGTCATCGGGATACAGATCATCTGCACTTCATGCTCTGACAAGACAAGATGCTGAGACAGGGATGAGCTCCAAAAGGACTACTGAAAAGAAAAAAAACCCACGCACTTCATGAAGTCATGGGGGGTTTTTTTGTTTGCATTTGGGGGGGCGGGGTGGCTTTAACAAAAGAGTGCAGTGTTGGCTGGCAGCAGCCTGCAGAGCATTTTTGCTGCCTGATCTCTCCTGTTCTTCTCTTCCACTCCTCTTTCAGGGCTGTAATTGTCATTTGGATAGTTTTAGAAGAGCAGTTAAGTTCCTCGCCTGTGTCTCAATGTGCTGGTAATACCAGGAAGGTGAATGCTTGAACCGGTCGGGCGGGTGGGAATAACTTGGCTGCAGGTAGAACTTCTGAGGGAAGACCAGCAAAACCAGGAAGCAAATAGCAAGTTCCCAAAAAATGTGCGGGTGTCAAACACATAAAAGTTTTATTGCCGAATGTTTTGTTTTTGGCAATATGTTCCAAATGCCTATTTTTGGTAAACATAACTTTTCAGGAGATTCAGGGTTGTGTGTGGCAAAACATGTCCCTCTGTTTTTGTGTCCTGCCGCACAAACGGCCGGCGGCAGGGCTCTCGTTCCCCGCTCTCGCTATTGCCACAGCAGGGCTGCGATATTTAGACCTAAGGGATGGGTTTAGGAATGGAAGGAGAGAGAACGCCTGTGTTCTGTAAGGGCTATGAATGCTGACCCTTTGCCTCCGTCTGCCGCTTTTCCTGTGCGGGTGATGAAGCCGTTTTACTTTCCTCTGTTGTTCCTGGTCTAAGTAGTTGCAAGGCTGTCGCCGCTGCGGGTGTGCAATTTGTGTTGCTGTGTTTCTGTGGAGTCCTAGCTACGGCTCGCTTCTAGTGTGGCCAAGCGTCAAGGTAGGGCTTTCAGCTTAAAGCTTCAGAAGCGCTGCGTGCCGAGATGGGTGTAGGTGAAACTGCTGTTGCGCCTGCAGCTGTGCTCGCAGGGATGCTGGGTGGCTCCGCATCAAACCGGCGAGGTGCGCGTGGACCTCCGTCGGGCTGCGCCCTGGGTGCGCGAGCGTGCCGTGTTTTTGCTGTTCCGGCTTGTATGTGCGAGGGCTTAACGTTTGATTTAATGCATTTCCTTTAACGGCAGGCTGTAGTTGGGCTCTAGATGGTATTCCTACGTGGGCGCAGGAGCTGTGGAATGGTTAAGCTGTTGCTGTGCCTCCAGGTGACTTGTTCAGTAACACTGTTTTTCCAGGTGCAGATGGATGAGTCGTGCAGGGCAACGGAGGAGAGCCCAGGGGAGCGCTGTAAGAAGGTGAGTCTGTGTGTAGTACTGGAGGGAAGATGTGACTGATGGCTATAGGGCTCCATTATGGGTTTTACTCTTTTTTTTTTTTTTTTTGTGATCTGAGGGTGCTAAGCGATGAGCCGAGCGTGATGTGGGCCCTGGAGGTGAGTCAGGCAAGGTGACCGGTGCTTGGTGGGCTGGAGTAGGTGTTCTTTTTCAGGTTATTCAGGGTTTTTTCTCCTTCTCTTCACTTTCCCATCCCAATTTGGGGCCGATTCCCTCAAATGGGGACTTCCCCCTGTGGGGCTGCTTATGCAGCCTGGGAGCTGCTGCCTGGGCACAAAAATACCTCAAACCCCTTGACTCTGGGCCTGCAATGAGGGGTGAAAATACAGGAAGAATTCTGGTGGAAAGAAAACAACTTGGGGCTTCTGGGAAAGCCAACTCCAGCTGGATTTGTGCGGCTGGAAAGGAAAAAAAAAAAGGGGGTGGGGGGAAGGAACAACAACCTAAAAGCACCCGCCAACCATTCTCATGCACAAAACCGAAAGTGAAAATGACCATTTTTTGTAGGGCAAAAGCACAAAAAATCCCCACAGAACTCAGTAGTTTGGAAAAGCAACCCCAATTATTACATTATGTAAAGAAGGCGGGGGAAAAAAAAAGAAAACCAAACCAAAACCCGATCACAACCCTGATGCCACATGCCTACAAGCAGTTCCTGGGGCTTATTCTGCGGGGGTGGGAACCCAACCTTGTTCCCCAGGTTTGCTGTGCTGCTTCTCCTCCCTCGAGACACTTTGCTGTTTGGTGCAGAGGCAATGAACGGCGCTGCTGGGGCTGCGAGGGGGAAAGGTGCAGAGGAATAGAAGCTCTGTGGATGCAGCCAAGTTACGGTTTCTGGATGGTATTAATCGAGAAGAGTAATTCAGATAATGCTGCTGCCCAGCGACCAGAATTGGGTACTGAGCCCGGGAGCCGCGCACGCGCGGTGGCGTCCCTGTGATCCCCATTGCTCTCTCCGCAGGTAACAGCCCTGCGATGCTGCAGTGCCTGCGAGGTGATGCCGCCGTGCTCGTTGCTGCTTCCTGGTAAGGAAAGGCCTCCTCTGCTCTTGCTGCAGCGTGGTGGTGTGTCGGACACGATTCCCTGTGTCGGGTGAGGCCTAGGGCTGCCGGCGAGGTGAGCGAGCCCCTTTGGTGGGTGCAGGGGTATCTCCTTGTGTGCCTGTACTACTGGGGCTGGTGGGATGGGAAGCTTCAAATGACCCGCCGAGGCAGGCTTCTGGTATGCTAAAGGCGAGCGGGTGAGGGCAGCCCTAGGAGTTACCCGGGAGCTGATAGAAGGGAAGAGGGAAAGGAGGAGGAGGATGATGACCTTTTCCCCCTGCAGCTTCTGGGTGCAGAAGATGGCCGACTCCCCAGCTCACCAGAGCTCCCCCTCAGCCTCCCCTGGCCCCCCTTGCCCCGTGCGCCTGCCCCCAGCTCCAGCACGGGCGAGCTAGGCTACGTGCCTAGGACGCCTCATCTGGTAAGAGCTGTAAGACACCCACGTATTCTCTTCAGGTGGAGGACGGCCTAGAGTCTGGAGCTGCAGAAGAGGCAGGGAGGAGAGGAGGGGAAAGAAGCATCTGAACGGCTAAATTGTGCCAGCAGCGCTGAGAGCGAGAGTCGCGGTGAGTCCTGGGCCACTGGGGCCCCGTTGCCTCTCTTGTGCGTCCTGGGCCCTCCCTGTCTCTCCCCCGGCCCCCTCTCTTTCCTTACCTGCTGCAAAATTTACTTTTTTTTTTTGCG
The DNA here is from genome assembly GCF_949628215.1 of Phalacrocorax aristotelis. Lineage (NCBI taxonomy): Eukaryota > Metazoa > Chordata > Aves > Suliformes > Phalacrocoracidae > Phalacrocorax > Phalacrocorax aristotelis. The sequence continues at coordinate 638,539 of NW_027441368.1, forward strand.
CCCCCCCCCCCCCGCACCTTCTTTCTCCATCTCGCTCTGAGTGGCTCCCTGCCTCCCCGTCTTTTCAGTCCTCCCTCTCTCTGTCCTGTAGCCTGTGGCTCCTTTTTCTTTCTCCGCCTCTCTCTGCCTGGCTCTGGCTCCGTTTTTTTTTTTTTTATTCCTCCTGCTCTGTCCTGTAGCCTGTCGGTGTTTTGTTGTTCTCTGGCTCTCTTGATCTGACTCCCTGTGTTACCGAAAAACGCGTTAAAATCGGAAACGACTCCTCAACACCAATTTAGTATTAAAGAGCAGGCATTCTTTATTCGCGGCGCCGGATGCACGGGGGATCGCTCCTCCTGGCGTGCGTACCTCACGCACCTTTCCCGTACAATTTGTAGATCAATGTTTTACGTATTCATACATATTCATTATTGTCCTGTCTGCTGATTGGTACAAACTTGCTCGTTCCGTATGTCAATCGCTGCGCAGGCTCGGTTGTCCTCTTCCGTTGTTCTCTTCTGTTACTTGGGTCGGTGGTGGTCTGTGAGTCGGTGGTCGCGATCTCCCCCTGCCGGAATTACCTTTTAGCTTCTCGGCTCTTACTCTTGGCAGTCTTGGCTAGTTTTCTCAGTCCGCTAAGCGAAACCGCGTTTTGTCATCCTTTTCTGACAGAAGCACGTTGTCTGTTGTTCTGTTCGCATTAATGATCGCCTACGGACTAAAATGCAGATCGACAGATACGCTGATTGGTACGCTCCATGTTCCCGTAATGGAACACCGTCTCTGGTTGATTTCATCACTTTGGTTACATTTCCCCTGTTTGGAAGTTCTGAAATAATAATTTTCTCAATACTTCCATCCTAGATCAATAATATTCCACTATGTCAGTTTAGTGTTTGCTTCATGTTCTGAAATTTTTCACTTGATTGTGGTCTCCAGGGTGTATGCAGGTCCCATTTTCTACCCAAAATTTTATTAATTTGTTGAAGTACCTCTGCAAAAAAATGTGGTGCTCTATCAGAGGACATTCCCGTTGGCACTCTAAATCTTGGTATTATTTCCTTCAGCAACGTCTTAACTACTACTCTAGCTTTGTCGGTGCAGCACGAGAAAGCTGCTGGCCATCTAGAAAATTTGTCAATCAGCACTGACAAATACTGCTATATCTATTTTGTCTGGGTAACTCAGAGAACTTAATTTGCTAATAATTTCCGGGAGAATTTTTTGTTTTGTTACTCCTAAAGGTTGTTTCCTTTGGTTCAGGGGATTATTTCTAGGACAGATTGGACACTTAGCTACTATGGGTTTAACTATTCTTGTCATGCCTACACACGCTACAGATGTTTTTAAACTCAAAACCGTAGCGCCTACAGCCTAATGTGTTTGCTCATGGTTTTCTTTTGCAAGTTCTGTCATAACTTGTGGGGTGGTTGTTGTTATTACTTGTTTTTCTGGTGTTACCTACCATCTCTCTGTGTTTTGTGATGCTTCCAATTGTTCTGCTAATTGCTCATCCAATTTATTATATCTCGGTTTCAACTTTGGAATTCTGATCTGTTTTACTGGTACTAGTGCAAGGATACCTTGCTCTGCAGTCCTCTTTGCAGCTTTATCGGTCAGTCGTTTGCTTATGTTTACAGCCGTCTGGCCAAATTGATGAGCTTTGCAACGCTTTACCGCCACTTCTTTTGGTTTCTGCACGTCTTCCGGAAGTTGGAGAATTTCTTCTTTATGCTGTATTGATGATTCTTGGGCTGATGGCAGTCCTTTCTCCTTCCCAATAGCTCCATGATCGTGGATCACACCAAATGCACGTTTGGAATCAGTCTAGATATTTATCCTTTGTCCTTCTGCCATTCGCAGAGCTCGCTTCAATGCTACCAATACTGCTTTCTGTGCTGAGGTGTTTGCAGGCAGCACCCCTGACTCCGTTCCCTCGGCGGCGATAACGACAGCATATCCGGCCATTCGCTTCTCTTCTCGCCCAGAGCTTCTTCCATCTGTAAACAACTCCAGATCAGGATTTTCCCAGAGGTTTGTGTCTCAGGTCTGGTCTGCTGGAATAGACTTGTTCAATAGTTAGCAAGCGATCGTGTTCTAAATTGTCCGTAAGGTTTTCTGTTGTTAAAAACATAGCAGGATTCAGTATAGCAGTAGTCTTCGATTCCACATCGTCTTGTTCTAACAGAACAACTTGATATTTCAACATTCTGCTAAGGGATAGCCAACGACCCCCCTTTTGTTCTAAAACAGTCACCGCTATGTGCGGGACATATACTGTCATCTTCTGTCCCATTGTTAACTTTGGGGCTTCCCGGATCGGCAGCGCTGTTGTTGCTACTGCCCGTAAACACCTAGGCCATCTTTTACTCGCGTGGTCAGGTTGTTTGGAGAAGTAGCCCACAGGTCTCTTCCAGGTTCCCAGTCGCTGTGTCAGCACTCCAAGGGCTAAATGTTGTCTTTCGTGGACAAACAACTCAAAAGGTTTAGCGAAATCAGGTAGGCCTAATGCAGGGGCGATCATCGAGGCTCTTTTCGGTTCTTTGAATGCCGTTTGGCATCCGGGCATCCAGGTTAAATATTTATCCTTTTGAGTCTTTCAATGCCTCAAATAATGGTTTTACATACAGTCTATAGTTCAGAATCCAGAGCTGATGCTATTTCATTGTTTTCAGAAAAGCTCTCAGTTCCTTCGGGCTGCTAGGTTCGGGAATTTGACAAATAGTTTCTTTCTTTTCACTTTCTAATTGTCTTTGTCTTTGAGATATTTCAAATCCTAAATAAATGGCTGCTTCTTTTCCTATTTGGGTTTTGTTTCTGGAAACTCCGCATCTTCCTTGGCCCAGAAAATCTAAAAATTTCAAAACATTTTTCTTTACTTTGTGCCGCTATCAGAATGTCATCCGCATTCTGTAACAAGATGCCTCTCCCTGGGTTCTGTTTTTATTATATCTCTAATTTTTTTTTGCCAGCTGAGTCTCAAGTATCGTAGGACTATTTTTAAATCCTTGTGGAAGTACGGTCCATGGTAGCTGTGTCTTTCATTCTGTGGTGGGGCTTTCCCATTGCAAAGCAAATAGGCTTTGACTTTTTATGCCTGGAGGTATGCAAAAGAAGGCGTCCTTCAAATCTAGTACAGTAAACCATTTATGCTCCTCCTTTAAAAGAGGTCAGTAAAGTGTATGGATTAGCTACTACCGGATGTATATCTTGGACCACCTGATTTATAGCCCTTAAATCGTGAACTAGCTAATACTCTTTGCCTCTAGATTTCTTTACTGGCGACACAGGAGTACTATATTCTGATTCACATTCCACTAAAAGCTCATATTCTGAAAAATTTTATAATTAACTTCTGTAATCCTTTTCGAGCCTCTCGCTTAATAGGGTATTGTTTTTGTCTTACGGGCTTGGCTCCAGGCTTTAAGGTTACTTTTACCGGCTCTGCCCACTTAGATCGCTCCGGAGCTCCGCTCGCTCAAACCAAAGGAATTACTACGTTTTCCACTTCCTCGGGAACCCGTTCCTCCCTGGAGGAATCCTGTAACATAAACGCTCTCGCCTCTGTGGCTTTTGATTCTGGTATTAGTGATTTAATCTCTCCATCTTTAAAAGTTACTTGAGCATCTAATTGACCTAATAGATCTCGTCATAACAGAGGCAGTGGACATTCAGGCATATGCAGAAACTGGTGAGTTGCCCATTGCTTCTCCAATTTAAACTTTAATGGCTCTGAGAGGGGCTAATTTTTCTTTGCCCTGTTGCGCTAGCAACATCTACTGATTTATGATCAAATTTCTCTTCACGTGTATTCAATACCAAATAAGTGGCTCCCGTATCTACCAAAAATTCTATTTCTTCATTCCGTAGCTTCAGTGTAACCAGGTGTTCAGCTAGGGTTGATTCCCCTGGTCTCCTTCATGCCAAGCTACTTCAAGCATTTAACCCAGATCTCTGGATTCAGGTTGTTCTAGTTTCTAAAGGTTGTTTTCTCTCCCCCCGCCCCCATCTGGGGCTGATTGTCTTATGAATATAGAGACCAGCTGAATTGCTTTTTCTGGTTTTTCTGGGTTCAAATGAGTATATTTTCTGGTGGTCACCTTCAGTCTTTCCATAAAGGCTGAAGGGGACTCACTTAATTCTTGTCTCACTTCATAAATTTTGACCAATTTATTGCTTTTGGCATTGCTTGTCTTACTCCAAATAAAATCTTTCTCTGACATCTAGTCAACATTCCCCTGGGTCCTGGCTGATTAGGGTCCCACTCGGGATTTGTAGATGGACAATTCTTATTCATTGTTCTCTGTAAATTCCTGTTAGCATGTGCTCCCTGCACCTGCCTTCTGGCTGTATTCCATACTATTTTCTTGTCAGTTTCATCAAGCGAAGTATCCAGTATCACAAGTAGAGCAACACTCTTTCAAGTTCTCACCACGTTTTCCTCTTTTCAGAAACATTGCCGTAGAATCTTGTGGACATACCTCACGCTGTTTCTGCTGCTTGGGATGATTCCACGGTGTAAAGAACAAATCAACATATGCCACTTCTTCCCATTTGCCTTCCCTTTTTACAAAACAACATTAATTGCAAGATGGTACGATATTGCAATGTCTCGTGTTCTGGCCATTTGTGCCCACCTTCCAATTGATACGTTGGCCACCAATGATTGCAATATTCAATTAATGGTTTCCGAGTTAGTGGGTCACCGCCCCCGACGTCTTTCCAGTGCTTCAAAATACATCGCAAAGGTGTTCTCTGTGGGATAGGTTTCCTACTCAGTAATGCTCCCGTCTCCCAGTCGACTAGTAGTTGTGATAGTGCACTATCACAAATACTAGTCAGAGGGACTCCAACCCCCGTTAGAGGTCTCACTGGAAATCTGCCACTGGGATCTGTAGCCCCCTGCTAGATATCCCTGGAGACTTCAACCCCCTGTTGAAGACTCCCCTACCCTCGGGTCCCGCTCCACAGGCTTTCGCCTAGCAGAGACTTACCAACCGAGGCACCTCTTGGCCCCGACCCTGCGTGGCTTTCGCCGCGCCTTACGGGCAGGCCTGTGGGACTCAAACCCGCTATCCTATCCTATGTGGGAAACTAACCCCACGTATTATTCTACCTAAGTTTCTTCTTCAAAGAATGCCTTGTTTACCTCAATCCAGGGGATCTTGCTCAGAATTCTCTGGCCCGGGGATCGGAAGCTCTCCCGGAGAATTCCTCGGGGCCGGCTGCAGGTCCCACGATCCCACGGATCCGTCGAGATTCAAAAGCAGGTTCCCACCTGGGGTGCCAAAACTGTTACCGAAAAACGCGTTAAAATCGGAAACGACTCCTCAACACCAATTTAGTATTAAAGAGCAGGCATTCTATATTCACGGCGCCGGATGCACGGGGGATCGCTCCTCCTGGCGTGCGTACCTCACGCACCTTTCCTGTACAATTTGTAGATGAAAATTTTACATACTCATAGATAGTCATTATTGTCTTGTCTAGCGATGGGTACAAACTTGCTCGTTCCGTATGTCAATCACTGCGCAGGCTCGGTTGTCCTCTTCCGTTGTTCTCTTCTGAGTAGGTGGTGTTACTTGGGTCGGTGGTGGTCTGTGAGTCGGTGGTCGCGATCTCCCCCTGCCGGAATTACCTTTTAGCTTCTCGGCTCTTACTCTTGGCAGTCTTGGCTAGTTTTCTCAGTCCGCTAAGCGAAACCGCGTTTTGTCATCCTTTTCTGACAGAAGCATGTTGTCTGTTGTTCTGCTGACATTAACGATCGCCTAGGCACTAAAATGCAGATCGACAGGTGCGCTGATTGGTACGCTCCATGTTCCCGTAATGGAACACCGTCTCTGGTTGGTTGATTTCATCGCTTTGGTTACACCTGTTCCTGTTGTTCAGTTTCTTCTTTTTTGGCTTTGTGTGATTCTCTCTGTGATTCTGTTTTTCTCTGCCTCGCTTTTCCCAGCTCCCCGTCCCTCACTTTTAATGCCCGTTATCCTTCACCAGCACACTCTCCCTTGGTTCCCATCCTCGTTTCTGAATTCCTCCTGCTTTGCCACGTAGCCCGTGACTTTTTTCTTAATCTCTCTCTGTCTGCCTCAACGCTCCCCCCGTGCTTTTTAATTCGTCTTCTCTGCTCTGTACCCTGCTACTGTTCTTGCCTTTCTGAGTTCTTCTCTGTCCAGCTCCCTTTCCCTATTCATGAATTCCTGTTCTTCCTGCAGCCACCGCTGTTCCCTGTGACCTCCATCTCTCTCTGTCCAGCTCCCTGTCCCTAGGTTTTAATTCCTGCCTCTGCCCGCTGTAGCCTGTCTAGATGTTTCTCTCGGCCTCTCTCTCTGTCCGGCTCCCTCTCTCTGTGTTCTAATTCCACGTTCTCTGTCACGTGGACCCGTGCTGTTTGTTTGTCCTCATCTCTCTCTGTCCAGCTCCTTGCTGCGACGTTTTATTTCCTCATTTCCTCCCTCTCTGTCTTTGTAGCCCATTGCTGTTGGTTTGTTTTTTTTCTTTTTTTTCACTTGTTTCTTCATGTGTCTCTGTCTGCCTCCCAGTCCCTGATCTTAAATTCCTCCTTCCCTGTAGGCCGCTGTTCCTTTTTTCCATTCTACATTGTGTTCTCTTTGGTCTCGTGTTCTTATTCATTGATTCCCTCCTCGCTGCCCTGTGGCTTGTCCCCATTTTATTGTTGCTTCTCTCTCCCTCTCTCTGGCTTCTTGCCCCTGTTTTTAAAATTCCTCCCTCTCTTCTCTCTTCCCTGTAGGCCGTGTGATCTTTAGCCTTTCTCCATGTCTTTCTGCCCATCTCTCTGTGTCTATTCATTAATTCTTCCCTCTCTGCCCTGTAGCCTGTAGCTTCTGTCCTTTCTCCATCTTGCTGTCCCTGGCTCCCCCGTGACCCTATGCTAGAATTGTTTCTCTCTTCTCTCCGTACGCATTGCGATTCCTTTTGCTCTCTGTCTCCCTTTGGTTTTTTTCTTTTTTTTTTTCTGGCTCCCTGTCCCTAATTCTTAATTCTCTGCCTTCTCGTGCCCCGTGGTTTGTTCTGTGGGGTTCTCTCGCGGTTCCCTCGCAGTTCCCTCCAGTCCATACTGGGCTATATTGGTCTGTCCCGGCTTCCTCCCACTTCTTTCCCAGTGCCTCACAGTAGGTCCCGGTTCCGTCCATGGGATGAACTGTGAGGGAACTGTGAGGGAACTGTGAGGGAACTGTGAGGGAACTGTGAGGGAACTGTGAGGGAACTGTGAGGGAACTGTGAGGGAACTGTGAGGGAACTGTGAGGGAACTGTGAGGGAACTGTGAGGGAACTGTGAGGGAACTGTGAGGGAACTGTGAGGGAACTGTGAGGGAACTGTGAGGGAACTGTGAGGGAACTGTGAGGGAACTGTGAGGGAACTGTGAGGGAACTGTGAGGGAACTGTGAGGGAACTGTGAGGGAACTGTGAGGGAACTGTGAGGGAACTGTGAGGGAACTGTGAGGGAACTGTGAGGGAACTGTGAGGGAACTGTGAGGGAACTGTGAGGGAACTGTGAGGGAACTGTGAGGGAACTGTGAGGGAACTGTGAGGGAACTGTGAGGGAACTGTGAGGGAACTGTGAGGGAACTGTGAGGGAACTGTGAGGAGGGGGGCGGCCCCCCGGGCCCCAGCCCCCCCCCCCCCCCGCCTGGGGCCAGGCCCCGCGGCCGCCGGCCCCTTCCTCCTCTGCCCGCTCCCGTCGCGGACGGCTCGGTATGTGTCACGAGCGGCAGCCGCGTTCAGCAGCTCTCGGAGGGCGCGCGGCTCTGCCCGGCCGTGACCGGGGCCCGCAGGGGTTTCCCGCTCGCTCCGAGAAGGCGCTGGCCCCGAGCCGGCGCGTCCCGCCCCGCCCGGCCCTCGGCGCCCTCGCGAGCTGAGCGCGGCCCGGCCAGCAGGGGGCGCTGGCGCTCACCGGCTGGGCGCGGTGGCGGGGCCGGTGGGGGCCGTTCCTTCCGGCCGCCCTTTAAGGGCCGCCCCGCGGGGCTCGGGCTTCCGGTGGCGCGTGCGCGGCGCGTCGGAGCGGGGGCGGGAGCGGTGCGTGTGGAGGCCGAAGGGCCGGTGCGTGTGGCGGCCGGGTCGCGAGGCGTCCCTGTGCGGTGCCGGGGCCCCTCTGCGGCCCGGCGTGGGAAGCCCGCGGCCGGCGGAGCCTGCTCGGAGCTGGGCGGGGAGCGCCGCGGCGGTCCGGCCGCCGGCAGCCATCCCCTGCGGTGGCCGGCAGCCCCTCGGGACGCCTGGAGGCCTGGCGGTGCCCGAGCCTCGCCTGCGGCAGCCGCCTGAGAGAGCAGCGCGGCCGTGTCCGGGGGCCGGAGAGCGCTGGTGGGTGAGTTCGGGCAGCGGGGGGCGGGTGTGTGTCTCCGGGCGGGGCCGGGGGGCTCCGTGCCCCGCAGAGGAGCCCCGGTCGGGCATCGTTCGCTTCCGAACAATGCAGGTCTGTCCCTGGTTATTTTCTGTGTACAGTGTTTCGGGCCACCTGAAAGCCTTTGGCCGGGTAGGTTTGGTGCGGGGCGATGGCAGGTGTGGACCCTGAAAGATCTCGGGTGGGGGGCGTGGGAGGTATTTCTTGCCTTAAAACTCTGAGCCCACCTCGCGTGTCATGTCGTGTTATCATGTCGTGAGACTCGTGACTGTGGCAAATGGCTGAGTCGGGCGTTTTCTGATAACTAACTTCTGAACGTGTGCGTGTGTAGGCACGGGGAGATTTGTGCAGGGTGACGGAGCCCCTTGTGCTTCTGTGCTAATGTCTACCTGTTCTAGACCTCCAGTGTTGGAAAGCCTTTGTTTAGTGCCTAGTTGTGGCTGCGTAACTGCTGTTGCGCCTGCAGCTGTGCTCGCAGGGATGCTGGGTGGCTCCGCATCAAACCGGCCGCCGGGCGGCCGGGTTGTGCCGCAGAGCATGCCGGGAGCTGTAGTCCTTGCGGCTGCCGGGCGGCCGGGTTGTGCCGCAGAGCGTGCCGGGAGCTGTATTCCTGGCGCAGTGGCTGCCGGCCCTGTCACGTGGTTCGCCGGGCATGGCGGGAGGCGCGGTCTTCCGGCGCTCGGGTGCCGGGCGGCCGTGGCGCGTACGGTACGCGAGGTGTATTTTTGGGGTTGGCTTCGTGTTGATTACTGGGGGCTTGCGGGTGCGGCCGCTTCCCGAGAAGCGGTGAGTTCCCCGGGAGCTGACAGAAGGGAAGAGGGAAAGGAGGAGGACGATGACCTTTTCCCCGTGCCCAGGGCGCAGATGATGGCCGCCTCCCCGGCCCACCGGAGGTCCCGCTCAGCCTCCCCGGCCCCCCTTGCCCCGTGCGCCTGCCCCCAGCTCCGGCACCTCCCCATAAGCGTGCTGCATAGCCTTAGGCCGCCCCCAGGCCCTGTCGTGAAGGCAGCAAGCCGTCCCTCAAGCGCACTGGATTCCCCCTTGGCGCAGGGGCCCTTAGCAGTAGCGTGGGGAGGGAGCGGTGTGTCCAGAAGCCCCTGCGGAAGGAGAGGCTTTGGCCAGGGTCGATCGACGGTAATGACGGTCGCTGTTTCTTCTTTCCCTCTCCCAGAGACCGTGCTGAGGACGTGGTTGTCTGTCCTTCCCCCGGGGATGCCGTTGCCTGCGGCCGTCTCAGGCTCGCGTGGCTTCTCTCTGCCCGTCCTCGCCGTCCTCGCAGCGCAGGGCCGAAAAGGGATAGACAAAGCCCTTCCCGGCTGCGGACAGGAGCTGCCTCGGCTGAAGCTGGAGACACCAACGAAAGGTAAAGAAGAAGAAACTGAAGGTGCTCTGGCTGCCAGCTGCCTTCCTGCCGCAGGCAAGAGAGAGCCTGTCCATGCAGGTGGGGGAGGAAGGATCCCCCTTCATAGCCCGCAGCGGGCCAGGCCACCAACGTGCACCGTAGGGTCTGTACGCGTAACCCGGAGTTGGGTACGGGCGTGTAGTGCACGAGCGAGCTAGGCTACGTGCCTAGGAAGCCTCATCTGGTAAGAGCTGTAAGACACCCACGTATTCTCTTCAGGTGGAGGACGGCCTAGAGTCTGGAGCTGCAGAAGAGGCAGGGAGGAGAGGAGGGGAAAGAAGCATCTGAACGGCTAAATTGTGCCAGCAGCGCTGAGAGCGAGAGTCGCGGTGAGTCCTGGGCCACTGGGGCCCCGTTGCCTCTCTTGTACGTCCTGGGCCCTCCCTGTCTCTCCCCCGGCCCCCTCTCTTTCCTTACCTGCTGCAAAATTATTTTTTTTTGCGCCCCCCCCCGCACCTTCTTTCTCCGTCTCGCTCTGAGTGGCTCCCTGCCTCCCCGTCTTTTCAGTCCTCCCTCTCTCTGTCCTGTAGCCTGTGGCTCCTTTTTCTTTCTCCGCCTCTCTCTGCCTGGCTCTGGCTCCGTTTTTTTTTTTTTTTTTATTCCTCCTGCTCTGTCCTGTAGCCTGTCGGTGTTTTGTTGTTCTCTGGCTCTCTTGATCTGACTCCCTGTGTTACCGAAAAACGCGTTAAAATCGGAAACGACTCCTCAACACCAATTTAGTATTAAAGAGCAGGCATTCTATATTCACGGCGCCGGATGCACGGGGGATCGCTCCTCCTGGCGTGCGTACCTCACGCACCTTTCCCGTACAATTTATAGATGAAAATTTCACATACTCATAGATAGTCATTATTGTCTTGTCTAGTGATGGGTACAAACTTGCTCGTTCCCTATGTCAGTCACTGCGCAGGCTCGGTTGTCCTCCCAGTACAGTGCGGGGAACGGGGACGTACAGTGCGGGGAACGGGGACGTACAGTGCGGGGAACGGGGACGTACCAGGATCTACTGGGTTGTACTGGGAGGGAACTGGGACGTACTGGGAGGCACTACAATGTGCGGGGATGCCCTGGGATGTACTGTGGAGGAACTAGGATGTACAGGCTTGTACTGGGTTGTACCGGGTGGAACTGGCAGGAATTTGGGATGTACCAGGATGTACTGGGATGTACTGGGAGGTAACTGTTATGTACTGGGAAGGAACTGGTAGGGAACTGGGATGTACTGGTATGTACTGGGAGGGAAGTGTTATGTACTGAGGGTAACTGGGACGTACTGGGATGTGCTGGGAGGGAACTGTGAAGTACTGGTATGTACTGGGAGGGAACTGGGATGTACTGGGAGGGAACTGGGATGTACTGGGTGGAAAGTGTTGGGAATTGGGATTTACTGGGAGGGAACTGGGACGGACTGGGAGGGAACTGGGATGTAGTGGGACATACTGGGAGGGAACTGGGATGTAGTGGGACATACTGGGAGGGAACTGGGATGTACTGGGACATACTGGGAGGGAACTGGGATGTAGTGGGACATACTGGGAGGGAACTGGGATGTACTGGGGTGTACTGGGAGGGGACTGTTATGTACCGAGGGGGAACTGGGATGTACTGGGAGTGAACTGTGAAGTACTGGGATGTACTGGGAGTAAACTGGGAGGGAACTGGTATGTAGTAGCATGTACTGGGTGGGAACTGGGATGTACCAGGATGTACTGGGATGTACTAGGAGGGAACTGGGATGTAGTGGGAGGGAACTGGGAGGGAACTGGGATGTACTGGGAGGGAACTGGTATGTACTGGGAGGGAACTGGGATGTACTGGGGACATACTGGCAGGGAACTGGGATGTAGTGGGAGGGGATTGGGATGTACTGGGAGGGAACTTGGATGTATTGGGAGGGAAGTGTTATGTACCAAGGGGGAACTGGGACGTACTGGGATGTAGTGGGAGTGAACTGTGAAGTACTGGGATGTACTTAGAGGGAACTGGGATGTACTGGGAGGGAACTTTGAAGTACTGGGATGTACTTAGAGGAAACTGGGAGGCAACTGGGATGTAGTGGGACGTACTGGAATGGAACTGGGAGTGAACTGTGTGTGAACTGGGAGGGAACTGGGATGTACTGTGAGGGTACTGGGATGTACTGGGAGGGACTGGGAGGGATCTGGGATGTACTGGGCTGCACTGGTAGGGAACTGGGATGTACTGGGAGGACACTGGAATGTCCCAGTTGACACCCACTTCCCTCCCAGTTTCCTCCCAGTATATCCCAGTTTCCTCCCAGTATATCCCAGTTTCCTCCCAGTAAATCCCAGTTCGCTCCCAGTACATCCCAATACATCGCCGTACATTCCAGTTCCGTTCCTGTACATCCCAATACATCCCCGTTCCATGCCAGTACATCCCAGTTTCCTACCAGTTCATCCCCGTACATCCCAATTCCCTCCCGGTTCGCTACCACTTCTTTCCCATTGCCTCCAAATACATCCCAGTTCCGTCCCATTACATCCCAGTACATCCCAGGTCCCTCCCAGTACTGGGAGGGAACTGGGATGTACTGGGAGGCACTACAATGTGCGGGGATGCCCTGGGATGTACTGTGGAGGAACTAGGATGTACAGGCTTGTACTGGGTTGTACCGGGTGGAACTAGCAGGGATTTGAAATGTCCTAGCATCTACTGGGATGTACTGGGATGTACTGGGAGGTAACTGTTGTGTACTGGTAGGGAACTGGGATGTACTTGGAGGGAAATGGGAGAGAACTGAGATGTACTGGAGGGAACTGGAATGGAATAAGAGGGAACTAGGACGCACTGGTCGGAAACAGGGACGGAACTGGGATGTACTGGGACGTACTGGGAGGGAACTGGGACGTACTGGGAGGGAACTGGGACGTACTGGGAGGGAACTGGGACGTACTGGGAGGGAACTATTGTGTACTGGGAGCGAACTGGGAGGGAACTGGTTTGTAGTAGGATGTACTGGGAGGGAACTGGGATGTATTGGGACGGACTGGGAGGGAACTGGGACGGACTGGGATGCACTGGTAGGGAACTGGGATGTACTGGGAGGAAACTGGAATGTCCCAGTTGACACCCACTTTCCTCCCAGTTTCCTCCCAGTATATCCCAGTTACCTCCCAGTACATCCCAGTTACCTCCCAGTACATCCCAGTAAATCCCAGTTTGCTCCCAGTACATCGCAGTACATTCCAGTTCCGTTCCTGTACATCCCAATACATCCCCGTTCCATGCCAGTACATCCCAGTTTCCTACCAGTTCATCCCCGTACATCCCAATTCCCTCCCGGTTCGCTACCACTTCTTTCCCATTGCCTCCAAATACATCCCAGTTCCGTCCCAGTACATCCCAGTACATCCCAGGTCCCTCCCAGTACTGGGAGGGAGCTGGGATGTACTGGGAGGCACTACAATGTGCGGGGATGCCCTGGGATGTACTGTGGAGGAACTAGGATGTACAGGCTTGTACTGGGTTGTACCGGGTGGAACTGGCAGGGATTTGGGATGTACCAGGATCTACTGGGATCTACTGGGATGTACTGGGAGGTAACTGTTATGTACTGGGAAGGAACAGGGAGGGAACTGGGATGTACTGGTAGGGAACTGGGATGTACTGGGAGGGAACTGGGACGTACTGTGAGGACACTGGGATGTACTGGTATGTACTGGGAGGGAAGTGTTATGTACTGAGGGGAACTGGGACGTACTGGGATGTACTGGGAGTGAACTGGGAGGGAACTGGTATGTAGTAGGATGTACTGGGTGGGAACTGGGATGTACCGGGAGGGAACTGGGATGTACTGGGATGTAGTGGGAGGGAACTGGGAGGGAACTGGTATGTACTGGGAGGGAACTGGGATGTACTGGGACATACTGGCAGGGAACAGGGATGTACTGGGAGGGGATTGGGACGGACTGGGAGGGAACTGGGATGTACTGGGCTGCACTGGTAGGGAACTGGGATGTACTGGGAGGAAACTGGAATGTCCCAGTTGACACCCACTTCCCTCCCAATGCCTCCCAGTATATCCCAGTTTCCTCCCAGTATATCCCAGTTTCCTCCCAGTACATCCCAGTAAATCCCAGTTTGCTCCCAGTACATCGCAGTACATTCCAGTTCTGTTCCTGTCCATCCCAATACATCCCCGTTCCATGCCAGTACATCCCAGTTTCCTACCAGTTCATCCCCGTACATCCCAATTCCCTCCCGGTTTCCTACCACTTCTTTCCCAGTGCCTCCCAATACATCCCAGTTCCGTCCCATTACATCCCAGTACATCCCAGTTCCCTCCCAGTACGTCCCAGTTCCCTCCCAGTACATCCCAGGTCCCTCCCAGTACTGGGAGGGAACTGGGATGTACTGGGAGGCACTACAATGTGCGGGGATGCCCTGGGATGTACTGTGGAGGAACTAGGATGTACAGGCTTGTACTGGGTTGTACCGGGTGGAACTGGCAGGGATTTGGGATGTACCAGGATCTACTGGGATGTACTGGGATATACTGGGAGGGAACTGGGACGGACTGGGATGCACTGGTAGGGAACTGGGATGTACTGGGAGGAAACTGGAATGTCCCAGTTGACACCCACTTTCCTCCCAGTTTCCTCCCAGTACATCCCAGTAAATCCCAGTTTGCTCCCAGTACATCCCAGTACATTCCAGTTCCGTTCCTGTACATCCCAATACATCCCCGTTCCATGCCAGTACATCCCAGTTCCCTACCAGTTCATCCCCGTACATCCCAATTCCCTCCCGGTTCGCTACCACTTCTTTCCCAGTGCCTCCCAATACATCCCAGTTCCGTCCCATTACATCCCAGTACATCCCAGGTCCCTCCCAGTACATCCCAGGTCCCTCCCCGTTAATCCTAGGTCCCTCCCAGTACTGGGAGGGACCTGGGATGTACTGGGAGGCACTACAATGTGCGGGGATGCCCTGGGATGTACCGTGGAGGAACTAGGATGTACAGGCTTGTACTGGGTTGTACCGGGTGGAACTGGCAGGGATTTGGGATGTACCAGGATCTACTAGGATGTACTGGGAGGTAACTGTTATGTACTGGGAGTGAACTGGGAGGGAACTGGGATGTACTGGGAGGGAACTGGGACGTACCGTGAGGACACTGGGATGTACTGGTATGTACTGGGAGGGAAGTGTTATGTACTGAGGGGAACTGGGACGTACTGGGATGTACTGGGAGGGAACTGTGAAGTACTGGGATGTACTGGGAGTGAACTGGGAGGGAACTGGTATGTAGTGGGATGTACCAGGATGTACTGGGAGGGAACTGGTATGTACTGGGATGTAGTGGGAGGGAACTGGGAGGGAACTGGGATGTACTGGGAGGGAACTGGTATGTACTGGGAGGGAACTGGGATGTACTGGGGCATACTGGCAGGGAACTGGGATGTACTGGGAGGGGATTGGGACGGACTGGGAGGGAACTGGGATGTACTGGGCTGCACTGGTAGGGAACTGGGATGTACTGGGAGGAAACTGGGATGTCCCAGTTGACACCCACTTCCCTCCCAATGCCTCCCAGTATATCCCAGTTTCCTCCCAGTACATCCCAGTAAATCCCAGCTCGCTGCCAGTACATGCCAATACATCGCTGTACATTCCAGTTCTGTTCCTGTACATCCCAATACATCCCCGTTCCATGCCAGTACATCCCAGTTCCCTACCAGTTCATCCCCGTACATCCCAATTCCCTCCCGGTTCACTACCACTTCTTTCCCAGTGCCTCCCAATACATCCCAGTTCCGTCCCAGGTCCCTCCCAGTACATCCCAGTTCCCTCCCAGTACATCCCAGTTCCCTCCCAGTACATCCCAGGTCCCTCCCAGTACTGGGAGGGAACTGGGATGTACTGGGAGGCACTACAATGTGCGGGGATGCCCTGGGATGTACTGTGGAGGAACTAGGATGTACAGGCTTGTACTGGGTTGTACCGGGTGGAACTGGCAGGGATTTGGGATGTACCAGGATCTACTGGGATGTACTGGGATGTACTGGGAGGTAACTGTTGTGTACTGGGAGTGAACTGGGAGAGAACTGGGATGTACTGGTAGGGAACTGGGATGTACTGTGAGGACACTGGGATGTACTGGTATGTACTGGGAGGGAAGTGTTATGTACTGAGGGGAACTGGGACGTACTGGGACGTGCTGGGAGGGAACTATGAAGTATTGGGATGTACTTAGAGGGAACTGGGATGTACTGGGAGTGAACTGGGAGTGAACTGGGAGGGAACTGTGAAGTACTGGGATGTACTGGGAGGGAACTGGGATGTACTGGGTGGAAAGTGTTGGGAATTGGGATTTACTGGGAGGGAACTGGGATGGACTGGGAGGGAACTGGGATGTAGTGGGACATACTGGGAGGGAACTGGGATGTACTGGGGTGTACTGGGAGGGAACTGTTATGTACCGAGGGGGAACTGGGATGTACTGGGAGTGAACTGTGAAGTACTGGGATGTACTTAGAGGGAAGTGGGAGGGAACTTGGATGTAGTGGGAGGGAACTGGGATTTACTTGGAGGAAAGTGGCATGTACTGTGATGTACTGGAATGGAACTGGGAGTGAACTGTGTGTGAACTGTGAGGGAACTGGGATGTACTGTGAGGGAACTGGGATGTACTGGGACGGACTGGGAGGGAACTGGGATGTACTGGGAGGGATCTGGGATGTACTGGGCTGCACTGGTAGGGAACTGGGATGTACTGGGAGGAAACTGGAATGTCCCAGTTGACACCCACTTCCCTCCCAGTGCCTCCCAGTATATCCCAGTTTCCTCTCAGTACATCCCAGTAAATCCCAGTTTGCTCCCAGTACATGCCAGTACATCGCAGTACATTCCAGTTCCGTTCCTGTACATCCCAATACATCCCCGTTCCATGCCAGTACATCCCAGTTCCCTACCAGTTCATCCCCGTACATCCCAATTCCCTCCCGGTTCACTACCACTTCTTTCCCAGTTCCGTCCCATTACATACCAGTTCCGTCCCATTACATCCCAGTTCCGTCCCATTACATCCCAGTACATCCCAGGTCCCTCCCAGTACGTCCCAGTTGCCTCCCAGTACATCCCAGTTCCCTCCCAGTACTGGGAGGGACCTGGGATGTACTGGGAGGCACTACAATGTGCGGGGATGCCCTGGGATGTACTGTGGAGGAACTAGGATGTACAGGCTTTTACTGGGTTGTACCGGGTGGAACTGGCAGGGATTTGGGATGTACCAGGATCTACTGGGATGTACTGGGAGGTAACTTATGTACTGGGAAGGAACAGGGAGGGAACGGGGATGTATTGGTAGGGAACTGGGATGTACTGGGAGGGAACTGGGACGTACCGTGAGGACACTGGGATGTACTGGTATGTACTGGGAGGGAAGTGTTATGTACTGAGGGGAACTGGGACGTACTGGGATGTACTGGGAGGGAACTGTGAAGTACTGGGATGTACTGGGAGTGAACTGGGAGGGAACTGGTATGTAGTAGGATGTACTGGGTGGGAACTGGGATGTAGTGGGAGGGAACTGGTATGTACTGGGAGGGAACTGGGATGTAGTGGGAGGGAACTGGGAGGGAACTGGTATGTACTGGGAGGGAACTGGGATGTACTGGGACATACTGGCAGGGAACTGGGATGTACTGGGAGGGGATTGGGACGGACTGGGAGGGAACTGGGATGTACTGGGCTGCACTGGTAGGGAACTGGGATGTACTGGGAGGAAACTGGGATGTCCCAGTTGACACCCACTTCCCTCCCAATGCCTCCCAGTATATCCCAGTTTCCTCCCAGTATATCCCAGTTTCCTCCCAGTACATCCCAGTAAATCCCAGCTCGCTGCCAGTACATGCCAATACATTGCTGTACATTCCAGTTCTGTTCCTGTACATCCCAATACATCCCCGTTCCATGCCAGTACATCCCAGTTTCCTACCAGTTCATCCCCGTACATCCCAATTCCCTCCCGGTTCACTACCACTTCTTTCCCAGTGCCTCCCAATACATCCCAGTTCCGTCCCATTAGATCCCAGTACATCCCAGTTCCCTCCCAGTACGTCCCAGTTCCCTCCCAGTACATCCCAGGTCCCTCCCAGTACTGGGAGGGAACTGGGATGTACTGGGAGGCACTACAATGTGCGGGGATGCCCTGGGATGTACCGTGGAGGAACTAGGATGTACAGGCTTGCACTGGGTTGTACCGGGTGGACCTGGCAGGGATTTGAAATGTCCTAGGATCTACTAGGATGTACTGGGAGGTAACTGTTATGTACTGGGAGTGAACTGGGAGGGAACTGGGATGTACTGGGAGGGAACTGGGATGTACCGTGAGGACACTGGGATGTACTGGGATGTACTGGGAGGGAAGTGTTATGTACTGAGGGGAACTGGGACGTACTGGGATGTACTGGGAGGGAACTGTGAAGTACTGGGATGTACTGGGAGTGAACTGGGAGGGAACTGGTATGTAGTAGGATGTACTGGGTGGGAACTGGGATGTACCAGGATGTACTGGGATGTACTGGGAGGGAACTGGTATGTACTGGGAGGGAACTGGGATGTACTGGGACATACTGGCAGGGAACTGGGATGTACTGGGAGGGGATTGGGACGGACTGGGAGGGAACTGGGATGTACTGGGCTGCACTGGTAGGGAACTGGGATGTACTGGGAGGAAACTGGAATGTCCCAGTTGACACCCACTTCCCTCCCAATGCCTCCCAGTATATCCCAGTTTCCTCCCAGTATATCCCAGTTTCCTCCCAGTACATCCCAGTAAATCCCAGCTCGCTCCCAGTACATCCCAGTACATCGCAGTACATTCCTGTTCCGTTCCTGTACATCCCAATACATCCCCGTTCCATGCCAGTACATCCCAGTTTCCTACCAGTTCATCCCCGTACATCCCAATTCCCTCCCGGTTCACTACCACTTCTTTCCCAGTGCCTCCCAATACATCCCAGTTCCGTCCCATTACATCCCAGTACATCCCAGTTCCCTCCCAGTACGTCCCAGGTCCCTCCCAGTACTGGGAGGGAACTGGGATGTACTGGGAGGCACTACAATGTGCGGGGATGCCCTGGGATGTACTGTGGAGGAACTAGGATGTACAGGCTTGTACTGGGTTGTACCGGGTGGAACTGGCAGGGATTTGGGATGTACCAGGATCTACTGGGATGTACTGGGATGTACTGGGAGGTAACTGTTATGTACTGGGAGTGAACAGGGAGGGAACTGGGATGTACTGGTAGGGAACTGGGATGTACTGTGAGGGAACTGTGACGTACTGTGAGGACACTGGGATGTACTGTTATGTACTGGGAGGGAAGTGTTATGTACTGAGGGGAACTGGTGCGTACTGGGATGGAACTGTGAACTACTGTGATGTACTGGGAGTGAACTGGGAGGGAACTGGTATGTAGTAGGATGTACTGGGTGGGAACTGGGATGTACCAGGATGTACTGGGATGTACTGGGAGGGAACTGGTATGTACTGGGAGGGAACTGGGATGTACTGGGATGTAATGGGACGGAACTGGGTTGTATTGGGAGGCACTGGGAAAGAAGTGGTAGTGAACTGGGAGGGAATTGGGATGTAAGGGGATGAACTGGTAGGAAACTGGGATGTACTGGCATGGAACGGGGATGTATTGGGATGGACAGGAACGGAACTGGAATGTACGGCGATGTATTGGGATGTACTGGGAGCGAACTGGGATTTACTGGGATGTACTGGGAGGAAACAGGGATATACTGGGAGGAAACTGGGATATACTGGGAGGAACCTGGGAGGGAAGTGGGTGTCAACTGGGACATTCCAGTTTCCTCCCAGTACATCCCAGTTCCCTACCAGTGCAGCCCAGTACATCCCAGATCCCTCCCAGTCCCTCCCAGTACATCCCAGTACATCCCAGTTCCCTCACAGTACATCCCAGTTCCCTCCCAGTTCACACACAGTTCACTCCCAGTTCCATTCCAGTACATCCCAGTACATGCCAGTTGCCTCCCAGTTTCCTCTAAGTACATCCCAGTACTTTAAAGTTCCCTCCCAGTACATCCCAGTTCCCTCACAGTACATCCCAGTACTTCACAGTTCACTCCCACTACATCCCAGTACGTCCCAGTTCCCCCTTGGTACATAACACTTCCCTCCCAATACATCCAAGTTCCCTCCCAGTACATCCCAATCCCCTCCCAGTACATCCCAGTTCCCTGCCAGTATGTCCCAGTACATCCCAGTTCCCTCCCAGTACATCCCAGTTCCCTCCCAGTACATCCCAGTTCCCTCCCAGTTCCCTCCCACTACATCCCAGTTCCCAGTACTGGGAGGCACTACAATGTGCGGGGATGCCCTGGGATGTACTGTGGAGGAACTAGGATGTACAGGCTTGTACTGGGTTGTACCGGGTGGAACTGGCAGGGATTTGGGATGTACTGGGATGTACTGGGAGGTAACTGTTATGTACTGGGAGTGAACTGGGAGGGAACTGGGATGTACTGGGACGGACTGGGAGGGAACTGGGACGGACTGGGATGCACTGGTAGGGAACTGGGATGTACTGGGAGGAAACTGGAATGTCCCAGTTGACACCCACTTTCCTCCCAGTTTCCTCCCAGTATATCCCAGTTTCCTCCCAGTACATCCCAGTAAATCCCAGTTTGCTCCCAGTACATCGCAGTACATTCCAGTTCCGTTCCTGTCCATCCCAATACATCCCCGTTCCATGCCAGTACATCCCAGTTTCCTACCAGTTCATCCCCGTACATCCCAATTCCCTCCCGGTTCGCTACCACTTCTTTCCCAGTGCCTCCCAATACATCCCAGTTCCGTCCCATTACATCCCAGTACATCCCAGGTCCCTCCCAGTACATCCCAGGTCCCTCCCAGTTAATCCCAGGTCCCTCCCAGTACTGGGAGGGACCTGGGATGTACTGGGAGGCACTACAATGTGCGGGGATGCCCTGGGATGTACTGTGGAGGAACTAGGATGTACAGGCTTGTACTGAGTTGTACCGGGTGGATCTGGCAGGGATTTGAAATGTACTAGGATCTACTAGGATGTACTGGGAGGTAACTGTTATGTACTGGGAGGGAACTGGGATGTACTGGGAGGGAACTGGGACGTACTGTGAGGACACTGGGATGTACTGGTATGTACTGGGAGGGAAGTGTTATGTACTGAGGGGAACTGGGACGTACTGGGATGTACTGGGAGGGAACTGTGAAGTACTGGGATGTACTGGGAGTGAACTGGGAGGGAACTGGTATGTAGTAGGATGTACTGGGAGGGAACTGGGATGTACCAGGATGTACTGGGAGGGAACTGGTATGTACTGGGAGGGAACTGGGATGTAGTGGGAGGGAACTGGGAGGGAACTGGTATGTACTGGGAGGGAACTGGGATGTACTGGGACATACTGGCAGGGAACTGGGATGTACTGGGAGGGGATTGGGACGGACTGGGAGGGAACTGGGATGTACTGGGCTGCACTGGTAGGGAACTGGGATGTACTGGGAGGAAACTGGAATGTCCCAGTTGACACCCACTTCCCTCCCAATGCCTCCCAGTATATCCCAGTTTCCTCCCAGTATATCCCAGTTTCCTCCCAGTATATCCCAGTTTCCTCCCAGTACATCCCAGTAAATCCCAGTTCGCTCCCAGTACATCCCAGTACATCGCAGTACATTCCAGTTCCGTTCCTGTCCATCCCAATACATCCCCGTTCCATGCCAGTACATCCCAGTTTCCTACCAGTTCATCCCCGTACATCCCAATTCCCTCCCGGTTCACTACCACTTCTTTCCCAGTGCCTCCCAATACATCCCAGTTCCGTCCCATTACATCCCAGTACATCCCAGTTCCCTCCCAGTACATCCCAGGTCCCTCCCAGTACTGGGAGGGAACTGGGATGTACTGGGAGGCACTACAATGTGCGGGGATGCCCTGGGATGTACTGTGGAGGAACTAGGATGTACAGGCTTGTACTGGGTTGTACCGGGTGGAACTGGCAGGGATTTGGGATGTACCAGGATCTACTGGGATGTACTGGGAGGTAACTGTTATGTACTGGGAGTGAACTGGGAGGGAACTGGTACGTACTGGTAGGGAACTGGGATGTACTGTGAGGGAACTGGGACGTACTGTGAGGACACTGGGATGTACTGTTATGTACTGGGAGGGAAGTGTTATGTACTGAGGGGAACTGGGACGTACTGGGATGTACTGCGATGGAACTGTGAAGTACTGGGATGTACTGGGAGTGAACTGGGAGGGAACTGGTATGTAGTAGGATGTACTGGGTGGGAACTGGGATGCACCAGGATGTACTGGGATGTACTGGGAGGGAACTGGGATGTAGTGGGAGGGAACTGGGAGGGAACTGGGATGTACTGGGAGGGAACTGGGATGTACTGGCAGGGAACTGGGATGTACTGGGAGGGGTTTGTATGTACTGGGAGGGAACTTGGATGTATTGGGAGGGAAGTCTTATGTACCAAGGGGGAACTGGGACGTACTGGGATGTAGTGGGAGTGAACTGTGAAGTACTGGGATGTACTGTGAGGGAACTGGGATGTACTGGGGGAGAACTTTAAAGTACTGGGATGTACTGTGAGGGAACTGGGAGGCAACTGGCATGTACTGGGATGTACTGGAATGGAACTGGGAGTGAACTGTTTTTGAACTGGGAGGGAACTGGGGTGTACTGTGAGGGAACTGGGATGTACTGGGATGTACTGGGAGGGACTGGGAGGGATCTGGGATGTACTGGGCTGCACTGGTAGGGAACTGGGATGTACTGGGAGGAAACTGGAATGTCCCAGTTGACACCCACTTCCCTCCCAGTTTCCTCCCAGTATATCCCAGTTTCCTCCCAGTATATCCCAGTTTCCTCCCAGTATATCCCAGTTTCCTCCCAGTATATCCCAGTTTCCTCCCAGTACATCGCAGTAAATCCCAGTTCGCTCCCAGTACATCCCAATATATCACCGTACATTCCAGTTCCGTTCCTGTCCGTCCCAATACATCCCCGTTCCATGCCAGTACATCCCAGTTTCCTACCAGTTCATCCCCGTACATCCCAATTCCCTCCCGGTTCACTACCACTTCTTTCCCAGTGCCTCCCAATACATCCCAGTTCCGTCCCATTACATCCCAGTACATCCCAGGTCCCTTCCAGTTAATCCCAGGTCCCTCCCAGTACTGGGAGGGACCTGGGATGTACTGGGAGGCACTACAATGTGCGGGGATGCCCTGGGATGTACTGTGGAGGAACTAGGATGTACAGGCTTGTACTGGGTTGTACCGGGTGGAACTAGCAGGGATTTGGGATGTACCAGGATCTACTGGGATGTACTGGGATGTACTGGGAGGTAACTGTTATGTACTGGGACTGAACTGGGAGGGAACTGGGACGTACTGGTAGGGAACTGGGATGTACTGGGAGGGAACTGGGACGTACTGTGAGGACACTGGGATGTACTGTTATGTACTGGGAGGGAAGTGTTATGTACAGAGGGGAACCGGTGCGTACTGAGATGTACTGGGATGGAACTGTGAAGTACTGGGATGTACTGGGAGTGAACTGGGAGGGAACTGGTATGTGGTAGGATGTACTGGGTGGGAACTGGGATGTACCAGGATGTACTGGGATGTAGTGGGAGGGAACTGGTATGTACTGGGAGGGAACTGGTATGTACTGGGAGGGAACTGGGATGTACTGGGACATACTGGCAGGGAACTGGGATGTACTGGGAGGGGATTGGGACGGACTGGGAGGGAACTGGGATGTACTGGGCTGCACTGGTAGGGAACTGGGATGTACTGGGAGGAAACTGGAATGTCCCAGTTGACACCCACTTCCCTCCCAATGCCTCCCAGTATATCCCAGTTTCCTCCCAGTATATCCCAGTTTCCTCCCAGTACATCCCAGTAAATCCCAGCTCGCTGCCAGTACATGCCAATACATCGCTGTACATTCCAGTTCTGTTCCTGTACATCCCAATACATCCCCGTTCCATGCCAGTACATCCCAGTTCCCTACCAGTTCATCCCCGTACATCCCAATTCCCTCCCGGTTCACTACCACTTCTTTCCCAGTTCCGTCCCATTACATCCCAGTACATCCCAGTTCCCTCCCAGTACATCCCAGTTCCCTCCCAGTACTGTGAGGGAACTGGGACGTACTGTGAGGACACTGGGATGTACTGTTATGTACTGGGAGGGAAGTGTTATGTACTGAGGGGAACTGGGACGTACTGGGATGTACTGGGAGGGAACTGTGAAGTACTGGGATGTACTGGGAGTGAACTGGGAGGGAACTGGTATGTAGTAGGATGTACTGGGTGGGAACTGGGATGTACCAGGATGTACTGGGAGGGAACTGGGATTTACTGGGAGGGAACTGGGATGTACTGGGACATACTGGCTGGGAACTGGGATGTACTGGGAGGGGATTGGGACGGACTGGGAGGGAACTGGGATGTACTGGCAGGGATCTGGGATGTACTGGGCTGCACTGGTAGGGAACTGGGATGTACTGGGAGGAAACTGGAATGTCCCAGTTGACACCCACTTCCCTCCCAGTGCCTCCCAGTATATCCCAGTTTCCTCCCAGTACATCCCAGTAAATCCCAGTTTGCTCCCAGTACATCCCAGTACATCGCAGTACATTCCAGTTCCGTTCCTGTACATCCCAATACATCCCCGTTCCATGCCAGTACATCCCAGTTCCCTACCAGTTCATCCCCGTACATCCCAATTCCCTCCCGGTTCACTACCACTTCTTTCCCAGTTCCGTCCCATTACATCCCAGTTCCGTCCCATTACATCCCAGTACATCCCAGTTCCCTCCCAGTACATCCCAGGTCCCTCCCAGTACATCCCAGGTCCCTCCCTTACTGGGAGGGAGCTGGGATGTACTGGGAGGCACTACAATGTGCGGGGATGCCCTGGGATGTACTGTGGAGGAACTAGGATGTACAGGCTTGTACTGGGTTGTACCGGGTGGAACTGGCAGGGATTTGGGATGTACCAGGATCTACTGGGATGTACTGGGATGTACTGGGAGGTAACTGTTATGTACTGGGAAGGAACAGGGAGGGAACTGGGATGTACTGGGAGGAAACTGGGATGTACTGTGAGGGAACTGGGACGTACTGTGAGGACACTGGGATGTACTGTTATGTACTGGGAGGGAAGTGTTATGTACTGAGGGGAACTGGGACGTACTGGGATGTACTGGGAGGGAACTGTGAAGTACTGGGATGTACTGGGAGTGAACTGGGAGGGAACTGGTATGTAGTAGGATGTACTGGGTGGGAACTGGGATGTACCAGGATGTACTGGGAGGGAACTGGTATGTACTGGGAGGGAACTGGGATTTACTGGGAGGGAACTGGGATGTACTGGGACATACTGGCAGGGAACTGGGATGTACTCGGAGGGGATTGGGACGGACTGGGAGGGAACTGGGATGTACTGGGCTGCACTGGTAGGGAACTGGGATGTACTGGGAGGAAACTGGAATGTCCCAGTTGACACCCACTTCCCTCCCAATGCCTCCCAGTATATCCCAGTTTCCTCCCAGTATATCCCAGTTTCCTCCCAGTACATCCCAGTAAATCCCAGTTCGCTCCCAGTACATGCCAATACATCGCTGTACATTCCAGTTCTGTTCCTGTACATCCCAATACATCCCCGTTCCATGCCAGTACATCCCAGTTCCCTACCAGTTCCTCCCCGTACATCCCAATTCCCTCCCGGTTCACTACCACTTCTTTCCCAGTGCCTCCCAATACATCCCAGTTCCGTCCCATTACATCCCAGTTCCGTCCCATTACATCCCAGTACATCCCAGTTCCCTCCCAGTACATCCCAGGTCCCTCCCAGTACATCCCAGGTCCCTCCCAGTACTGGGAGGGAACTGGGATGTACTGGGAGGCACTACAATGTGCGGGGATGCCCTGGGATGTACTGTGGAGGAACTAGGATGTACAGGCTTGTACTGGGTTGTACCGGGTGGAACTGGCAGGGATTTGGGATGTACCAGGATCTACTGGGATATACTGGGAGGTAACTGTTATGTACTGGTAGGGAACTGGGATGTACTGGGAGGGAACTGGGACGTACTGTGAGGACACTGGGATGTACTGTTATGTACTGGGAGGGAAGTGTTATGTACTGAGGGGAACTGGGACGTACTGGGATGTACTGGGAGGGAACTGTGAAGTACTGGGATGTACTGGGAGTGAACTGGGAGGGAACTGGTATGTAGTAGGATGTACTGGGTGGGAACTGGGATGTACCAGGATGTACTGGGATGTACTGGGAGGGAACTGGTATGTACTGGGAGGGAACTGGGATGTACTGGGACATACTGGCAGGGAACTGGGATGTACTGGGGGGGGATTGGGATGGACTGGGAGGGAACTGGGATGTACTGGGCTGCACTGGTAGGGAACTGGGATGTACTGGGAGGAAACTGGAATGTCCCAGTTGACACCCACTTCCCTCCCAATGCCTCCCAGTATATCCCAGTTTCCTCCCAGTATATCCCAGTTTCCTCCCAGTACATCCCAGTAAATCCCAGTTCGCTCCCAGTACATCCCAGTACATCGCAGTACATTCCAGTTCCGTTCCTGTACATCCCAATACATCCCCGTTCCATGCCAGTACATCCCAGTTTCCTACCAGTTCATCCCCGTACATCCCAGTTCCCTCCCGGTTCACTACCACTTCTTTCCCAGTGCCTCCCAATACATCCCAGTTCCGTCCCATTACATCCCAGTTCCCTCCCAGTACGTCCCAGTTCCCTCCCAGTACATCCCAGTTCCCTCCCAGTACTGGGAGGGAACTGGGATGTACTGGGAGGCACTACAATGTGTGGGATGCCCTGGGATGTACCGTGGAGGAACTAGGATGTACAGGCTTGTACTCGGTTGTACCGGGTGGAACTGGCAGGGATTTGGGATGTACCAGGATCTACTGGGATGTACTGGGATGTACCGGGAGGTAACTGTTATGTACGGGGAGTGAACTGGGAGGGAACTGGGACGTACTGGTAGGGAACTGGGATGTACTGTGAGGGAACTGGGACGTACTGTGAGGACACTGGGATGTACTGTTATGTACTGGGAGGGAAGTGTTATGTACTGAGGGGAACTGGTGTGTACTGGGATGTACTGGGAGGGAACTGTGAAGTACTGGGATGTACTGGGAGTGAACTGGGAGGGAACTGGTATGTAGTAGGATGTACTGGGTGGGAACTGGGATGTACCAGGATGTACTGGGATGTAGTGGGAGGGAACTGGTATGTACTGGGAGGGAACTGGGATGTAGTGGGAGGGAACTGGGAGGGAACTGGGATGTACTGGGAGGGAACTGGTATGTACTGGGAGGGAACTGGGATGTACTGGGACATACTGGCAGGGAACTGGGATGTACTGGGAGGGGATTGGGATGTACTGGGAGGGAACTTGGATGTATTGGGAGGGAAGTGTTATGTACCAAGGGGGAACTGGGACGTACTGGGATGTAGTGGGAGTGAACTGTGAAGTACTGGGATGTACTGTGAGGGAACTGGGATGTACTGGGAGGGAACTTTAAAGTACTGGGATGTACTTAGAGGAAACTGGGAGGCAACTGGCATGTACTGGGATGTACTGGAATGGAACTGGGAGTGAACTGTGTGTGAACTGGGAGGGAACTGGGATGTACTGTGAGGGAACTGGGATGTACTGGGAGGGACTGGGAGGGATCTGGGATGTACTGGGCTGCACTGGTAGGGAACTGGGATGTACTGGGAGGAAACTGGAATGTCCCAGTTGACACCCACTTCCCTCCCAGTTTCCTCCCAGTATATCCCAGTTTCCTCCCAGTATATCCCAGTTTCCTCCCAGTACATCCCAGTAAATCCCAGTTCGCTCCCAGTACATCCCAGTACATCGCAGTACATTCCAGTTCCGTTCCTGTACATCCCAATACATCCCCGTTCCATGCCAGTACATCCCAGTTCCCTACCAGTTCATCCCCGTACATCCCAATTCCCTCCGGTTCGCTACCACTTCTTTCCCAGTGCCCTCCAATACATCCCAGTTCCGTCCCATTACATCCCAGTACATCCCAGGTCCCTCCCAGTACATCCCAGGTCCCTCCCCGTTAATCCTAGGTCCCTCCCAGTACTGGGAGGGACCTGGGATGTACTGGGAGGCACTACAATGTGCGGGGATGCCCTGGGATGTACTGTGGAGGAACTAGGATGTACAGGCTTGTACTGGGTTGTACCGGGTGGAACTGGCAGGGATTTGGGATGTACCAGGATCTACTGGGATGTACTGGGAGGTAACTGTTATGTACTGGGAGTGAACTGGGAGGGAACTGGATGTACTGGGAGGGAACTGGGACGTACCGTGAGGACACTGGGATGTACTGGTATGTACTGGGAGGGAAGTGTTATGTACTGAGGGGAACTGGGACGTACTGGGATGTACTGGGAGGGAACTGTGAAGTACTGGATGTACTGGGAGTGAACTGGGAGGGAACTGGTATGTAGTGGGATGTACCAGGATGTACTGGGAGGGAACTGGGATGTAGTGGGAGGGAACTGGGAGGGAACTGGTATGTACTGGGAGGGAACTGGGATGTACTGGAGGGAACTGGGATGTACTGGGAGGGGAACTGGGATGTACTGGGACATACTGGCAGGGAACTGGGATGTACTGGGAGGGGATTGGGACGGACTGGGAGGGAACTGGGATGTACTGGGCTGCACTGGTAGGGAACTGGGATGTACTGGGAGGAAACTGGAATGTCCCAGTTGACACCCACTTCCCTCCCAATGCCTCCCAGTATATCCCAGTTTCCTCCCAGTACATCCCAGTAAATCCCAGCTCGCTGCCAGTACATGCCAATGCATCGCTGTACATTCCAGTTCTGTTCCTGTACATCCCAATACATCCCCGTTCCATGCCAGTACATCCCAGTTCCCTACCAGTTCATCCCCGTACATCCCAATTCCCTCCCGGTTCACTACCACTTCTTTCCCAGTGCCTCCCAATACATCCCAGTTCCGTCCCATTACATCCCAGTACATCCCAGTTCCCTCCCAGTACATCCCAGTTCCCTCCCAGTACTGCGAGGGAGCTGGGATGTACTGGGAGGCACTACAATGTGCGGGGATGTCCTGGGATGTACCGTGGAGGAACTAGGATGTACAGGCTTGTACTGGGTTGTACCGGGTGGAACTGGCAGGGATTTGGGATGTACCAGGATCTACTGGGATGTACTGGGATGTACTGGGAGGTAACTGTTGTGTACTGGGAGTGAACTGGGAGGGACCTGGGATGTACTGGGACGTACTTAGAGGGAACTGGGATGTACTGGGAGGGAACTGGGATGTACTGGGTGGAAAGTGTTGGGAATTGGGATTTACTGGGAGGGAACTGGGATGGACTGGGAGGGAACTGGGATGTAGTGGGACATACTGGGAGGGAACTGGGATGTACTGGGGTGTACTGGGAGGGAATTGTTATGTACCGAGAGGGAACTGGGATGTACTGGGAGTGAACTGTGAAGTACTGGGATGTACTTAGAGGGAAGTGGGAGGGAACTTGGATGTAGTGGGAGGGAACTGGGATTTACTTGGAGGAAAGTGGCATGTACTGGGATGTACTGGAATGGAACTGGGAGTGAACTGTGTGTGAACTGTGAGGGAACTGGGATGTACTGTGAGGGAACTGGGATGTACTGGTACGTACTGGGACAGACTGGGAGGGATCTGGGATGTACTGGGAGGGATCTGGGATGTACTGGGAGGGATCTGGGATGTACTGGGAGGCACTACAATGTGCGGGGATGCCCTGGCATGTACTGTGGAGGAACTAGGATGTACAGGCTTGTACTGGGTTGTACCGGGTGGAACTGGCAGGGATTTGGGATGTACCAGGATCTACTGGGATGTACTGGGATGTACTGGGAGGTAACTGTTATGTACTGGGAAGGAACAGGGAGGGAACTGGGATGTACTGGGAGGAAACTGGGATGTACTGTGAGGGAACTGGGACGTACTGTGAGGACACTGGGATGTACTGGTATGTACTGGGAGGGAAGTGTTATGTACTGAGGGGAACTGGGACGTACTGGGATGTACTGGGAGGGAACTGTGAAGTACTGGGATGTACTGGGAGTGAACCGGGAGGGAACTGGTATGTAGTAGGATGTACTGGGTGGGAACTGGGATGTACCAGGATGTACTGGGAGGGAACTGGTATGTACTGGGAGGGAACTGGTATGTACTGGGAGGGAACTGGGATGTACTGGGACATACTGGCAGGGAACTGGGATGTACTGGGAGGGGATTGGGACGGACTGGGAGGGAACTGGGATGTACTGGGCTGCACTGGTAGGGAACTGGGATGTACTGGGAGGAAACTGGAATGTCCCAGTTGACACCCACTTCCCTCCCAATGCCTCCCAGTATATCCCAGTTTCCTCCCAGTATATCCCAGTTTCCTCCCAGTACATCCCAGTAAATCCCAGCTCGCTCCCAGTACATGCCAATACATCGCTGTACATTCCAGTTCTGTTCCTGTACATCCCAATACATCCCCGTTCCATGCCAGTACATCCCAGTTCCCTACCAGTTCATCCCCGTACATCCCAATTCCCTCCCGGTTCACTACCACTTCTTTCCCAGTTCCGTCCCATTACATCCCATTTCCGTCCCATTACATCCCAGTACATCCCAGTTCCCTCCCAGTACATCCCAGGTCCCTCCCAGTACTGGGAGGGAACTGGGATGTACTGGGAGGCACTACAATGTGCGGGGATGCCCTGGGATGTACTGTGGAGGAAAAAGGATGTACAGGCTTGTACTGGGTTGTACCGGGTGGAACTGGCAGGGATTTGGGATGTACCAGGATCTACTGGGATGTACTGGGAGGTAACTGTTATGTACTGGGAAGGAACAGGGAGGGAACTGGGATGTACTGGTAGGGAACTGGGATGTACTGGGAGGGAACTGGGACGTACTGTGAGGACACTGGGATGTACTGGTATGTACTGGGAGGGAAGTGTTATGTACTGAGGGGAACTGGGACGTACTGGGATGTACTGGGAGGGAACTGTGAAGTACTGGGATGTACTGGGAGTGAACTGGGAGGGAACTGGTATGTAGTAGGATGTACTGGGTGGGAACTGGGATGTACCAGGATGTACTGGGATGTAGTGGGAG
The DNA here is from genome assembly GCF_949628215.1 of Phalacrocorax aristotelis. Classification (NCBI taxonomy): domain Eukaryota; kingdom Metazoa; phylum Chordata; class Aves; order Suliformes; family Phalacrocoracidae; genus Phalacrocorax; species Phalacrocorax aristotelis. The sequence goes on from NW_027441368.1 coordinate 669,538, forward strand.
GGAACTGGTATGTACTGGGAGGGAACTGGGATGTACTGGGATGTAGTGGGAGGGAACTGGGAGGGAACTGGTATGTACTGGGAGGGAACTGGGAGGGAACTGGGACGTACTGGGAGGGAACTGGGATGTACTGGGAGGGGATTGGGACGGACTGGGAGGGAACTGGGATGTACTGGGCTGCACTGGTAGGGAACTGGGATGTACTGGGAGGAAACTGGAATGTCCCAGTTGACACCCACTTCCCTCCCAATGCCTCCCAGTATATCCCAGTTTCCTCCCAGTATATCCCAGTTTCCTCCCAGTACATCCCAGTAAATCCCAGCTCGCTGCCAGTACATGCCAATACATCGCTGTACATTCCAGTTCTGTTCCTGTACATCCCAATACATCCCCGTTCCATGCCAGTACATCCCAGTTCCCTACCAGTTCATCCCCGTACATCCCAGTTCCCTCCCGGTTCACTACCACTTCTTTCCCAGTGCCTCCCAATACATCCCAGTTCCGTCCCATTACATCCCAGTTCCCTCCCAGTACGTCCCAGTTCCCTCCCAGTACATCCCAGTTCCCTCCCAGTACTGGGAGGGAACTGGGATGTACTGGGAGGCACTACAATGTGTGGGGATGCCCTGGGATGTACCGTGGAGGAACTAGGATGTACAGGCTTGTACTCGGTTGTACCGGGTGGAACTGGCAGGGATTTGGGATGTACCAGGATCTACTGGGATGTACTGGGATGTACCGGGAGGTAACTGTTGTGTACTGGGAGTGAACTGGGAGGGAACTGGGACGTACTGGTAGGGAACTGGGATGTACTGTGAGGGAACTGGGACGTACTGTGAGGACACTGGGATGTACTGTTATGTACTGGGAGGGAAGTGTTATGTACTGAGGGGAACTGGTGTGTACTGGGATGTACTGGGAGGGAACTGTGAAGTACTGGGATGTACTGGGAGTGAACTGGGAGGGAACTGGTATGTAGTAGGATGTACTGGGTGGGAACTGGGATGTACCAGGATGTACTGGGATGTAGTGGGAGGGAACTGGTATGTACTGGGAGGGAACTGGGATGTAGTGGGAGGGAACTGGGAGGGAACTGGGATGTACTGGGAGGGAACTGGTATGTACTGGGAGGGAACTGGGATGTACTGGGACATACTGGCAGGGAACTGGGATGTACTGGGAGGGGATTGGGATGTACTGGGAGGGAACTTGGATGTATTGGGAGGGAAGTGTTATGTACCAAGGGGGAACTGGGACGTACTGGGATGTAGTGGGAGTGAACTGTGAAGTACTGGGATGTACTGTGAGGGAACTGGGATGTACTGGGAGGGAACTTTAAAGTACTGGGATGTACTTAGAGGAAACTGGGAGGCAACTGGCATGTACTGGGATGTACTGGAATGGAACTGGGAGTGAACTGTGTGTGAACTGGGAGGGAACTGGGATGTACTGTGAGGGAACTGGGATGTACTGGGAGGGACTGGGAGGGATCTGGGATGTACTGGGCTGCACTGGTAGGGAACTGGGATGTACTGGGAGGAAACTGGAATGTCCCAGTTGACACCCACTTCCCTCCCAGTTTCCTCCCAGTATATCCCAGTTTCCTCCCAGTATATCCCAGTTTCCTCCCAGTACATCCCAGTAAATCCCAGTTTGCTCCCAGTACATCCCAGTACATCGCAGTACATTCCAGTTCCGTTCCTGTACATCCCAATACATCCCCGTTCCATGCCAGTACATCCCAGTTCCCTACCAGTTCATCCCCGTACATCCCAATTCCCTCCCGGTTCACTACCACTTCTTTCCCAGTTCCGTCCCATTACATCCCAGTTCCGTCCCATTACATCCCAGCACATCCCAGTTCCCTCCCAGTACATCCCAGTTCCCTCCCAGTACATCCCAGGTCCCTCCAAGTACTGGGAGGGAACTGGGATGTACTGGGAGGCACTACAATATGCGGGGATGCCCTGGGATGTACTGTGGAGGAACTAGGATGTACAGGCTTGTACTGGGTTGTACCGGGTGGAACTGGCAGGGATTTGGGATGTACCAGGATTTACTGGGATGTACTGGGAGGTAACTGTTATGTACTGGGAAGGAACAGGGAGGGAACTGGGATGTACTGGGAGGGAACTGGGATGTACTGGGAGGGAACTGGGACTTACTGTGAGGACACTGGGATGTACTGGTATGTACTGGGAGGGAAGTGTTATGTACTGAGGGGAACTGGGACGTACTGGGATGTACTGGGAGGGAACTGTGAAGTACTGGGATGTACTGGGAGTGAACTGGGAGGGAACTGGTATGTAGTAGGATGTACTGGGTGGGAACTGGGACGTACTGTGAGGACACTGGGATGTACTGGTATGTACTGGGAGGGAAGTGTTATGTACTGAGGGGAACTGGGACGTACTGGGATGTACTGGGAGGGAACTGTGAAGTACTGGGATGTACTGGGAGTGAACTGGGAGGGAACTGGTATGTAGTAGGATGTACTGGGTGGGAACTGGGATGTACCGGGAGGGAACTGGGATGTAGTGGGAGGGAACTGGTATGTACTGGGAGGGAACAGGGATGTACTGGGATGTAGTGGGAGGGAACTGGGAGGGAACTGGGATGTACTGGGAGGGAACTGGTATGTACTGGGAGGGAACTGGGATGTACTGGGACATACTGGCAGGGAACTGGGATGTACTGGGAGGGGATTGGGACGGACTGGGAGGGAACTGGGATGTACTGGGCTGCACTGGTAGGGAACTGGGATGTACTGGGAGGAAACTGGAATGTCCCAGTTGACACCCACTTCCCTCCCAATGCCTCCCAGTATATCCCAGTTTCCTCCCAGTATATCCCAGTTTCCTCCCAGTACATCCCAGTAAATCCCAGTTCGCTCCCAGTACATCCCAGTACATCGCAGTACATTCCAGTTCCGTTCCTGTACATCCCAATACATCCCCGTTCCATGCCAGTACATCCCAGTTTCCTACCAGTTCATCCCCGTACATCCCAATTCCCTCCCGGTTCACTACCACTTCTTTCCCAGTGCCTCCCAATACATCCCAGTTCCGTCCCATTACATCCCAGTACATCCCAGTTCCCTCCCAGTACGTCCCAGTTCCCTCCCAGTACATCCCAGGTCCCTCCCAGTGCTGGGAGGGAACTGGGATGTACTGGGAGGCACTACAATGTGCGGGGATGCCCTGGGATGTACCGTGGAGGAACTAGGATGTACAGGCTTGTACCGGGTTGTACCGGGTGGAACTGGCAGGGATTTGAAATGTCCTAGGATCTACTAGGATGTACTGGGATGTACTGGGAGGTAACTGTTGTGTACTGGGAGTGAACTGGGAGAGAACTGGGATGTACTGGGAGGGAACTGGGATGTACTGTGAGGACACTGGGATGTACTGGTATGTACTGGGAGGGAAGTGTTATGTACTGAGGGGAACTGGGACGTACTGGGACGTGCTGGGAGGGAACTATGAAGTATTGGGATGTACTTAGAGGGAACTGGGATGTACTGGGAGGGAACTGGGAGTGAACTGGGAGGGAACTGTGAAGTACTGGGATGTACTGGGAGGGAACTGGTATGTACTGGGAGGGAACTGGGATGTACTGGGTGGAAAGTGTTGGGAATTGGGATTTACTGGGAGGGTACTGGGATGGACTGGGAGGGAACTGGGATGTAGTGGGACATACTGGGAGGGAACTGGGATGTACTGGGGTGTACTGGGAGGGAACTGTTATGTACCGAGGGGGAACTGGGATGTACTGGGAGTGAACTGTGAAGTACTGGGATGTACTTAGAGGGAAGTGGGAGGGAACTTGGATGTAGTGGGAGGGAGCTGGGGTTTACTTGGAGGAAAGTGGCATGTACTGGGATGTACTGGAATGGAACTGGGAGTGAACTGTGTGTGAACTGTGAGGGAACTGGGATGTACTGTGAGGGAACTGGGATGTACTGGGATGTACTGGGACGGACTGGGAGGGAACTGGGATGTACTGGGAGGGATCTGGGATGTACTGGGCTGCACTGGTAGGGAACTGGGATGTACTGGGAGGAAACTGGAATGTCCCAGTTGACACCCACTTCCCTCCCAGTGCCTCCCAGTATATCCCAGTTTCCTCCCAGTACATCCCAGTAAATCCCAGTTTGCTCCCAGTACATCCCAGTACATCGCAGTACATTCCAGTTCCGTTCCTGTACATCCCAATATATCCCCGTTCCATGCCAGTACATCCCAGTTCCCAACCAGTTCATCCCCGTACATTCCAGTTCCCTCCCGGTTCACTACCACTTCTTTCCCAGTTCCGTCCCATTACATCCCAGTTCCGTCCCATTACATCCCAGTACATCCCAGGTCCCTCCCAGTACATCCCAGTTCCCTCCCAGTACTGGGAGGGAACTGGGATGTACTGGGAGGCACTACAATGTGCGGGGATGCCCTGGGATGTACTGTGGAGGAACTAGGATGTACAGGCTTGTACTGGGTTGTACCGGGTGGAACTGGCAGGGATTTGGGATGTACCAGGATCTACTGGGATGTACTGGGAGGTAACTGTTATGTACTGGGAAGGAACAGGGAGGGAACTGGGATGTACTGGTAGGGAACTGGGATGTACTGGGAGGGAACTGGGACGTACTGTGAGGACACTGGGATGTACTGGTATGTACTGGGAGGGAAGTGTTATGTACTGAGGGGAACTGGGACGTACTGGGATGTACTGGGAGGGAACTGTGAAGTACTGGGATGTACTGGGAGTGAACTGGGAGGGAACTGGTATGTAGTAGGATGTACTGGGTGGGAACTGGGATGTACTGGGAGGGGATTGGGACGGACTGGGAGGGAACTGGGATGTACTGGGCTGCACTGGTAGGGAACTGGGATGTACTGGGAGGAAACTGGCATGTCCCAGTTGACACCCACTTCCCTCCCAATGCCTCCCAGTATATCCCAGTTTCCTCCCAGTATATCCCAGTTTCCTCCCAGTACATCCCAGTAAATCCCAGCTCGCTGCCAGTACATGCCAATACATCGCTGTACATTCCAGTTCTGTTCCTGTACATCCCAATACATCCCCGTTCCATGCCAGTACATCCCAGTTCCCTACCAGTTCATCCCCGTACATCCCAATTCCCTCCCGGTTCACTACCACTTCTTTCCCAGTTCCGTCCCATTACATCCCAGTACATCCCAATTCCCTCCCAGTACATCCCAGGTCCCTCCCAGTACATCCAAGGTACCTCCCAGTACTGGGAGGGAACTGGGATGTACTGGGAGGCACTACAATGTGCGGGGATGCCCTGGGATGTACTGTGGAGGAACTAGGATGTACAGGCTTGTACTGGGTTGTACCGGGTGGAACAGGCAGGGATTTGGGATGTACCAGGATCTACTGGGATGTACTGGGAGGTAACTGTTATGTACTGGGAAGGAACAGGGAGGTAACTGGGATGTACTGGTAGGGAACTGGGATGTACTGGGAGGGAACTGGGACGTACTGTGAGGACACTGGGATGTACTGGTATGTACTGGGAGGGAAGTGTTATGTACTGAGGGGAACTGGGACGTACTGGGATGTACTGGGAGGGAACTGTGAAGTACTGGGATGTACTGGGAGTGAACTGGGAGGGAACTGGTATGTAGTAGGATGTACTGGGTGGGAACTGGGATGTACCAGGATGTACTGGGATGTACTGGGAGGGAACTGGTATGTACTGGGAGGGAACTGGGATGTACTGGGACATACTGGCAGGGAACTGGGATGTACTGGGAGGGGATTGGGATGTACTGGGAGGGAACTTGGATGTATTGGGAGGGAAGTGTTATGTACCAAGGGGGAACTGGGACGTACTGGGATGTAGTGGGAGTGAACTGTGAAGTACTGGGATGTACTGTGAGGGAACTGGGATGTACTGGGAGGGAACTTTAAAGTACTGGGATGTACTTAGAGGAAACTGGGAGGCAACTGGCATGTACTGGGATGTACTGGAATGGAACTGGGAGTGAACTGTGTGTGAACTGGGAGGGAACTGGGATGTACTGTGAGGGAACTGGGATGTACTGGGATGTACTGGGAGGGACTGGGAGGGATCTGGGATGTACTGGGCTGCACTGGTAGGGAACTGGGATGTACTGGGAGGAAACTGGAATGTCCCAGTTGACACCCACTTCCCTCCCAGGTTCCTCCCAGTATATCCCAGTTTCCTCCCAGTATATCCCAGTTTCCTCCCAGTACATCCCAGTAAATCCCAGTTCGCTCCCAGTACATCCCAATACATCGCCGTACATTCCAGTTCCGTTCCTGTCCATCCCAATACATCCCCGTTCCATGCCAGTACATCCCAGTTTCCTACCAGTTCATCCCCGTACATCCCAATTCCCTCCCGGTTCACTACCACTTCTTTCCCAGTGCCTCCCAATACATCCCAGTTCCGTCCCATTACATCCCAGTACATCCCAGTTCCCTCCCAGTACATCCCAGGTCCCTCCCAGTACTGGGAGGGAACTGGGATGTACTGGGAGGCACTACAATGTGCGGGGATGTCCTGGGATGTACCGTGGAGGAACTAGGATGTACAGGCTTGTACTGGGTTGTACCGGGTGGAACTGGCAGGGATTTGGAATGTACCAGGATCTACTGGGATGTACTGGGATGTACTGGGAGGTAACTGTTATGTACTGGGAGTGAACTGGGAGGGAACTGGGATGTACTGGGAGGAAACTGGGATGTACTGTGAGGGAACTGGGACGTACTGTGAGGACACGGGGATGTACTGTTATGTACTGGGAGGGAAGTGTTATGTACTGAGGGGAACTGGGACGTACTGGGATGTACTGGGAGGGAACTGTGAAGTACTGGGATGTACTGGGAGTGAACTGGGAGGGAACTGGTATGTAGTAGGATGTACTGGGTGGGAACTGGGATGTACCGGGAGGGAAATGGGATGTACTGGGAGGGAACTGGTATGTACTGGGAGGGAACTGGGATGTACTGGGATGTACTGGGAGGGAACTGGGAGGGAACTGGGATGTACTGGGAGGGAACTGGTATGTACTGGGAGGGAACTGGGATGTACTGGGACATACTGGCAGGGAACTGGGATGTACTGGGAGGGGATTGGGACGGACTGGGAGGGAACTGGGATGTACTGGGCTGCACTGGTAGGGAACTGGGATGTACTGGGAGGAAACTGGAATGTCCCAGTTGACACCCACTTCCCTCCCAATGCCTCCCAGTATATCCCAGTTTCCTCCCAGTATATCCCAGTTTCCTCCCAGTACATCCCAGTAAATCCCAGCTCGCTGCCAGTACATGCCAATACATCGCTGTACATTCCAGTTCTGTTCCTGTACATCCCAATACATCCCCGTTCCATGCCAGTACATCCCAGTTTCCTACCAGTTCATCCCCGTACATCCCAGTTCCCTCCCGGTTCACTACCACTTCTTTCCCAGTGCCTCCCAATACATCCCAGTTCCGTCCCATTACATCCCAGTACATCCCAGTTCCCTCCCAGTACGTCCCAGTTCCCTCCCAGTACATCCTAATTCCCTCCCAGTACTGGGAGGGAACTGGGATGTACTGGGAGGCACTACAATGTGCGGGGATGCCCTGGGATGTACTGTGGAGGAACTAGGAAGTACAGGCTTGTACTCGGTTGTACCAGGTGGAACTGGCAGGGATTTGGGATGTACCAGGATCTACTGGGATGTACTGGGATGTACTGGGAGGTAACTGTTGTGTACTGGGAGTGAACTGGTAGGGAACTGGGATGTACTGGGAGGGAACTGGGACGTACTGTGAGGACACTGGGATGTACTGGTATGTACTGGGAGGGAAGTGTTATGTACTGAGGGGAACTGGGACGTACTGGGACGTGCTGGGAGGGAACTATGAAGTATTGGGATGTACTTAGAGGGAACTGGGATGTACTGGGAGGGAACTGGGAGGGAACTGGGAGGGAACTGTGAAGTACTGGGATGTACTGGGAGGGAACTGGTATGTACTGGGAGGGAACTGGGATGTACTGGGTGGAAAGTGTTGGGAATTGGGATTTACTGGGAGGGAACTGGGATGGACTGGGAGGGAACTGGGATGTAGTGGGACATACTGGGAGGGAACTGGGATGTACTGGGGTGTATTGGGAGGGAACTGTTATGTACCGAGGGGGAACTGGGATGTACTGGGAGTGAACTGTGAAGTACTGGGATGTACTTAGAGGGAAGTGGGAGGGAACTTGGATGTAGTGGGAGGGAACTGGGGTTTACTTGGAGGAAAGTGGCATGTACTGGGCTGTACTGGAATGGAACTGGGAGTGAACTGTGTGTGAACTGTGAGGGAACTGGGATGTACTGGGAGGGAACTGGGATGTACTGGGACGGACTGGGAGGGAACTGGGATGTACTGGGAGGGATCTGGGATGTACTGGGCTGCACTGGTAGGGAGCTGGGATGTACTGGGAGGAAACTGGAATGTCCCAGTTGACACCCACTTCCCTCCCAGTGCCTCCCAGTATATCCCAGTTTCCTCCCAGTACATCCCAGTAAATCCCAGTTTGCTCCCAGTACATCCCAGTACATCGCAGTACATTCCAGTTCCGTTCCTGTACATCCCAATACATCCCCGTTCCATGCCAGTACATCCCAGTTTCCTACCAGTTCATCCCCGTACATCCCAATTCCCTCCCGGTTCACTACCACTTCTTTCCCAGTTCCGTCCCATTACATCCCAGTTCCGTCCCATTACATCCCAGTACATCCCAGTTCCCTCCCAGTACATCCCAGGTCCCTCCCAGTACATCCCAGGTCCCTCCCAGTACTGGGAGGGAACTGGGATGTACTGGGAGGCACTACAATGTGCGGGGATGCCCTGGGATGTACTGTGGAGGAACTAGGATGTACAGGCTTGTACTGGGTTGTACCGGGTGGAACTGGCAGGGATTTGGGATGTACCAGGATCTACTGGGATGTACTGGGAGGTAACTGTTATGTACTGGGAAGGAACAGGGAGGGAACTGGGATGTACTGGTAGGGAACTGGGATGTACTGGTAGGGAACTGGGACGTACTGTGAGGACACTGGGATGTACTGGTATGTACTGGGAGGGAAGTGTTATGTACTGAGGGGAACTGGGACGTACTGGGATGTACTGGGAGGGAACTGTGAAGTACTGGGATGTACTGGGAGTGAACTGGGAGGGAACTGGTATGTAGTAGGATGTACTGGGTGGGAACTGGGATGTACCGGGAGGGAACTGGTATGTACTGGGAGGGAACTGGTATGTACTGGGAGGGAACTGGGATGTACTGGGATGTAGTGGGAGGGAACTGGGAGGGAACTGGGATGTACTGGGAGGGAACTAGTATGTACTGGGAGGGAACTGGGATGTACTGGGAGGGGATTGGGACGGACTGGGAGGGAACTGGGATGTACTGGGCTGCACTGGTAGGGAACTGGGATGTACTGGGATGAAACTGGAATGTCCCAGTTGACACCCACTTCCCTCCCAATGCCTCCCAGTATATCCCAGTTTCCTCCCAGTATATCCCAGTTTCCTCCCAGTACATCCCAGTAAATCCCAGCTCGCTGCCAGTACATGCCAATACATCGCTGTACATTCCAGTTCTGTTCCTGTACATCCCAATACATCCCCGTTCCATGCCAGTACATCCCAGTTTCCTACCAGTTCATCCCCGTACATCCCAATTCCCTCCCGGTTCACTACCACTTCTTTCCCAGTGCCTCCCAATACATCCCAGTTCCGTCCCATTACATCCCAGCACATCCCAGTTCCCTCCCAGTACATCCCAGGTCCCTCCCAGTACATCCCAGGTCCCTCCCAGTACTGGGAGGGAACTGGGATGTACTGGGAGGCACTACAATGTGCGGGGATGCCCTGGGATGTACCGTGGAGGAACTAGGATGTACAGGCTTGTACTGGGTTGTACCGGGTGGAACTGGCAGGGATTTGAAATGTCCTAGGATCACTAGGATGTACTGGGAGGTAACTGTTATGTACTGGGAGTGAACTGGGAGGGAACTGGGATGTACTGGGAGGGAACTGGGACGTACCGTGAGGACACTGGGATGTACTGGTATGTACTGGGAGGGAAGTGTTATGTACTGAGGGGAACTGGGACGTACTGGGATGTACTGGGAGGGAACTGTGAAGTACTGGGATGTACTGGGAGTGAACTGGGAGGGAACTGGTATGTAGTAGGATGTACTGGGTGGGAACTGGGATGTACCAGGATGTACTGGGATGTAGTGGGAGGGAACTGGGATGTAGTGGGAGGGAACTGGGATGTACTGGGATGTAGTGGGAGGGAACTGGGAGGGAACTGGGATGTAGTGGGAGGGAACTGGTATGTACTGGGAGGGAACTGGGATGTACTGGGACATACTGGCAGGGAACTGGGATGTACTGGGAGGGGATTGGGACGGACTGGGAGGGAACTGGGATGTACTGGGCTGCACTGGTAGGGAACTGGGATGTACTGGGAGGAAACTGGAATGTCCCAGTTGACACCCACTTCCCTCCCAATGCCTCCCAGTATATCCCAGTTTCCTCCCAGTATATCCCAGTTTCCTCCCAGTACATCCCAGTAAATCCCAGCTCGCTGCCAGTACATGCCAATACATCGCTGTACATTCCAGTTCTGTTCCTGTACATCCCAATACATCCCCGTTCCATGCCAGTACATCCCAGTTTCCTACCAGTTCATCCCCGTACATCCCAATTCCCTCCCGGTTCACTACCACTTCTTTCCCAGTTCCGTCCCATTACATCCCAGTTCCGTCCCATTACATCCCAGTACATCCCAGTTCCCTCCCAGTACATCCCAGGTCCCTCCCAGTACATCCCAGGTCCCTCCCAGTACTGGGAGGGAACTGGGATGTACTGGGAGGCACTACAATGTGCGGGGATGCCCTGGGATGTACTGTGGAGGAACTAGGATGTACAGGCTTGTACTGGGTTGTACCGGGTGGAACTGGCAGGGATTTGGGATGTACCAGGATCTACTGGGATGTACTGGGAGGTAACTGTTATGTACTGGGAAGGAACAGGGAGGGAACTGGGATGTACTGGTAGGGAACTGGGATGTACTGGGAGGGAACTGGGACGTACTGTGAGGACACTGGGATGTACTGGTATGTACTGGGAGGGAAGTGTTATGTACTGAGGGGAACTGGGACGTACTGGGATGTACTGGGAGGGAACTGTGAAGTACTGGGATGTACTGGGAGTGAACTGGGAGGGAACTGGTATGTAGTAGGATGTACTGGGTGGGAACTGGGATGTACCGGGAGGGAACTGGTATGTACTGGGAGGGAACTGGTATGTACTGGGAGGGAACTGGGATGTACTGGGATGTAGTGGGAGGGAACTGGGAGGGAACTGGGATGTACTGGGAGGGAACTAGTATGTACTGGGAGGGAACAAGGATGTACTGGGAGGGGATTGGGACGGACTGGGAGGGAACTGGGATGTACTGGGCTGCACTGGTAGGGAACTGAGATGTACTGGGAGGAAACTGGAATGTCCCAGTTGACACCCACTTCCCTCCCAATGCCTCCCAGTATATCCCAGTTTCCTCCCAGTATATCCCAGTTTCCTCCCAGTACATCCCAGTTAATCCCAGCTCGCTGCCAGTACATGCCAATACATCGCTGTACATTCCAGTTCTGTTCCTGTACATCCCAATACATCCCCGTTCCATGCCAGTACATCCCAGTTTCCTACCAGTTCATCCCCGTACATCCCAATTCCCTCCCGGTTCACTACCACTTCTTTCCCAGTGCCTCCCAATACATCCCAGTTCCGTCCCATTACATCCCAGTACATCCCAGTTCCCTCCCAGTACGTCCCAGGTCCCTCCCAGTACATCCCAGGTCCCTCCCAGTACTGGGAGGGAACTGGGATGTACTGGGAGGCACTACAATGTGCGGGGATGCCCTGGGATGTACCGTGGAGGAACTAGGATGTACAGGCTTGTACTGGGTTGTACCGGGTGGAACTGGCAGGGATTTGAAATGTCCTAGGATCTACTAGGATGTACTGGGAGGTAACTGTTATGTACTGGGAGTGAACTGGGACGGAACTGGGATGTACTGGGAGGGAACTGGGACGTACCGTGAGGACACTGGGATGTACTGGTATGTACTGGGAGGGAAGTGTTATGTACTGAGGGGAACTGGGACGTACTGGGATGTACTGGGAGGGAACTGTGAAGTACTGGGATGTACTGGGAGTGAACTGGGAGGGAACTGGTATGTAGTAGGATGTACTGGGTGGGAACTGGGATGTACCAGGATGTACTGGGATGTACTGGGAGGGAACTGGTATGTAATGGGAGGGAACTGGGATGTACTGGGATGTAGTGGGAGGGAACTGGTAGGGAACTGGGATGTACTGGGAGGTAACTGGTATGTACTGGGAGGGAACTGGGATGTACTGGGACATACTGGCAGGGAACTGGGATGTACTGGGAGGGGATTGGGACGGACTGGGAGGGAACTGGGATGTACTGGTAGGGAACTGGGATGTACTGTGAGGGAACTGGGACGTACTGTGAGGACACTGGGATGTACTGGTATGTACTGGGAGAGAAGTGTTATGTACTGAGGGGAACTGGGACATACTGGGATGTACTTAGAGGGAACTGTGAAGTACTGGGATGTACTGGGAGTGAACTGGGAGGGAACTGGTATGTAGTAGGATGTACTGGGTGGGAACTGGGATGTACCGGGGTGTATTGGGAGGGAATTGTTATGTACCGAGGGGGAACTGGGATGTACTGGGAGTGAACTGTGAAGTACTGGGATGTACTTATCGGGAAGTGGGAGGGAACTTGGATGTAGTGGGAGAGAACTGGGATTTACTTGGAGGAAAGTGGCATGTACTGGGCTGTACTGGAATGGAACTGGGAGTGAACTGTGTGTGAACTGTGTGTGAACTGGGATGTACTGTGAGGGAACTGGGATGTACTGGGACAGACTGGGAGGGATCTGGGATGTACTGGGAGGGATCTGGGATGTACTGGGCTGCACTGGTAGGGAACTGGGATGTACTGGGAGGAAACTGGAATGTCCCAGTTGACACCCACTTCCCTCCCAGTGCCTCCCAGTATATCCCAGTTTCCTCCCAGTACATCCCAGTAAATCCCAGTTTGCTCCCAGTACATCCCAGTACATCGCAGTACATTCCAGTTCCGTGCCTGTACATCCCAATACATCCCCGTTCCATGCCAGTACATCCCAGTTCCCTACCAGTTCATCCCCGTACATCCCAATTCCCTCCCGGTTCACTACCACTTCTTTCCCAGTGCCTCCCAATACATCCCAGTTCCGTCCCATTACATCCCAGTACATCCCAGTTCCCTCCCAGTACATCCCAGGTCCCTCCCAGTACATCCCAGTTCCCTCCCAGTACTGGGAGGGAACTGGGATGTACTGGGAGGCACTACAATGTGCGGGGATGCCCTGGGATGTACTGTGGAGGAACTAGGATGTACAGGCTTGTACTCGGTTGTACCGGGTGGAACTAGCAGGGATTTGGGATGTACCAGGATCTACTGGGATGTACTGGGAGGTAACTGTTATGTACTGGGAAGGAACAGGGATGGAACTGGGATGTACTGGGAGGGAACTGGGATGTACTGGGAGGGAACTGGGACGTACCGTGAGGACACTGGGATGTACTGGTATGTACTGGGAGGGAAGTGTTATGTACTGAGGGGAACTGGGACGTACTGGGATGTACTGGGATGGAACTGTGAAGTACTGGGATGTACTGGGAGTGAACTAGGAGGGAACTGGTATGTAGTTGGATGTACTGGGTGGGAACTGGGATGTACTGGGAGGGAACTGGTATGTACTGGGAGGGAACTGGGATGTACTGGGATGTAGTGGGCGGGAACTGGGATGTACTGGGAGGGAACTGGGATGTACTGGGAGGGAACTGGGATGTACTGGGCTGCACTGGTAGGGAACTGGGATGTACTGGGAGGACACTGGAATGTCCCAGTTGACACCCACTTCCCTCCCAATGCCTCCCAGTATATCCCAGTTTCCTCCCAGTATATCCCAGTTTCCTCCCAGTACATCCCAGTAAATCCCAGTTCGCTCCCAGTACATCCCAATACATCGCCGTACATTCCAGTTCCGTTCCTGTCCATCCCAATACATCCCCGTTCCATGCCAGTACATCCCAGTTTCCTACCAGTTCATCCCCGTACATCCCAATTCCCTCCCGGTTCACTACCACTTCTTTCCCAGTGCCTCCCAATACATCCCAGTTCCGTCCCAGTACGTCCCAGTTCCCTCCCAGTACGTCCCAGGTCCCTCCCAGTACTGGGAGGGAACTGGGATGTTCTGGGAGGCACTACAATGTGCGGGGATGCCCTGGGATGTACTGTGGAGGAACTAGGATGTACAGGCTTGTACTGGGTTGTACCGGGTGGAACTGGCAGGGATTTGAAATGTCCTAGGATCTACTAGGATGTACTGGGATGTACTGGGAGGTAACTGTTGTGTACTGGGAGTGAACTGGGAGGGAACTGGGATGTACTGGGAGGGAACTGGGATGTACTGTGAGGACACTGGGATGTACTGGTATGTACTGGGAGGGAAGTGTTATGTACTGAGGGGAACTGGGACGTACTGGGACGTGCTGGGAGGGAACTATGAAGTATTAGGATGTACTTAGAGGGAACTGGGATGTACTGGGAGGGAACTGGGAGTGAACTGGGAGGGAACTGTGAAGTACTGGGATGTACTTAGAGGGAACTGGGATGTACTGGGAGGGAACTGGGATGTACTGGGTGGAAAGTGTTGGGAATTGGGATTTAGTGGGAGGGAACTGGGATGGACTGGGAGGGAACTGGGATGTAGTGGGACATACTGGGAGGGAACTGGGATGTACTGGGAGGCACTACAATGTGCGGGGATGCCCTGGGATGTACTGTGGAGGAACTAGGATGTACAGGCTTGTACTGGGTTGTACCGGGTGGAACTGGCAGGGATTTGGGATGTACCAGGATCTACTGGGATGTACTGGGAGGTAACTGTTATGTACTGGGAAGGAACAGGGAGGTAACTGGGATGTACTGGTAGGGAACTGGGATGTACTGGGAGGGAACTGGGACGTACCGTGAGGACACTGGGATGTACTGGTATGTACTGGGAGGGAAGTGTTATGTACTGAGGGGAACTGGGACATACTGGGATGTACTGGGAGGGAACTGTGAAGTACTGGGATGTACTGGGAGTGAACTGGGAGGGAACTGGTATGTAGTAGGATGTACTGGGTGGGAACTGGGATGTACCAGGATGTACTGGGATGTAGTGGGAGGGAACTGGTATGTACTGGGAGGGAACTGGGATGTACTGGGAGGGGATTGGGACGGACTGGAGGGAACTGGGATGTACTGGGCTGTACTGGTAGGGAACTGGGATGTACTGGGAGGAAACTGGAATGTCCCAGTTGACACCCACTTCCCTCCCAATGCCTCCCAGTATATCCCAGTTTCCTCCCAGTATATCCCAGTTTCCTCCCAGTACATCCCAGTAAATCCCAGTTCCCTACCAGTTCATCCCCGTACATCCCAATTCCCTCCCGGTTCACTACCACTTCTTTCCCAGTGCCTCCCAATACATCCCAGTTCCGTCCCATTACATCCCAGTACATCCCAGTTCCCTCCCAGTACGTCCCAGTTCCCTCCCAGTACATCCCAGGTCCCTCCCAGTACTGGGAGGGAACTGGGATGTACTGGGAGGCACTACAATGTGCGGGGATGCCCTGGGATGTACTGTGGAGGAACTAGGATGTACAGGCTTGTACTGGGTTGTACCGGGTGGAACTAGCAGGGATTTGGGATGTACCAGGATCTACTGGGATGTACTGGGAGGTAACTGTTACGTACTGGGAGTGAACTGGGAGGGAACTGGGACGTACTGGTAGGGAACTGGGATGTACTGTGAGGGAACTGGGACGTACTGTGAGGACACTGGGATGTACTGTTATGTACTGGGAGGGAAGTGTTATGTACTGAGGGGAACTGGTGCGTACTGGGATGTACTGGGATGGAACTGTGAAGTACTGGGATGTACTGGGAGTGAACTGGGAGGGAACTGGTATGTAGTAGGATGTACTGGGTGGGAACTGGGATGTACCAGGATGTACTGGGATGTACTGGGAGGGAACTGGTATGTACTGGGAGGGAACTGGGATGTAGTGGGAGGGAACTGGGATGTACTGGGAGGGAACTGGTATGTACTGGGAGGGAACTGGGATGTACTGGGACATACTGGCAGGGAACTGGGATGTACTGGGAGGGGATTGGGATGTACTGGGAGGGAACTTGGATGTATTGGGAGGGAAGTGTTATGTACCAAGGGGGAACTGGGACGTACTGGGATGTAGTGGGAGTGAACTGTGAAGTACTGGGATGTACTGTGAGGGAACTGGGATGTACTGGGAGGGAACTTTAAAGTACTGGGATGTACTTAGAGGAAACTGGGAGGCAACTGGCATGTACTGGGATATACTGGAATGGAACTGGGAGTGAACTGTGTGTGAACTGGGAGGGAACTGGGATGTACTGGGAGGGAACTGGGATGTACTGGGATGTACTGGGAGGGACTGGGAGGGATCTGGGATGTACTGGGCTGCACTGGTAGGGAACTGGGATGTACTGGGAGGAAACTGGAATGTCCCAGTTGACACCCACTTCCCTCCCAGTTTCCTCCCAGTATATCCCAGTTTCCTCCCAGTATATCCCAGTTTCCTCCCAGTACATCCCAATAAATCCCAGTTCGCTCCCAGTACATCCCAATACATCGCCGTACATTCCAGTTCCGTTCCTGTCCATCCCAATACATCCCCGTTCCATGCCAGTACATCCCAGTTTCCTACCAGTTCATCCCCGTACATCCCGATTCCCTCCCGGTTCACTACCACTTCTTTCCCAGTGCCTCCCAATACATCCCAGTTCCGTCCCATTACATCCCAGTACATCCCAGTTCCCTCCCAGTACATCCCAGTTCCCTCCCAGTACTGTGAGGGAACTGGGACGTACTGTGAGGACACTGGGATGTACTGTTATGTACTGGGAGGGAAGTGTTATGTACTGAGGGGAACTGGGACGTACTGGGATGTACTGGGAGGGAACTGTGAAGTACTGGGATGTACTGGGAGTGAACTGGGAGGGAACTGGTATGTAGTAGGATGTACTGGGTGGGAACTGGGATGTACCGGTAGGGAACTGGGATGTACTGGGAGGGAACTGGTATGTACTGGGAGGGAACTGGGATGTACTGGGATGTAGTGGGAGGGAACTGGGAGGAAACTGGGATGTACTGGGAGGGAACTGGTATGTACTGGGAGGGAACTGGGATGTACTGGGACATACTGGCAGGGAACTGGGATGTACTGGGAGGGGATTGGGACGGACTGGGAGGGAACTGGGATGTACTGGGCTGCACTGGTAGGGAACTGGGATGTACTGGGAGGAAACTGGAATGTCCCAGTTGACACCCACTTCCCTCCCAATGCCTCCCAGTATATCCCAGTTTCCTCCCAGTATATCCCAGTTTCCTCCCAGTACATCCCAGTAAATCCCAGCTCGCTGCCAGTACATGCCAATACACCGCTGTACATTCCAGTTCTGTTCCTGTACATCCCAATACATCCCCGTTCCATGCCAGTACATCCCAGTTTCCTACCAGTTCATCCCCGTACATCCCAATTCCCTCCCGGTTCACTACCACTTCTTTCCCAGTGCCTCCCAATACATCCCAGTTCCGTCCCATTACATCCCAGTACATCCCAGTTCCCTCCCAGTACGTCCCAGGTCCCTCCCAGTACTGGGAGGGACCTGGGATGTACTGGGAGGCACTACAATGTGCGGGGATGCCCTGGGAATGTACCGTGGAGGAACTAGGATGTACAGGCTTGTACTGGGTTGTACCGGGTGGAACTGGCAGGGATTTGAAATGTCCTAGGATCTACTAGGATGTACTGGGAGGTAACTGTTATGTACTGGGAGTGAACTGGTAGGGAACTGGGACGTACCGTGAGGACACTGGGATGTACTGGTATGTATTGGGAGGGAAGTGTTATGTACTGAGGGGAACTGGGACGTACTGGGATGTGCTGGGAGGGAACTATGAAGTATTGGGATGTACTTAGAGGGAACTGGGATGTACTGGGAGGGAACTGGGAGTGAACTGGGAGGGAACTGTGAAGTACTGGGATGTACTTAGAGGGAACTGGGATGTACTGGGAGGGAACTGGGATGTACTGGGATGTACTTAGAGGGAACTGGGAGGTACTGGGAGGGAACTGGGATGTAGTGGGACATACTGGGAGGGAACTGGGATGTACTGGGGTGTACTGGGAGGGAACTGTTATGTACCGAGGGGGAACTGGGATCTACTGGGAGTGAACTGTGAAGTACTGGGATGTACTTATCGGGAAGTGGGAGGGAACTTGGATGTAGTGGGAGAGAACTGGGATTTACTTGGAGGAAAGTGGCATGTACTGGGCTGTACTGGAATGGAACTGGGAGTGAACTGTGTGTGAACTGTGTGTGAACTGGGATGTACTGTGAGGGAACTGGGATGTACTGGGACAGACTGGGAGGGATCTGGGATGTACTGGGAGGGATCTGGGATGTACTGGGCTGCACTGGTAGGGAACTGGGATGTACTGGGAGGAAACTGGAATGTCCCAGTTGACACCCACTTCCCTCCCAGTGCCTCCCAGTATATCCCAGTTTCCTCCCAGTACATCCCAGTAAATCCCAGTTTGCTCCCAGTACATCCCAGTACATCGCAGTACATTCCAGTTCCGTGCCTGTACATCCCAATACATCCCCGTTCCATGCCAGTACATCCCAGTTCCCTACCAGTTCATCCCCGTACATCCCAATTCCCTCCCGGTTCACTACCACTTCTTTCCCAGTGCCTCCCAATACATCCCAGTTCCGTCCCATTACATCCCAGTACATCCCAGTTCCCTCCCAGTACATCCCAGGTCCCTCCCAGTACATCCCAGTTCCCTCCCAGTACTGGGAGGGAACTGGGATGTACTGGGAGGCACTACAATGTGCGGGGATGCCCTGGGATGTACTGTGGAGGAACTAGGATGTACAGGCTTGTACTCGGTTGTACCGGGTGGAACTAGCAGGGATTTGGGATGTACCAGGATCTACTGGGATGTACTGGGAGTTAACTGTTATGTACTGGGAAGGAACAGGGAGGGAACTGGGATGTACTGGTAGGGAACTGGGATGTACTGGGAGGGAACTGGGACGTAGTGTGAGGACACTGGGATGTACTGGTATGTACTGGGAGGGAAGTGTTATGTACTGAGGGGAACTGGGACGTACTGGGATGTACTGGGAGGGAACTGTGAAGTACTGGGATGTACTGGGAGTGAACTGGGAGGGAACTGGTATGTAGTAGGATGTACTGGGAGTGAACTGGGAGTGAACTGGGAGGGAACTGGTATGTACTGGGAGGGAACTGGGATGTACTGGGATGTAGTGGGAGGGAACTGGGATGTAGTGGGAGGGAACTGGGATGTACTGGGAGGGGATTGGGACGGACTGGGAGGGAACTGGGATGTACTGGGCTGCACTGGTAGGGAACTGGGATGTACTGGGAGGAAACTGGAATGTCCCAGTTGACACCCACTTCCCTCCCAATGCCTCCCAGTATATCCCAGTTTCCTCCCAGTATATCCCAGTTTCCTCCCAGTACATCCCAGTAAATCCCAGTTCGCTCCCAGTACATCCCAATACATCGCCGTACATTCCAATTCCGTTCCTGTACATCCCAATACATCCCCGTTCCATGCCAGTACATCCCAGTTTCCTACCAGTTCATCCCCGTACATCCCAATTCCCTCCCGGTTCACTACCACTTCTTTCCCAGTGCCTCCCAATACATCCCAGTTCCGTCCCATTACATCCCAGTACATCCCAGTTCCCTCCCAGTACGTCCCAGTTCCCTCCCAGTACGTCCCAGGTCCCTCCCAGTACTGGGAGGGAACTGGGATGTTCTGGGAGGCACTACAATGTGCGGGTATGCCCTGGGATGTACTGTGGAGGAACTAGGATGTACAGGCTTGTACTGGGTTGTACCGGGTGGAACTGGCAGGGATTTGAAATGTCCTAGGATCTACTAGGATGTACTGGGATGTACTGGGAGGTAACTGTTGTGTACTGGGAGTGAACTGGGAGGGAACTGGGATGTACTGGGAGGGAACTGGGATGTACTGTGACGACACTGGGATGTACTGGTATGTACTGGGAGGGAAGTGTTATGTACTGAGGGGAACTGGGACGTACTGGGACGTGCTGGGAGGGAACTATGAAGTATTGGGATGTACTTAGAGGGAACTGGGATGTACTGGGAGGGAACTGGGAGTGAACTGGGAGGGAACTGTGAAGTACTGGGATGTACTTAGAGGGAACTGGGATATACTGGGAGGGAACTGGGATGTACTGGGATGTACTTAGAGGGAACTGGGAGGTACTGGGAGGGAACTCGGATGTACTGGGTGGAAAGTGTTGGGAATTGGGATTTAGTGGGAGGGAACTGGGATGGACTGGGAGGGAACTGGGATGTAGTGGGACATACTGGGAGGGAACTGGGATGTACTGGGAGGCACTACAATGTGCGGGGATGCCCTGGGATGTACTGTGGAGGAACTAGGATGTACAGGCTTGTACTGGGTTGTACCAGGTGGAACTGGCAGGGATTTGGGATGTACCAGGATCTACTGGGATGTACTGGGAGGTAACTGTTATGTACTGGGAAGGAACAGGGAGGTAACTGGGATGTACTGGTAGGGAACTGGGATGTACTGGGAGGGAACTGGGACGTACTGTGAGGACACTGGGATGTACTGGTATGTACTGGGAGGGAAGTGTTATGTACTGAGGGGAACTGGGACGTACTGGGATGTACTGGGAGGGAACTGTGAAGTACTGGGATGTACTGGGAGTGAACTGGGAGGGAACTGGTATGTAGTAGGATGTACTGGGTGGGAACTGGGATGTACCAGGATGTACTGGGATGTACTGGGAGGGAACTGGTATGTACTGGGAGGGAACTGGGATGTACTGGGACATACTGGCAGGGAACTGGGATGTACTGGGAGGGGATTGGGACGGACTGGGAGGGAACTGGGATGTACTGGGCTGCACTGGTAGGGAACTGGGATGTACTGGGAGGAAACTGGAATGTCCCAGTTGACACCCACTTCCCTCCCAATGCCTCCCAGTATATCCCAGTTTCCTCCCAGTATATCCCAGTTTCCTCCCAGTACATCCCAGTAAATCCCAGTTCGCTCCTAGTACATCCCAGTACATTCCAGTTCCGTTCCTGTACATCCCAATACATCCCCGTTCCATGCCAGTACATCCCAGTTTCCTACCAGTTCATCCCCGTACATCCCAATTCCCTCCCGGTTCACTACCACTTCTTTCCCAGTGCCTCCCAATACATCCCAGTTCCGTCCCATTACATCCCAGTACATCCCAGTTCCCTCCCAGTACGTCCCAGGTCCCTCCCAGTACTGGGAGGGACCTGGGATGTACTGGGAGGCACTACAATGTGCGGGGATGCCCTGGGATGTACTGTGGAGGAACTAGGATGTACAGGCTTGTACTGGGTTGTACCGGGTGGAACTGGCAGGGATTTGGGATGTACCAGGATCTACTGGGATGTACTGGGATGTACTGGGAGGTAACTGTTGTGTACTGGGAGTGAACTGGGAGAGAACTGGGATGTACTGGGAGGGAACTGGGATGTACTGTGAGGACACTGGGATGTACTGTTATGTACTGGGAAGGAAGTGTTATGTACTGAGGGGAACTGGGACGTACTGGGACGTGCTGGGAGGGAACTATGAAGTATTGGGATGTACTTAGAGGGAACTGGGATGTACTGGGAGGGAACTGGGAGGGAACTGGGAGGGAACTGTGAAGTACTGGGATGTACTTAGAGGGAACTGGTATGTACTGGGAGGGAACTGGGATGTACTGGGTGGAAAGTGTTGGGAATTGGGATTTACTGGGAGGGAACTGGGATGTAGTGGGACATACTGGGAGGGAACTGGGATGTACTGGGGTGTACTGGGAGGGAACTGTTATGTACCGAGGGGGAACTGGGATGTACTGGGAGTGAACTGTGAAGTACTGGGATGTACTTAGAGGGAAGTGGGAGGGAACTTGGATGTAGTGGGAGGGAGCTGGGGTTTACTTGGAGGAAAGTGGCATGTACTGGGATGTACTGGAATGGAACTGGGAGTGAACTGTGTGTGAACTGTGAGGGAACTGGGATGTACTGTGAGGGAACTGGGATGTACTGGGATGTACTGGGACGGACTGGGAGGGAACTGGGATGTACTGGGAGGGATCTGGGATGTACTGGGATGCACTGGTAGGGAACTGGGATGTACTGGGAGGAAACTGGAATGTCCCAGTTGACACCCACTTCCCTCCCAGTGCCTCCCAGTATATCCCAGTTTCCTCCCAGTACATCCCAGTAAATCCCAGCTCGCTGCCAGTACATCCCAGTACATCGCAGTACATTCCAATTCCGTTCCTGTACATCCCAATACATCCCCGATCCATGCCAGTACATCCCAGTTCCCAACCAGTTCATCCCCGTACATTCCAGTTCCCTCCCGGTTCACTACCACTTCTTTCCCAGTTCCGTCCCATTACATCCCAGTTCCGTCCCATTACATCCCAGTACATCCCAGGTCCCTCCCAGTACATCCCAGTTCCCTCCCAGTACATCCCAGGTCCCTCCCAGTACTGGGAGGGACCTGGGATGTACTGGGAGGCACTACAATGTGCGGGGATGCCCTGGGATGTACTGTGGAGGAACTAGGATGTACAGGCTTGTACTGGGTTGTACCGGGTGGAACTGGCAGGGATTTGGGATGTACCAGGATCTACTGGGATGTACTGGGAGGTAACTGTTATGTACTGGGAAGGAACAGGGAGGGAAATGGGATGTACTGGGAGGGAACTGGGATGTACTGGGAGGGAACTGGGACTTACTGTGAGGACACTGGGATGTACTGGTATGTACTGGGAGGGAAGTGTTATGTACTGAGGGGAACTGGGACGTACTGGGATGTACTGGGAGGGAACTGTGAAGTATTGGGATGTACTTAGAGGGAACTGGGATGTACTGGGAGGGAACTGGGAGGGAACTGGGAGGGAACTGTGAAGTACTGGGATGTACTGGGAGGGAACTGGGATGTACTGGGAGGGAACTGGGATGTACTGGGTGGAAAGTGTTGGGAATTGGGATTTACTGGGAGGGAACTGGGATGGACTGGGAGGGAACTGGGATGTAGTGGGACATACTGGGAGGGAACTGGGATGTACTGGGGTGTACTGGGAGGGAACTGTTATGTACCGAGGGGGAACTGGGATGTACTGGGAGTGAACTGTGAAGTACTGGGATGTACTTAGAGGGAAGTGGGAGGGAACTTGGATGTAGTGGGAGGGAGCTGGGGTTTACTTGGAGGAAAGTGGCATGTACTGGGATGTACTGGAATGGAACTGGGAGTGAACTGTGTGTGAACTGTGAGGGAACTGGGATGTACTGTGAGGGAACTGGGATGTACTGGGATGTACTGGGACGGACTAGGAGGGAACTGGGATGTACTGGGAGGGATCTGGGATGTACTGGGCTGCACTGGTAGGGAACTGGGATGTACTGGGAGGAAACTGGAATGTCCCAGTTGACACCCACTTCCCTCCCAGTGCCTCCCAGTATATCCCAGTTTCCTCCCAGTACATCCCAGTAAATCCCAGTTTGCTCCCAGTACATCCCAGTACATCGCAGTACATTCCAGTTCCGTTCCTGTACATCCCAATACATCCCCGTTCCATGCCAGTACATCCCAGTTCCCTACCAGTTCATCCCCGTACATCCCAATTCCCTCCCGGTTCACTACCACTTCTTTCCCAGTTCCGTCCCATTACATCCCAGTTCCGTCCCATTACATCCCAGCACATCCCAGTTCCCTCCCAGTACATCCCAGTTCCCTCCCAGTACATCCCAGGTCCCTCCAAGTACTGGGAGGGAACTGGGATGTACTGGGAGGCACTACAACATGCGGGGATGCCCTGGGATGTACTGTGGAGGAACTAGGATGTACAGGCTTGTACTGGGTTGTACCGGGTGGAACTGGCAGGGATTTGGGATGTACCAGGATTTACTGGGATGTACTGGGAGGTAACTGTTATGTACTGGGAAGGAACAGGGAGGGAACTGGGATGTACTGGGAGGGAACTGGGATGTACTGGGAGGGAACTGGGACTTACTGTGAGGACACTGGGATGTACTGGTATGTACTGGGAGGGAAGTGTTATGTACTGAGGGGAACTGGGACGTACTGGGATGTACTGGGAGGGAACTGTGAAGTACTGGGATGTACTGGGAGTGAACTGGGAGGGAACTGGTATGTAGTAGGATGTACTGGGTGGGAACTGGGACGTACTGTGAGGACACTGGGATGTACTGGTATGTACTGGGAGGGAAGTGTTATGTACTGAGGGGAACTGGGACGTACTGGGATGTACTGGGAGGGAACTGTGAAGTACTGGGATGTACTGGGAGTGAACTGGGAGGGAACTGGTATGTAGTAGGATGTACTGGGTGGGAACTGGGATGTACCGGGAGGGAACTGGGATGTAGTGGGAGGGAACTGGTATGTACTGGGAGGGAACAGGGATGTACTGGGATGTAGTGGGAGGGAACTGGGAGGGAACTGGGATGTACTGGGAGGGAACTGGTATGTACTGGGAGGGAACTGGGATGTACTGGGACATACTGGCAGGGAACTGGGATGTACTGGGAGGGGATTGGGACGGACTGGGAGGGAACTGGGATGTACTGGGCTGCACTGGTAGGGAACTGGGATGTACTGGGAGGAAACTGGAATGTCCCAGTTGACACCCACTTCCCTCCCAATGCCTCCCAGTATATCCCAGTTTCCTCCCAGTATATCCCAGTCTCCTCCCAGTACATCCCAGTAAATCCCAGTTCGCTCCCAGTACATCCCAGTACATCGCAGTACATTCCAGTTCCGTTCCTGTACATCCCAATACATCCCCGTTCCATGCCAGTACATCCCAGTTTCCTACCAGTTCATCCCCGTACATCCCAATTCCCTCCCGGTTCACTACCACTTCTTTCCCAGTGCCTCCCAATACATCCCAGTTCCGTCCCATTACATCCCAGTACATCCCAGTTCCCTCCCAGTACGTCCCAGTTCCCTCCCAGTACATCCCAGGTCCCTCCCAGTGCTGGGAGGGAACTGGGATGTACTGGGAGGCACTACAATGTGCGGGGATGCCCTGGGATGTACCGTGGAGGAACTAGGATGTACAGGCTTGTACCGGGTTGTACCGGGTGGAACTGGCAGGGATTTGAAATGTCCTAGGATCTACTAGGATGTACTGGGATGTACTGGGAGGTAACTGTTGTGTACTGGGAGTGAACTGGGAGAGAACTGGGATGTACTGGGAGGGAACTGGGATGTACTGTGAGGACACTGGGATGTACTGGTATGTACTGGGAGGGAAGTGTTATGTACTGAGGGGAACTGGGACGTACTGGGACGTGCTGGGAGGGAACTATGAAGTATTGGGATGTACTTAGAGGGAACTGGGATGTACTGGGAGGGAACTGGGAGTGAACTGGGAGGGAACTGTGAAGTACTGGGATGTACTGGGAGGGAACTGGTATGTACTGGGAGGGAACTGGGATGTACTGGGTGGAAAGTGTTGGGAATTGGGATTTACTGGGAGGGTACTGGGATGGACTGGGAGGGAACTGGGATGTAGTGGGACATACTGGGAGGGAACTGGGATGTACTGGGGTGTACTGGGAGGGAACTGTTATGTACCGAGGGGGAACTGGGATGTACTGGGAGTGAACTGTGAAGTACTGGGATGTACTTAGAGGGAAGTGGGAGGGAACTTGGATGTAGTGGGAGGGAGCTGGGGTTTACTTGGAGGAAAGTGGCATGTACTGGGATGTACTGGAATGGAACTGGGAGTGAACTGTGTGTGAACTGTGAGGGAACTGGGATGTACTGTGAGGGAACTGGGATGTACTGGGATGTACTGGGACGGACTGGGAGGGAACTGGGATGTACTGGGAGGGATCTGGGATGTACTGGGCTGCACTGGTAGGGAACTGGGATGTACTGGGAGGAAACTGGAATGTCCCAGTTGACACCCACTTCCCTCCCAGTGCCTCCCAGTATATCCCAGTTTCCTCCCAGTACATCCCAGTAAATCCCAGTTTGCTCCCAGTACATCCCAGTACATCGCAGTACATTCCAGTTCCGTTCCTGTACATCCCAATATATCCCCGTTCCATGCCAGTACATCCCAGTTCCCAACCAGTTCATCCCCGTACATTCCAGTTCCCTCCCGGTTCACTACCACTTCTTTCCCAGTTCCGTCCCATTACATCCCAGTTCCGTCCCATTACATCCCAGTACATCCCAGGTCCCTCCCAGTACATCCCAGGTCCCTCCCAGTACTGGGAGGGAACTGGGATGTACTGGGAGGCACTACAATGTGCGGGGATGCCCTGGGATGTACTGTGGAGGAACTAGGATGTACAGGCTTGTACTGGGTTGTACCGGGTGGAACTGGCAGGGATTTGGGATGTACCAGGATCTACTGGGATGTACTGGGAGGTAACTGTTATGTACTGGGAAGGAACAGGGAGGTAACTGGGATGTACTGGTAGGGAACTGGGATGTACTGGGAGGGAACTGGGACGTACTGTGAGGACACTGGGATGTACTGGTATGTACTGGGAGGGAAGTGTTATGTACTGAGGGGAACTGGGACGTACTGGGATGTACTGGGAGGGAACTGTGAAGTACTGGGATGTACTGGGAGTGAACTGGGAGGGAACTGGTATGTAGTAGGATGTACTGGGTGGGAACTGGGATGTACTGGGAGGGGATTGGGACGGACTGGGAGGGAACTGGGATGTACTGGGCTGCACTGGTAGGGAACTGGGATGTACTGGGAGGAAACTGGCATGTCCCAGTTGACACCCACTTCCCTCCCAATGCCTCCCAGTATATCCCAGTTTCCTCCCAGTATATCCCAGTTTCCTCCCAGTACATCCCAGTAAATCCCAGCTCGCTGCCAGTACATGCCAATACATCGCTGTACATTCCAGTTCTGTTCCTGTACATCCCAATACATCCCCGTTCCATGCCAGTACATCCCAGTTCCCTACCAGTTCATCCCCGTACATCCCAATTCCCTCCCGGTTCACTACCACTTCTTTCCCAGTTCCGTCCCATTACATCCCAGTACATCCCAATTCCCTCCCAGTACATCCCAGGTCCCTCCCAGTACATCCAAGGTACCTCCCAGTACTGGGAGGGAACTGGGATGTACTGGGAGGCACTACAATGTGCGGGGATGCCCTGGGATGTACTGTGGAGGAACTAGGATGTACAGGCTTGTACTGGGTTGTACCGGGTGGAACAGGCAGGGATTTGGGATGTACCAGGATCTACTGGGATGTACTGGGAGGTAACTGTTATGTACTGGGAAGGAACAGGGAGGTAACTGGGATGTACTGGTAGGGAACTGGGATGTACTGGGAGGGAACTGGGACTTACTGTGAGGACACTGGGATGTACTGGTATGTACTGGGAGGGAACTGTGAAGTACTGAGGGGAACTGGGACGTACTGGGATGTACTGGGAGGGAACTGTGAAGTACTGGGATGTACTGGGAGTGAACTGGGAGGGAACTGGTATGTAGTAGGATGTACTGGGTGGGAACTGGGATGTACCAGGATGTACTGGGATGTACTGGGAGGGAACTGGTATGTACTGGGAGGGAACTGGGATGTACTGGGACATACTGGCAGGGAACTGGGATGTACTGGGAGGGGATTGGGATGTACTGGGAGGGAACTTGGATGTATTGGGAGGGAAGTGTTATGTACCAAGGGGGAACTGGGACGTACTGGGATGTAGTGGGAGTGAACTGTGAAGTACTGGGATGTACTGTGAGGGAACTGGGATGTACTGGGAGGGAACTTTAAAGTACTGGGATGTACTTAGAGGAAACTGGGAGGCAACTGGCATGTACTGGGATGTACTGGAATGG
The DNA here is from genome assembly GCF_949628215.1 of Phalacrocorax aristotelis. Classification (NCBI taxonomy): domain Eukaryota; kingdom Metazoa; phylum Chordata; class Aves; order Suliformes; family Phalacrocoracidae; genus Phalacrocorax; species Phalacrocorax aristotelis. Next base: position 697,736 of record NW_027441368.1, read on the forward strand.
AACTGGGAGTGAACTGTGTGTGAACTGGGAGGGAACTGGGATGTACTGTGAGGGAACTGGGATGTACTGGGATGTACTGGGAGGGACTGGGAGGGATCTGGGATGTACTGGGCTGCACTGGTAGGGAACTGGGATGTACTGGGAGGAAACTGGAATGTCCCAGTTGACACCCACTTCCCTCCCAGGTTCCTCCCAGTATATCCCAGTTTCCTCCCAGTATATCCCAGTTTCCTCCCAGTACATCCCAGTAAATCCCAGTTCGCTCCCAGTACATCCCAATACATCGCCGTACATTCCAGTTCCGTTCCTGTCCATCCCAATACATCCCCGTTCCATGCCAGTACATCCCAGTTTCCTACCAGTTCATCCCCGTACATCCCAATTCCCTCCCGGTTCACTACCACTTCTTTCCCAGTGCCTCCCAATACATCCCAGTTCCGTCCCATTACATCCCAGTACATCCCAGTTCCCTCCCAGTACATCCCAGGTCCCTCCCAGTACTGGGAGGGAACTGGGATGTACTGGGAGGCACTACAATGTGCGGGGATGTCCTGGGATGTACCGTGGAGGAACTAGGATGTACAGGCTTGTACTGGGTTGTACCGGGTGGAACTGGCAGGGATTTGGAATGTACCAGGATCTACTGGGATGTACTGGGATGTACTGGGAGGTAACTGTTATGTACTGGGAGTGAACTGGGAGGGAACTGGGATGTACTGGGAGGAAACTGGGATGTACTGTGAGGGAACTGGGACGTACTGTGAGGACACTGGGATGTACTGTTATGTACTGGGAGGGAAGTGTTATGTACTGAGGGGAACTGGGACGTACTGGGATGTACTGGGAGGGAACTGTGAAGTACTGGGATGTACTGGGAGTGAACTGGGAGGGAACTGGTATGTAGTAGGATGTACTGGGTGGGAACTGGGATGTACCGGGAGGGAAATGGGATGTACTGGGAGGGAACTGGTATGTACTGGGAGGGAACTGGGATGTACTGGGATGTACTGGGAGGGAACTGGGAGGGAACTGGGATGTACTGGGAGGGAACTGGTATGTACTGGGAGGGAACTGGGATGTACTGGGACATACTGGCAGGGAACTGGGATGTACTGGGAGGGGATTGGGACGGACTGGGAGGGAACTGGGATGTACTGGGCTGCACTGGTAGGGAACTGGGATGTACTGGGAGGAAACTGGAATGTCCCAGTTGACACCCACTTCCCTCCCAATGCCTCCCAGTATATCCCAGTTTCCTCCCAGTATATCCCAGTTTCCTCCCAGTACATCCCAGTAAATCCCAGCTCGCTGCCAGTACATGCCAATACATCGCTGTACATTCCAGTTCTGTTCCTGTACATCCCAATACATCCCCGTTCCATGCCAGTACATCCCAGTTTCCTACCAGTTCATCCCCGTACATCCCAGTTCCCTCCCGGTTCACTACCACTTCTTTCCCAGTGCCTCCCAATACATCCCAGTTCCGTCCCATTACATCCCAGTACATCCCAGTTCCCTCCCAGTACGTCCCAGTTCCCTCCCAGTACATCCTAATTCCCTCCCAGTACTGGGAGGGAACTGGGATGTACTGGGAGGCACTACAATGTGCGGGGATGCCCTGGGATGTACTGTGGAGGAACTAGGAAGTACAGGCTTGTACTCGGTTGTACCAGGTGGAACTGGCAGGGATTTGGGATGTACCAGGATCTACTGGGATGTACTGGGATGTACTGGGAGGTAACTGTTGTGTACTGGGAGTGAACTGGGAGGGAACTGGGATGTACTGGGAGGGAACTGGGACGTACTGTGAGGACACAGGGATGTACTGGTATGTACTGGGAGGGAAGTGTTATGTACTGAGGGGAACTGGGACGTACTGGGACGTGCTGGGAGGGAACTATGAAGTATTGGGATGTACTTAGAGGGAACTGGGATGTACTGGGAGGGAACTGGGAGGGAACTGGGAGGGAACTGTGAAGTACTGGGATGTACTGGGAGGGAACTGGTATGTACTGGGAGGGAACTGGGATGTACTGGGTGGAAAGTGTTGGGAATTGGGATTTACTGGGAGGGAACTGGGATGGACTGGGAGGGAACTGGGATGTAGTGGGACATACTGGGAGGGAACTGGGATGTACTGGGGTGTATTGGGAGGGAACTGTTATGTACCGAGGGGGAACTGGGATGTACTGGGAGTGAACTGTGAAGTACTGGGATGTACTTAGAGGGAAGTGGGAGGGAACTTGGATGTAGTGGGAGGGAACTGGGGTTTACTTGGAGGAAAGTGGCATGTACTGGGATGTACTGGAATGGAACTGGGAGTGAACTGTGTGTGAACTGTGAGGGAACTGGGATGTACTGGGAGGGAACTGGGATGTACTGGGACGGACTGGGAGGGAACTGGGATGTACTGGGAGGGATCTGGGATGTACTGGGCTGCACTGGTAGGGAGCTGGGATGTACTGGGAGGAAACTGGAATGTCCCAGTTGACACCCACTTCCCTCCCAGTGCCTCCCAGTATATCCCAGTTTCCTCCCAGTACATCCCAGTAAATCCCAGTTTGCTCCCAGTACATCCCAGTACATCGCAGTACATTCCAGTTCCGTTCCTGTACATCCCAATACATCCCCGTTCCATGCCAGTACATCCCAGTTTCCTACCAGTTCATCCCCGTACATCCCAATTCCCTCCCGGTTCACTACCACTTCTTTCCCAGTTCCGTCCCATTACATCCCAGTTCCGTCCCATTACATCCCAGTACATCCCAGTTCCCTCCCAGTACATCCCAGGTCCCTCCCAGTACATCCCAGGTCCCTCCCAGTACTGGGAGGGAACTGGGATGTACTGGGAGGCACTACAATGTGCGGGGATGCCCTGGGATGTACTGTGGAGGAACTAGGATGTACAGGCTTGTACTGGGTTGTACCGGGTGGAACTGGCAGGGATTTGGGATGTACCAGGATCTACTGGGATGTACTGGGAGGTAACTGTTATGTACTGGGAAGGAACAGGGAGGGAACTGGGATGTACTGGTAGGGAACTGGGATGTACTGGGAGGGAACTGGGACGTACTGTGAGGACACTGGGATGTACTGGTATGTACTGGGAGGGAAGTGTTATGTACTGAGGGGAACTGGGACGTACTGGGATGTACTGGGAGGGAACTGTGAAGTACTGGGATGTACTGGGAGTGAACTGGGAGGGAACTGGTATGTAGTAGGATGTACTGGGTGGGAACTGGGATGTACCAGGATGTACTGGGATGTACTGGGAGGGAACTGGTATGTACTGGGAGGGAACTGGTATGTACTGGGACATACTGGCAGGGAACTGGGATGTACTGGGAGGGGATTGGGACGGACTGGGAGGGAACTGGGATGTACTGGGCTGCACTGGTAGGGAACTGGGATGTACTGGGAGGAAACTGGAATGTCCCAGTTGACACCCACTTCCCTCCCAATGCCTCCCAGTATATCCCAGTTTCCTCCCAGTATATCCCAGTTTCCTCCCAGTACATCCCAGTAAATCCCAGTTCGCTCCCAGTACATCCCAGTACATCGCAGTACATTCCAGTTCCGTTCCTGTACATCCCAATACATCCCCGTTCCATTCCAGTACATCCCAGTTTCCTACCAGTTCATCCCCGTACATCCCAATTCCCTCCCGGTTCACTACCACTTCTTTCCCAGTTCCGTCCCATTACATCCCAGTTCCGTCCCATTACATCCCAGTACATCCCAGTTCCCTCCCAGTACGTCCCAGTTCCCTCCCAGTACATCCCAGGTCCCTCCCAGTACTGGGAGGGAACTGGGATGTACTGGGAGGCACTACAATGTGCGGGGATGCCCTGGGATGTACTGTGGAGGAACTAGGATGTACAGGCTTGTACTGGGTTGTACCGGGTGGAACTGGCAGGGATTTGGGATGTACCAGGATCTACTGGGATGTACTGGGATGTACTGGGAGGTAACTGTTATGTACTGGGATTGAACTGGGAGGGAACTGGGATGTACTGTGAGGGAACTGGGACGTACTGTGAGGACACTGGGATGTACTGTTATGTACTGGGAAGGAAGTGTTATGTACTGAGGGGAACTGGTGCGTACTGGGATGTACTGGGATGGAACTGTGAAGTACTGGGATGTACTGGGAGTGAACTGGGAGGGAACTGGTATGTAGTAGGATGTACTGGGTGGGAACTGGGATGTACCAGGATGTACTGGGATGTACTGGGAGGGAACTGGTATGTACTGGGAGGGAACTGGGATGTAGTGGGAGGGAACTGGGAGGGAACTGGGATGTACTGGGAGGGAACTGGTATGTACTGGGAGGGAACTGGGATGTACTGGGACATACTGGCAGGGAACTGGGATGTACTGGGAGGGGATTGGGATGTACTGGGAGGGAACTTGGATGTATTGGGAGGGAAGTGTTATGTACCAAGGGGGAACTGGGACGTACTGGGATGTAGTGGGAGTGAACTGTGAAGTACTGGGATGTACTGTGAGGGAACTGGGATGTACTGGGAGGGAACTTTAAAGTACTGGGATGTACTTAGAGGAAACTGGGAGGCAACTGGCATGTACTGGGATGTACTGGAATGGAACTGGGAGTGAACTGTGTGTGAACTGGGAGGGAACTGGGATGTACTGTGAGGGAACTGGGATGTACTGGGATGTACTGGGAGGGACTGGGAGGGATCTGGGATGTACTGGGCTGCACTGGTAGGGAACTGGGATGTACTGGGAGGAAACTGGAATGTCCCAATTGACACCCACTTCCCTCCCAATGCCTCCCAGTATATCCCAGTTTCCTCCCAGTATATCCCAGTTTCCTCCCAGTACATCCCAGTAAATCCCAGCTCGCTGCCAGTACATGCCAATACATCGCTGTACATTCCAGTTCCGTTCCTGTCCATCCCAATACATCCCCGTTCCATGCCAGTACATCCCAGTTTCCTACCAGTTCATCCCCGTACATCCCAATTCCCTCCCGGTTCACTACCACTTCTTTCCCAGTGCCTCCCAATACATCCCAGTTCCGTCCCATTACATCCCAGTACATCCCAGGTCCCTCCCAGTACGTCCCAGTTCCCTCCCAGTACATCCCAGTTCCCTCCCAGTACTGGGAGGGAACTGGGATGTACTGGGAGGCACTACAATGTGCGGGGATGCCCTGGGATGTACTGTGGAGGAACTAGGATGTACAGGCTTGTACTGGGTTGTACCGGGTGGAACTAGCAGGGATTTGGGATGTACCAGGATCTACTGGGATGTACTGGGATGTACTGGGAGGTAACTGTTATGTACTGGGAGTGAACTGGGAGGGAACTGGGACGTACTGGTAGGGAACTGGGATGTACTGGGAGGGAACTGGGACGTACTGTGAGGACACTGGGATGTACTGTTATGTACTGGGAGGGAAGTGTTATGTACAGAGGGGAACCGGTGCGTACTGGGATGTACTGGGATGGAACTGTGAAGTACTGGGATGTACTGGGAGTGAACTGGGAGGGAACTGGTATGTGGTAGGATGTACTGGGTGGGAACTGGGATGTACCAGGATGTACTGGGATGTACTGGGAGGGAACTGGGATGTACTGGGAGGGAACTGGGATGTACTGGGACATACTGGCAGGGAACTGGGATGTACTGGGAGGGGATTGGGACGGACTGGGAGGGAACTGGGATGTACTGGGCTGCACTGGTAGGGAACTGGGGTGTACTGGGAGGAAACTGGAATGTCCCAGTTGACACCCACTTCCCTCCCCATGCCTCCCAGTATATCCCAGTTTCCTCCCAGTACATCCCAGTAAATCCCAGTTCGCTCCCAGTACATCCCAGTACATCGCAGTACATTCCAGTTCCGTTCCTGTACATCCCAATACATCCCCGTTCCATGCCAGTACATCCCAGTTCCCTACCAGTACATCCCAGATCCCTCCCAGTCCGTCCCATTACATCCCAGTACATCCCAGTTCCCTCCCAGTACGTCCCAGTTCCCTCCCAGTACATCCCAGGTCCCTCCCAGTACTGGGAGGGACCTGGGATGTACTGGGAGGCACTACAATGTGCGGGGATGCCCTGGGATGTACCGTGGAGGAACTAGGATGTACAGGCTTGTACCGGGTTGTACCGGGTGGAACTGGCAGGGATTTGAAATGTCCTAGTATCTACTAGGATGTACTGGGATGTACTGGGAGGTAACTGTTGTGTACTGGGAGTGAACTGGGAGGGAACTGTGAAGTACTGGGATGTACTTAGAGGGAACTGGGATGTACTGGGAGGGAACTGGGATGTACTGGGTGGAAAGTGTTGGGAATTGGGATTTACTGGGAGGGAACTGGGATGGACTGGGAGGGAACTGGGATGTAGTGGGACATACTGGGAGTGAACTGGGATGTACTGGGGTGTACTGGGAGGGAATTGTTATGTACCGAGGGGGAACTGGGATGTACTGGGAGTGAACTGTGAAGTACTGGGATGTACTTAGAGGGAAGTGGGAGGGAACTTGAATGTAGTGGGAGGGTACTGGGATTTACTTGGAGGAAAGTGGCATGTACTGGGATGTACTGGAATGGAACTGGGAGTGAACTGTGTGTGAACTGTGAGGGAACTGGGATGTACTGGGAGGGAACTGGGATGTACTGGGACGTACTGGGACAGACTGGGAGGGATCTGGGATGTACTGGGAGGGATCTGGGATGTACTGGGAGGCACTACAATGTGCGGGGATGCCCTGGGATGTACTGTGGAGGAACTAGGATGTACAGGCTTGTACTGGGTTGTACCGGGTGGAACTGGCAGGGATTTTGGATGTACCAGGATCTACTGGGATGTACTGGGAGGTAACTGTTATGTACTGGGAAGGAACAGGGAGGGAACTGGGATGTACTGGGATGGAACTGGGATGTACTGGGAGGGAACTGGGACGTAGTGTGAGGACACTGGGATGTACTGGTATGTACTGGGAGGGAAGTGTTATGTACTGAGGGGAACTGGGACGTACTGGGATGTACTGGGAGGGAACTGTGAAGTACTGGGATGTACTGGGAGTGAACTGGGAGGGAACTGGTATGTAGTAGGATGTACTGGGTGGGAACTGGGATGTACCGGGAGGGAACTGGGATGTACTGGGAGGGAACTGGTATGTACTGGGAGGGAACTGGGATGTACTGGGATGTAGTGGGAGGGAACTGGGAGGGAACTGGTATGTACTGGGAGGGAACTGGGATGTACTGGGACATACTGGCAGGGAACTGGGATGTACTGGGAGGGGATTGGGACGGACTGGGAGGGAACTGGGATGTACTGGGCTGCACTGGTAGGGAACTGGGATGTACTGGGAGGAAACTGGAATGTCCCAGTTGACACCCACTTCCCTCCCAGTTTCCTCCCAGTATATCCCAGTTTCCTCCCAGTATATCCCAGTTTCCTCCCAGTACATCCCAGTAAATCCCAGCTCGCTGCCAGTACATCCCAATACATCGCAGTACATTCCAGTTCCGTTCCTGTCCATCCCAATACATCCCCGTTCCATGCCAGTACATCCCAGTTCCCTACCAGTTCATCCCCGTACATCCCAATTCCCTCCCGGTTCACTACCACTTCTTTCCCAGTGCCTCCCAATACATCCCAGTTCCATCCCATTACACCCCAGTACATCCCAGTTCCCTCCCAGTACATCCCAGGTCCCTCCCAGTACTGGGGGGGACCTGGGATGTACTGGGAGGCACTACAATGTGCGGGGATGCCCTGGGATGTACTGTGGAGGAACTAGGATGTACAGGCTTGTACTGGGTTGTACGGGGTGGAACTGGCAGGGAGTTGGTACATCCCAGGATCTACTGGGATGTACTGGATGTACTGGGAGGGAAGTGTTATGTACTGGGAGTGAACTGGGAGGGAACTGGGATGTACTTGGAGGGAAATGGGAGAGAACTGAGATGTACTGGAGGGAACTGGGATGTACTGGGATATCCTGGAGGGAACTGGAATGTAATAAGAGGGAACTGGGACGTACTGGGAGGGAACTAGGACGCACTGGTCGGAAACAGGGACGGAACTGGGATGTACTGGGACGTACTGGGATGTACTGGGACGTACTGGGAGGTAACTGTTGTGTACTGGGAGTGAACTGGGAGGGAACTGGTATGTAGTAGGATGTACTGGGAGGGAACTGGGAGGGATCTGGGACGGACTGGGAGGGAACTGGGACGGACTGGGATGCACTGGTAGGGAACTGGGATGCACTGGTAGGGAACTGGAATGTCCCAGTTGACACCCACTTCCCTCCCAGTTTCCTCCCAGTATATCCCAGTTTCCTCCCAGTACATCCCAGTAAATCCCAGTTCGCTCCCAGTACATCCCAGTACATTCCAGTTCCGTTCCTGTACATCCCAATACATCCCCGTTCCATGCCAGTACATCCCAGTTCCCTACCAGTTCATCCCCGTACATCCCAATTCCCTCCCGGTTCGCTACCACTTCTTTCCCAGTGCCTCCCAATACATCCCAGTTCCGTCCCATTACATCCCAGTACATCCCAGGTCCCTCCCAGTACATCCCAGGTCCCTCCCAGTACGTCCCAGTTCCCTCCCAGTACATCCCAGTTCCCTCCCAGTACATCCCAGGTCCCTCCCAGTACTGGGAGGGAACTGGGATGTACTGGGAGGCACTACAATGTGCGGGGATGTCCTGGGATGTACCGTGGAGGAACTAGGATGTACAGGCTTGTACTGGGTTGTACCGGGTGGAACTGGCAGGGATTTGGGATGTACCAGGATCTACTAGGATGTACTGGGATGTACTGGGAGGTAACTGTTGTGTACTGGGAGTGAACTGGGAGGGACCTGGGATGTACTGGGAGGCACTACAATGTGCGGGGATGCCCTGGGATGTACTGTGGAGGCACTAGGATGTACAGGCTTGTACTGGGTTGTACCGGGTGGAACTGGCAGGGATTTGGGATGTACCAGGATCTACTGGGATGTACTGGGATGTACTGGGAGGTAACTGTTATGTACTGGGAAGGAACTGGTAGGGAACTGGGATGTACTGGTAGGGAACTGGGATGTACTGTGAGGGAACTGGGACGTACTGTGAGGACACTGGGATGTACTGTTATGTACTGGGAGGGAAGTGTTATGTACTGAGGGGAACTGGGACGTACTGGGATGTACTGGGAGGGAACTGTGAAGTACTGGGATGTACTGGGAGTGAACTGGGAGGGAACTGGTATGTAGTAGGATGTACTGGGTGGGAACTGGTATGTACTGGGAGGGAACTGGGATGTAGTGGGAGGGAACTGGGATGTACTGGGATGTAGTGGGAGGGAACTGGGAGGGAACTGGTATATACTGGGAGGGAACTGGTATGTACTGGGAGGGAACTGGGATGTACTGGGACGTACTGGTAGGGAACTAGGATGTACTGGGAGGGGATTGGGATGGACTGGGAGGGAACTGGGATGTACTGGGCTGCACTGGTAGGGAACTGGGATGTACTGGGAGGAAACTGGAATGTCCCAGTTGACACCCACTTCCCTCCCAATGCCTCCCAGTATATCCCAGTTTCCTCCCAGTATATCCCAGTTTCCTCCCAGTACATCCCAGTAAATCCCAGTTCGCTCCCAGTACATCCCAGTACATCGCAGTACATTCCAGTTCCGTTCCTGTACATCCCAATACATCCCCGTTCCATGCCAGTACATCCCAGTTTCCTACCAGTTCATCCCCGTACATCCCAATTCCCTCCCGGTTCACTACCACTTCTTTCCCAGTGCCTCCCAATACATCCCAGTTCCGTCCCATTACATCCCAGTACATCCCAGTTCCCTCCCAGTACGTCCCAGTTCCCTCCCAGTACATCCCAGGTCCCTCCCAGTACTGGGAGGGAACTGGGATGTACTGGGAGGCACTACAATGTGCGGGGATGCCCTGGGATGTACTGTGGAGGAACTAGGATGTACAGGCTTGTACTGGGTTGTACCGGGTGGAACTAGCAGGGATTTGGGATGTACCAGGATCTACTGGGATGTACTGGGAGGTGACTGGTGTGTACTGGGAGTGAACTGGGAGGGAACTGGGATGTACTGGTAGGGAACTGGGATGTACTGTGAGGGAACTGGGACGTACTGTGAGGACACTGGGATGTACTGTTATGTACTGGGAGGGAAGTGTTATGTACTGAGGGGAACTGGTGCGTACTGGGATGTACTGGGAGGGAACTGTGAAGTACTGGGATGTACTGGGAGTGAACTGGGAGGGAACTGGTATGTAGTAGGATGTACTGGGTGGGAACTGGGATGTACCAGGATGTACTGGGATGTACTGGGAGGGAACTGGTATGTACTGGGAGGGAACTGGGATGTAGTGGGAGGGAACTGGGAGGGAACTGGGATGTACTTGGAGGGAACTGGTATGTACTGGGAGGGAACTGGGATGTACTGGGACATACTGGCAGGGAACTGGGATGTACTGGGAGGGGATTGGGATGTACTGGGAGGGAACTTGGATGTATTGGGAGGGAAGTGTTATGTACCAAGGGGGAACTGGGACGTACTGGGATGTAGTGGGAGTGAACTGTGAAGTACTGGGATGTACTGTGAGGGAACTGGGATGTACTGGGAGGGAACTTTAAAGTACTGGGATGTACTTAGAGGAAACTGGGAGGCAACTGGCATGTACTGGGATGTACTGGAATGGAACTGGGAGTGAACTGTGTGTGAACTGGGAGGGAACTGGGATGTACTGTGAGGGAACTGGGATGTACTGGGATGTACTGGGAGGGACTGGGAGGGATCTGGGATGTACTGGGCTGCACTGGTAGGGAACTGGGATGTACTGGGAGGAAACTGGAATGTCCCAGTTGACACCCACTTCCCTCCCAGGTTCCTCCCAGTATATCCCAGTTTCCTCCCAGTATATCCCAGTTTCCTCCCAGTACATCCCAGTAAATCCCAGTTCGCTCCCAGTACATCCCAATACATCGCCGTACATTCCAGTTCCGTTCCTGTCCATCCCAATACATCCCCGTTCCATGCCAGTACATCCCAGTTTCCTATCAGTTCATCCCCGTACATCCCAATTCCCTCCCGGTTCACTACCACTTCTTTCCCAGTGCCTCCCAATACATCCCAGTTCCGTCCCATTACATCCCAGTACATCCCAGTTCCCTCCCAGTACATCCCAGTTCCCTCCCAGTACTGTGAGGGAACTGGGACGTACTGTGAGGACACTGGAATGTACTGTTATGTACTGGGAGGGAAGTGTTATGTACTGAGGGGAACTGGTGCGTACTGGGATGTACTGGGAGGGAACTGTGAAGTACTGGGATGTACTGGGAGTGAACTGGGAGGGAACTGGTATGTAGTAGGATGTACTGGGTGGGAACTGGGATGTACCAGGATGTACTGGGAGGGAACTGGGATTTACTGGGAGGGAACTGGGATGTACTGGGACATACTGGCAGGGAACTGGGATGTACTGGGAGGGGATTGGGACGGACTGGGAGGGAACTGGGATGTACTGGGAGGGATCTGGGATGTACTGGGCTGCACTGGTAGGGAACTGGGATGTACTGGGAGGAAACTGGAATGTCCCAGTTGACACCCACTTCCCTCCCAGTGCCTCCCAGTATATCCCAGTTTCCTCCCAGTATATCCCAGTAAATCCCAGTTTGCTCCCAGTACATCCCAGTACATCGCAGTACATTCCAGTTCCGTTCCTGTACATCCCAATACATCCCCGTTCCATGCCAGTACATCCCAGTTCCCTACCAGTTCATCCCCGTACATCCCAATTCCCTCCCGGTTCACTACCACTTCTTTCCCAGTTCCGTCCCATTACATCCCAGTTCCGTCCCATTACATCCCAGTACATCCCAGTTCCCTCCCAGTACATCCCAGTTCCCTCCCAGTACATCCCAAGTCCCTCCCAGTACTGGGAGGGAACTGGGATGTACTGGGAGGCACTACAATGTGCGTGGATGCCCTGGGATGTACTGTGGAGGCACTAGGATGTACAGGCTTGTACTGGGTTGTACCGGGTGGAACTGGCAGGGATTTGGGATGTACCAGGATCTACTGGGATGTACTGGGAGGTAACTGTTATGTACTGGGAAGGAACAGGGAGGGAACTGGGATGTACTGGTAGGGAACTGGGATGTACTGGGAGGGAACTGGGACTTACTGTGAGGACACTGGGATGTACTGGTATGTACTGGGAGGGAAGTGTTATGTACTGAGGGGAACTGGGACGTACTGGGATGTACTGGGAGGGAACTGTGAAGTACTGGGATGTACTGGGAGTGAACTGGGAGGGAACTGGTATGTAGTAGGATGTACTGGGTGGGAACTGGGATGTACCGGGAGGGAACTGGGATGTACTGGGAGGGAACTGGTATGTACTGGGAGGGAACTGGGATGTACTGGGATGTAGTGGGAGGGAACTGGGAGGGAACTGGTATGTACTGGGAGGGACCTGGGATGTACTGGGAGGCACTACAATGTGCGGGGATGCCCTGGGATGTACTGTGGAGGAACTAGGATGTACAGGCTTGTACTGGGTTGTACCGGGTGGAACTGGCAGGGATTTGGGATGTACCAGGATCTACTGGGATGTACTGGGAGGTAACTGTTATGTACTGGGAAGGAACAGGGAGGGAACTGGGATGTACTGGGAGGGAACTGGGACGTACCGTGAGGACACTGGGATGTACTGTTATGTACTGGGAGGGAAGTGTTATGTACTGAGGGGAACTGGGACGTACTGGGATGTACTGGGAGGGAACTGTGAAGTACTGGGATGTACTGGGAGTGAACTGGGAGGGAACTGGTATGTAGTAGGATGTACTGGGTGGGAACTGGGATGTACCAGGATGTACTGGGATGTACTGGGAGGGAACTGGTATGTACTGGGAGGGAACTGGGATGTACTGGGATGTAGTGGGAGGGAACTGGGAGGGAACTGGGATGTACTGGGAGGGAACTGGTATGTACTGGGAGGGAACTGGGATGTACTGGGACATACTGGCAGGGAACTGGGATGTACTGGGAGGGGATTGGGACGGACTGGTAGGGAACTGGGATGTACTGGGAGGAAACTGGAATGTCCCAGTTGACACCCACTTCCCTCCCAATGCCTCCCAGTATATCCCCGTTTCCTCCCAGTATATCCCAGTTTCCTCCCAGTACATCCCAGTAAATCCCAGCTCGCTGCCAGTACATGCCAATACATCGCAGTACATTCCAGTTCCGTTCCTGTACATCCCAATACATCCCCGTTCCATGCCAGTACATCCCAGTTCCCTACCAGTTCATCCCCGTACATCCCAATTCCCTCCCGGTTCACTACCACTTCTTTCCCAGTTCCGTCCCATTACATCCCAGTTCCGTCCCATTACATCCCATTACATCCCAGTTCCCTCCCAGTACATCCCAGGTCCCTCCCAGTACATCCCAGGTCCCTCCCAGTACTGGGAGGGAACTGGGATGTACTGGGAGGCACTACAATGTGCGGGGATGCCCTGGGATGTACTGTGGAGGAACTAGGATGTACAGGCTTGTACTGGGTTGTACCGGGTGGAACTGGCAGGGATTTTGGATGTACCAGGATCTACTGGGATGTACTGGGAGGTAACTGTTATGTACTGGGAAGGAACAGGGAGGGAACTGGGATGTACTGGGATGGAACTGGGATGTACTGGGAGGGAACTGGGACGTAGTGTGAGGACACTGGGATGTACTGGTATGTACTGGGAGGGAAGTGTTATGTACTGAGGGGAACTGGGACGTACTGGGATGTACTGGGAGGGAACTGTGAAGTACTGGGATGTACTGGGAGTGAACTGGGAGGGAACTGGTATGTAGTAGGATGTACTGGGTGGGAACTGGGATGTACCGGGAGGGAACTGGGATGTACTGGGAGGGAACTGGTATGTACTGGGAGGGAACTGGGATGTACTGGGATGTAGTGGGAGGGAACTGGGAGGGAACTGGGATGTACTGGGAGGGAACTGGTATGTACTGGGAGGGAACTGGGATGTACTGGGACATACTGGCAGGGAACTGGGATGTACTGGGAGGGAACTGGGACGTACTGTGAGGACACTGGGATGTACTGGTATGTACTGGGAGGGAAGTGTTATGTACTGAGGGGAACTGGGACGTACTGGGATGTACTGGGAGGGAACTGTGAAGTACTGGGATGTACTGGGAGTGAACTGGGAGGGAACTGGTATGTAGTAGGATGTACTGGGTGGGAACTGGGATGTACCAGGATGTACTGGGAGGGAACTGGTATGTACTGGGAGGGAACTGGTATGTACTGGGAGGGAACTGGGATGTACTGGGACATACTGGCAGGGAACTGGGATGTACTGGGAGGGGATTGGGACGGACTGGGAGGGAACTGGGATGTACTGGGCTGCACTGGTAGGGAACTGGGATGTACTGGGAGGAAACTGGAATGTCCCAGTTGACACCCACTTCCCTCCCAATGCCTCCCAGTATATCCCAGTTTCCTCCCAGTACATCCCAGTAAATTCCAATGTGCTCCCATTACATCCCAGTACATCGCAGTACATTCCAGTTCCGTTCCTGTACATCCCAATACATCCCCGTTCCATGCCAGTACATCCCAGTTTCCTACCAGTTCATCCCCGTACATCCCAATTCCCTCCCGGTTCGCTACCACTTCTTTCCCAGTGCCTCCCAATACATCCCAGTTCCGTCCCATTACATCCCAGTACATCCCAGTTCCCTCCCAGTACGTCCCAGTTCCCTCCCAGTACTGGGAGGGAGCTGGGATGTACTGGGAGGCACTACAATGTGCGGGGATGTCCTGGGATGTACCGTGGAGGAACTAGGATGTACAGGCTTGTACTGGGTTGTACCGGGTGGAACTGGCAGGGATTTGGGATGTACCAGGATCTACTGGGATGTACTGGGATGTACTGGGAGGTAACTGTTTTGTACTGGGAGTGAACTGGGAGGGACCTGGGATGTACTGGAAGGCACTACAATGTGCGGGGATGCACAGGGATGTACTGTGGAGGAACTAGGATGTACAGGCTTGTACTCGGTTGTACCGGGTGGAACTGGCAGGGATTTGAAATGTCCTAGTATCTACTAGGATGTACTGGGATGTACTGGGAGGTAACTGTTGTGTACTGGGAGTGAACTGGGAGGGAACTGTGAAGTACTGGGATGTACTTAGAGGGAACTGAGATGTACTGGGAGGGAACTGGGATGTACTGGTTGGAAAGTGTTGGGAATTGGGATTTAGTGGGAGGGAACTGGGATGGACTGGGAGGGAACTGGGATGTAGTGGGACATACTGGGAGGGAACTGGGATGTACTGGGGTGTACTGGGAGGGAATTGTTATGTACCAAGGGGGAATTGGGATGTACTGGGAGTGAACTGTGAAGTACTGGGATGTACTTAGAGGGAAGTGGGAGGGAACTTGAATGTAGTGGGAGGGTACTGGGATTTACTTGGAGGAAAGTGGCATGTACTGGGATGTACTGGAATGGAACTGGGAGTGAACTGTGTGTGAACTGTGAGGGAACTGGGATGTACTGGGAGGGAACTGGGATGTACTGGGACGTACTGGGACAGACTGGGAGGGATCTGGGATGTACTGGGAGGGATCTGGGATGTACTGGGAGGCACTACAATGTGCGGGGATGCCCTGGGATGTACTGTGGAGGAACTAGGATGTACAGGCTTGTACTGGGTTGTACCGGGTGGAACTGGCAGGGATTTGGGATGTACCAGGATCTACTGGGATGTACTGGGATGTACTGGGAGGTAACTGTTATGTACTGGGAAGGAACAGGGAGGGAACTGGGATGTACTGGGAGGAAACTGGGATGTACTGGGAGGGAACTGGGACGTAGTGTGAGGACACTGGGATGTACTGTTATGTACTGGGAGGGAAGTGTTATGTACTGAGGGGAACTGGGACGTACTGGGATGTACTGGGAGGGAACTGTGAAGTACTGGGATGTACTGGGAGTGAACTGGGAGGGAACTGGTATGTAGTAGGATGTACTGGGTGGGAACTGGGATGTACCAGGATGTACTGGGAGGGAACTGGTATGTACTGGGAGGGAACTGGTATGTACTGGGAGGGAACTGGGATGTACTGGGACATACTGGCAGGGAACTGGGATGTACTGGGAGGGGATTGGGACGGACTGGGAGGGAACTGGGATGTACTGGGCTGCACTGGTAGGGAACTGGGATGTACTGGGAGGAAACTGGAATGTCCCAGTTGACACCCACTTCCCTCCCAATGCCTCCCAGTATATCCCAGTTTCCTCCCAGTACATCCCAGTAAATTCCAATGTGCTCCCATTACATCCCAGTACATCGCAGTACATTCCAGTTCCGTTCCTGTACATCCCAATACATCCCCGTTCCATGCCAGTACATCCCAGTTTCCTACCAGTTCATCCCCGTACATCCCAATTCCCTCCCGGTTCGCTACCACTTCTTTCCCAGTGCCTCCCAATACATCCCAGTTCCGTCCCATTACATCCCAGTACATCCCAGTTCCCTCCCAGTACATCCCAGGTCCCTCCCAGTACGTCCCAGGTCCCTCCCAGTACATCCCAGGTCCCTCCCAGTACTGGGAGGGACCTGGGATGTACTGGGAGGCACTACAATGTGCGGGGATGCCCTGGGATGTACCGTGGAGGAACTAGGATGTACAGGCTTGTACTGGGTTGTACCGGGTGGAACTGGCAGGGATTTGGGATGTACCAGGATCTACTGGGATGTACTGGGATGTACTGGGAGGTAACTGTTATGTACTGGGAAGGAACTGGGAGGGAACTGTGAGGGAACTGTGAGGGAACTGTGAGGAGGGGGGCGGCCCCCCGGGCCCCAGCCCCTCCCCCCCGGGCCCCAGCCCCTCCCCCCCGCCTGCGGCCAGGCCCCGCGGCCGCCGGCCCCTTCCTCCTCTGCCCGCTCCCGTCGCAGACGGCTCGGTATGTGTCACGAGCGGCAGCCCCGTTCAGCAGCTCTCGGAGGGCGCGCGGCTCTGCCCGGCCGTGACCGGGGCCCGCAGGGGTTTCCTGCTCGCCCCGAGAAGGCGCTGGCCCCGAGCCGGGGCGTCCCGCCCCGCCCGGCCCTCGGCGCCCTCGCGAGCTGAGCGCGGCCCGGCCAGCAGGGGGCGCTGGCGCTCACCGGCTGGGCGCGGGGGCGGTCCGGCGCGGGGGCGGGGCCGGTGGGGGCCGTTCCTTCCGGCCGCCCTTTAAGGGCCGCCCCGCGGGGCTCGGGCTTCCGGTGGCGCGTGCGCGTCGGAGCGGGGGCGGGAGCGGTGCGTGTGGAGGCCGAAGGGCCGGTGCGTGTGGCGGCCGGGTCGCGAGGCGTCCCTGTGCGGTGCCGGGGCCCCTCTGCGGCCCGGCGTGGGAAGCCCGCGGCCGGCGGAGCCTGCTCGGAGCTGGGCGGGGAGCGCCGCGGCGGTCCGGCCGCCGGCAGCCATCCCCTGCGGTGGCCGGCAGCCCCTCGGGACGCCTGGAGGCCTGGCGGTGCCCGAGCCTCGCCTGCGGCAGCCGCCTGAGAGAGCAGCGCGGCCGTGTCCGGGGGCCGGAGAGCGCTGGTGGGTGAGTTCGGGCAGCGGGTGGGTCTCCGTGTGAGGTGAGGCCTGGCGCGGGCCGGGGGGTATCTCCGTGCGGGTCGGGCCGGGGGCGGGGCGGGGGCCGGGCCCCGCAGAGAAGCCCCGGTCGGGCATCGTTCGCTTTTCCACAATGTAGGGCTCTCCCCGGTTATTTTTTGTGTACTGTGTTTTGGGTCACCTGAAACCCTTTGGCCGGTTACGTTTGGTGCGGGGAGATGGCAGGTCTGGAGCCTGAAAGATCTCTGGTGGGGGGTGGGGGAGGTATTTCTTGCCTTAAAACTCTGAGCCCACCTCGTGAGTCTCGTGACTGTGGCAAATGGCTGAGTCGGGCGTTTTCTGATAACTAACTTCTGAACGTGTGCGTGTGTAGGCACGGGGAGATTTGTGCAGTGTGACGGAGCCCCTTGTGCTTCTGTGCTAATGTCTACCTGTTCTAGACCTCCAGAGTTGGAAAGCCTTTGTTTAGTGCCTAGTTGTGCCTGCGTAACAAATGTTTTAGCTGCTGATGGGTTATACCTCTGCTGCGAACTTCTTGCTGGGTGGCTTGATTGTTTCTGGTTGTCCGTGTAAATCTAGGCAGCTATTTTCTGCCCGGTGGTGAAGCCTATCGCTTTGGATAACAAAGGGCAGGAGTGCAATAAAGAAAAAGGTGATTCGTCTGCTGCAGCTCCTTGGAAACAATTCGTTCCTTATTTTCTGCCCTTGGGCAGGCGTTGTGCTTTCCAGATAATGCAGCCTCTCCTGTGCCTGTCCACGCCGTGCATTTTGTCCTGCCCTTGCTTGAAAAGGCTCTCCTTGCCTTCCTCCCCTCTGCTGCAGTTGCCTTAATCTCTCGCTGCTGCTGCTGCTGGAAGAGGGATAAAGGGAGTGTTGTCGATCGGGTTGTTAAAAGCTTTTTCGCGGGCTGTAACGCGCGGGAAAGGGGGGCCGGGGGGGAGGATCAGTTTGCGGGGAAAATGGGAAACCAACATCACCTTCCCCTCCTACGGCGCAGCCCGGCCGCACGGCTCCCCGGGGATGCCCCTGCCCGCGGGTGTACCGTGTGTGCGCCCCCCGCGTGGGGCGGGGGACGACGACACCCCCCCACACACCGTCGGCGGCACTGGGGCAACCCCTGCCCCAGGGCTCCACGCTCGTACCCGGCTCTCCCCGCTCCGGCACGGCACGGGGCTGGACGCACCGAGAAGACCCCGGAGCGGCTTCTCGCGTCCGGGCGAGAACAGGGCCCGGCCCCGAGCAGCAGAGCGGGCACCGCCGGTAGCTCGGAGGAGCGGGGCCGGCTCGGCTCGAGGCGTCAGAGCGAAAAGGGACGAGAACCGTCCCGGAGCGTCCGGGGGTTGGGGGGGTTGGCGGATGGTCCGGTGGCCGGGTTCGGCTCCGTGCCGGGCCGTGGGGCAGCCGGAGCCGCGCCAGAGCAGGTGAGGAGCCGCATGGCCGGGCGCGCTGTGGGTCGGCGGGTTTGGGCTGTGGGGTCTCCCGGTCCGCGGAGCCCCCGGGGGGGCGGCGGGGTGCGGGCAGCAGCGGCCCCGGGCCGAGCGCTGTCGTGGGTCGGTGGTTGGGTTTTGGGGCCGAGCCCGTGCCCGTCCCCGGGGAGTAGGGGCAGCCCCACCCGGCTCTCGACTGCTCCTCGTCGGGGTCGGGCGGCGGCGGCGGCGACCCCGGCGGGGGCTCCTGCGGTGCCGGGCGGGTCCCCCCTTGCCCGCGAGGCAGGCAGGGACCCCGGCTGCTGCCGCCGCGGTTTGCTGGAGGCGGGCCGGGCCCGGCCCCCTGTGGGGTTGGGGTGCGGGCCCGGCGCTGCCGGGGAAACGAGGCCTGCGAGAGCAGGAAGAAAGCGCTGCCGGGCCGGTGCTGGGCTGCCCCGCCGGGGTGCGGGGCCGGGCCCGCGCAGTTCAGTTCCCAAGGCCTCCCCGACAGTGCCCGCGTGGGCCGTGGGGGTGCAGGGCTGCGGGGTGGCTGCGCTCTCCGCGGCCCTGAGCGTTGCCCGTGGGGACTGCGGAGGGGGCCGGGACGCAGCCAGGTTCAGCTGGTTTGGTCCCTGAGCGTGGAGAGCACAGCTCTTCTGTTCCTGGGCCTTGAGAGCAGGCTCCTGTGGCTGACGCCGGGGCCCTGAAACAGATCGAGTCGTGCGTTTTGAGGGCCTGAGCGAGGGGACTAAGTGGTGTGGTTTTGGGCTGAGGAGCAGAGGTCAAGTGCTGCGCTTTTGGGACTTGAGAACAGGCTCAGCAGCTGGGCTTTTTGGCTCAGAACCGGTCCCAAAGTGAGCTGGTTTGGGGGCCAAAAGCAGAAGCCGGTTTGGCTGCTTGTGGGGGTGGCGTGGGGGCATCGGGGGCTGCAGGGGAAAGCAAGGGTTGGGCAGGGTACGAGGACCCTCCCCGGAGGTGGGGGTCCGGTCACATCGGACCCCGAAGTTCGGGAGGCCGGCATGCACCAGAGCGAACTCGCCACCTGAGGCGGGTCTCTGGAGGAAGGGTGCTTTTTGGATCCAGCGCAGCGCACCCTCTTTGGGTCCAGCTCTTCATTCTGCGCTGCTTAGAAGAGTTATTAACCAATTAATTAAACATACAAACTAAGTCACAACAGCTCTATCGGCTCCATCGTGGTTTGGAGCTCTGAATCGGTTTCATTTGGTGTCTAACACATTTTTTCCCCGAGGAGAGGCTACGTTTCAAGTTAATTAGTTTTCTCACAAGTGTGTCAGTCGATAAAATTGAGTTACGATTATTAAAACCACAAAGGTGACAGGAGTCTCACGGATCGGGTCTATTTCTGAAAATGTATTCATCCCATGCAAATGTCATCGGGATACAGATCATCTGCACTTCATGCTCTGACAAGACAAGATGCTGAGACAGGGATGAGCTCCAAAAGGACTACTGAAAAGAAAAAAAACCCACGCACTTCATGAAGTCATGGGGGGTTTTTTTGTTTGCATTTGGGGGGGCGGGGTGGCTTTAACAAAAGAGTGCAGTGTTGGCTGGCAGCAGCCTGCAGAGCATTTTTGCTGCCTGATCTCTCCTGTTCTTCTCTTCC
Source organism: Phalacrocorax aristotelis (assembly GCF_949628215.1). Taxonomy (NCBI): domain Eukaryota; kingdom Metazoa; phylum Chordata; class Aves; order Suliformes; family Phalacrocoracidae; genus Phalacrocorax; species Phalacrocorax aristotelis. The sequence continues at coordinate 718,394 of NW_027441368.1, forward strand.
ACTCCTCTTTCAGGGCTGTAATTGTCATTTGGATAGTTTTAGAAGAGCAGTTAAGTTCCTCGCCTGTGTCTCAATGTGCTGGTAATACCAGGAAGGTGAATGCTTGAACCGGTCGGGCGGGTGGGAATAACTTGGCTGCAGGTAGAACTTCTGAGGGAAGACCAGCAAAACCAGGAAGCAAATAGCAAGTTCCCAAAAAATGTGCGGGTGTCAAACACATAAAAGTTTTATTGCCGAATGTTTTGTTTTTGGCAATATGTTCCAAATGCCTATTTTTGGTAAACATAACTTTTCAGGAGATTCAGGGTTGTGTGTGGCAAAACATGTCCCTCTGTTTTTGTGTCCTGCCGCACAAACGGCCGGCGGCAGGGCTCTCGTTCCCCGCTCTCGCTATTGCCACAGCAGGGCTGCGATATTTAGACCTAAGGGATGGGTTTAGGAATGGAAGGAGAGAGAACGCCTGTGTTCTGTAAGGGCTATGAATGCTGACCCTTTGCCTCCGTCTGCCGCTTTTCCTGTGCGGGTGATGAAGCCGTTTTACTTTCCTCTGTTGTTCCTGGTCTAAGTAGTTGCAAGGCTGTCGCCGCTGTGGGTGTGCAATTTGTGTTGCTGTGTTTCTGTGGAGTCCTAGCTACGGCTCGCTTCTAGTGTGGCCAAGCGTCAAGGTAGGGCTTTCAGCTTAAAGCTTCAGAAGCGCTGCGTGCCGAGATGGGTGTAGGTGAAACTGCTGTTGCGCCTGCAGCTGTGCTCGCAGGGATGCTGGGTGGCTCCGCATCAAACCGGCGAGGTGCGCGTGGACCTCCGTCGGGCTGCGCCCTGGGTGCGCGAGCGTGCCGTGTTTTTGCTGTTCCGGCTTGTATGTGCGAGGGCTTAACGTTTGATTTAATGCATTTCCTTTAACGGCAGGCTGTAGTTGGGCTCTAGATGGTATTCCTACGTGGGCGCAGGAGCTGTGGAATGGTTAAGCTGTTGCTGTGCCTCCAGGTGACTTGTTCAGTAACACTGTTTTTCCAGGTGCAGATGGATGAGTCGTGCAGGGCAACGGAGGAGAGCCCAGGGGAGCGCTGTAAGAAGGTGAGTCTGTGTGTAGTACTGGAGGGAAGATGTGACTGATGGCTATAGGGCTCCATTATGGGTTTTACTCTTTTTTTTTTTTTTTTTGTGATCTGAGGGTGCTAAGCGATGAGCCGAGCGTGATGTGGGCCCTGGAGGTGAGTCAGGCAAGGTGACCGGTGCTTGGTGGGCTGGAGTAGGTGTTCTTTTTCAGGTTATTCAGGGTTTTTTCTCCTTCTCTTCACTTTCCCATCCCAATTTGGGGCCGATTCCCTCAAACGGGGACTTCCCCCTGTGGGGCTGCTTATGCAGCCTGGGAGCTGCTGCCTGGGCACAAAAATACCTCAAACCCCTTGACTCTGGGCCTGCAATGAGGGGTGAAAATACAGGAAGAATTCTGGTGGAAAGAAAACAACTTGGGGCTTCTGGGAAAGCCAACTCCAGCTGGATTTGTGCGGCTGGAAAGGAAAAAAAAAAAGGGGGTGGGGGGAAGGAACAACAACCTAAAAGCACCCGCCAACCATTCTCATGCACAAAACCGAAAGTGAAAATGACCATTTTTTGTAGGGCAAAAGCACAAAAAATCCCCACAGAACTCAGTAGTTTGGAAAAGCAACCCCAATTATTACATTATGTAAAGAAGGCGGGGGAAAAAAAAAGAAAACCAAACCAAAACCCGATCACAACCCTGATGCCACATGCCTACAAGCAGTTCCTGGGGCTTATTCTGCGGGGGTGGGAACCCAACCTTGTTCCCCAGGTTTGCTGTGCTGCTTCTCCTCCCTCGAGACACTTTGCTGTTTGGTGCAGAGGCAATGAACGGCGCTGCTGGGGCTGCGAGGGGGAAAGGTGCAGAGGAATAGAAGCTCTGTGGATGCAGCCAAGTTACGGTTTCTGGATGGTATTAATCGAGAAGAGTAATTCAGATAATGCTGCTGCCCAGCGACCAGAATTGGGTACTGAGCCCGGGAGCCGCGCACGCGCGGTGGCGTCCCTGTGATCCCCATTGCTCTCTCCGCAGGTAACAGCCCTGCGATGCTGCAGTGCCTGCGAGGTGATGCCGCCGTGCTCGTTGCTGCTTCCTGGTAAGGAAAGGCCTCCTCTGCTCTTGCTGCAGCGTGGTGGTGTGTCGGACACGATTCCCTGTGTCGGGTGAGGCCTAGGGCTGCCGGCGAGGTGAGCGAGCCCCTTTGGTGGGTGCAGGGGTATCTCCTTGTGTGCCTGTACTACTGGGGCTGGTGGGATGGGAAGCTTCAAATGACCCGCCGAGGCAGGCTTCTGGTATGCTAAAGGCGAGCGGGTGAGGGCAGCCCTAGGAGTTACCCGGGAGCTGATAGAAGGGAAGAGGGAAAGGAGGAGGAGGATGATGACCTTTTCCCCCTGCAGCTTCTGGGTGCAGAAGATGGCCGACTCCCCAGCTCACCAGAGCTCCCCCTCAGCCTCCCCTGGCCCCCCTTGCCCCGTGCGCCTGCCCCCAGCTCCAGCACGGGCGAGCTAGGCTACGTGCCTAGGAAGCCTCATCTGGTAAGAGCTGTAAGACACCCACGTATTCTCTTCAGGTGGAGGACGGCCTAGAGTCTGGAGCTGCAGAAGAGGCAGGGAGGAGAGGAGGGGAAAGAAGCATCTGAACGGCTAAATTGTGCCAGCAGCGCTGAGAGCGAGAGTCGCGGTGAGTCCTGGGCCACTGGGGCCCCGTTGCCTCTCTTGTGCGTCCTGGGCCCTCCCTGTCTCTCCCCCGGCCCCCTCTCTTTCCTTACCTGCTGCAAAATTTACTTTTTTTTTGCGCCCCCCCCTCCCCCGCACCTTCTTTCTCCATCTCGCTCTGAGTGTCTCCCTGCCTCCCCGTCTTTTCAGTCCTCCCTCTCTCTGTCCTGTAGCCTGTGGCTCCTTTTTCTTTCTCCGCCTCTCTCTGCCTGGCTCTGGCTCCGTTTTTTTTTTTTTTCCTCCTGCTCTGTCCTGTAGCCTGTCGGTGTTTTGTTGTTCTCTGGCTCTCTTGATCTGACTCCCTGTGTTACCGAAAAACGCGTTAAAATCGGAAACGACTCCTCAACACCAATTTAGTATTAAAGAGCAGGCATTCTTTATTCGCGGCGCCGGATGCACGGGGGATCGCTCCTCCTGGCGTGCGTACCTCACGCACCTTTCCCGTACAATTTGTAGATCAATGTTTTACGTATTCATACATATTCATTATTGTCCTGTCTGCTGATTGGTACAAACTTGCTCGTTCCGTATGTAAATCGCTGCGCAGGCTCGGTTGTCCTCTTCCGTTGTTCTCTTCTGTTACTTGGGTCGGTGGTGGTCTGTGAGTCGGTGGTCGCGATCTCCCCCTGCCGGAATTACCTTTTAGCTTCTCGGCTCTTACTCTTGGCAGTCTTGGCTAGTTTTCTCAGTCCGCTAAGCGAAACAGCGTTTTTTCATCCTTTTCTGACAGAAGCACGTTGTCTGTTGTTCTGTTCGCATTAATGATCGCCTACGGACTAAAATGCAGATCGACAGATACGCTGATTGGTACGCTCCATGTTCCCGTAATGGAACACCGTCTCTGGTTGATTTCATCACTTTGGTTACATTTCCCCTGTTTGGAAGTTCTGAAATAATAATTTTCTCAATACTTCCATCCTAGATCAATAACATTCCACTATGTCAGTTTAGTGTTTGCTTCATGTTCTGAAATTTTTCACTTGATTGTGGTCTCCAGGGTGTATGCAGGTCCCATTTTCTACCCAAAATTTTATTAATTTGTTGAAGTACCTCTGCAAAAAAATGTGGTGCTCTATCAGAGGACATTCCCGTTGGCACTCTAAATCTTGGTATTATTTCTTTCAGCAACGTTTTAACTACTACTCTAGCTTTGTCGGTGCAGCACGAGAAAGCTTCTGGCCATCTAGAAAATTTGTCAATCAGCACTGACAAATACTGCTCTATCTATTTTGTCTGGGTAACTCAGAGAACTTAATTTGCTAATAATTTCCGGGAGAATTTTTTGTTTTGTTACTCCTAAAGGTTGTTTCCTTTGGTTCAGGGGATTATTTCTAGGACAGATTGGACACTTAGCTACTATGGGTTTAACTATTCTTGTCATGCCTACACACGCTACAGATGTTTTTAAACTCAAAACCGTAGCGCCTACAGCCTAATGTGTTTGCTCATGGTTTTCTTTTGCAAGTTCTGTCATAACTTGTGGGGTGGTTGTTGTTATTACTTGTTTTTCTGGTGTTACCTACCATCTCTCTGTGTTTTGTGATGCTTCCAATTGTTCTGCTAATTGCTCATCCAATTTATTATATCTCGGTTTCAACTTTGGAATTCTGATCTGTTTTACTGGTACTAGTGCAAGGATACCTTGCTCTGCAGTCCTCTTTGCAGCTTTATCGGTCAGTCGTTTGCTTATGTTTACAGCCGTCTGGCCAAATTGATGAGCTTTGCAACGCTTTACCGCCACTTCTTTTGGTTTCTGCACGTCTTCCGGAAGTTGGAGAATTTCTTCTTTATGCTGTATTGATGATTCTTGGGCTGATGGCAGTCCTTTCTCCTTCCCAATAGCTCCATGATCGTGGATCACACCAAATGCACGTTTGGAATCAGTCTAGATATTTATCCTTTGTCCTTCTGCCATTCGCAGAGCTCGCTTCAATGCTACCAATACTGCTTTCTGTGCTGAGGTGTTTGCAGGCAGCACCCCTGACTCCATTCCCTCGGCGGCGATAACGACAGCATATCCGGCCATTCGCTTCTCTTCTCGCCCAGAGCTTCTTCCATCTGTAAACAACTCCAGATCAGGATTTTCCCAGAGGTTTGTGTCTCAGGTCTGGTCTGCTGGAATAGACTTGTTCAATAGTTAGCAAGCGATCGTGTTCTAAATTGTCCGTAAGGTTTTCTGTTGTTAAAAACATAGCAGGATTCAGTATAGCAGTAGTCTTCGATTCCACATCGTCTTGTTCTAACAGAACAACTTGATATTTCAACATTCTGCTAAGGGATAGCCAACGACCCCCCTTTTGTTCTAAAACAGTCACCGCTATGTGCGGGACATATACTGTCATCTTCTGTCCCATTGTTAACTTTGGGGCTTCCCGGATCGGCAGCGCTGTTGTTGCTACTGCCCGTAAACACCTAGGCCATCTTTTACTCGCGTGGTCAGGTTGTTTGGAGAAGTAGCCCACAGGTCTCTTCCAGGTTCCCAGTCGCTGTGTCAGCACTCCAAGGGCTAAATGTTGTCTTTCGTGGACAAACAACTGAAAAGGTTTAGCGAAATCAGGTAGGCCTAATGCAGGGGCCATCATCGAGGCTCTTTTCAGTTCTTTGAATGCCGTTTGGCATCCGGGCGTCCAGGTTAAATATTTATCCTTTTGAGTCTTTCAATGCCTCAAATAATGGTTTTACATACAGTCTATAGTTCAGAATCCAGAGCTGATGCTATTTCATTGTTTTCAGAAAAGCTCTCAGTTCCTTCGGGCTGCTAGGTTCGGGAATTTGACAAATAGTTTCTTTCTTTTCACTTTCTAATTGTCTTTGTCTTTGAGATATTTCAAATCCTAAATAAATGGCTGCTTCTTTTCCTATTTGGGTTTTGTTTCTGGAAACTCCGCATCTTCCTTGGCCGAGAAAATTTAAAAATTTCAAAACATTTTTCTTTACTTTGTGCCGCTATCAGAATGTCATCCGCATTCTGTAACAAGATGCCTCTCCCTGGGTTCTGTTTTTTCTATATCTCTAATTTTTTTTTGCCAGCTGAGTCTCAAGTATCGTAGGACTATTTTTAAATCCTTGTGGAAGTACGGTCCATGGTAGCTGTGTCTTTCATTCTGTGGTGGGGCTTTCCCATTCCAAAGCAAATAGGCTTTGACTTTTTATGCCTGGAGGTATGCAAAAGAAGGCGTCCTTCAAATCTAGTACAGTAAACCGTTTATGCTCCTCCTTTAAAAGAGGTCAGTAAAGTGTATGGATTAGCTACTACCGGATGTATATCTTGGACCACCTGATTTATAGCCCTTAAATCGTGAACTAGCTAATACTCTTTGCCTCTAGATTTCTTTACTGGCGACACAGGAGTACTATATTCTGATTCACATTCCACTAAAAGCTCATATTCTGAAAAATTTTATAATTAACTTCTGTAATCCTTTTCGAGCCTCTCGCTTAATAGGGTATTGTTTTTGTCTTACGGGCTTGGCTCCAGGCTTTAAGGTTACTTTTACCGGCTCTGCCCACTTAGATCGCTCCGGAGCTCCGCTCGCTCAAACCAAAGGAATTACTACGTTTTCCACTTCCTCGGGAACCCGTTCCTCCCTGGAGGAATCCTGTAACATAAACGCTCTCGCCTCTGTGGCTTTTGATTCTGGTATTAGTGATTTAATCTCTCCATCTTTAAAAGTTACTTGAGCATCTAATTGACCTAATAGATCTCGTCATAACAGAGGCAGTGGACATTCAGGCATATGCAGAAACTGGTGAGTTGCCCATTGCTTCTCCAATTTAAACTTTAATGGCTCTGAGAGGGGCTAATTTTTCTTTGCCCTGTTGCGCTAGCAACATCTACTGATTTATGATCAAATTTCTCTTCACGTGTATTCAATACCAAATAAGTGGCTCCCGTATCTACCAAAAATTCTATTTCTTCATTCCGTAGCTTCAGTGTAACCAGGTGTTCAGCTAGGGTTGATTCCCCTGGTCTCCTTCATGCCAAGCTACTTCAAGCATTTAACCCAGATCTCTGGATTCAGGTTGTTCTAGTTTCTGAAGGTTGTTTTCTCTCCCCCCGCCCCCATCTGGGGCTGATTGTCTTATGAATATAGAGACCAGCTGAATTGCTTTTTCTGGTTTTTCTGGGTTCAAATGAGTATATTTTCTGGTGGTCACCTTCAGTCTTTCCATAAAGGCTGAAGGGGACTCACTTAATTCTTGTCTCACTTCATAAATTTTGACCAATTTATTGCTTTTGGCATTGCTTGTCTTACTCCAAATAAAATCTCTCTCTGACATCTAGTCAACATTCCCCTGGGTCCTGGCTGATTAGGGTCCCACTCGGGATTTGTAGATGGAAAATTCTTATTCATTGTTCTCTGTAAATTCCCGTTAGCATGTGCTCCCTGCACCTGCCTTCTGGCTGTATTCCATACTATTTTCTTGTCAGTTTCATCAAGCGAAGTATCCAGTATCACAAGTAGAGCAACACTCTTTCAAGTTCTCACCACGTTTTCCTCTTTTCAGAAACATTGCCGTAGAATCTTGTGGACATACCTCACGCTGTTTCTGCTGCTCGGGATGATTCCACGGTGTAAAGAACAAATCAACATATGCCACTTCTTCCCGTTTGCCTTCCCTTTTTACAAAACAACATTAATTGCAAGATGGTACGATATTGCAATGTCTCGTGTTCTGGCCATTTGTGCCCACCTTCCAATTGATACGTTGGCCACCAATGATTGCAATATTCAATTAATGGTTTCCGAGTTAGTGGGTCACCGCCCCCGACGTCTTTCCAGTGCTTCAAAATACATCGCAAAGGTGTTCTCTGTGGGATAGGTTTCCTACTCAGTAATGCTCCCGTCTCCCAGTCGACTAGTAGTTGTGATAGTGCACTATCACAAATACTAGTCAGAGGGACTCCAACCCCCGTTAGAGGTCTCACTGGAAATCTGCCACTGGGATCTGTAGCCCCCTGCTAGATATCCCTGGAGACTTCAACCCCCTGTTGAAGACTCCCCTACCCTCGGGTCCCGCTCCACAGGCTTTCGCCTAGCAGAGACTTACCAACCGAGGCACCTCTTGGCCCCGACCCTGCGTGGCTTTCGCCGCGCCTTACGGGCAGGCCTGTGGGACTCAAACCCGCTATCCTATCCTATGTGGGAAACTAACCCCACGTATTATTCTACCTAAGTTTCTTCTTCAAAGAATGCCTTGTTTACCTCAATCCAGGGGATCTTGCTCAGAATTCTCTGGCCCGGGGATCGGAAGCTCTCCCGGAGAATTCCTCGGGGCCGGCTGCAGGTCCCACGATCCCACGGATCCGTCGAGATTCAAAAGCAGGTTCCCACCTGGGGTGCCAAAACTGTTACCGAAAAACGCGTTAAAATCGGAAACGACTCCTCAACACCAATTTAGTATTAAAGAGCAGGCATTCTATATTCACGGCGCCGGATGCACGGGGGATCGCTCCTCCTGGCGTGCGTACCTCACGCACCTTTCCTGTACAATTTGTAGATGAAAATTTTACATACTCATACATAGTCATTATTGTCTTGTCTAGCGATGGGTACAAACTTGCTCGTTCCGTATGTCAATCACTGCGCAGGCTCGGTTGTCCTCTTCCGTTGTTCTCTTCTGAGTAGGTGGTGTTACTTGGGTCGGTGGTGGTCTGTGAGTCGGTGGTCGCGATCTCCCCCTGCCGGAATTACCTTTTAGCTTCTCGGCTCTTACTCTTGGCAGTCTTGGCTAGTTTTCTCAGTCCGCTAAGCGAAACCGCGTTTTGTCATCCTTTTCTGACAGAAGCATGTTGTCTGTTGTTCTGCTGACATTAACGATCGCCTACGGACTAAAATGCAGATCGACAGGTGCGCTGATTGGTACGCTCCATGTTCCCGTAATGGAACACCGTCTCTGGTTGGTTGATTTCATCGCTTTGGTTACACCTGTTCCTGTTGTTCAGTTTCTTCTTTTTTGGCTTTGTGTGATTCTCTCTGTGATTCTGTTTTTCTCTGCCTCGCTTTTCCCAGCTCCCCGTCCCTCACTTTTAATGCCCGTTATCCTTCACCAGCACACTCTCCCTTGGTTCCCATCCTCGTTTCTGAATTCCTCCTGCTTTGCCACGTAGCCCGTGACTTTTTTCTTAATCTCTCTCTGTCTGCCTCAACGCTCCCCCCGTGCTTTTTAATTCGTCTGCTCTGCTCTGTACCCTGCTACTGTTCTTGCCTTTCTGAGTTCTTCTCTGTCCAGCTCCCTTGCCCTATTCATGAATTCCTGTTCTTCCTGCAGCCACCGCTGTTCCCTGTGACCTCCATCTCTCTCTGTCCAGCTCCCTGTCCCTAGGTTTTAATTCCTGCCTCTGCCCGCTGTAGCCTGTCTAGATGTTTCTCTCGGCCTCTCTCTCTGTCCGGCTCCCTCTCTCTGTGTTCTAATTCCACGTTCTCTGTCACGTGGACCCGTGCTATTTGTTTGTCCTCATCTCTCTCTGTCCAGCTCCTTGCTGCGATGTTTTATTTCCTCATTTCCTCCCTCTCTGTCTTTGTAGCCCATTGCTGTTGGTTTGTTGTTTTTTTTTTTTTTCCACTTGTTTCTTCATGTGTCTCTGTCTGCCTCCCAGTCCCTGATCTTTAATTCCTCCTTCCCTGTAGGCCGCTGTTCCTTTTTTCCATTCTACATTGTGTTCTCTTTGGTCTCGTGTTCTTATTCATTGATTCCCTCCTCGCTGCCCTGTGGCTTGTCCCCATTTTATTGTTGCTTCTCTCTCCCTCTCTCTGGCTTCTTGCCCCTGTTTTTAAAATTCCTCCCTCTCTTCTCTCTTCCCTGTAGGCCGTGTGATCTTTAGCCTTTCTCCATGTCTTTCTGCCCATCTCTCTGTGTCTATTCATTAATTCTTCCCTCTCTGCCCTGTAGCCTGTAGCTTCTGTCCTTTCTCCATCTTGCTGTCCCTGGCTCCCCCGTGACCCTATGCTAGAATTGTTTCTCTCTCCTCTCCGTACGCATTGCGATTCCTTTTGCTCTCTGTCTCCCTTTGGTTTTTTTCTTTTTTTTTTCTGGCTCCCTGTCCCTAATTCTTAATTCTCTGCCTTCTCGTGCCCCATGGTTTGTTCTGTGGGGTTCTCTCGCGGTTCCCTCGCAGTTCCCTCCAGTCCATACTGGGCTATATTGGTCTAGTCCATACTGGGCTATATTGGTCTAGTCCATACTGGGCTATATTGGTCTGTCCCGGCTTCCTCCCACTTCTTTCCCAGTGCCTCACAGTAGGTCCCGGTTCCGTCCATGGGGGGACCTGTGAGGGACCTGTGAGGGACCTGTGAGGGACCTGTGAGGGACCTGTGAGGGACCTGTGAGGGACCTGTGAGGGACCTGTGAGGGAACTGTGAGGGAACTGTGAGGGAACTGTGAGGGAACTGTGAGTAGGGGGGCGGCCCCCCGGGCCCCAGCCCCCCCCCCCCGCCTGGGGCCAGGCCCCGCGGCCGCCGGCCCCTTCCTCCTCTGCCCGCTCCCGTCGCAGACGGCTCGGTATGTGTCACGAGCGGCAGCCCCGTTCAGCAGCTCTCGGAGGGCGCGCGGCTCTGCCCGGCCGTGACCGGGGCCCGCAGGGGTTTCCCGCTCGCCCCGAGAAGGCGCTGGCCCCGAGCCGGCGCGTCCCGCCCCGCCCCGCCCGGCCCTCGGCGCCCTCGCGAGCTGAGCGCGGCCCGGCCAGCAGGGGGCGCTGGCGCTCACCGGCTGGGCGCGGTGGCGGGGCCGGTGGGGGCCGTTCCTTCCGGCCGCCCTTTAAGGGCCGCCCCGCGGGGCTCGGGCTTCCGGTGGCGCGTGCGCGGCGCGTCGGAGCGGGGGCGGGAGCGGTGCGTGTGGCGGCCGGGTCGCGAGGCGTCCCTGTGCGGTGCCGGGGCCCCTCTGCGGCCCGGCGTGGGAAGCCCGCGGCCGGCGGAGCCTGCTCGGAGCTGGGCGGGGAGCGCCGCGGCGGTCCGGCCGCCGGCAGCCATCCCCTGCGGTGGCCGGCAGCCCGTCGGGACGCCTGGAGGCCTGGCGGTGCCCGAGCCTCGCCTGCGGCAGCCGCCTGAGAGAGCAGCGCGGCCGTGTCCGGGGGCCGGAGAGCGCTGGTGGGTGAGTTTGGGCAGCGGGGGGCGGGTGTGTGTCTCCGGGCGGGGCCGGGGGGCTCCGTGCCCCGCAGAGGAGCCCCGGTCGGGCATCGTTCGCTTCCGAACAATGCAGGTCTGTCCCTGGTTATTTTCTTTGTACAGTGTTTCAGGCCACCTGAAAGCCTTTGGCCGGGTAGGTTTGGTGCGGGGCGATGGCAGGTGTGGACCCTGAAAGATCTCGGGTGGGGGGCGTGGGAGGTATTTCTTGCCTTAAAACTCTGAGCCCACCTCGTGTGTCATGTCGTGTTATCATGTCGTGAGTCTCGTGACTGTGGCAAATGGCTGAGTCGGGCGTTTTCTGATAACTAACTTCTGAACGTGTGCGTGTGTAGGCACGGGGAGATTTGTGCAGGGTGACGGAGCCCCTTGTGCTTCTGTGCTAATGTCTACCTGTTCTAGACCTCCAGTGTTGGAAAGCCTTTGTTTAGTGCCTAGTTGTGGCTGCGTAACTGCTGTTGCGCCTGCAGCTGTGCTCGCAGGGATGCTGGGTGGCTCCGCATCAAACCGGCCGCCGGGCGGCCGGGTTGTGCCGCAGAGCATGCCGGGAGCTGTAGTCCTTGCGGCTGCCGGGTGGCCGGGTTGTGCCGCAGAGCATGCCGGGAGCTGTATGCCTGGCGCAGTGGCTGCCGGCCCTGTCACGTGGTTCGCCGGGCGTGGCGGGAGGCGCGGTCTTCCGGCGCTCGGGTGCCGGGCGGCCGTGGCGCGTACGGTACGCGAGGTGTATTTTTGGGGTTGGCTTCGTGTTGATTACTGGGGGCTTGCGGATGCGGCCGCTTCCCGAGAAGCGGTGAGTTCCCCGGGAGCTGACAGAAGGGAAGAGGGAAAGGAGGAGGACGATGACCTTTTCCCCGTGCCCAGGGCGCAGATGATGGCCGCGTCCCCGGCCCACCGGAGGTCCCGCTCAGCCTCCCCTGGCCCCCCTTGCCCCGTGCGCCTGCCCCCAGCTCCGGCACCTCCCCATAAGCGTGCTGCATAGCCTTAGGCCGCCCCCAGGCCCTGTCGTGAAGGCAGCAAGCCGTCCCTCAAGCGCACTGGATTCCCCCTTGGCGCAGGGGCCCTTAGCAGTAGCGTGGGGAGGGAGCGGTGTGTCCAGAAGCCCCTGCGGAAGGAGAGGCTTTGGCCAGGGTCGATCGACGGTAATGACGGTCGCTGTTTCTTCTTTCCCTCTCCCAGAGACCGTGCTGAGGACGTGGTTGTCTGTCCTTCCCCCGGGGATGCCGTTGCCTGCGGCCGTCTCAGGCTCGCGTGGCTTCTCTCTGCCCGTCCTCGCCGTCCTCGCAGCGCAGGGCCGAAAAGGGATAGACAAAGCCCTTCCCGGCTGCGGACAGGAGCTGCCTCGGCTGAAGCTGGAGACGCCAACGAAAGGTAAAGAAGAAGAAACTGAAGGTGCTCTGGCTGCCAGCTGCCTTCCTGCCGCAGGCAAGAGAGAGCCTGTCCATGCAGGTGGGGGAGGAAGGATCCCCCTTCATAGCCCGCAGCGGGCCAGGCCACCAACGTGCACCGTAGGGTCTGTACGCGTAACCCGGAGTTGGGTACGGGCGTGTAGTGCACGAGCGAGCTAGGCTACGTGCCTAGGAAGCCTCATCTGGTAAGAGCTGTAAGACACCCACGTATTCTCTTCAGGTGGAGGACGGCCTAGAGTCTGGAGCTGCAGAAGAGGCAGGGAGGAGAGGAGGGGAAAGAAGCATCTGAACGGCTAAATTGTGCCAGCAGCGCTGAGAGCGAGAGTCGCGGTGAGTCCTGGGCCACTGGGGCCCCGTTGCCTCTCTTGTGCGTCCTGGGCCCTCCCTGTCTCTCCCCCGGCCCCCTCTCTTTCCTTACCTGCTGCAAAATTTACTCTTTTTTTTGAGCCCCCCCCCCCCGCACCTTCTTTCTCCATCTCGCTCTGAGTGTCTCCCTGCCTCCCCGTCTTTTCAGTCCTCCCTCTCTCTGTCCTGTAGCCTGTGGCTCCTTTTTCTTTCTCCGCCTCTCTCTGCCTGGCTCTGGCTCTGTTTTTTTTTTTTTTATTCCTCCTGCTCTGTCCTGTAGCCTGTCGGTGTTTTGTTGTTCTCTGGCTCTCTTGATCTGACTCCCTGTGTTACCGAAAAACGCGTTAAAATCGGAAACGACTCCTCAACACCAATTTAGTATTAAAGAGCAGGCATTCTTTATTCGCGGCGCCGGACGCACGGGGGATCGCTCCTCCTCGCGTGCGTACCTCACATAGCTTTCCCGTACAATTTATAGATGAAAATTTCACATACTCATACATAGTCATTATTGTCCTGTCTGCTGATTGGTACAAACTTGCTCGTTCCGTATGTCAATCACTGCGCAGGCTCGGTTGTCCTCCCAGTACAGTGCGGGGAACGGGGACGTACAGTGCGGGGAACGGGGACGTACCAGGATCTACTGGGTTGTACTGGGAGGGAACTGGGACGTACTGGGAGGCTCTACAATGTCCTGGGATGTCCTGGGATGTAGTGTGGAGGAACTAGGATGTACAGGCTTGTACTGGGTTGTACCGGGTGGAACTGGCAGGAATTTGGGATGTACCAGGATCTACTGGGATGTACTGGGAGGTAACTGTTATGTACTGGGAAGGAACTGGTATGTACTGGGATGTACTGGTATGTACTGGGAGGGAAGTGTTATGTACTGAGGGGAACTGGGACGTACTGGGATGTGCTGGGAGGGAACTGTGAAGTACTGGGATGTACTTAGAGGCAACTGCGATGTGCTGGGAGGGAACTGTGAAGTACTGGGATGTACTTAGAGGGAACTGGGATGTACTGGGAGGGAACTGGGATGTACTGGTATGTACTGGGATGGAACTGGGATGTACTGGGATGTACTGGGAAGGCACTGGAATGTAATGGGATGTACTGGGAGGGAACTGGGATGTACTGGGAGGCACTACAATGTGCGGGGATGCCCTGGGATGTACTGTGGAGGAACTAGGATGTACAGGCTTGTACTGGGTTGTACCGGGTGGAACTAGCAGGGATTTGGGATGTACCAGGATCTACTGGGATGTACTGGGATGTACTGGGAGGGAAGTGTTATGTACTGAGGGGAACTGGGACGTACTGGGATGTGCTGGGAGGGAACTGTGAAGTACTGGGATGTACTTAGAGGGAACTGGGATGTACTGGGAGGGAACTGGGATGTACTGGGTGGAAAGTGTTGGGAATTGGGATTTACTGGGAGGGAACTGGGATCGACTGGGAGGGAACTGGGATGTAGTGGGGTGTACTGGGAGGGGACTGTTATGTACCGAGGGGGAACTGGGATGTACTGGGAGTGAACTGTGAAGTACTGGGATGTACTTAGAGGGAAGTGGGAGGGAACTTGGATGTAGTGGGAGAGAACTGGGATTTACTTGGAGGAAAGTGGCATGTACTGGGCTGTACTGGAATGGAACTGGGAGTGAACTGTGTGTGAACTGTGAGGGAACTGGGATGTACTGTGAGGGAACTGGGATGTACTGGGACAGACTGGGAGGGATCTGGGATGTACTGGGCTGCACTGGTAGGGAACTGGGATGTACTGGGAGGAAACTGGAATGTCCCAGTTGACACCCACTTCCCTCCCAGTGCCTCCCAGTATATCCCAGTTTCCTCCCAGTACATCCCAGTAAATCCCAGTTTGCTCCCAGTACATCCCAGTACATCGCAGTACATACCAGTTCCGTGCCTGTACATCCCAATACATCCCCGTTCCATGCCAGTACATCCCAGTTCCCTACCAGTTCATCCCCGTACATCCCAATTCCCTCCCGGTTCACTACCACTTCTTTCCCAGTGCCTCCCAATACATCCCAGTTCCGTCCCGTTACATCCCAGTACATCCCAGGTCCCTCCCAGTACATCCCAGGTCCCTCCCAGTACTGGGAGGGAACTGGGATGTACTGGGAGGCACTACAATGTGCGGGGATGCCCTGGGATGTACTGTGGAGGAACTAGGATGTACAGGCTTGTACTGGGTTGTACCGGGTGGAACTGGCAGGGATTTGGGATGTACTGGGATGTACTGGGATGTACTGGGAGGTAACTGTTATGTACTGGGAAGGAACAGGGAGGGAACTGGGATGTACTGGTAGGGAACTGGGACGTACTGTGAGGACACTGGGATGTACTGTTATGTACTGGGAGGGAAGTGTTATGTACTGAGGGGAACTGGGACGTACTGGGATGTACTGGGAGGGAACTGTGAAGTACTGGGATGTACTGGGAGTCAACTGGGAGGGAACTGGTATGTAGTAGGATGTACTGGGTGGGAACTGGGATGTACCAGGATGTACTGGGATGTACTGGGAGGGAACTGGTATGTACTGGGAGGGAACTGGGATGTACTGGGATGTACTGGGAGGGAACTGGTATGTACTGGGAGGGAACTGGGATGTACTGGGGACATACTGGCAGGGAAC
The DNA here is from genome assembly GCF_949628215.1 of Phalacrocorax aristotelis. Lineage (NCBI taxonomy): Eukaryota > Metazoa > Chordata > Aves > Suliformes > Phalacrocoracidae > Phalacrocorax > Phalacrocorax aristotelis. The sequence goes on from NW_027441368.1 coordinate 733,685, forward strand.
TGGGATGTACTGGGAGGGGATTGAGATGTACTGGGAGGGAACTTGGATGTATTGGGAGGGAAGTGTTATGTACCACGGGGGAACTGGGACGTACTGGGATGTAGTGGGAGTGAACTGTGAAGTACTGGGATGTACTTAGAGGGAACTGGGATGTACTGGGAGGGAACTTTGAAGTACTGGGATGTACTTAGAGGAAACTGGGAGGCAACAGGCATGTAGTGGGACGTACGGGAATGGAACTGGGAGTGAACTGTGTGTGAACTGGGAGGGAACTGGGATGTACTGTGAGGGAACTGGGATGTACTGGGAGGGACTGGGAGGGATCTGGGATGTACTGGGCTGCACTGGTAGGGAACTGGGATGTACTGGGAGGACACTGGAATGTCCCAGTTGACACCCACTTCCCTCCCAGTTTCCTCCCAGTAAATCCCAGTTTCCTCCCAGTAAATCCCAGTTTCCTCCCAGTAAATCCCAGTTTCCTCCCAGTAAATCCCAGTTTCCTCCCAGTAAATCCCAGTTTCCTCCCAGTAAATCCCAGTTTCCTCCCAGTAAATCCCAGTTTCCTCCCAGTAAATCCCAGTTTCCTCCCAGTACATCCCAGTTTCCTCCCAGTACATCCCAGTAAATCCCAGTTCGCTCCCAGTACATCCCAATACATCGCCGTACATTCCAGTTCCGTTCCTGTCCATCCCAATACATCCCCGTTCCATGCCAGTACATCCCAGTTCCCTACCAGTTCATCCCCGTACATCCCAATTCCCTCCCGGTTCGCTACCACTTCTTTCCCAGTGCCTCCCAATACATCCCAGTTCCGTCCCATTACATCCCAGTACATCCCAGTTCCGTCCCAGTACGTCCCAGTTCCCTCCCAGTACATCCCAGGTCCCTCCCAGTACTGGGAGGGAACTGGGATGTACTGGGAGGCACTACAATGTGCGGGGATGCCCTGGGATGTACTGTGGAGGAACTAGGATGTACAGGCTTGTACTGGGTTGTACCGGGTGGAACTAGCAGGGATTTGGGATGTACCAGGATCTACTGGGATGTACTGGGAGGTAACTGTTATGTACTGGGAGTGAACTGGGAGGGAACTGGGACGTAGTGGTAGGGAACTGGGATGTACTGGGAGGGAACTGGGACGTACTGTGAGGACACTGGGATGTACTGGGAGGGAAGTGTTATGTACTGAGGGGAACTGGTGCGTACTGGGATGGAACTGTGAAGTACTGGGATGTACTGGGAGTGAACTGGGAGGGAACTGGTATGTAGTAGGATGTACTGGGTGGGAACTGGGATGTACCAGGATGTACTGGGAGGGAACTGGGATGTACTGGGAGGGAACTGGTATGTACTGGGAGGGAACTGGGATGTAGTGGGAGGGAACTGGGATGTACTGGGAGGGAACTGGGATGTAGGGGTAGGGAACTGGGAGGGAACTGGGATGTACTGGGACATACTGGCAGGGAACTGGGATGTACTGGGAGGGGATTGGGATGTACTGGGAGGGAACTTGGATGTATTGGGAGGGAAGTGTTATGTACCAAGGGGGAACTGGGACGTACTGGGATGTAGTGGGAGTGAACTGTGAAGTACGGGGATGTACTGTGAGGGAACTGGGATGTACTGGGAGGGAACTTTGAAGTACTGGGATGTACTTAGAGGAAACTGGGAGGCAACAGGCATGTACTGGGATGTACTGGAATGGAACTGGGAGTGAACTGTGTGTGAACTGGGAGGGAACTGGGATGTACTGTGAGGGAACTGGGATGTACTGGGATGTACTGTGAGGGAACTGGGATGTACTGGGATGTACTGGGAGGGACTGGGAGGGATCCGGGATGTACTGGGCTGCACTGGTAGGGAACTGGGATGTACTGGGAGTGAACTGTGAAGTACTGGGATGTACTTAGAGGGAAGTGGGAGGGAACTTGGATGTAGTGGGAGGGTACTGGGATTTACTTGGAGGAAAGTAGCATGTACTGGGCTGTACTGGAATGGAACTGGGAGTGAACTGTGTGTGAACTGTGAGGGAACTGGGATGTACTGTGAGGGAACTGGGATGTACTGGGATGTACTGGGACAGACTTGGACGGATCTGGGATGTACTGGGAGGCACTACAATGTGCGGGGATGCCCTGGGATGTACTGTGGAGGAACTAGGATGTACAGGCTTGTACTGGGTTGTACCGGGTGGAACTGGCAGGGATTTGGGATGTACCAGGATCTACTGGGATGTACTGGGATGTACTGGGAGGTAACTGTTATGTACTGGGAAGGAACAGGGAGGGAACTGGGATGTACTGGGAGGAAACTGGGATGTACTGTGAGGGAACTGGGACGTACTGTGAGGACACTGGGATGTACTGTTATGTACTGGGAGGGAAGTGTTATGTACTGAGGGGAACTGGGACGTACTGGGATGTACTGGGAGGGAACTGTGAAGTACTGGGATGTACTGGGAGTGAACTGGGAGGGAACTGGTATGTAGTAGGATGTACTGGGTGGGAACTGGGATGTACCAGGATGTACTGGGATGTACTGGGAGGGAACTGGTATGTACTGGGAGGGAACTGGGATGTACTGGGACATACTGGCAGGGAACTGGGATGTACTGGGAGGGGATTGGGACGGACTGGGAGGGAACTGGGATGTACTGGGAGGGATCTGGGATGTACTGGGCTGCACTGGTAGGGAACTGGGATGTACTGGGAGGAAACTGGAATGTCCCAGTTGACACCCACTTCCCTCCCAGTGCCTCCCAGTATATCCCAGTTTCCTCCCAGTACATCCCAGTAAATCCCAGTTTGCTCCCAGTACATCCCAGTACATCGCAGTACATTCCAGTTCCGTTCCTGTACATCCCAATACATCCCCATTCCATGCCAGTACATCCCAGTTCCCTACCAGTTCATCCCCGTACATCCCAATTCCCTCCCGGTTCACTACCACTTCTTTCCCAGTGCCTCCCAATACATCCCAGTTCCGTCCCATTACATCCCAGTACATCCCAGTTCCCTCCCAGTACATCCCAGTTCCCTCCCAGTACGTCCCAGTTCCCTCCCAGTACATCCCAGGTCCCTCCCAGTACTGGGAGGGAACTGGGATGTACTGGGAGGCACTACAATGTGCGGGGATGCCCTGGGATGTACTGTGGAGGAACTAGGATGTACAGGCTTGTACTGGGTTGTACCGGGTGGAACTGGCAGGGATTTGAAATGTCCTAGGATCTACTAGGATGTACTGGGAGGTAACTGTTATGTACTGGGAGTGAACTGGGAGGGAACTGGGACGTACTGTGAGGACACTGGGATGTACTGGTAAGTCCTGGGAGGGAAGTGTTATGTACTGAGGGGAACTGGGACGTACTGGGATGTACTGGGAGGGAACTGTGAAGTACTGGGATGTACTGGGAGGGAACTGGGAGGGAACTGGTATGTAGTAGGATGTACTGGGTGGGAACTGGGATGTACCAGGATGTACTGGGATGTACTGGGAGGGAACTGGTATGTAGTGGGAGGGAACTGGGATGTACTGGGATGTAGTGGGAGGGAACTGGGAGGGAACTGGGATGTACTGGGAGGGAACTGGTATGTACTGGGAGGGAACTGGGATGTACTGGGACATACTGGCAGGGAACTGGGATGTACTGGGAGGGGATTGGGACAGACTGGGAGGGAACTGGGATGTACTGGCCTGCACTGGTAGGGAACTGGGATGTACTGGGAGGAAACTGGAATGTCCCAGTTGACACCCACTTCCCTCCCAATGCCTCCCAGTATATCCCAGTTTCCTCCCAGTATATCCCAGTTTCCTCCCAGTACATCCCAGTAAATCCCAGCTCGCTGCCAGTACATGCCAATACATCGCTGTACATTCCAGTTCTGTTCCTGTACATCCCAATACATCCCCGTTCCATGCCAGTACATCCCAGTTTCCTACCAGTTCATCCCCGTACATCCCAGTTCCCTCCCGGTTCACTACCACTTCTTTCCCAGTGCCTCCCAATACATCCCAGTTCCGTCCCATTACATCCCAGTACATCCCAATTCCCTCCCAGTACATCCCAGTTCCCTCCCAGTACATCCCAGGTCCCTCCCAGTACTGGGAGGGACCTGGGATGTACTGGGAGGCACTACAATGTGCGGGGATGCCCTGGGATGTACTGTGGAGGAACTAGGATGTACAGGCTTGTACTGGGTTGTACCGGGTGGAACTGGCAGGGATTTGGGATGTACCAGGATCTACTGGCATGTACTGGGATGTACTGGGAGGTAACTGTTGTGTACTGGGAGTGAACTGGGAGAGAACTGGGATGTACTGGGAGGGAACTGGGATGTACTGTGAGGACACTGGGATGTACTGGTATGTACTGGGAGGGAAGTGTTATGTACTGAGGGGAACTGGGACGTACTGGGACGTGGTGGGAGGGAACTATGAAGTATTGGGATGTACTTAGAGGGAACTGGGATGTACTGGGAGGGAACTGGGAGTGAACTGGGAGGGAACTGTGAAGTACTGGGATGTACTTAGAGGGAACTGGGATGTACTGGGAGGGAACTGGGATGTACTGGGTGGAAAGTGTTGGGAATTGGGATTTACTGGGAGGGAACTGGGATGGACTGGGAGGGAACTGGGATGTAGTGGGACATACTGGGAGGGAACTGGGATGTACTGGGGTGTACTGGGAGGGAACTGTTATGTACCGAGGGGGAACTGGGATGTACTGGGAGTGAACTGTGAAGTACTGGGATGTACTTAGAGGGAAGTGGGAGGGAACTTGGATGTAGTGGGAGGGAACTGGGGTTTACTTGGAGGAAAGTGGCATGTACTGGGATGTACTGGAATGGAACTGGGAGTGAACTGTGTGTGAACTGTGAGGGAACTGGGATGTACTGTGAGGGAACTGGGATGTACTGGGATGTACTGGGACGGACTGGGAGGGAACTGGGATGTACTGGGAGGGATCTGGGATGTACTGGGCTGCACTGGTAGGGAACTGGGATGTACTGGGAGTAAACTGGAATGTCCCAGTTGACACCCACTTCCCTCCCAGTGCCTCCCAGTATATCCCAGTTTCCTCCCAGTACATCCCAGTAAATCCCAGTTTGCTCCCAGTACATCCCAGTACATCGCAGTACATTCCAGTTCCGTTCCTGTACATCCCAATACATCCCCGTTCCATGCCAGTACATCCCAGTTCCCTACCAGTTCATCCCCGTACATCCCAATTCCCTCCCGGTTCACTACCACTTCTTTCCCAGTTCCGTCCCATTACATCCCAGTTCCGTCCCAGTACATCCCAGTTCCGTCCCAGTACATCCCAGTTCCGTCCCAGTACATCCCAGTTCCCTCCCAGTACGTCCCAGTACATCCCAGTTCCCTCCCAGTACGTCCCAGGTCCCTCCCAGTACTGGGAGGGAACTGGGATGTACTGGGAGGCACTACAATGTGCGGGGATGCCCTGGGATGTACTGTGGAGGAACTAGGATGTACAGGCTTGTACTGGGTTGTACCGGGTGGAACTAGCAGGGATTTGGGATGTACCAGGATCTACTGGGATGTACTGGGATGTACTGGGAGGTAACTGTTATGTACTGGGAGTGAACTGGGAGGGAACTGGGACGTGCTGGTAGGTAACTGGGATGTACTGGGAGGGAACTGGGACGTACTGTGAGGACACTGGGATGTACTGTTATGTACTGGGAGGGAAGTGTTATGTACAGAGGGGAACCGGCGCGTACTGGGATGTACTGGGATGGAACTGTGAAGTACTGGGATGTACTGGGAGTGAACTGGGAGGGAACTGGTATGTGGTAGGATGTACTGGGTGGGAACTGGGATGTACCAGGATGTACTGGTATGTACTGGGAGGGAACTGGGATGTACTGGGACATACTGGCAGGGATCTGGGATGTACTGGGAGGGGATTGGGACGGACTGGGAGTGAACTGGGATGTACTGGGCTGCACTGGTAGGGAACTGGGATGTACTGGGAGGAAACTGGAATGTCCCAGTTGACACCCACTTCCCTCCCAATGCCTCCCAGTATATCCCAGTTTCCTCCCAGTATATCCCAGTTTCCTCCCAGTACATCCCAGTAAATCCCAGCTCGCTGCCAGTACATGCCAATACATCGCTGTACTTTCCAGTTCTGTTCCTGTACATCCCAATACATCCCCGTTCCATGCCAGTACATCCCAGTTCCCTACCAGTTCATCCCCGTACATCCCAATTCCCTCCCGGTTCACTACCACTTCTTTCCCAGTTCCGTCCCATTACATCCCAGTTCCGTCCCATTACATCCCAGTACATCCCAGTTCCCTCCCAGTACATCCCAGGTCCCTCCCAGTACATCCCAGGTCCCTCCCAGTACATCCCAGGTCCCTCCCAGTACTGGGAGGGAACTGGGATGTACTGGGAGGCACTACAATGTGCGGGGATGCCCTGGGATGTACTGTGGAGGAACTAGGATGTACAGGCTTGTACTGGGTTGTACCGGGTGGAACTGGCAGGGATTTGGGATGTACCAGGATCTACTGGGATGTACTGGGAGGTAACTGTTATGTACTGGGAAGGAACAGGGAGGGAACTGGGATGTACTGGTAGGGAACTGGGATGTACTGGGAGGGAACTGGGACGTACTGTGAGGACACTGGGATGTACTGGTATGTACTGGGAGGGAAGTGTTATGTACTGAGGGGAACTGGGACGTACTGGGATGTACTGGGAGGGAACTGTGAAGTACTGGGATGTACTGGGAGTGAACTGGGAGGGAACTGGTATGTAGTAGGATGTACTGGGTGGGAACTGGGATGTACCAGGATGTACTGGGATGTACTGGGAGGGAACTGGGATGTACTGGGATGTAGTGGGAGGGAACTGGGAGGGAACTGGGATGTACTGGGAGGGAACTGGTATGTACTGGGAGGGAACTGGGATGTACTGGGACATACTGGCAGGGAACTGGGATGTACTGGGAGGGGATTGGGACGGACTGGGAGGGAACTGGGATGTACCGGGGTGCACTGGTAGGGAACTGGGATGTACTGGGAGGAAACTGGAATGTCCCAGTTGACACCCACTTCCCTCCCAATGCCTCCCAGTACATCCCAGTAAATCCCAGCTCGCTGCCAGTACATCCCAGTACATCGCAGTACATTCCAGTTCCGTTCCTGTCCATCCCAATACATCCCCGTTCCATGCCAGTACATCCCAGTTTCCTACCAGTTCATCCCCGTAAACCCCAATTCCCTCCCGGTTCGCTACCACTTCTTTCCCAGTGCCTCCCAATACATCCCAGTTCCGTCCCATTACATCCCAGTACATCCCAGGTCCCTCCCAGTACGTCCCAGTTCCCTCCCAGTACATCCCAGTTCCCTCCCAGTACATCCCAGGTCCCTCCCAGTACATCCCAGTTCCCTCCCAGTACTGGGAGGGACCTGGGATGTACTGGGAGGCACTACAATGTGCGGGGATGCCCTGGGATGTACTGTGGAGGAACTAGGATGTACAGGCTTGTACTGGGTTGTACCGGGTGGAACTGGCAGGGATTTGGGATGTACCAGGATCTACTGGGATGTACTGGGATGTACTGGGAGGTAACTGTTGTGTACTGGGAGTGAACTGGGAGAGAACTGGGATGTACTGGGAGGGAACTGGGATGTACTGTGAGGACACTGGGATGTACTGGTATGTACTGGGAGGGAAGTGTTATGTACTGAGGGGAACTGAGACGTACTGGGACGTGCTGGGAGGGAACTATGAAGTATTGGGATGTACTTAGAGGGAACTGGGATGTACTGGGAGGGAACTGGGAGTGAACTGGGAGGGAACTGTGAAGTACTGGGATGTACTTAGAGGGAACTGGGATGTACTGGGAGGGAACTGGGATGTACCGGGTGGAAAGTGTTGGGAATTGGGATTTACTGGGAGGGAACTGGGATGGACTGGGAGGGAACTGGGATGTCCCAGTTGACACCCACTTCCCTCCCAGTGCCTCCCAGTATATCCCAGTTTCCTCCCAGTACATCCCAGTAAATCCCAGTTTGCTCCCAGTACATCCCAGTACATCGCAGTACATTCCAGTTCCGTTCCTGTACATCCCAATACATCCCCGTTCCATGCCAGTACATCCCAGTTCCCTACCAGTTAATCCCCGTACATCCCAGTTCCCTCCCGGTTCACTACCACTTCTTTCCCAGTTCCGTCCCATTACATCCCAGTTCCGTCCCATTACATCCCAGTTCCGTCCCATTACATCCCAGTACAACCCAGTTCCCTCCCAGTACGTCCCAGTTCCCTCCCAGTACATCCCAGTTCCCTCCCAGTACTGGGAGGGAACTGGGATGTACTGGGAGGCACTACAATGTGCGGGGATGCCCTGGGATGTACTGTGGAGGAACTAGGATGTACAGGCTTGTACTGGGTTGTACCGGGTGGAACTGGCAGGGATTTGGGATGTACCAAGATCTACTAGGATGTACTGGGATGTACTGGGAGGGAACTGGTATGTAGTAGGATGTACTGGGTGGGAACTGGGATGTACCAGGATGTACTGGGAGGGAACTGGTATGTACTGGGAGGGAACTGGGATGTACTGGGTGGAAAGTGTTGGGAATTGGGATTTACTGGGAGGGAACTGGGATGGACTGGGAGGGAACTGGGATGTAGTGGGACATACTGGGAGGGAACTGGGATGTACTGGGGTGTACTGGGAGGGAACTGTTATGTACCGAGGGGGAACTGGGATGTACTGGGAGTGAACTGTGAAGTACTGGGATGTACTTAGAGGGAAGTGGGAGGGAACTTGGATGTAGTGGGAGGGAACTGGGGTTTACTTGGAGGAAAGTGGCATGTACACGATGTACTGGAATGGAACTGGGAGTGAACTGTGTGTGAACTGTGAGGGAACTGGGATGTACTGTGAGGGAACTGGGATGTACTGGGATGTACTGGGACAGACTGGGAGGGATCTGGGATGTACTGGGAGGGATCTGGGATGTACTGGGCTGCACTGGTAGGGAACTGGGATGTACTGGGAGGAAACTGGAATGTCCCAGTTGACACCCACTTCCCTCCCAATGCCTCCCAGTATATCCCAGTTTCCTCCCAGTATATCCCAGTTTCCTCCCAGTACATCCCAGTAAATCCCAGCTCGCTCCCAGTACATCCCAGTACATCGCAGTACATTCCAGTTCCGTTCCTGTACATCCCAATACATCCCCGTTCCATGCCAGTACATCCCAGTTTCCTACCAGTTCATCCCCGTACATCCCAATTCCCTCCCGGTTCACTACCACTTCTTTCCCAGTGCCTCCCAATACATCCCAGTTCCGTCCCATTACATCCCAGTACATCCCAGTTCCCTCCCAGTACGTCCCAGTTCCCTCCCAGTCTGTCCCAGTACATCCCAGTTCCCTCACAGTACATCCCAGTTCCCTCCCAGTACTGGGAGGGACCTGGGATGTACTGGGAGGCACTACAATGTGCGGGGATGTCCTGGGATGTACCGTGGAGGAACTAGGATGTACAGGCTTGTACTGGGTTGTACCGGGTGGAACTGGCATGGATTTGGGATGTACCAGGATCTACTGGGATGTACTGGGATGTACTGAGAGGTAACTGTTATGTACTGGGAAGGAACTGGTAGGGAACTGGGATGTACTGGTAGGGAACTGGGATGTACTGGGAGGGAACTGGGACGTACTGTGAGGACACTGGGATGTACTGGTATGTACTGGGAGGGAAGTGTTATGTACTGAGGGCAACTGGTGCGTACTGGGATGTACTGGGAGGGAACTGTGAAGTACTGGGATGTACTGGGGGTGAACTGGGAGGGAACTGGTATGTAGTAGGATGTACTGGGTGGGAACTGGGATGTACTGGGATGTACTGGCAGGGAACTGGGATGTACTGGGAGGGAACTGGGATGTACTGGGACATACTGGCAGGGAACTGGGATGTACTGGGAGGGGATTGGGACGGACTGGGAGGGAACTGGGATGTACTGGGCTGCACTGGTAGGGAACAGGGATGTACTGGGAGGAAACTGGAATGTCCCAGTTGACACCCACTTCCCTCCCAATGCCTCCGAGTATATCCCAGTTTCCTCCCAGTATATCCCAGTTTCCTCCCAGTACATCCCAGTAAATCCCAGCTCGCTGCCAGTACATGCCAATACATCGCTGTACATTCCAGTTCTGTTCCTGTCCATCCCAATACATCCCCGTTCCATGCCAGTACATCCCAGTTTCCTACCAGTTCATCCCCGTACATCCCAATTCCCTCCCGGTTCACTACCACTTCTTTCCCAGTGCCTCCCAATACATCCCAGTTCCGTCCCATTACATCCCAGTACGTCCCAGTTCCCTCCCAGTACGTCCCAGTTCCCTCCCAGTACGTCCCAGTTCCCTCCCAGTACTGGGAGGGAACTGGGATGTACTGGGAGGCACTTCAATGTGCGGGGATGCCCTGGGATGTACTGTGGAGGAACTAGGATGTACAGGCTTGTACTGGGTTGTACCGGGTGGAACTGGCAGGGATTTGGGATGTACCAGGATCTACTGGGATGTACTGGGAGGTAACTGTTATGTACTGGGAAGGAACAGGGAGGGAAATGGGATGTACTGGTAGGGAACTGGGATGTACTGGGAGGGAACTGGGACGTACTGTGAGGACACTGGGATGTACTGGTATGTACTGGGAGGGAAGTGTTATGTACTGAGGGGAACTGGGACATACTGGGATGTACTGGGAGGGAACTGTGAAGTACTGGGATGTACTGGGAGGGAACTGGGAGGGAACTGGTATGTAGTAGGATGTACTGGGTGGGAACTGGGATGTACCAGGATGTACTGGGATGTAGTGGGAGGGAACTGGTATGTACTGGGAGGGAACTGGGATGTACTGGGATGTAGTGGGAGTGAACTGGGAGGGAACTGGGATGTACTGGGAGGGAACTGGTATGTACTGGGAGGGAACTGGGATGTACTGGGACATACTGGCAGGGAACTGGGATGTACTGGGAGGGGATTGGGACAGACTGGGAGGGAACTGGGATGTACTGGGCTGCACTGGTAGGGAACTGGGATGTACTGGGAGGAAATTGGAATGTCCCAGTTGACACCCACTTCCCTCCCAATGCCTCCCAGTATATCCCAGTTTCCTCCCAGTATATCCCAGTTTCCTCCCAGTACATCCCAGTAAATCCCAGCTCGCTGCCAGTACATGCCAATACATCGCTGTACATTCCAGTTCTGTTCCTGTACATCCCAATACATCCCCGTTCCATGCCAGTACATCCCAGTTCCCTACCAGTTCATCCCCGTACATCCCAGTTCCCTCCCGGTTCACTACCACTTCTTTCCCAGTTCCGTCCCATTACATCCCAGTTCCGTCCCATTACATCCCAGTACATCCCAGGTCCCTCCCAGTACATCCCAGGTCCCTCCCAGTACTGGGAGGGAACTGGGATGTACTGGGAGGCACTACAATGTGCGGGGATGCCCTGGGATGTACTGTGGAGGAACTAGGATGTACAGGCTTGTACTGGGTTGTACCGGGTGGAACTAGCAGGGATTTGGGATGTACCAGGATCTACTGGGATGTACTGGGAGGTAACTGTTATGTACTGGGAGGGAACTGGGAGGGAACTGGGACGTACTGGTAGGGAACTGGGATGTACTGGGAGGGAACTGGGACGTACTGTGAGGACACTGGGATGTACTGTTATGTACTGGGAGGGAAGTGTTATGTACTGAGGGGAACTGGGACGCACTGGGATGTACTCGGAGGGAACTGTGAAGTACTGGGATGTACTGGGAGTGAACTGGGAGGGAACTGGTATGTAGTAGGATGTACTGGGTGGGAACTGGGATGTACCAGGATGTACTGGGATGTAGTGGGAGGGAACTGGTATGTACTGGGAGGGAACTGGGATGTACTGGGATGTAGTGGGAGGGAACTGGGAGGGAACTGGGATGTACTGGGAGGGAACTGGGATGTACTGGGACATACTGGCAGGGAACTGGGATGTACTGGGAGGGGATTGGGACGGACTGGGAGGGAACTGGGATGTACTGGGCTGCACTGGCAGGGAACTGGGATGTACTGGGAGGAAACTGGAATGTCCCAGTTGACACCCACTTCCCTCCCAATGCCTCCCAGTATATCCCAGTTTCCTCCCAGTATATCCCAGTTTCCTCCCAGTACATCCCAGTAAATCCCAGCTCGCTGCCAGTACATGCCAATACATCGTTGTACATTCCAGTTCTGTTCCTGTACATCCCAATACATCCCCGTTCCATGCCAGTACATCCCAGTTCCCTACCAGTTCATCCCCGTACATCCCAATTCCCTCCCGGTTCACTACCACTTCTTTCCCAGTGCCTCCCAATACATCCCAGTTCCGTCCCATTACATCCCAGTACATCCCAGGTCCCTCCCAGTACTGGGAGGGAACTGGGATGTACTGGGAGGCTCTACAATGTGCGGGGATGCCCTGGGATGTACTGTGGAGGAACTAGGATGTACAGGCTTGTACTGGGTTGTACCGGGTGGAACTGGCAGGGATTTGGGATGTACCAGGATCTACTGGGATGTACTGGGAGGTAACTGTTATGTACTGGGAAGGAACAGGGAGGGAACTGGGATGTACTGGTAGGGAACTGGGATGTACTGGGAGGGAACTGGGACGTACTGTGAGGACACTGGGATGTACTGGTATGTACTGGGAGGGAAGTGTTATGTACTGAGGGGAACTGGGACGTACTGGGATGTACTGGGAGGGAACTGTGAAGTACTGGGATGTACTGGGAGTGAACTGGGAGGGAACTGGTATGTAGTAGGATGTACTGGGTGGGAACTGGGATGTACCAGGATGTACTGGGATGTACTGGGAGGGAACTGGTATGTACTGGGAGGGAACTGGGATGTACTGGGACATACTGGCAGGGAACTGGGATGTACTGGGAGGGAACTGGGAGGGAACTGGGATGTACTGGGAGGGAACTGGGATGTACTGGGAGGGAACTGGGATGTAGTGGGAGGGAACTGGGAGGGAACTGGGATGTACTGGGACATACTGGAAGGGAACTGGGATGTACTGGGAGGGGATTGGGATGTACTGGGAGGAAACTTGGATGTATTGGGAGGGAAGTGTTATGTACCAAGGGGGAACTGGGACGTACTGGGATGTAGTGGGAGTGAACTGTGAAGTACTGGGATGTACTGTGAGGGAACTGGGATGTACTGGGAGGGAACTGGGAGTGAACTGTGTGTGAACTGGGAGGGAACTGGGATGTACTGGGAGGGAACTGGGATGTACTGGGAGGGAAGTGTTATGTACTGAGGGGAACTGGTGCGTACTGGGATGTACTGGGATGGAACTGTGAAGTACTGGGATGTACTGGGAGTGAACTGGGAGGGAACTGGTATGTAGTAGGATGTACTGGGTGGGAACTGGGATGTACCAGGATGTACTGGGAGGGAACTGGTATGTACTGGGAGGGAACTGGGATGTACTGGGAGGGAACTGGGATGTACTGGGATGTACTGGCAGGGAACTGGGATGTACTGGGAGGGGATTGGGATGTACTGGGAGGGAACTTGGATGTATTGGGAGGGAAGTGTTATGTACCACGGGGGAACTGGGACGTACTGGGATGTAGTGGGAGTGAACTGTGAAGTACTGGGATGTACTGTGAGGGAACTGGGATGTACTGGGAGGGAACTTTAAAGTACTGGGATGTACTTAGAGGAAACTGGGAGGCAACTGGCATGTACTGGGATGTACTGGAATGGAACTGGGAGTGAACTGTGTGTGAACTGGGAGGGAACTGGGATGTACTGTGAGGGAACTGGGATGTACTGGGATGTACTGGGAGGGACTGGGAGGGATCTGGGATGTACTGGGCTGCACTGGTAGGGAACTGGGATGTACTGGGAGGAAACTGGAATGTCCCAGTTGACACCCACTTCCCTCCCAGTTTCCTCCCAGTATATCCCAGTTTCCTCCCAGTATATCCCAGTAAATCCCAGTTCGCTCCCAGTACATCCCAATACATCGCCGTACATTCCAGTTCCGTTCCTGTCCATCCCAATACATCCCCGTTCCATGCCAGTACATCCCAGTTTCCTACCAGTTCATCCCCGTACATCCCAATTCCCTCCCGGTTCACTACCACTTCTTTCCCAGTTCCGTCCCATTACATCCCAGTTCCGTCCCATTACATCCCAGTACATCCCAGTTCCCTCCCAGTACATCCCAGGTCCCTCCCAGTACATCCCAGGTCCCTCCCAGTACTGGGAGGGAACTGGGATGTACTGGGAGGCACTACAATGTGCGGGGATGCCCTGGGATGTACTGTGGAGGAACTAGGAAGTACAGGCTTGTACTCGGTTGTACCGGGTGGAACTGGCAGGGATTTGGGATGTACCAGGATCTACTGGGATGTACTGGGATGTACTGGGAGGTAACTGTTGTGTACTGGGAGTGAACTGGGAGAGAACTGGGATGTACTGGGAGGGAACTGGGATGTACTGTGAGGACACTGGGATGTACTGGTATGTACTGGGAGGGAAGTGTTATGTACTGAGGGGAACTGGGACGTACTGGGATGTACTGGGAGGGAACTGGGACGTACTGTGAGGACACTGGGATGTACTGGTATGTACTGGGAGGGAAGTGTTATGTACTGAGGGGAACTGGGACGTACTGGGACGTGCTGGGAGGGAACTATGAAGTATTGGGATGTACTTAGAGGGAACTGGGATGTACTGGGAGGGAACTGGGAGGGAACTGGGAGGGAACTGTGAAGTACTGGGATGTACTGGGAGGGAACTGGGATGTACTGGGTGGAAAGTGTTGGGAATTGGGATTTACTGGGAGGGAACTGGGATGGACTGGGAGGGAACTGGGATGTAGTGGGACATACTGGGAGGGAACTGGGATGTACTGGGGTGTACTGGGAGGGAACTGTTATGTACCGAGGGGAAACTGGGATGTAGTGGGAGTGAACTGTGAAGTACTGGGATGTACTTAGAGGGAAGTGGGAGGGAACTTGGATGTAGTGGGAGGGAACTGGGGTTTACTTGGAGGAAAGTGGCATGTACTGGGATGTACTGGAATGGAACTGGGAGTGAAATGTGTGTGAACTGTGAGGGAACTGGGATGTACTGTGAGGGAACTGGGATGTACTGGGATGTACTGGGACGGACTGGGAGGGAACTGGGATGTACTGGGAGGGATCTGGGATGTACTGGGCTGCACTGGTAGGGAGCTGGGATGTACTGGGAGGAAACTGGAATGTCCCAGTTGACACCCACTTCCCTCCCAGTGCCTCCCAGTATATCCCAGTTTCCTCCCAGTACATCCCAGTAAATCCCAGTTTGCTCCCAGTACATCGCAGTACATCGCAGTACATTCCAGTTCCGTTCCTGTCCATCCCAATACATCCCCGTTCCATGCCAGTACATCCCAGTTCCCTACCAGTTCATCCCCGTACATCCCAATTCCCTCCCGGTTCACTACCACTTCTTTCCCAGTTCCGTCCCATTACATCCCAGTTCCGTCCCATTACATCCCAGTACATCCCAGGTCCCTCCCAGTACATCCCAGGTCCCTCCCAGTACTGGGAGGGAACTGGGATGTACTGGGAGGCACTACAATGTGTGGGGATGCCCTGGGATGTACTGTGGAGGAACTAGGATGTACAGGCTTGTACTGGGTTGTACCGGGTGGAACTGGCAGGGATTTGGGATGTACCAGGATCTACTGGGATGTACTGGGAGGTAACTGTTATGTACTGGGAAGGAACAGGGAGGGAACTGGGATGTACTGGTAGGGAACTGGGATGTACTGGGAGGGAACTGGGACGTACTGTGAGGACACTGGGATGTACTGGTATGTACTGGGAGGGAAGTGTTATGTACTGAGGGGAACTGGGACGTACTGGGATGTACTGGGAGGGAACTGTGAAGTACTGGGATGTACTGGGAGTGAACTGGGAGGGAACTGGTATGTAGTAGGATGTACTGGGTGGGAACTGGGATGTACCAGGATGTACTGGGATGTAGTGGGAGGGAACTGGTATGTACTGGGAGGGAACTGGGATGTACTGGGATGTAGTGGGAGGGAACTGGGAGGGAACTGGGATGTACTGGGAGGGAACTGGGATGTACTGGGACATACTGGCAGGGAACTGTGATGTACTGGGAAGGGATTGGGACGGACTGGGAGGGAACTGGGATGTACTGGGCTGCACTGGTAGGGAACTGGGATGTACTGGGAGGAAACTGGAATGTCCCAGTTGACACCCACTTCCCTCCCAGTGCCTCCCAGTATATCCCAGTTTCCTCCCAGTACATCCCAGTAAATCCCAGTTTGCTCCCAGTACATCCCAGTACATCGCAGTACATTCCAGTTCCGTTCCTGTCCATCCCAATACATCCCCGTTCCATGCCAGTACATCCCAGTTCCCTACCAGTTCATCCCCGTACATCCCAATTCCCTCCCGGTTCACTACCACTTCTTTCCCAGTGCCTCCCAATACATCCCAGTTCCGTCCCATTACATCCCAGTACATCCCAGTTCCCTCCCAGTACATCCCAGTTCCCTCCCAGTACTGGGAGGGACCTGGGATGTACTGGGAGGCACTACAATGTGCGGGGATGCCCTGGGATGTACTGTGGAGGAACTAGGATGTACAGGCTTGTACTGGGTTGTACCGGGTGGAACTGGCAGGGATTTGGGATGTACCAGGATCTACTGGGATGTACTGGGAGGTAACTGTTATGTACTGGGAAGGAACAGGGAGGTAACTGGGATGTACTGGTAGGGAACTGGGATGTACTGGGAGGGAACTGGGACTTACTGTGAGGACACTGGGATGTACTGGTATGTACTGGGAGGGAACTGTGAAGTACTGGGATGTACTGGGAGGGAACTGGGAGGGAACTGGTATGTAGTAGGATGTACTGGGTGGGAACTGGGATGTACCGGGATGTACTGGGATGTACTGGGAGGGAACTGGTATGTACTGGGAGGGGATTGGGATGTACTGGGACATACTGGCAGGGAACTGGGATGTACTGGGAGGGGATTGGGACGGACTGGGAGGGAACTGGGATGTACTGGGCTGCACTGGTAGGGAACTGGGATGTACTGGGAGGAAACTGGAATGTCCCAGTTGACACCCACTTCCCTCCCAATGCCTCCCAGTATATCCCAGTTTCCTCCCAGTATATCCCAGTTTCCTCCCAGTACATCCCAGTAAATCCCAGCTCGCTCCCAGTACATGCCAATACATCGCTGTACATTCCAGTTCTGTTCCTGTACATCCCAATACATCCCCGTTCCATGCCAGTACATCCCAGTTCCCTACCAGTTCATCCCCGTACATCCCAGTTCCCTCCCGGTTCACTACCACTTCTTTCCCAGTGCCTCCCAATACATCCCAGTTCCGTCCCATTACATCCCAGTACATCCCAGTTCCCTCCCAGTACGTCCCAGTTCCCTCCCAGTACATCCCAGGTCCCTCCCAGTACTGGGAGGGAACTGGGATGTACTGGGATGTAGTGGGAGGGAACTGGGAGTGAACTGGTATGTAGTAGGATGTACTGGGTGGGAACTGTGAAGTACTGGGATGTACTGGGAGTGAACTGGGAGGGAACTGGTATGTAGTAGGATGTACTGGGTGGGAACTGTGAAGTACTGGGATGTACTGGGAGTGAACTGGGAGGGAACTGGTATGTAGTAGGATGTACTGGGTGGGAACTGGGATGTACCAGGATGTACTGGGATGTACTGGGAGGGAACTGGTATGTACTGGGAAGGAACAGGGAGGTAACTGGGATGTACTGGTAGGGAACTGGGATGTACTGGGAGGGAACTGGGACGTACTGTGAGGACACTGGGATGTACTGGTATGTACTGGGAGGGAAGTGTTATGTACTGAGGGGAACTGGGACGTACTGGGATGTACTGGGAGGGAACTGTGAAGTACTGGGATGTACTGGGAGTGAACTGGGAGGGAACTGGTATGTAGTAGGATGTACTGGGTGGGAACTGGGATGTACCAGGATGTACTGGGATGTAGTGGGAGGGAACTGGTATGTACTGGGAGGGAACTGGGATGTACTGGGATGTAGTGGGAGGGAACTGGGAGGGAACTGGGATGTACTGGGAGGGAACTGGGATGTACTGGGACATACTGGCAGGGAACTGGGATGTACTGGGAGGGGATTGGGACGGACTGGGAGGGAACTGGGATGTACTGGGCTGCACTGGTAGGGAACTGGGATGTACTGGGAGGAAACTGGAATGTCCCAATTGACACCCACTTCCCTCCCAATGCCTCCCAGTATATCCCAGTTTCCTCCCAGTATATCCCAGTTTCCTCCCAGTACATCCCAGTAAATCCCAGCTCGCTGCCAGTACATGCCAATACATCGCTGTACATTCCAGTTCTGTTCCTGTACATCCCAATACATCCCCGTTCCATGCCAGTACATCCCAGTTCCCTACCAGTTCATCCCCGTACATCCCAATTCCCTCCCGGTTCACTACCACTTCTTTCCCAGTGCCTCCCAATACATCCCAGTTCCGTCCCCTTACATCCCAGTACATCCCAGTTCCCTCCCAGTACATCCCAGTTCCCTC
The DNA here is from genome assembly GCF_949628215.1 of Phalacrocorax aristotelis. NCBI lineage: Eukaryota > Metazoa > Chordata > Aves > Suliformes > Phalacrocoracidae > Phalacrocorax > Phalacrocorax aristotelis. The sequence goes on from NW_027441368.1 coordinate 752,343, forward strand.
CCAGTACATCCCAGTTCCCTCCCAGTACTGGGAGGGACCTGGGATGTACTGGGAGGCACTACAATGTGCGGGGATGCCCTGGGATGTACTGTGGAGGAACTAGGATGTACAGGCTTGTACTGGGTTGTACCGGGTGGAACTGGCAGGGATTTGGGATGTACCAGGATCTACTGGGATGTACTGGGAGGTAACTGTTATGTACTGGGAAGGAACAGGGAGGGAACTGGGATGTACTGGTAGGGAACTGGGATGTACTGGGAGGGAACTGGGACTTACTGTGAGGACACTGGGATGTACTGGTATGTACTGGGAGGGAACTGTGAAGTACTGGGATGTGCTGGGAGGGAACTGGGAGGGAACTGGTATGTAGTAGGATGTACTGGGTGGGAACTGGGATGTACCGGGAGGGAACTGGGATGTACTGGGAGGGAACTGGTATGTACTGGGAGGGAACTGGGATGTACTGGGACGTACTGGCAGGGAACTGGGATGTACTGGGAGGGGATTGGGACGGACTGGGAGGGAACTGGGATGTACTGGGCTGCACTGGTAGGGAACTGGGATGTACTGGGAGGAAACTGGAATGTCCCAGTTGACACCCACTTCCCTCCCAATGCCTCCCAGTATATCCCAGTTTCCTCCCAGTATATCCCAGTTTCCTCCCAGTACATCCCAGTAAATCCCAGCTCGCTCCCAGTACATGCCAATACATCGCTGTACATTCCAGTTCTGTTCCTGTACATCCCAATACATCCCCGTTCCATGCCAGTACATCCCAGTTCCCTACCAGTTCATCCCCGTACATCCCAGTTCCCTCCCGGTTCACTACCACTTCTTTCCCAGTGCCTCCCAATACATCCCAGTTCCGTCCCATTACATCCCAGTACATCCCAGTTCCCTCCCAGTACATCCCAGGTCCCTCCCAGTACTGGGAGGGAACTGGGATGTACTGGGATGTAGTGGGAGGGAACTGGGAGGGAACTGGTATGTAGTAGGATGTACTGGGTGGGAACTGTGAAGTACTGGGATGTACTGGGAGTGAACTGGGAGGGAACTGGTATGTAGTAGGATGTACTGGGTGGGAACTGGGATGTACCAGGATGTACTGGGATGTACTGGGAGGGAACTGGTATGTACTGGGAGGGAACTGGGATGTACTGGGACATACTGGCAGGGAACTGGGATGTACTGGGAGGGGATTGGGATGGACTGGGAGGGAACTGGGATGTACTGGGCTGCACTGGTAGGGAACTGGGATGTACTGGGAGGAAACTGGAATGTCCCAGTTGACACCCACTTCCCTCCCAATGCCTCCCAGTATATCCCAGTTTCCTCCCAGTATATCCCAGTTTCCTCCCAGTACATCCCAGTAAATCCCAGTTCGCTCCCAGTACATCCCAGTACATCGCAGTACATTCCAGTTCCGTTCCTGTACATCCCAATACATCCCCGTTCCATGCCAGTACATCCCAGTTCCCTACCAGTTCATCCCCGTACATCCCAATTCCCTCCCGGTTCACTACCACTTCTTTCCCAGTGCCTCCCAATACATCCCAGTTCCGTCCCATTACATCCCAGTACATCCCAGTTCCCTCCCAGTACGTCCCAGTTCCCTCCCAGTACATCCCAGGTCCCTCCCAGAACTGGGATGTACTGGGATGTAGTGGGAGAGAACTGGGAGGGAACTGGGATGTACTGGGAGGGAACTGGGATGTACTGGGACATACTGGCAGGGAACTGGGATGTACTGGGAGGGGATTGGGACGGACTGGGAGGGAACTGGGATGTACTGGTAGGGAACTGGGATGTACTGGGAGGAAACTGGAATGTCCCAGTTGACACCCACTTCCCTCCCAATGCCTCCCAGTATATCCCAGTTTCCTCCCAGTATATCCCAGTTTCCTCCCAGTACATCCCAGTAAATCCCAGCTCGCTGCCAGTACATGCCAATACATCGCTGTACATTCCAGTTCTGTTCCTGTACATCCCAATACATCCCCGTTCCATGCCTGTACATCCCAGTTCCCTACCAGTTCATCCCCGTACATCCCAATTCCCTCCCGGTTCACTACCACTTCTTTCCCAGTGCCTCCCAATACATCCCAGTTCCGTCCCATTACATCCCAGTACATCCCAGTTCCCTCCCAGTACGTCCCAGTTCCCTCCCTGTACATCCCAGTTCCCTCCCAGTACTGGGAGGGAACTGGGATGTACTGGGAGGCACTACAATGTGCGGGGATGCCCTGGGATGTACTGTGGAGGAACTAGGAAGTACAGGCTTGTACTCGGTTGTACCGGGTGGAACTGGCAGGGATTTGGGATGTACCAGGATCTACTGGGATGTACTGGGATGTACTGGGAGATAACTGTTGTGTACTGGGAGTGAACTGGGAGAGAACTGGGATGTACTGGGAGGGAACTGGGATGTACTGTGAGGACACTGGGATGTACTGGTATGTACTGGGAGGGAAGTGTTATGTACTGAGGGGAACAGGGACGTACTGGGATGTACTGGGAGGGAACTGGGACGTACTGTGAGGACACTGGGATGTACTGGTATGTACTGGGAGGGAAGTGTTATGTACTGAGGGGAACTGGGACGTACTGGGACGTGCTGGGAGGGAACTATGAAGTATTGGGATGTACTTAGAGGGAACTGGGATGTACTGGGAGGGAACTGGGAGGGAACTGGGAGGGAACTGTGAAGTACTGGGATGTACTGGGAGGGAACTGGTATGTACTGGGAGGGAACTGGGATGTACTGGGTGGAAAGTGTTGGGAATTGGGATTTACTGGGAGGGAACTGGGATGGACTGGGAGGGAACTGGGATGTAGTGGGACATACTGGGAGGGAACTGGGATGTACTGGGGTGTACTGGGAGGGAACTGTTATGTACCGAGGGGGAACTGGGATGTACTGGGAGTGAACTGTGAAGTACTGGGATGTACTTAGAGGGAAGTGGGAGGGAACTTGGATGTAGTGGGAGGGACCTGGGGTGTACTTGGAGGAAAGTGGCATGTACTGGGATGTACTGGAATGGAACTGGGAGTGAACTGTGTGTGAACTGTGAGGGAACTGGGATTTACTGTGAGGGAACTGGGATGTACTGGGATGTACTGGGACGGACTGGGAGGGAACTGGGATGTACTGGGAGGGATCTGGGATGTACTGGGCTGCACTGGTAGGGAGCTGGGATGTACTGGGAGGAAACTGGAATGTCCCAGTTGACACCCACTTCCCTCCCAGTATATCCCAGTTTCCTCCCAGTACATCCCAGTAAATCCCAGTTTGCTCCCAGTACATCCCAGTACATCGCAGTACATTCCAGTTCCGTTCCTGTACATCCCAATACATCCCCGTTCCATGCCAGTACATCCCAGTTCCCTACCAGTTCATCCCCGTACATCCCAATTCCCTCCCGGTTCACTACCACTTCTTTCCCAGTGCCTCCCAATACATCCCAGTTCCGTCCCATTACATCCCAGTACATCCCAGGTCCCTCCCAGTACTGGGAGGGAACTGGGATGTACTGGGAGGCACTACAATGTGCGGGGATGCCCTGGGATGTACTGTGGAGGAACTAGGATGTACAGGCTTGTACTGGGTTGTACCGGGTGGAACTGGCAGGGATTTGGGATGTACCAGGATCTACTGGGATGTACTGGGAGGTAACTGTTATGTACTGGGAAGGAACAGGGAGGGAACTGGGATGTACTGGTAGGGAACTGGGATGTACTGGGAGGGAACTGGGACGTACTGTGAGGACACTGGGATGTACTGGTATGTACTGGGAGGGAAGTGTTATGTACAGAGGGGAACTGGGACGTACTGGGATGTACTGGGAGGGAACTGTGAAGTACTGGGATGTACTGGGAGGGAACTGGGAGGGAACTGGTATGTAGTAGGATGTACTGGGTGGGAACTGGGATGTACTGGGAGGGGATTGGGACGGACTGGGAGGGAACTGGGATGTACTGGGCTGCACTGGTGGGGAACTGGGATGTACTGGGAGGAAACTGGAATGTCCCAGTTGACACCCACTTCCCTCCCAATGCCTCCCAGTATATCCCAGTTTCCTCCCAGTATATCCCAGTTTCCTCCCAGTACATCCCAGTAAATCCCAGCTCGCTCCCAGTACATCCCAGTACATCGCAGTACATTCCAGTTCCGTTCCTGTACATCCCAATACATCCCCGTTCCATGCCAGTACATCCCAGTTCCCTACCAGTTCATCCCCGTACATCCCAATTCCCTCCCGGTTCACTACCACTTCTTTCCCAGTGCCTCCCAATACATCCCAGTTCTGTCCCATTACATCCCAGTACATCCCAGTTCCCTCCCAGTACATCCCAGTTCCCTCCCAGTACATCCCAGGTCCCTCCCAGTACTGGGAGGGAACTGGGATGTACTGGGATGTAGTGGGAGGGAACTGGGAGGGAACTGGTATGTAGTAGGATGTACTGGGTGGGAACTGTGAAGTACTGGGATGTACTGGGAGTGAACTGGGAGGGAACTGGTATGTAGTAGGATGTACTGGGTGGGAACTGGGATGTACCAGGATGTACTGGGATGTACTGGGAGGGAACTGGTATGTACTGGGAGGGAACTGGGATGTACTGGGACATACTGGCAGGGAACTGGGATGTACTGGGAGGGGATTGGGATGGACTGGGAGGGAACTGGGATGTACTGGGCTGCACTGGTAGGGAACTGGGATGTACTGGGAGGAAACTGGAATGTCCCAGTTGACACCCACTTCCCTCCCAATGCCTCCCAGTATATCCCAGTTTCCTCCCAGTATATCCCAGTTTCCTCCCAGTACATCCCAGTAAATCCCAGCTCGCTCCCAGTACATCCCAGTACATCGCAGTACATTCCAGTTCCGTTCCTGTACATCCCAATACATCCCCGTTCCATGCCAGTACATCCCAGTTCCCTACCAGTTCATCCCCGTACATCCCAATTCCCTCCCGGTTCACTACCACTTCTTTCCCAGTGCCTCCCAATACATCCCAGTTCCGTCCCATTACATCCCAGTACATCCCAGTTCCCTCCCAGTACGTCCCAGTTCCCTCCCAGTACATCCCAGGTCCCTCCCAGAACTGGGAGGGAACTGGGATGTACTGGGATGTAGTGGGAGAGAACTGGGAGGGAACTGGGATGTACTGGGAGGGAACTGGGATGTACTGGGAGGGAACTGGGATGTACTGGGACATACTGGCAGGGAACTGGGATGTACTGGGAGGGGATTGGGACGGACTGGGAGGGAACTGGGATGTACTGGGCTGCACTGGTAGGGAACTGGGATGTACTGGGAGGAAACTGGAATGTCCCAGTTGACACCCACTTCCCTCCCAATGCCTCCCAGTATATCCCAGTTTCCTCCCAGTATATCCCAGTTTCCTCCCAGTACATCCCAGTAAATCCCAGCTCGCTGCCAGTACATGCCAATACATCGCTGTACATTCCAGTTCTGTTCCTGTACATCCCAATACATCCCCGTTCCATGCCAGTACATCCCAGTTCCCTACCAGTTCATCCCCGTACATCCCAATTCCCTCCCGGTTCACTACCACTTCTTTCCCAGTGCCTCCCAATACATCCCAGTTCCGTCCCCTTACATCCCAGTACATCCCAGTTCCCTCCCAGTACATCCCAGGTCCCTCCCAGTACATCCCAGTTCCCTCCCAGTACTGGGAGGGACCTGGGATGTACTGGGAGGCACTACAATGTGCGGGGATGCCCTGGGATGTACTGTGGAGGAACTAGGATGTACAGGCTTGTACTGGGTTGTACCGGGTGGAACTGGCAGGGATTTGGGATGTACCAGGATCTACTGGGATGTACTGGGAGGTAACTGTTATGTACTGGGAAGGAACAGGGAGGTAACTGGGATGTACTGGTAGGGAACTGGGATGTACTGGGAGGGAACTGGGACTTACTGTGAGGACACTGGGATGTACTGGTATGTACTGGGAGGGAACTGTGAAGTACTGGGATGTACTGGGAGGGAACTGGGAGGGAACTGGTATGTAGTAGGATGTACTGGGTGGGAACTGGGATGTACCGGGATGTACTGGGATGTACTGGGAGGGAACTGGTATGTACTGGGAGGGGATTGGGATGTACTGGGACATACTGGCAGGGAACTGGGATGTACTGGGAGGGGATTGGGACGGACTGGGAGGGAACTGGGATGTACTGGGCTGCACTGGTAGGGAACTGGGATGTACTGGGAGGAAACTGGAATGTCCCAGTTGACACCCACTTCCCTCCCAATGCCTCCCAGTATATCCCAGTTTCCTCCCAGTATATCCCAGTTTCCTCCCAGTACATCCCAGTAAATCCCAGCTCGCTCCCAGTACATGCCAATACATCGCTGTACATTCCAGTTCTGTTCCTGTACATCCCAATACATCCCCGTTCCATGCCAGTACATCCCAGTTCCCTACCAGTTCATCCCCGTACATCCCAGTTCCCTCCCGGTTCACTACCACTTCTTTCCCAGTGCCTCCCAATACATCCCAGTTCCGTCCCATTACATCCCAGTACATCCCAGTTCCCTCCCAGTACATCCCAGTTCCCTCCCAGTACATCCCAGGTCCCTCCCAGTACTGGGAGGGAACTGGGATGTACTGGGATGTAGTGGGAGGGAACTGGGAGGGAACTGGTATGTAGTAGGATGTACTGGGTGGGAACTGTGAAGTACTGGGATGTACTGGGAGTGAACTGGGAGGGAACTGGTATGTAGTAGGATGTACTGGGTGGGAACTGGGATGTACTGGGAGGGAACTGGGATGTACTGGGAGGGAACTGGTATGTACTGGGAGGGAACTGGGATGTACTGGGACATACTGGCAGGGAACTGGGATGTACTGGGAGGGGATTGGGATGGACTGGGAGGGAACTGGGATGTACTGGGCTGCACTGGTAGGGAACTGGGATGTACTGGGAGGAAACTGGAATGTCCCAGTTGACACCCACTTCCCTCCCAATGCCTCCCAGTATATCCCAGTTTCCTCCCAGTATATCCCAGTTTCCTCCCAGTACATCCCAGTAAATCCCAGTTCGCTCCCAGTACATCCCAGTACATCGCAGTACATTCCAGTTCCGTTCCTGTACATCCCAATACATCCCCGTTCCATGCCAGTACATCCCAGTTCCCTACCAGTTCATCCCCGTACATCCCAATTCCCTCCCGGTTCACTACCACTTCTTTCCCAGTGCCTCCCAATACATCCCAGTTCCGTCCCATTACATCCCAGTACATCCCAGTTCCCTCCCAGTACGTCCCAGTTCCCTCCCAGTACATCCCAGGTCCCTCCCAGTACTGGGAGGGAACTGGGATGTACTGGGATGTAGTGGGAGAGAACTGGGAGGGAACTGGGATGTACTGGGAGGGAACTGGGATGTACTGGGAGGGAACTGGGATGTACTGGGACATACTGGCAGGGAACTGGGATGTACTGGGAGGGGATTGGGACGGACTGGGAGGGAACTGGGATGTACTGGGCTGCACTGGTAGGGAACTGGGATGTACTGGGAGGAAACTGGAATGTCCCAGTTGACACCCACTTCCCTCCCAATGCCTCCCAGTATATCCCAGTTTCCTCCCAGTATATCCCAGTTTCCTCCCAGTACATCCCAGTAAATCCCAGCTCGCTGCCAGTACATGCCAATACATCGCTGTACATTCCAGTTCTGTTCCTGTACATCCCAATACATCCCCGTTCCATGCCAGTACATCCCAGTTCCCTACCAGTTCATCCCCGTACATCCCAATTCCCTCCCGGTTCACTACCACTTCTTTCCCAGTGCCTCCCAATACATCCCAGTTCCGTCCCATTACATCCCAGTACGTCCCAGTTCCCTCCCAGTACATCCCAGGTCCCTCCCAGTACTGGGAGGGACCTGGGATGTACTGGGAGGCACTACAATGTGCGGGGATGCCCTGGGATGTACTGTGGAGGAACTAGGATGTACAGGCTTGTACTGGGTTGTACCGGGTGGAACTGGCAGGGATTTGGGATGTACCAGGATCTACTGGGATGTACTGGGATGTACTGGAAGATAACTGTTGTGTACTGGGAGTGAACTGGGAGAGAACTGGGATGTACTGGGAGGGAACTGGGACGTACTGTGAGGACACTGGGATGTACTGGTATGTACTGGGAGGGAAGTGTTATGTACTGAGGGGAACTGGGACGTACTGGGATGTACTGGGAGGGAACTGTGAAGTACTGGGATGTACTGGGAGGGAACTGGGAGGGAACTGGTATGTAGTAGGATGTACTGGGTGGGAACTGGGATGTACCAGGATGTACTGGGATCTACTGGGAATGGAACTGGTATGTACTGGGAGGGAACTGGGATGTACTGGGATGTAGTGGGAGGGAACTGGGAGGGAACTGGTATGTAGTAGGATGTACTGGGTGGGAACTGTGAAGTACTGGGATGTACTGGGAGTGAACTGGGAGGGAACTGGTATGTAGTAGGATGTACTGGGTGGGAACTGGGATGTACTGGGAGGGAACTGGGATGTACTGGGAGGGAACTGGTATGTACTGGGAGGGAACTGGGATGTACTGGGACATACTGGCAGGGAACTGGGATGTACTGGGAGGGGATTGGGATGGACTGGGAGGGAACTGGGATGTACTGGGCTGCACTGGTAGGGAACTGGGATGTACTGGGAGGAAACTGGAATGTCCCAGTTGACACCCACTTCCCTCCCAATGCCTCCCAGTATATCCCAGTTTCCTCCCAGTATATCCCAGTTTCCTCCCAGTACATCCCAGTAAATCCCAGTTCGCTCCCAGTACATCCCAGTACATCGCAGTACATTCCAGTTCCGTTCCTGTACATCCCAATACATCCCCGTTCCATGCCAGTACATCCCAGTTCCCTACCAGTTCATCCCCGTACATCCCAATTCCCTCCCGGTTCACTACCACTTCTTTCCCAGTGCCTCCCAATACATCCCAGTTCCGTCCCATTACATCCCAGTACATCCCAGTTCCCTCCCAGTACGTCCCAGTTCCCTCCCAGTACATCCCAGGTCCCTCCCAGTACTGGGAGGGAACTGGGATGTACTGGGATGTAGTGGGAGAGAACTGGGAGGGAACTGGGATGTACTGGGAGGGAACTGGGATGTACTGGGAGGGAACTGGGATGTACTGGGACATACTGGCAGGGAACTGGGATGTACTGGGAGGGGATTGGGACGGACTGGGAGGGAACTGGGATGTACTGGGCTGCACTGGTAGGGAACTGGGATGTACTGGGAGGAAACTGGAATGTCCCAGTTGACACCCACTTCCCTCCCAATGCCTCCCAGTATATCCCAGTTTCCTCCCAGTATATCCCAGTTTCCTCCCAGTACATCCCAGTAAATCCCAGCTCGCTGCCAGTACATGCCAATACATCGCTGTACATTCCAGTTCTGTTCCTGTACATCCCAATACATCCCCGTTCCATGCCAGTACATCCCAGTTCCCTACCAGTTCATCCCCGTACATCCCAATTCCCTCCCGGTTCACTACCACTTCTTTCCCAGTGCCTCCCAATACATCCCAGTTCCGTCCCATTACATCCCAGTACGTCCCAGTTCCCTCCCAGTACATCCCAGGTCCCTCCCAGTACTGGGAGGGACCTGGGATGTACTGGGAGGCACTACAATGTGCGGGGATGCCCTGGGATGTACTGTGGAGGAACTAGGATGTACAGGCTTGTACTGGGTTGTACCGGGTGGAACTGGCAGGGATTTGGGATGTACCAGGATCTACTGGGATGTACTGGGATGTACTGGAAGATAACTGTTGTGTACTGGGAGTGAACTGGGAGAGAACTGGGATGTACTGGGAGGGAACTGGGACGTACTGTGAGGACACTGGGATGTACTGGTATGTACTGGGAGGGAAGTGTTATGTACTGAGGGGAACTGGGACGTACTGGGATGTACTGGGAGGGAACTGTGAAGTACTGGGATGTACTGGGAGGGAACTGGGAGGGAACTGGTATGTAGTAGGATGTACTGGGTGGGAACTGGGATGTACCAGGATGTACTGGGATCTACTGGGAATGGAACTGGTATGTACTGGGAGGGAACTGGGATGTACTGGGATGTAGTGGGAGGGAACTGGGAGGGAACTGGTATGTAGTAGGATGTACTGGGTGGGAACTGTGAAGTACTGGGATGTACTGGGAGTGAACTGGGAGGGAACTGGTATGTAGTAGGATGTACTGGGTGGGAACTGGGATGTACTGGGAGGGAACTGGGATGTACTGGGAGGGAACTGGTATGTACTGGGAGGGAACTGGGATGTACTGGGACATACTGGCAGGGAACTGGGATGTACTGGGAGGGGATTGGGATGGACTGGGAGGGAACTGGGATGTACTGGGCTGCACTGGTAGGGAACTGGGATGTACTGGGAGGAAACTGGAATGTCCCAGTTGACACCCACTTCCCTCCCAATGCCTCCCAGTATATCCCAGTTTCCTCCCAGTATATCCCAGTTTCCTCCCAGTACATCCCAGTAAATCCCAGTTCGCTCCCAGTACATCCCAGTACATCGCAGTACATTCCTGTTCCGTTCCTGTCCATCCCAATACATCCCCGTTCCATGCCAGTACATCCCAGTTCCCTACCAGTTCATCCCCGTACATCCCAATTCCCTCCCGGTTCACTACCACTTCTTTCCCAGTGCCTCCCAATACATCCCAGTTCCGTCCCATTACATCCCAGTACATCCCAGTTCCCTCCCAGTACGTCCCAGTTCCCTCCCAGTACATCCCAGGTCCCTCCCAGTACTGGGAGGGAACTGGGATGTACTGGGATGTAGTGGGAGAGAACTGGGAGGGAACTGGGATGTACTGGGAGGGAACTGGGATGTACTGGGAGGGAACTGGGATGTACTGGGACATACTGGCAGGGAACTGGGATGTACTGGGAGGGGATTGGGACGGACTGGGAGGGAACTGGGATGTACTGGGCTGCACTGGTAGGGAACTGGGATGTACTGGGAGGAAACTGGAATGTCCCAGTTGACACCCACTTCCCTCCCAATGCCTCCCAGTATATCCCAGTTTCCTCCCAGTATATCCCAGTTTCCTCCCAGTACATCCCAGTAAATCCCAGCTCGCTGCCAGTACATGCCAATACATCGCTGTACATTCCAGTTCTGTTCCTGTACATCCCAATACATCCCCGTTCCATGCCAGTACATCCCAGTTCCCTACCAGTTCATCCCCGTACATCCCAATTCCCTCCCGGTTCACTACCACTTCTTTCCCAGTGCCTCCCAATACATCCCAGTTCCGTCCCATTACATCCCAGTACGTCCCAGTTCCCTCCCAGTACATCCCAGGTCCCTCCCAGTACTGGGAGGGACCTGGGATGTACTGGGAGGCACTACAATGTGCGGGGATGCCCTGGGATGTACTGTGGAGGAACTAGGATGTACAGGCTTGTACTGGGTTGTACCGGGTGGAACTGGCAGGGATTTGGGATGTACCAGGATCTACTGGGATGTACTGGGATGTACTGGAAGATAACTGTTGTGTACTGGGAGTGAACTGGGAGAGAACTGGGATGTACTGGGAGGGAACTGGGACGTACTGTGAGGACACTGGGATGTACTGGTATGTACTGGGAGGGAAGTGTTATGTACTGAGGGGAACTGGGACGTACTGGGATGTACTGGGAGGGAACTGTGAAGTACTGGGATGTACTGGGAGGGAACTGGGAGGGAACTGGTATGTAGTAGGATGTACTGGGTGGGAACTGGGATGTACCAGGATGTACTGGGATCTACTGGGAATGGAACTGGTATGTACTGGGAGGGAACTGGGATGTACTGGGATGTAGTGGGAGGGAACTGGGAGGGAACTGGTATGTAGTAGGATGTACTGGGTGGGAACTGTGAAGTACTGGGATGTACTGGGAGTGAACTGGGAGGGAACTGGTATGTAGTAGGATGTACTGGGTGGGAACTGGGATGTACCAGGATGTACTGGGATGTACTGGGAGGGAACTGGTATGTACTGGGAGGGAACTGGGATGTACTGGGACATACTGGCAGGGAACTGGGATGTACTGGGAGGGGATTGGGATGGACTGGGAGGGAACTGGGATGTACTGGGCTGCACTGGTAGGGAACTGGGATGTACTGGGAGGAAACTGGAATGTCCCAGTTGACACCCACTTCCCTCCCAATGCCTCCCAGTATATCCCAGTTTCCTCCCAGTATATCCCAGTTTCCTCCCAGTACATCCCAGTAAATCCCAGTTCGCTCCCAGTACATCCCAGTACATCGCAGTACATTCCAGTTCCGTTCCTGTACATCCCAATACATCCCCGTTCCATGCCAGTACATCCCAGTTCCCTACCAGTTCATCCCCGTACATCCCAATTCCCTCCCGGTTCACTACCACTTCTTTCCCAGTGCCTCCCAATACATCCCAGTTCCGTCCCATTACATCCCAGTACATCCCAGTTCCCTCCCAGTACGTCCCAGTTCCCTCCCAGTACGTCCCAGGTCCCTCCCAGTACTGGGAGGGAACTGGGATGTACTGGGATGTAGTGGGAGGGAACTGGGAGGGAACTGTGAAGTACTGGGACGTACTTAGAGGGAACTGGGATGTACTGGGAGGGAACTGGGATGTACTGGGTGGAAAGTGTTGGGAATTGGGATTTACTGGGAGGGAACTGGGATGGACTGGGAGGGAACTGGGATGTAGTGGGACATACTGGGAGGGAACTGGGATGTACTGGGGTGTACTGGGAGGGAACTGTTATGTACCGAGGGGGAACTGGGATGTACTGGGAGTGAACTGTGAAGTACTGGGATGTACTTAGAGGGAAGTGGGAGGGAACTTGGATGTAGTGGGAGGGAACTGGGGTTTACTTGGAGGAAAGTGGCATGTACTGGGATGTACTGGAATGGAACTGGGAGTGAACTGTGTGTGAACTGTGAGGGAACTGGGATGTACTGTGAGGGAACTGGGATGTACTGGGATGTACTGGGACGGACTGGGAGGGAACTGGGATGTACTGGGAGGGATCTGGGATGTACTGGGCTGCACTGGTAGGGAGCTGGGATGTACTGGGAGGAAACTGGAATGTCCCAGTTGACACCCACTTCCCTCCCAGTATATCCCAGTTTCCTCCCAGTACATCCCAGTAAATCCCAGTTTGCTCCCAGTACATCCCAGTACATCGCAGTACATTCCAGTTCCGTTCCTGTACATCCCAATACATCCCCGTTCCATGCCAGTACATCCCAGTTTCCTACCAGTTCATCCCCGTACATCCCAGTTCCCTCCCGGTTCACTACCACTTCTTTCCCAGTGCCTCCCAATACATCCCAGTTCCGTCCCATTACATCTCAGTACATCCCAGTTCCCTCCCAGTACGTCCCAGTTCCCTCCCAGTACATCCCAGTTCCCTCCCAGTACATCCCAGTTCCCTCCCAGTAAATCCCAGTTCCCTCACAGTACATACCAGTTCCCTCACAGTACATCCCAGTACATCCCAGTTCCCACCCAGTACATCCTACTACATACCAGTTCCCTCCCAGTTCAATCCCAGTACATCCCAGTACGTCCCAGTTCCCCTCAGTACATAACACTTCCCTCCCAGTACATAACAGTACATCCCAGTGTCCTCACAGTACGTCCCAGTTCCCTCCCAGTACATCCCAGTTCCCTACCAGTACATACCAGTTCCCTACCAGTACATACCAGTTCCCTCCCTGTTCCTTCCCAGTACATAACAGTTACCTCCCAGTACATCCCAGTAGATCCTGGTATATCCCAAATCCCTGCCAGTTCCACCCGGTACAACCCAGTACAAGCCTGTACATCCTAGTTCCTCCACAGTACATCCCAGGGCATCCCCGCACATTGTAGTGCCTCCCAGTACATCCCAGCTCCCTCCCAGTACTGGGAGGGACCTAGGATTAACGGGGAGGGACCTGGGATGTACTGGGAGGGACCTGGGATGTACTGGGATGTAATGGGACGGAACTGGGATGTATTGGGAGGCACTGGGAAAGAAGTGGTAGTGAACCGGGAGGGAATTGGGATGTACGGGGATGAACTGGTAGGGAACTGGGATGTACTGGCATGGAACGGGGATGTATTGGGATGTACAGGCACGGAACTGGAATGTACTGCGATGTACTGGGATGTACTGGGAGCAAACTGGGATTTACTGGGATGTACTGGGAGGAGACTGGGATATACTGGGAGGCACTGGGAGGGAAGTGGGTGTCAACTGGGACATTCCTGATTCCTCCCAGTACATCCCAGTTCCCTACCAGTGCAGCCCAGTACATCCAGATCCCTCCCAGTCTGTCCCAGTACATCCCAGTACATCCCAGTTCCCTCACAGTACATCCCAGTTCCCTCACAGTTCACACACAGTTCACTCCCAGTTCCATTCCAGTACAGCCCAGTACATGCCACTTTCCTCCAAGTAAATCCCAGTTCTCATCCCACTACATCCAAGTTCCTCCCACTTCCTCTAAGTACATCCCAGTACTTCAAAGTTCACTCCCAGTACATCCCAGTTCCCCCTCGGTACATAACAGTCCCCTCCCAGTACACCCAGTACATCCCAGTTCCCTCCCAGTATGTCCCACTACATCCCAGTTCGCTCCCAGTCCATCCCAGTTCCCTCCCAGTAAATCCCAATTCCCAACACTTTCCACCCAGTACATCCCAGTTCCCTCCCAGTACATCCCAGTACCCTCTAAGTACATCCCAGTACTTCACAGTTCCCTCCCAGTACATCCCGGTACATCCCAAATCCCTGCTAGTTCCACCCGGTACAACCCAGTACAAGCCTGTACACCCTACTTCCTCCACGGTACATCCCAGGACATCCCAGCACATTGTAGTGCCTCCCAGTACACCCCAGTTCCCTCCCAGTACACCCCATTACATTCCAGTGCCCTCCCAGTACATCCCAGTACATCCCAGTTCCCTCCCAGTACATCCCAGTTCCCTCCCAGTACATCCCAGTTCCCTCCCAGTACATCCCAGTTCCCTCCCAGTACATCCCAGTACTTCACAGTTCCCTCCCAGCACATCCCAGTACGTCCCAGTTACCCTCAGTACATAACACTTCCCTCCCAGTACATACCAGTACATCCCAGTTCCCTACCAGTTCCTTCCCAGTACATAACAGTTACCTCCCAGTACATCCCAGTACATCCTGGTACATCCCAAATTCCTGCCAGTTCCACCCAGGTACAACCCCAGTACAAGCCTGTACATCCTAGTTCCTCCACACTACATCCCAGGACATCCCAGGACATTGTAGAGCCTCCCAGTACGTCCCAGTTCCCTCCCAGTACAACCCAGTAGATCCTGGTACGTCCCCGTTCCCCGCACTGTACGTCCCCGTTCCCCGCACTGTACGTCCCCGTTCCCCGCACTGTACTGGGAGGACAACCGAGCCTGCGCAGTGACTGACATAGGGAACGAGCAAGTTTGTACCCATCACTAGACAAGACAATAATGACTATGTATGAGTATGTGAAATTTTCATCTATAAATTGTACGGAAAGGTGCGTGAGGTACGCACGCCAGGAGGAGCGATCCCCCCGTGCATCCGGCGCCGCGAATAAAGAATGCCTGCTCTTTAATACTAAATTGGTGTTGAGGAGTCGTTTCCGATTTTAACGCGTTTTTCGGTAACACAGGGAGTCAGATCAAGAGAGCCAGAGAACAACAAAACACCGACAGGCTACAGGACAGAGCAGGAGGAATAAAAAAAAAAAAAAAAACGGAGCCAGAGCCAGGCAGAGAGAGGCGGAGAAAGAAAAAGGAGCCACAGGCTACAGGACAGAGAGAGGGAGGACTGAAAAGACGGGGAGGCAGGGAGCCACTCAGAGCGAGACGGAGAAAGAAGGTGCGGGGGGGGCGCAAAAAAAAAATAATTTTGCAGCAGGTAAGAAAGAGAGGGGGCCGGGGGAGAGACAGGGAGGGCCCAGGACGCACAAGAGAGGCAACGGGGCCCCAGTGGCCCAGGACTCACCGCGACTCTCGCTCTCAGCGCTGCTGGCACAATTTAGCCGTTCAGATGCTTCTTTCCCCTCCTCTCCTCCCTGCCTCTTCTGCAGCTCCAGACTCTAGGCCGTCCTCCACCTGAAGAGAATACGTGGGTGTCTTACAGCTCTTACCAGATGAGGCTTCCTAGGCACGTAGCCTAGCTCGCTCGTGCACTACACGCCCGTACCCAACTCCGGGTTACGCGTACAGACCCTACGGTGCACGTTGGTGGCCTGGCCCGCTGCGGGCTATGAAGGGGGATCCTTCCTCCCCCACCTGCATGGACAGGCTCTCTCTTGCCTGCGGCAGGAAGGCAGCTGGCAGCCAGAGCACCTTCAGTTTCTTCTTCTTTACCTTTCGTTGGCGTCTCCAGCTTCAGCCGAGGCAGCTCCTGTCCGCAGCCGGGAAGGGCTTTGTCTATCCTTTTCGGCCCTGCGCTGCGAGGACGGCGAGGACGGGCAGAGAGAAGCCACGCGAGCCTGAGACGGCCGCAGGCAACGGCATCCCCGGGGGAAGGACAGACAACCACGTCCTCAGCACGGTCTCTGGGAGAGGGAAAGAAGAAACAGCGACCGTCATTACCGTCGATCGACCCTGGCCAAAGCCTCTCCTTCCGCAGGGGCTTCTGGACACACCGCTCCCTCCCCACGCTACTGCTAAGGGCCCCTGCGCCAAGGGGGAATCCAGTGCGCTTGAGGGACGGCTTGCTGCCTTCACGACAGGGCCTGGGGGCGGCCTAAGGCTATGCAGCACGCTTATGGGGAGGTGCCGGAGCTGGGGGCAGGCGCACGGGGCAAGGGGGGCCAGGGGAGGCTGAGCGGGACCTCCGGTGGGCCGGGGACGCGGCCATCATCTGCGCCCTGGGCACAGGGAAAAGGTCATCGTCCTCCTCCTTTCCCTCTTCCCTTCTGTCAGCTCCCGGGGAACTCACCGCTTCTCGGGAAGCGGCCGCACCCGCAAGCCCCCAGTAATCAACACGAATCCAACCCCAAAAATACACCTCGCGTACCGTACGCGCCACGGCCGCCCGGCACCCGAGCGCCGGAAGACCGCGCCTCCCGCCATGCCCGGCGAACCACGTGACAGGGCCGGCAGCCACTGCGCCAGGAATACAGCTCCCGGCATGCTCTGCGGCACAACCCGGCCGCCCGGCAGCCGCAAGGACTACAGCTCCCGGCATGCTCTGCGGCACAACCCGGCCGCCCGGCAGCCGCAAGGACTACAGCTCCCGGCATGCTCTGCGGCACAACCCGGCCGCCCGGCGGCCGGTTTGATGCGGAGCCACCCAGCATCCCTGCGAGCACAGCTGCAGGCGCAACAGCAGTTACGCAGCCACAACTAGGCACTAAACAAAGGCTTTCCAACACTGGAGGTCTAGAACAGGTAGACATTAGCACAGAAGCACAAGGGGCTCCGTCACCCTGCACAAATCTCCCCGTGCCTACACACGCACACGTTCAGAAGTTAGTTATCAGAAAACGCCCGACTCAGCCATTTGCCACAGTCACGAGACTCACGACATGATAACACGACATGACACACGAGGTGGGCTCAGAGTTTTAAGGCAAGAAATACCTCCCACGCCCCCCCACCCGAGATCTTTCAGGGTCCACACCTGCCATCGCCCCGCACCAAACCTACCCGGCCAAAGGCTTTCAGGTGGCCCGAAACACTGTACACAGAAAATAACCAGGGACAGACCTGCATTGTTCGGAAGCGAACGATGCCCGACCGGGGCTCCTCTGCGGGGCACGGAGCCCCCCGGCCCCGCCCGGAGACACACACCCGCCCCCCGCTGCCCGAACTCACCCACCAGCGCTCTCCGGCCCCCGGACACGGCCGCGCTGCTCTCTCAGGCGGCTGCCGCAGGCGAGGCTCGGGCACCGCCAGGCCTCCAGGCGTCCCGAGGGGCTGCCGGCCACCGCAGGGGATGGCTGCCGGCGGCCGGACCGCCGCGGCGCTCCCCGCCCAGCTCCGAGCAGGCTCCGCCGGCCGCGGGCTTCCCACGCCGGGCCGCAGAGGGGCCCCGGCACCGCACAGGGACGCCTCGCGACCCCGCCGCCACACGCACCGGCCCTTCGGCCTCCACACGCACCGCTCCCGCCCCCGCTCCGACGCGCCGCGCACGCGCCACCGGAAGCCCGAGCCCCGCGGGGCGGCCCTTAAAGGGCGGCCGGAAGGAACGGCCCCCACCGGCCCCGCCACCGCGCCCAGCCGGTGAGCGCCAGCGCCCCCTGCTGGCCGGGCCGCGCTCAGCTCGCGAGGGCGCCGAGGGCCGGGCGGGGCGGGACGCGCCGGCTCGGGGCCAGCGCCTTCTCGGGGCGAGCGGGAAACCCCTGCGGGCCCCGGTCACGGCCGGGCAGAGCCGCGCGCCCTCCGAGAGCTGCTGAACGCGGCTGCCGCTCGTGACACATACCGAGCCGTCTGCGACGGGAGCGGGCAGAGGAGGAAGGGGCCGGCGGCCGCGGCGCCCTGGCCCCAGGCGGGGGGGGGGGGCTGGGGCCCGGGGGGCCGCCCCCCTACTCACAGTTCCCTCACAGTTCCCTCACAGTTCCCTCACAGTTCCCTCACAGTTCCCTCCCAGTTCCTTCCCAGTACATAACAGTTACCTCCCAGTACATCCCAGTACATCCCAGTAGATCCTGGTACATCCCAAATCCCTGCCAGTTCCACCCGGTACAACCCAGTACAAGCCTGTACATCCTAGTTCCTCCACGGTACATCCCAGGGCATCCCCGCACATTGTATTGCCTCCCAGTACATCCCAGGTCCCTCCCAGTACTGGGAGGGAACTGGGATGTACTGGGAGGGAACTGGGATGTACTGGGAGGGACCTGGGATGTACTGGGAGGGAACTGGGATGTACTGGGATGTAATGGGACGGAACTGGGATGTACTGGGAGGCACTGGGAAAGAAGTGGTAGCGAACCGGGAGGGAATTGGGATGTACGGGGATGAACTGGTAGGAAACTGGGATGTACTGGCATGGAACGGGGATGTATTGGGATGTACAGGAACGGAACTGGAATGTACTGCGATGTACTGGGATGTACTGGGAGCAAATTGGAATTTACTGGGATGTACTGGGAGGAAACTGGGATATACTGGGTGGAAACTTGAATATACTGGGAGGCACTGGGAGGGAAGTGGGTATCAACTGGGACATTCCAGTTTCCTCCCAGTACATCCCAGCTCCCTACCAGTACATACCAGTTCCCTCCCACTACATCCCAGTACATCCTGGTACATCCCAGTTCCCACCCAGTACATCCTACCACATACCAGTTCCCTCCCAGTTCACTCCCAGTACATCCCAGTACTTCACAGTTCCATCCCAGTACATCCCAGTACGCACCGGTTCCCCTCTGTACATAACACTTCCCTCCCAGTACATAACAGTACATCCCAGTGTCCTCACAGTACATCCCAGTTCCCTACCAGTACGTCCCAGTTCCCACCCAGTTCACTCCCAATACATAACAGTTACCTCCCAGTACATCCCAGTACATCCCAGTAGATCCTGGTACATCCCAAATCCCTGCTAGTTCCACCCGGTACAACTCAGTACAAGCCTGTACATCCCAGTTCCTCCACAGTACATCCCAGGGCATCCCCGCACATTGTAGTGCCTCCCAGTACATCCCAGTTCCCTCCCAGTACTGGGAGGGAACTGGGATGTACTGGGAGGGAACTGGGACGTACTGGGAGGGACCTGGGATGTACTGGGATGTAATGGGACGGAACTGGGATGTATTGGGAGGCACTGGGAAAGAAGTGGTAGTGACCCGGGAGGGAATTGGGATGTACGGGGATGAACTGGTAGGAAACTGGGATGTACTGGCATGGAACGGGGATGTATTGGGACGTACAGGAACGGAACTGGAATGTACTGCGATGTACTGGGATGTACTGGGAGCGAACTGGGATGTACTGGGAGCGAACTGGGATTTACTGGGATGTACTGGGAGGAAACTGGGATATACTGGGAGGCACTGGGAGGGAAGTGGGTGTCAACTGGGACATTCCAGTTTCCTCCCAGTACATCCCAGTTCCCTACCAGTGCATCCCAGTCCGTCCCAGTTCCCTCCCAATCCGTCCCAGTACATCCCAGTTCCCTCCCAGTTCACTCCCAGTACATAACAGATACCTCCCAGTACAACCCAGTACATCCCAGTAGATCCTGGTACATCCCAAATCCCTGCCAGTTCCACCCGGTACAACCCAGTACAAGCCTGTACATCCTAGTTCCTCCACAGTACATCCCAGGGCATCCCCGCACATTGTAGTGCCTCCCAGTACATCCCAGTTCCCTCCCAGTACTGGGAGGGACCTGGGATGTACTGGGAGGGAACTGGGACGTACTGGGAGGGAACTGGGATGTACTGGGATGTAATGGGACGGAACTGCGATGTATTGGGAGGCACTGGGAAAGAAGTGGTAGTGAACCGGGAGGGAATTGGGATGTACGGGGATGAACTGGTAGGAAACTGGGATGTACTGGCATGGAACGGGGATGTATTGGGATGTACAGGAACAGAACTGGAATGTACAGCAATGTATTGGCATGTACTGGCAGCGAGCTGGGATTTACTGGGATGTACTGGGAGGAAACTGGGATATACTGGGAGGAAACTGGGATATACTGGGAGGCATTGGGAGGGAAGTGGGTGTCAACTGGGACATTCCAGTTTCCTCCCAGTACATCCCAGTTCCCTACCAGTGCAGCCCAGTTCCCTGCCAGTATGTCCCAGTACATCCCAGTTCCCTCCCAGTACATACCAGTTCCCTCCCAGTCTGTCCCAGTACATCCCAGTACATCCCAGTTCCCTCACAGTACATCCCAGTTCCCTCACAGTTCACACACAGTTCACTCCCAGTTCCATTCCAGTACAGCCCAGTACATGCCACTTTCCTCCAAGTAAATCCCAGTTCTCTCCCACTACATCCAAGTTCCCTCCCACTTCCCTCTAAGTACATCCCAGTACTTCAAAGTTCACTCCCAGTACATCCCAGTTCCCCCTCGGTACATAACAGTCCCCTCCCAGTACACCCCAGTACATCCCAGTTCCCTCCCAGTATGTCCCACTACATCCCAGTTCGCTCCCAGTCCATCCCAGTTCCCTCCCAGTAAATCCCAATTCCCAACACTTTCCACCCAGTACATCCCAGTTCCCTCCCAGTACATCCCAGTACCCTCTAAGTACATCCCAGTACTTCACAGTTCCCTCCCAGTACATCCCGGTACATCCCAAATCCCTGCTAGTTCCACCCGGTACAACCCAGTACAAGCCTGTACACCCTACTTCCTCCACGGTACATCCCAGGACATCCCAGCACATTGTAGTGCCTCCCAGTACACCCCAGTTCCCTCCCAGTACACCCCATTACATTCCAGTGCCCTCCCAGTACATCCCAGTACATCCCAGTTCCCTCCCAGTACATCCCAGTTCCCTCCCAGTACATCCCAGTTCCCTCCCAGTACATCCCAGTACTTCACAGTTCCCTCCCAGCACATCCCAGTACGTCCCAGTTACCCTCAGTACATAACACTTCCCTCCCAGTACATACCAGTACATCCCAGTTCCCTACCAGTTCCTTCCCAGTACATAACAGTTACCTCCCAGTACATCCCAGTACATCCTGGTACATCCCAAATTCCTGCCAGTTCCACCCGGTACAACCCAGTACAAGCCTGTACATCCTAGTTCCTCCACACTACATCCCAGGACATCCCAGGACATTGTAGAGCCTCCCAGTACGTCCCAGTTCCCTCCCAGTACAACCCAGTAGATCCTGGTACGTCCCCGTTCCCCGCACTGTACGTCCCCGTTCCCCGCACTGTACGTCCCCGTTCCCCGCACTGTACTGGGAGGACAACCGAGCCTGCGCAGTGACTGACATAGGGAACGAGCAAG
Organism: Phalacrocorax aristotelis; assembly: GCF_949628215.1. Lineage (NCBI taxonomy): Eukaryota > Metazoa > Chordata > Aves > Suliformes > Phalacrocoracidae > Phalacrocorax > Phalacrocorax aristotelis. Next base: position 774,318 of record NW_027441368.1, read on the forward strand.
TTTGTACCCATCACTAGACAAGACAATAATGACTATGTATGAGTATGTGAAATTTTCATCTATAAATTGTACGGGAAAGGTGCGTGAGGTACGCACGCCAGGAGGAGCGATCCCCCGTGCATCCGGCGCCGCGAATAAAGAATGCCTGCTCTTTAATACTAAATTGGTGTTGAGGAGTCGTTTCCGATTTTAACGCGTTTTTCGGTAACACAGGGAGTCAGATCAAGAGAGCCAGAGAACAACAAAACACCGACAGGCTACAGGACAGAGCAGGAGGAATAAAAAAAAAAAAAAAAAACGGAGCCAGAGCCAGGCAGAGAGAGGCGGAGAAAGAAAAAGGAGCCACAGGCTACAGGACAGAGAGAGGGAGGACTGAAAAGACGGGGAGGCAGGGAGCCACTCAGAGCGAGACGGAGAAAGAAGGTGCGGGGGGGGCGCAAAAAAAAATAATTTTGCAGCAGGTAAGGAAAGAGAGGGGGCCGGGGGAGAGACAGGGAGGGCCCAGGACGCACAAGAGAGGCAACGGGGCCCCAGTGGCCCAGGACTCACCGCGACTCTCGCTCTCAGCGCTGCTGGCACAATTTAGCCGTTCAGATGCTTCTTTCCCCTCCTCTCCTCCCTGCCTCTTCTGCAGCTCCAGACTCTAGGCCGTCCTCCACCTGAAGAGAATACGTGGGTGTCTTACAGCTCTTACCAGATGAGGCTTCCTAGGCACGTAGCCTAGCTCGCTCGTGCACTACACGCCCGTACCCAACTCCGGGTTACGCGTACAGACCCTACGGTGCACGTTGGTGGCCTGGCCCGCTGCGGGCTATGAAGGGGGATCCTTCCTCCCCCACCTGCATGGACAGGCTCTCTCTTGCCTGCGGCAGGAAGGCAGCTGGCAGCCAGAGCACCTTCAGTTTCTTCTTCTTTACCTTTCGTTGGCGTCTCCAGCTTCAGCCGAGGCAGCTCCTGTCCGCAGCCGGGAAGGGTTTTGTCTATCCCTTTTCGGCCCTGCGCTGCGAGGACGGCGAGGACGGGCAGAGAGAAGCCACGCGAGCCTGAGACGGCCGCAGGCAACGGCATCCCCGGGGGAAGGACAGACAACCACGTCCTCAGCACGGTCTCTGGGAGAGGGAAAGAAGAAACAGCGACCGTCATTACCGTCGATCGACCCTGGCCAAAGCCTCTCCTTCCGCAGGGGCTTCTGGACACACCGCTCCCTCCCCACGCTACTGCTAAGGGCCCCTGCGCCAAGGGGGAATCCAGTGCGCTTGAGGGACGGCTTGCTGCCTTCACGACAGGGCCTGGGGGCGGCCTAAGGCTATGCAGCACGCTTATGGGGAGGTGCCGGAGCTGGGGGCAGGCGCACGGGGCAAGGGGGGCCAGGGGAGGCTGAGCGGGACCTCCGGTGGGCCGGGGACGCGGCCATCATCTGCGCCCTGGGCACAGGGAAAAGGTCATCGTCCTCCTCCTTTCCCTCTTCCCTTCTGTCAGCTCCCGGGGAACTCACCGCTTCTCGGGAAGCGGCCGCACCCGCAAGCCCCCAGTAATCAACACGAAGCCAACCCCAAAAATACACCTCGCGTACCGTACGCGCCACGGCCGCCCGGCACCCGAGCGCCGGAAGACCGCGCCTCCCGCCATGCCCGGCGAACCACGTGACAGGGCCGGCAGCCACTGCGCCAGGAATACAGCTCCCGGCATGCTCTGCGGCACAACCCGGCCGCCCGGCAGCCGCAAGGACTACAGCTCCCGGCATGCTCTGCGGCACAACCCGGCCGCCCGGCAGCCGCAAGGACTACAGCTCCCGGCATGCTCTGCGGCACAACCCGGCCGCCCGGCGGCCGGTTTGATGCGGAGCCACCCAGCATCCCTGCGAGCACAGCTGCAGGCGCAACAGCAGTTACGCAGCCACAACTAGGCACTAAACAAAGGCTTTCCAACACTGGAGGTCTAGAACAGGTAGACATTAGCACAGAAGCACAAGGGGCTCCGTCACCCTGCACAAATCTCCCCGTGCCTACACACGCACACGTTCAGAAGTTAGTTATCAGAAAACGCCCGACTCAGCCATTTGCCACAGTCACGAGACTCACGACATGATAACACGACATGACACACGAGGTGGGCTCAGAGTTTTAAGGCAAGAAATACCTCCCACGCCCCCCACCCGAGATCTTTCAGGGTCCACACCTGCCATCGCCCCGCACCAAACCTACCCGGCCAAAGGCTTTCAGGTGGCCCGAAACACTGTACACAGAAAATAACCAGGGACAGACCTGCATTGTTCGGAAGCGAACGATGCCCGACCGGGGCTCCTCTGCGGGGCACGGAGCCCCCCGGCCCCGCCCGGAGACACACACCCGCCCCCCGCTGCCCGAACTCACCCACCAGCGCTCTCCGGCCCCCGGACACGGCCGCGCTGCTCTCTCAGGCGGCTGCCGCAGGCGAGGCTCGGGCACCGCCAGGCCTCCAGGCGTCCCGAGGGGCTGCCGGCCACCGCAGGGGATGGCTGCCGGCGGCCGGACCGCCGCGGCGCTCCCCGCCCAGCTCCGAGCAGGCTCCGCCGGCCGCGGGCTTCCCACGCCGGGCCGCAGAGGGGCCCCGGCACCGCACAGGGACGCCTCGCGACCCCGCCGCCACACGCACCGGCCCTTCGGCCTCCACACGCACCGCTCCCGCCCCCGCTCCGACGCGCCGCGCACGCGCCACCGGAAGCCCGAGCCCCGCGGGGCGGCCCTTAAAGGGCGGCCGGAAGGAACGGCCCCCACCGGCCCCGCCACCGCGCCCAGCCGGTGAGCGCCAGCGCCCCCTGCTGGCCGGGCCGCGCTCAGCTCGCGAGGGCGCCGAGGGCCGGGCGGGGCGGGACGCGCCGGCTCGGGGCCAGCGCCTTCTCGGGGCGAGCGGGAAACCCCTGCGGGCCCCGGTCACGGCCGGGCAGAGCCGCGCGCCCTCCGAGAGCTGCTGAACGCGGCTGCCGCTCGTGACACATACCGAGCCGTCTGCGACGGGAGCGGGCAGAGGAGGAAGGGGCCGGCGGCCGCGGGGCCTGGCCGCAGGCGGGGGGGGGGGGGCTGGGGCCCGGGGGGCCGCCCCCCTACTCACAGTTCCCTCACAGTTCCCTCCCAGTTCCTTCCCAGTACATAACAGTTACCTCCCAGTACATCCCAGTACATCCCAGTAGATCCTGGTACATCCCAAATCCCTGCCAGTTCCACCCGGTACAACCCAGTACAAGCCTGTACATCCTAGTTCCTCCACGGTACATCCCAGGGCATCCCCGCACATTGTAGTGCCTCCCAGTACATCCCAGGTCCCTCCCAGTACTGGGAGGGAACTGGGATGTACTGGGAGGGAACTGGGATGTACTGGGAGGGACCTGGGATGTACTGGGAGGGAACTGGGATGTACTGGGATGTAATGGGACGGAACTGGGATGTATTGGGAGGCACTGGGAAAGAAGTGGTAGCGAACCGGGAGGGAATTGGGATGTACGGGGATGAACTGGTAGGAAACTGGGATGTACTGGCATGGAACGGGGATGTATTGGGATGTACAGGAACGGAACTGGAATGTACTGCGATGTACTGGGATGTACTGGGAGCAAATTGGAATTTACTGGGATGTACTGGGAGGAAACTGGGATATACTGGGTGGAAACTTGAATATACTGGGAGGCACTGGGAGGGAAGTGGGTATCAACTGGGACATTCCAGTTTCCTCCCAGTACATCCCAGCTCCCTACCAGTACATACCAGTTCCCTCCCACTACATCCCAGTACATCCTGGTACATCCCAGTTCCCACCCAGTACATCCTACCACATACCAGTTCCCTCCCAGTTCACTCCCAGTACATCCCAGTACTTCACAGTTCCATCCCAGTACATCCCAGTACGCACCGGTTCCCCTCTGTACATAACACTTCCCTCCCAGTACATAACAGTACATCCCAGTGTCCTCACAGTACATCCCAGTTCCCTACCAGTACGTCCCAGTTCCCACCCAGTTCACTCCCAATACATAACAGTTACCTCCCAGTACATCCCAGTACATCCCAGTAGATCCTGGTACATCCCAAATCCCTGCTAGTTCCACCCGGTACAACTCAGTACAAGCCTGTACATCCCAGTTCCTCCACAGTACATCCCAGGGCATCCCCGCACATTGTAGTGCCTCCCAGTACATCCCAGTTCCCTCCCAGTACTGGGAGGGACCTGGGATGTACTGGGAGGGACCTGGGATGTACTGGGAGGGAACTGGGATGTACTGGGATGTAATGGGACGGAACTGGGATGTAATGGGATGGAACTGGGAAAGAAGTGGTAGCGAACCGGGAGGGAATTGGGATGTACGGGGATGAACTGGTAGGAAACTGGGATGTACTGGCATGGAACGGGGATGTATTGGGATGTACAGGAACGGAACTGGAATGTACTGCGATGTACTGGGAGCAAACTGGGATTTACTGGGATGTACTGGGAGGAAACTGGGATATACTGGGAGGAAACTGGGATATACTGGGAGGCATTGGGAGGGAAGTGGGTGTCAACTGGGACATTCCAGTTTCCTCCCAGTACATCCCAGTTCCCTACCAGTGCAGCCCAGTGCATCCCAGATCCCTCCCAGTCTGTCCCAGTACATCCCAGTTCCCTCACAGTACATCCCAGTTCCCTCCCAGTTCACACACAGTTCACTCCCAGTTCCATTCCAGTACATCCCAGTACATGCCAGTTGCCTCCCAGTTTCCTCTAAGTACATCCCAGTACTTCAAAGTTCCCTCCCAGTACATCCCAGTTCCCTCACAGTACATCCCAGTACTTCACAGTTCACTCCCACTACATCCCAGTACGTCCCAGTTCCCCCTTGGTACATAACACTTCCCTCCCAATACATCCAAGTTCCCTCCCAGTACATCCCAATCCCCTCCCAGTACATCCCAGTTCCCTGCCAGTATGTCCCAGTACATACCAGTTCCCTCCCAGTACATCCCAGTTCCATCCCAGTACATACCAGTTCCCTCCCAGTACATCCCAGTACATCCTGGTACATCCCAGTTCCCACCCAGTACATCCTACTACATACCAGTTCCCTCCCAGTTCACTCCCAGTACATCCCAGTACTTCACAGTTCCATCCCAGTACATCCCAGTACGCACCAGTTCCCCTCAGTACATAACACTTCCCTCCCAGTACATACGAGTACATCCCAGTGTCCTCACAGTACGTCCCAGTTCCCTCCCAGTTCCCTCCCAGTACATCCCAGTTCCCTGCCAGTATGTCCCAGTACATCCCAGTTCCCTCCCAGTACATCCCAGTTCCCTCCCAGTACATCCCAGTTCCCTCCCAGTACATCCTGGTACATCCCAGTTCCCACCCAGTACATCCTACTACATACCAGTTCCCTCCCAGTTCACTCCCAGTACATCCCAGTACTTCACAGTTCCCTCCCAGTACATCCCAGTACGTCCCAGTTCCCCTCAGTACATAACACTTCCCTCCCAGTACATAACAGTACATCCCAGTGTCCTCACAGTACGTCCCAGTTCCCTCCCAGTACATCCCAGTTCCCTACCAGTACATCCCAGTTCCCTCCCTGTTCCTTCCCAGTACATAACAGTTACCTCCCAGTACATCCCAGTACATCCTGGTACATCCCAAATCCCTGCCAGTTCCACCCGGTACAACCCAGTACAAGCCTGTACATCCTAGTTCCTCCACAGTACATCCCAGGGCATCCCCGCACATTGTAGTGCCTCCCAGTACATCCCAGTTCCCTCCCAGTACTGGGAGGGAACTGGGACGTACTGGGAGGGACCTGGGATGTACTGGGAGGGACCTGGGACGGAACTGGGATGTATTGGGAGGCACTGGGAAAGAAGTGGTAGTGAACCGGGAGGGAATTGGGATGTACGGGGATGAACTGGCAGGGAACTGGGATGTACTGGCATGGAACGGGGATGTATTGGGATGTACAGGCACGGAACTGGAATGTACTGGGATGTACTGGGAGCAAACTGGGATTTACTGGGATGTACTGGGAGGAAACTGGGATATACTGGGAGGCACTGCGAGGGAAGTGGGTGTCAACTGGGACATCCCAGTTTCCTCCCAGTACATCCCAGTTCCCTACCAGTGCAGCCCAGTACATCCCAGATCCCTCCCAGTCTGTCCCAGTACATCCCAGTTCCCTCACAGTACATCCCAGTTCCCTCACAGTTCACACACAGTTCACTCCCAGTTCCATTCCAGTACATCCCAGTACATGCCACTTTCCTCCAAGTAAATCCCAGTTCCCTCCCACTACATCCAAGTTCCCTCCCACTTCCCTCTAAGTACATCCCAGTACTTCACAGTTCCCTCCCACTACATCCCAGTACGTCCCAGTTCCCCCTTGGTACATAACACTTCCCTCCCAATACATCCCAGTTCCCTCCCAGTCCGTCCCAATCCCCTCCCAGTACATCCCAGTTCCCTGCCAGTATGTCCCAGTACATCCCAGTTCCCTCCCAGTACATCCTGGTACATCCCAGTTCCCACCCAGTACATCCTGGTACATACCAGTTCCCTCCCAGTGAACTGGTAGGGAACTGGGATGTACTGGCATGGAACTGGAATGTACTGCGATGTACTGGGAGCAAACTGGGATTTACTGGGATATATGGGGAGGAAACTGGGAGGGAAGTGGGTGTCAACTGGGACATTCCAGTTTCCTCCCAGTACATCCCAGTTCCCTACCAGTGCAGCCCAGTACATCCCAGATCCCTCCCAGTCCGTCGCAGTTCCCTCCCAGTCCATCCCAGTACATCCCAGTTCCCTCACAGTACATCCCAGTTCCCTCCCAGTTCACACACAGTTCACTCCCAGTTCCCTCCCAGTACATCCCAGTTCCCTCCCAGTACGTCCCAGTTCCCACCCAGTACATCCTACTACATACCAGTTCCCTCCCAGTTCCATCCCAGTACATCCCAGTTCCACCCCAGTACATCCCAGTACTTCACAGTTCCCTCCCAGTACATCCCAGTACTTCACAGTTCCCTCCCAGCACATCCCAGTACTTCACAGTTCCCCTCAGTACATAACACTTCCCTCCCAGTACATCCCAGTACATCCCAGTAGATCCTGGTACATCCCAAATCCCTGCTAGTTCCACCCGGTACAACCCAGTACAAGCCTGTACACCCTACTTCCTCCACGGTACATCCCAGGACATCCCAGCACATTGTAGTGCCTCCCAGTACACCCCAGTTCCCTCCCAGTACATCCCATTACATTCCAGTGCCCTCCCAGTACATCCCAGTACATCCCAGTTCCATCCCAGTACATCCCAGTACTTCACAGTTCCCTCCCAGCACATCCCAGTACGTCCCAGTTCCCCTCAGTACATAACACTTCCCTCCCAGTACATACCAGTACATCCCAGTTCCCTACCAGTTCCTTCCCCGTACATAACAGTTACCTCCCAGTACATCCCAGTACATCCTGGTATATCCCAAATTCCTGCCAGTTCCACCCGGTACAACCCAGTACAAGCCTGTACATCCTAGTTCCTCCACACTACATCCCAGGACATCCCAGGACATTGTAGAGCCTCCCAGTACGTCCCAGTTCCCTCCCAGTACAACCCAGTAGATCCTGGTACGTCCCCGTTCCCCGCACTGTACGTCCCCGTTCCCCGCACTGTACTGGGAGGACAACCGAGCCTGCGCAGTGACTGACATAGGGAACGAGCAAGTTTGTACCCATCACTAGACAAGACAATAATGACTCAGTATGAGTATGTGAAATTTTCATCTATAAATTGTAGGGGAAAGGTACGTGAGGTACGCACGCCAGGAGGAGTGATCCCCCGTGCATCCGGCGCCGCGACTAAAGAATGCCTGCTCTTTAATACTAAATTGGTGTTGAGGAGTCGTTTCCGATTTTAACGCGTTTTTCGGTAACACAGGGAGTCAGATCAAGAGAGCCAGAGAACAACAAAACACCGACAGGCTACAGGACAGAGCAGGAGGAATAAAAAAAAAAAAAAAACGGAGCCAGAGCCAGGCAGAGAGAGGCGGAGAAAGAAAAAGGAGCCACAGGCTACAGGACAGAGAGAGGGAGGACTGAAAAGACGGGGAGGCAGGGAGACACTCAGAGCGAGATGGAGAAAGAAGGTGCCGGGGGAGGGGGGGCGCAAAAAAAAAAAGTAAATTTTGCAGCAGGTAAGGAAAGAGAGGGGGCCGGGGGAGAGACAGGGAGGGCCCAGGACGCACAAGAGAGGCAACGGGGCCCCAGTGGCCCAGGACTCACCGCGACTCTCGCTCTCAGCGCTGCTGGCACAATTTAGCCGTTCAGATGCTTCTTTCCCCTCCTCTCCTCCCTGCCTCTTCTGCAGCTCCAGACTCTAGGCCGTCCTCCACCTGAAGAGAATACGTGGGTGTCTTACAGCTCTTACCAGATGAGGCTTCCTAGGCACGTAGCCTAGCTCGCTCGTGCACTACACGCCCGTACCCAACTCCGGGTTACGCGTACAGACCCTACGGTGCACGTTGGTAGCCTGGCCCGGCCCGCTGCAGGCTATGAAGGGGGATCCTTCCTCCCCCACCTGCATGGACAGGCTCTCTCTTGCCTGCGGCAGGAAGGCAGCTGGCAGCCAGAGCACCTTCAGTTTCTTCTTCTTTACCTTTCGTTGGCGTCTCCAGCTTCAGCCGAGGCAGCTCCTGTCCACAGCCGGGAAGGGCTTTGTCTATCCCTTTTCGGCCCTGCGCTGCGAGGACGGCGAGGACGGGCAGAGAGAAGCCACGCGAGCCTGAGACGGCCGCAGGCAACGGCATCCCCGGGGGAAGGACAGACAACCACGTCCTCAGCACGGTCTCTGGGAGAGGGAAAGAAGAAACAGCGACCGTCATTACCGTCGATCGACCCTGGCCAAAGCCTCTCCTTCCGCAGGGGCTTCTGGACACACCGCTCCCTCCCCACGCTACTGCTAAGGGCCCCTGCGCCAAGGGGGAATCCAGTGCGCTTGAGGGACGGCTTGCTGCCTTCACGACAGGGCCTGGGGGCGGCCTAAGGCTATGCAGCACGCTTATGGGGAGGTGCCGGAGCTGGGGGCAGGCGCACGGGGCAAGGGGGGCCAGGGGAGGCTGAGCGGGACCTCCGGTGGGCCGGGGACGCGGCCATCATCTGCGCCCTGGGCACGGGGAAAAGGTCATCGTCCTCCTCCTTTCCCTCTTCCCTTCTGTCAGCTCCCGGGGAACTCACCGCTTCTCGGGAAGCGGCCGCATCCGCAAGCCCCCAGTAATCAACACGAAGCCAACCCCAAAAATACACCTCGCGTACCGTACGCGCCACGGCCGCCCGGCACCCGAGCGCCGGAAGACCGCGCCTCCCGCCATGCCCGGCGAACCACGTGACAGGGCCGGCAGCCACTGCGCCAGGAATACAGCTCCCGGCATGCTCTGCGGCACAACCCGGCCGCCCGGCAGCCGCAAGGACTACAGCTCCCGGCATGCTCTGCGGCACAACCCGGCCGCCCGGCGGCCGGTTTGATGCGGAGCCACCCAGCATCCCTGCGAGCACAGCTGCAGGCGCAACAGCAGTTACGCAGCCACAACTAGGCACTAAACAAAGGCTTTCCAACACTGGAGGTCTAGAACAGGTAGACATTAGCACAGAAGCACAAGGGGCTCTGTCACCCTGCACAAATCTCCCCGTGCCTACACACGCACACGTTCAGAAGTTAGTTATCAGAAAACGCCCGACTCAGCCATTTGCCACAGTCACGAGACTCACGACATGATAACACGACATGACACACGAGGTGGGCTCAGAGTTTTAAGGCAAGAAATACCTCCCACGCCCCCCACCCGAGATCTTTCAGGGTCCACACCTGCCATCGCCCCGCACCAAACCTACCCGGCCAAAGGCTTTCAGGTGGCCCGAAACACTGTACACAGAAAATAACCAGGGACAGACCTGCATTGTTCGGAAGCGAACGATGCCCGACCGGGGCTCCTCTGCGGGGCACGGAGCCCCCCGGCCCCGCCCGGAGACACACACCCGCCCCCCGCTGCCCGAACTCACCCACCAGCGCTCTCCGGCCCCCGGACACGGCCGCGCTGCTCTCTCAGGCGGCTGCCGCAGGCGAGGCTCGGGCACCGCCAGGCCTCCAGGCGTCCCGAGGGGCTGCCGGCCACCGCAGGGGATGGCTGCCGGCGGCCGGACCGCCGCGGCGCTCCCCGCCCAGCTCCCAGCAGGCTCCGCCGGCCGCGGGCTTCCCACGCCGGGCCGCAGAGGGGCCCCGGCACCGCACAGGGACGCCTCGCGACCCGGCCGCCACACGCACCGGCCCTTCGGCCTCCACACGCACCGCTCCCGCCCCCGCTCCGCCGCGCCGCGCACGCGCCACCGGAAGCCCGAGCCCCGCGGGGCGGCCCTTAAAGGGCGGCCGGAAGGAACGGCCCCCACCGGCCCCGCCACCGCGCCCAGCCGGTGAGCGCCAGCGCCCCCTGCTGGCCGGGCCGCGCTCAGCTCGCGAGGGCGCCGAGGGCCGGGCGGGGCGGGACGCCCCGGCTCGGGGCCAGCGCCTTCTCGGGGCGAGCGGGAAACCCCTGCGGGCCCCGGTCACGGCCGGGCAGAGCCGCGCGCCCTCCGAGAGCTGCTGAACGCGGCTGCCGCTCGTGACACATACCGAGCCGTCTGCGACGGGAGCGGGCAGAGGAGGAAGGGGCCGGCGGCCGCGGGGCCCTGGCCCCAGGCGGGGGGGGGGCTGGGGCCCGGGGGGCCGCCCCCCTACTCACAGTTCCCTCACAGTTCCCTCACAGTTCCCTCACAGTTCCCTCACAGTTCCCTCACAGTTCCCTCACAGTTCCCTCACAGTTCCCTCACAGTTCCCTCACAGTTCCCTCACAGTTCCCTCACAGTTCCCTCACAGTTCCCTCACAGTTCCCTCACAGTTCCCTCACAGTTCCCTCACAGTTCCCTCACAGTTCCCTCACAGTTCCCTCACAGTTCCCTCACAGTTCCCTCACAGTTCCCTCACAGTTCCCTCACAGTTCCCTCACAGTTCCCTCACAGTTCCCTCACAGTTCCCTCACAGTTCCCTCACAGTTCCCTCACAGTTCCCTCACAGTTCCCTCACAGTTCCCTCACAGTTCCCTCACAGTTCCCTCACAGTTCATCCCATGGACGGAACCGGGACCTACTGTGAGGCACTGGGAAAGAAGTGGGAGGAAGCCGGGACAGACCAATATAGCCCAGTATGGTCTAGACCAATATAGCCCAGTATGGACTGGAGGGAACCGCGAGGGAACCGCGAGAGAACCCCACAGAACAAACCATGGGGCACGAGAAGGCAGACAATTAAGAATTAGGGACAGGGAGCCAGAAAAAAAAAAGAAAAAAACCAAAGGGAGACAGAGAGCAAAAGGAATCGCAATGCGTACGGAGAGAAGAGAGAAACAATTCTAGCATAGGGTCACGGGGGAGCCAGGGACAGCAAGATGGAGAAAGGACAGAAGCTACAGGCTACAGGGCAGAGAGGGAAGAATTAATGAATAGACACAGAGAGATGGGCAGAAAGACATGGAGAAAGGCTAAAGATCACACGGCCTACAGGGAAGAGAGAAGAGAGGGAGGAATTTTAAAAACAGGGGCAAGAAGCCAGAGAGAGGGAGAGAGAAGCAACAATAAAATGGGGACAAGCCACAGGGCAGCGAGGAGGGAATCAATGAATAAGAACACGAGACCAAAGAGAACACAATGTAGAATGGAAAAAAGGAACAGCGGCCTACAGGGAAGGAGGAATTAAAGATCAGGGACTGGGAGGCAGACAGAGACACATGAAGAAACAAGTGAAAAGAAAAAAAAAAACAAACCAACAGCAATGGGCTACAAAGACAGAGAGGGAGGAAATAAAACATCGCAGCAAGGAGCTGGACAGAGAGAGATGAGGACAAACAAATAGCACGGGTCCACGTGACAGAGAACGTGGAATTAGAACACAGAGAGAGGGAGCCGGACAGAGAGAGGCCGAGAGAAACATCTAGACAGGCTACAGCGGGCAGAGGCAGGAATTAAAACCTAGGGACAGGGAGCTGGACAGAGAGAGATGGAGGTCACAGGGAACAGCGGTGGCTGCAGGAAGAACAGGAATTCATGAATAGGGAAAGGGAGCTGGACAGAGAAGAACTCAGAAAGGCAAGAACAGTAGCAGGGTACAGAGCAGAGAAGACGAATTAAAAAGCACGGGGGGAGCGTTGAGGCAGACAGAGAGAGATTAAGAAAAAAGTCACGGGCTACGTGGCAAAGCAGGAGGAATTCAGAAACGAGGATGGGAACCAAGGGAGAGTGTGCTGGTGAAGGATAACGGGCATTAAAAGTGAGGGACGGGGAGCTGGGAAAAGCGAGGCAGAGAAAAACAGAATCACAGAGAGAATCACACAAAGCCAAAAAAGAAGAAACTGAACAACAGGAACAGGTGTAACCAAAGCGATGAAATCAACCAACCACAGACGGTGTTCCATTACGGGAACATGGAGCGTACGAATCGGTGTGTCTGTCGATCTGCATTTTAGTGCCTAGGCGATCGTTAATGTCAGCAGAACAACAGACAACGTGCTTCTGTCAGAAAAGGATGACAAAACGCGGTTTCGCTTAGCGGACTGAGAAAACTAGCCAAGACTGCCAAGAGTAAGAGCCGAGAAGCTAAAAGGTAATTCCGGCAGGGGGAGATCGCGACCACCGACTCACAGACCACCACCGACCCAAGTAACACCACCTACTCAGAAGAGAACAACGGAAGAGGACAACCGAGCCTGCGCAGTGATTGACATACGGAACGAGCAAGTTTGTACCCATCGCTGGACAAGACAATAATGACTATCTATGAGTATGTAAAATTTTCATCTACAAATTGTACAGGAAAGGTGCGTGAGGTACGCACGCCAGGAGGAGCGATCCCCCGTGCATCCGGCGCCGTGAATATAGAATGCCTGCTCTTTAATACTAAATTGGTGTTGAGGAGTCGTTTCCGATTTTAACGCGTTTTTCGGTAACAGTTTTCGCACCCCAGGTGGGAACCTGCTTTTGAATCTCGATGGATCCGTGGGATCGTGGGACCTGCAGCCAGCCCCGAGGAATTCTCCGGGAGAGCTTCCGATCCCCGGGCCAGAGAATTCTGAGCAAGATCCCCTGGATTGAGGTAAACAAGGCATTCTTTGAAGAAGAAACTTAGGTAGAATAATACGTGGGGTTAGTTTCCCACATAGGATAGGATAGCGGGTTTGAGTCCCACAGGCCTGCCCGTAAGGCGCGGCGAAAGCCACGCAGGGTCGGGGCCAAGAGGTGCCTCGGTTGGTAAGTCTCTGCTAGGCGAAAGCCTGTGGAGCGGGACCCGAGGGTAGGGGAGTCTTCAACAGGGGGTTGAAGTCTCCAGGGATATCTAGCAGGGGGCTACAGATCCCAGTGGCAGATTTCCAGTGAGACCTCTAACGGGGGTTGGAGTCCCTCTGACTAGTATTTGTGATAGTGCACTATCACAACTACTAGTCGACTGGGAGACGGGAGCATTACTGAGTAAGAAACCTATCCCACAGAGAACACCTTTGGGATGTATTTTGAAGCACTGGAAAGACATCGGGGGTGATGACCCACTAACTCGGAAACCATTAATTGAATATTGCAATCATTGGTGGCCAACGTATCAATTGGAAGGTGGGCACAAATGGCCAGAACATGAGACATTGCAATATCGTACCATCTTGCAATTAATGTTGTTTTGTAAAAAGGGAAGGCAAATGGGAAGAAGTGGCATATGTTGATTTGTTCTTTACACCGTGGAATCATCCAGCGTGGCAGAAACAGCGTGAGATACGTCCACAGGATTCTACGGCAATGTTTTTGGAGAGAGGAAAATGTGGTGAGAACTTGAAGTGTTGCTCTACTTGTGATACTGGATACTTCACTTGATGGAACTGACAAGAAAATAGTATTGAATACAGCCAGAAGGCAGGTGCAGGGAGCACATGCTAACAGGAATTTACAGAGAACAATTAATAAGAATTTTCCATCTACAAATCCCGAGTGGGACCCGAATCAGCCAGGACCCAGGGGAATGTTGACTAGATGTCAGAGAGAGATTTTATTTGGAGTAACACATGCAATGCCAAAAGCAATAAATGGGTCAAAATTTATGAAGCGAGACAAGAATTAAAGGAGTCCCCTTCAGCCTTTATGGAAAGACTGAAGGTGACTGCCAGAAAATATACTCATTTGAACGCAGAAAAACCAGAAAAAGCAATTCAGTTGGTCTCTATATTCATAAGACAATCAGCCCCAGATAGTGGGGGGGGGGGGGGGAAGAGAAGAAACCTTCAGAAGCTAGAAGAACCTGAATCCAGAGATCTGGGTAAAATGCTTGAAGTAGCTTGGCATGAAGGAGACCAGGGGAATCAACCCTAGCTGAACACCTGGTTACACTGAAGCTAGGGAATGAAGAAATAGAATTTTTGGTAGATACGGGAGCCACTTATTTGGTATTGAATACACGTGAAGAGAAATTTGATCATAAATCAGTAGATGTTGCTAGCGCAACAGGGCAAAGAAAAATTAGCCCCTCTCAGAGCCATTAAAGTTTAAATTGGAGAAGCAATGGGCAACTCACCAGTTTCTGCATATGCCTGAATGTCCACTGCCTCTGTTATGACGAGATCTATTAAGTCAATTAGATGCTCAAGTAACTTTTAAAGATGGAGAGATTAAATCACTAATACCAGAATCAAAAGCCACAGAGGCGAGAGCGTTTATGTTACAGGATTCCTCCAGGGAGGAACAGGTTCCCGAGGAAGTGGAAAACGTAGTAATTCCTTTGGTTTGAGCGAGCGGAGCTCCGGAGCGATCTAAGTGGGCAGAGCCGGTAAAAGTAACCTTAAAGCCTGGAGCCAAGCCCGTAAGACAAAAACAATACCCTATTAAGCGAGAGGCTCAAGAAGGATTACAGAAGTTAATTATAAAATTTTTCAGAATATGAGCTTTTAGTGGAATGTGAATCAGAATATAGTACTCCTGTGTCGCCAGTAAAGAAATCTAGAGGCAAAGAGTATTAGCTAGTTCACGATTTAAGGGCTATATATCAGGTGGCCCAAGATATACATCCGGTAGTAGCTAATCCATACACTTTACTGACCTCTTTTAAAGGAGGAGCATAAATGGTTTACTGTACTAGATTTGAAGGACGCCTTCTTTTGCATACCTCCAGGCATAAAAAGTCAAAGCCTATTTGCTTTGCAATGGGAAAGCCCCACCACAGAATGAAAGACACAGCTACCATGGACCGTACTTCCACAAGGATTTAAAAATAGTCCTACGATACTTGAGACTCAGCTGGCAAAAAAAAATTAGAGATATAGAAAAAACAGAACCCAGGGAGAGGCATCTTGTTACAGAATGCGGATGACATTCTGATAGCGGCACAAAGTAAAGAAAAATGTTTTGAAATTTTTAAATTTTCTGGGCCAAGGAAGATGCGGAGTTTCCAGAAACAAAACCCAAATAGGAAAAGAAG
Organism: Phalacrocorax aristotelis; assembly: GCF_949628215.1. Taxonomy (NCBI): domain Eukaryota; kingdom Metazoa; phylum Chordata; class Aves; order Suliformes; family Phalacrocoracidae; genus Phalacrocorax; species Phalacrocorax aristotelis. Next base: position 789,844 of record NW_027441368.1, read on the forward strand.
CAGCCATTTATTTAGGATTTGAAATATCTCAAAGACAAAGACAATTAGAAAGTGAAAAGAAAGAAACTATTTGTCAAATTCCCAAACCTAGCAGCCCGAAGGAACTGAGAGCTTTTCTGAAAACAATGAAATAGCATCAGCTCTGGATTCTGAACTATAGACTGTATGTAAAACCATTATTTGAGGCATTGAAAGACTCAAAAGGATAAATATTTAACCTGGACGCCCGGATGCCAAACGGCATTCAAAGAACTGAAAAGAGCCTCGATGATGGCCCCTGCATTAGGCCTACCTGATTTCGCTAAACCTTTTCAGTTGTTTGTCCACGAAAGACAACATTTAGCCCTTGGAGTGCTGACACAGCGACTGGGAACCTGGAAGAGACCTGTGGGCTACTTCTCCAAACAACCTGACCACGCGAGTAAAAGATGGCCTAGGTGTTTACGGGCAGTAGCAACAACAGCGCTGCCGATCCGGGAAGCCCCAAAGTTAACAATGGGACAGAAGATGACAGTATATGTCCCGCACATAGCGGTGACTGTTTTAGAACAAAAGGGGGGTCGTTGGCTATCCCTTAGCAGAATGTTGAAATATCAAGTTGTTCTGTTAGAACAAGACGATGTGGAATCGAAGACTACTGCTATACTGAATCCTGCTATGTTTTTAACAACAGAAAACCTTACGGACAATTTAGAACACGATCGCTTGCTAACTATTGAACAAGTCTATTCCAGCAGACCAGACCTGAGACACAAACCTCTGGGAAAATCCTGATCTGGAGTTGTTTACAGATGGAAGAAGCTCTGGGCGAGAAGAGAAGCGAATGGCCGGATATGCTGTCGTTATCGCCGCCGAGGGAATGGAGTCAGGGGTGCTGCCTGCAAACACCTCAGCACAGAAAGCAGTATTGGTAGCATTGAAGCGAGCTCTGCGAATGGCAGAAGGACAAAGGATAAATATCTAGACTGATTCCAAACGTGCATTTGGTGTGATCCACGATCATGGAGCTATTGGGAAGGAGAAAGGACTGCCATCAGTCCAAGAATCATCAATACAGCATAAAGAAGAAATTCTCCAACTTCCGGAAGACGTGCAGAAACCAAAAGAAGTGGCGGTAAAGCGTTGCAAAGCTCATCAATTTGGCCAGACGGCTGTAAACATAAGCAAACGACTGACCGATAAAGCTGCAAAGAGGACTGCAGAGCAAGGTATCCTTGCACTAGTACCAGTAAAACAGATCAGAATTCCAAAGTTGAAACCGAGATATAATAAATTGGATGAGCAATTAGCAGAACAATTGGAAGCATCACAAAACACAGAGAGATGGTAGGTAACACCAGAAAAACAAGTAATAACAACAACCACCCCACAAGTTATGACAGAACTTGCAAAAGAAAACCATGAGCAAACACATTAGGGTGTAGGCGCTACGGTTTTGAGTTTAAAAACATCTGTAGCGTGTGTAGGCACGACAAGAATAGTTAAACCCATAGTAGCTAAGTGTCCAATCTGTCCTAGAAATAATCCCCTGAACCAAAGGAAACAACCTTTAGGAGTAACAAAACAAAAAATTCTCCCGGAAATTATTAGCAAATTAAGTTCTCTGAGTTACCCAGACAAAATAGATAGAGCAGTATTTGTCAGTGCTGATTGACAAATTTTCTAGATGGCCAGAAGCTTTCTCGTGCTGCACCGACAAAGCTAGAGTAGTAGTTAAAACGTTGCTGAAGGAAATAATACCAAGATTTAGAGTGCCAACGGGAATGTCCTCTGATAGAGCACCACATTTTTTTGCAGAGGTACTTCAACAAATTAATAAAATTTTGGGTAGAAAATGGGACCTGCATACACCCTGGAGACCACAATCAAGTGAAAAATTTCAGAACATGAAGCAAACACTAAACTGACATAGTGGAATATTATTGATCTAGGATGGAAGTATTGAGAAAATTATTATTTCAGAACTTCCAAACAGGGGAAATGTAACCAAAGTGATGAAATCAACCAGAGACGGTGTTCCATTACGGGAACATGGAGCGTACCAATCAGCGCACCTGTCGATCTGCATTTTAGTCCGTAGGCGATCATTAATGCGAACAGAACAACAGACAACGTGCTTCTGTCAGAAAAGGATGAAAAAACGCGGTTTCGCTTAGCGGACTGAGAAAACTAGCCAAGACTGCCAAGAGTAAGAGCCGAGAAGCTAAAAGGTAATTCCGGCAGGGGGAGATCGCGACCACCGACTCACAGACCACCACCGACCCAAGTAACAGAAGAGAACAACGGAAGAGGACAACCGAGCCTGCGCAGCGATTTACATACGGAACGAGCAAGTTTGTACCAATCAGCAGACAGGACAATAATGAATATGTATGAATACGTAAAACATTGATCTACAAATTGTACGGGAAAGGTGCGTGAGGTACGCACGCCAGGAGGAGCGATCCCCCGTGCATCCGGCGCCGTGAATAAAGAATGCCTGCTCTTTAATACTAAATTGGTGTTGAGGAGTCGTTTCCGATTTTAACGCGTTTTTCGGTAACACAGGGAGTCAGATCAAGAGGGCCAGAGAACAACAAAACACCGACAGGCTACAGGACAGAGCAGGAGGAATAAAAAAAAAAAAAAACGGAGCCAGAGCCAGGCAGAGAGAGGCGGAGAAAGAAAAAGGAGCCACAGGCTACAGGACAGAGAGAGGGAGGACTGAAAAGACGGGGAGGCAGGGAGACACTCAGAGCGAGATGGAGAAAGAAGGTGCGGGGGGGGGGGGGGCGGGGCCCAAAAAAAAAGTAAATTTTGCAGCAGGTAAGGAAAGAGAGGGGGCCGGGGGAGAGACAGGGAGGGCCCAGGACGCACAAGAGAGGCAACGGGGCCCCAGTGGCCCAGGACTCACCGCGACTCTCGCTCTCAGCGCTGCTGGCACAATTTAGCCGTTCACATGCTTCTTTCCCCTCCTCTCCTCCCTGCCTCTTCTGCAGCTCCAGACTCTAGGCCGTCCTCCACCTGAAGAGGATACGTGGGTGTCTTACAGCTCTTACCAGATGAGGCTTCCTAGGCACGTAGCCTAGCTCGCCCGTGCTGGAGCTGGGGGCAGGCGCACGGGACAAGGGGGGCCAGGGGAGGCTGAGGGGGAGCTCTGGTGAGCTGGGGAGTCGGCCATCTTCTGCACCCAGAAGGTGCAGGGGGAAAAGGTCATCATCCTCCTCCTCCTTTCCCTCTTCCCTTCTATCAGCTCCCGGGGAACTCCTAGGGCTGCCCTCACCCGCTCGCCTTTAGCATACCAGAAGCCTGCCTCGGCGGGTCATTTGAAGCTTCCCATCCCACCAGCCCCAGTAGTGCAGGCACACAAGGAGATACCCCTGCACCCACCAAAGGCGCTCGCTCACCTCGCCGGCAGCCCTAGGCCTCACCCGACACAGGGAATCGTGTCCGACACACCACCACGCTGCAGCAAGAGCAGAGGAGGCCTTTCCTTACCAGGAAGCAGCAACGAGCACGGCGGCATCACCTCGCAGGCACCGCAGCATCGCAGGGCTGTTACCTGCGGAGAGAGCAATGGGGATCACAGGGACGCCACCGCGCGTGCGCGGCTCCCGGGCTCAGTACCCAATTCTGGTCGCTGGGCAGCAGCATTATCTGAATTACTCTTCTCGATTAATACCATCCAGAAACCGTAACTTGGCTGCATCCACAGAGCTTCTATTCCTCTGCACCTTTCCCCCTCGCAGCCCCAGCAGCGTCGTTCATTGCCTCTGCACCAAACAGCAAAGTGTCTCGAGGGAGGAGAAGCAGCACAGCAAACCTGGGGAACAAGGTTGGGTTCCCACCCCCGCAGAATAAGCCCCAGGAACTGCTTGTAGGCATGTGGCATCAGGGTTGTGATCGGGTTTTGGTTTGGTTTTCTTTTTTTTTCCCCGCCTTCTTTACATAATGTAATAATTGGGGTTGCTTTTCCGAAATACTGAGTTCTGTGGGGATTTTTTGTGCTTTTGCCCTACAAAAAATGGTCATTTTCCCTTTCGGTTTTGTGCATGAGAATGGTTGGCGGGTGCTTTTAGGTTGTTGTTCCTTCCCCCCACCCCCTTTTTTTTTTTCCTTTCCAGCCGCACAAATCCAGCTGGAGTTGGCTTTCCCAGAAGCCCCAAGTTGTTTTCTTTCCACCAGAATTCTTCCTGTATTTTCACCCCTCATTGCAGGCCCAGAGTCAAGGGGTTTGAGGTATTTTTGTGCCCAGGCAGCAGCTCCCAGGCTGCATAAGCAGCCCCACAGGGGGAAGTCCCTGTTTGAGGGAATCGGCCCCAAATTGGGATGGGAAAGTGAAGAGAAGGAGAAAAAACCCTGAATAACCTGAAAAAGAACACCTAGTCCAGCCCACCAAGCACCGGTCACCTTGCCTGACTCACCTCCAGGGCCCACATCACGCTCGGCTCATCGCTTAGCACCCTCAGATCACAAAAAAAAAAAAAGAGTAAAACCCGTAATGGAGCCCTATAGCCATCAGTCACATCTTCCCTCCAGTACTACACACAGACTCACCTTCTTACAGCGCTCCCCTGGGCTCTCCTCCGTTGCCCTGCACGACTCATCCATCTGCACCTGGAAAAACAGCGTTACTGAACAAGTCACCTGGAGGCACAGCAACAGCTTAACCATTCCACAGCTCCTGCGCCCACGTAGGAATACCATCTAGAGCCCAACTACAGCCTGCCGTTAAAGGAAATGCATTAAATCAAACGTTAAGCCCTCGCACATACAAGCCGGAACAGCAAAAACACGGCACGCTCGCGCACCCAGGGCGCAGCCCGACGGAGGTCCACGCGCACCTCGCCGGTTTGATGCGGAGCCACCCAGCATCCCTGCGAGCACAGCTGCAGGCGCAACAGCAGTTTCACCTACACCCATCTCGGCGCGCAGCGCTTCTGAAGCTTTAAGCTGAAAGCCCTACCTTGACGCTTGGCCACACTAGAAGCGAGCCGTAGCTAGGACTCCACAGAAACACAGCAACACAAATTGCACACCCACAGCGGCGACAGCCTTGCAACTACTTAGACCAGGAACAACAGAGAAAAGTAAAACAGCTTCATCACCCGCACAGGAAAAGCGGCAGACGGAGGCAAAGGGTCAGCATTCATAGCCCTTACAGAACACAGGCGTTCTCTCTCCTTCCATTCCTAAACCCATCCCTTAGGTCTAAATATCGCAGCCCTGCTGTGGCAATAGCGAGAGCGGGGAACGAGAGCCCTGCCGCCGGCCGTTTGTGCGGCAGGACACAAAAACAGAGGGACATGTTTTGCCACACACAACCCTGAATCTCCTGAAAAGTTATGTTTACCAAAAATAGGCATTTGGAACATATTGCCAAAAACAAAACATTCGGCAGTAACACTTGTATGTGTTTGACACCCGCACATTTTTTGGGAACTTGCTATTTGCTTCCTGGTTTTGCTGGTCTTCCCTCAGAAGTTCTACCTGCAGCCAAGTTATTCCCACCCGCCCGACCGGTTCAAGCATTCACCTTCCTGGTATTACCAGCACATTGAGACACAGGCGAGGAACTTAACTGCTCTTCTAAAACTATCCAAATGACAATTACAGCCCTGAAAGAGGAGTGGAAGAGAAGAACAGGAGAGATCAGGCAGCAAAAATGCTCTGCAGGCTGCTGCCAGCCAACACTGCACTCTTTTGTTAAAGCCACCCCGCCCCCCCAAATGCAAACAAAAAAACCCCCCATGACTTCATGAAGTGCGTGGTTTTTTTTTCTTTTCAGTAGTCCTTTTGGAGCTCATCCCTGTCTCAGCATCTTGTCTTGTCAGAGCATGAAGTGCAGATGATCTGTATCCCGATGACATTTGCATGGGATGAATACATTTTCAGAAATAGACCCGATCCGTGAGACTCCTGTCACCTTTGTGGTTTTAATAATCGTAACTCAATTTTATCGACTGACACACTTGTGAGAAAACTAATTAACTTGAAACGTAGCCTCTCCTCGGGGAAAAAATGTGTTAGACACCAAATGAAACCGATTCAGAGCTCCAAACCACGATGGAGCCGATAGAGCTGTTGTGACTTAGTTTGTATGTTTAATTAATTGGTTAATAACTCTTCTAAGCAGCGCAGAATGAAGAGCTGGACCCAAAGAGGGTGCGCTGCGCTGGATCCAAAAAGCACCCTTCCTCCAGAGACCCGCCTCAGGTGGCGAGTTCGCTCTGGTGCATGCCGGCCTCCCGAACTTCGGGGTCCGATGTGACCGGACCCCCACCTCCGGGGAGGGTCCTCGTACCCTGCCCAACCCTTGCTTTCCCCTGCAGCCCCCGATGCCCCCACGCCACCCCCACAAGCAGCCAAACCGGCTTCTGCTTTTGGCCCCCAAACCAGCTCACTTTGGGACCGGTTCTGAGCCAAAAAGCCCAGCTGCTGAGCCTGTTCTCAAGTCCCAAAAGCGCAGCACTTGACCTCTGCTCCTCAGCCCAAAACCACACCACTTAGTCCCCTCGCTCAGGCCCTCAAAACGCACGACTCGATCTGTTTCAGGGCCCCGGCGTCAGCCACAGGAGCCTGCTCTCAAGGCCCAGGAACAGAAGAGCTGTGCTCTCCACGCTCAGGGACCAAACCAGCTGAGCCTGGCTGCGTCCCGGCCCCCTCCGCAGTCCCCACGGGCAACGCTCAGGGCCGCGGAGAGCGCAGCCACCCCGCAGCCCTGCACCCCCACGGCCCACGCGCGCACTGTCAGGGAGGCCTTGGGAACTGAACTGCGCGGGCCCGGCCCCGCACCCCGGCGGGGCAGCCCAGCGCCGGCCCGGCAGCGCTTTCTTCCTGCTCTCGCAGGCCGCGTTTCCCCGGCAGCGCCGGGCCCGCACCCCAACCCCACAGGGGGCCGGGCCCAGCCCGCCTCCAGCAAACCGCGGCGGCAGCAGCCGGGGTCCCTGCCTGCCTCGCGGGCAAGGGGGGACCCGCCCGGCACCGCAGGAGCCCCCGCCGGGGTCGCCGCCGCCGCCGCCCGACCCCGACGAGGAGAAGTCGAGAGCCGGGTGGGGCTGCCCCTACTCCCCGGGGACGGGCACGGGCTCGGCCCCAAAACCCAACCACCGACCCACGACAGCGCTCGGCCCGGGGCCGCTGCTGCCCGCACCCCGCCGCCCCCCCGGGGGCTCCGCGGACCGGGAGACCCCACAGCCCAAACCCGCCGACCCACAGCGCGCCCGGCCATGCGGCTCCTCACCTGCTCTGGCGCGGCTCCGGCTGCCCCACGGCCCGGCACGGAGCCGAACCCGGCCACCGGACCATCCGCCGACCCCCCCAACCCCCGGACGCTCCGGGACGGTTCTCGTCCCTTTTCGCTCTGACGCCTCGAGCCGAGCCGGCCCCGCTCCTCCGAGCTACCGGCGGTGCCCGCTCTGCTGCTCGGGGCCGGGCCCTGTTCTCGCCCGGACGCGAGAAGCCGCTCCGGGGTCTCCTCGGTGCGTCCAGCCCCGTGCCGTGCCGGAGCGGGGAGAGCCGGGTACGAGCGCGGAGCCCTGGGGCAGGGGTTGCCCCAGTGCCGCCGACGGTGTGGGGGGGGTGTCGTCGTCCCCCGCCCCACGCGGGGAGCGCACACACGGTACACCCGCGGGCAGGGGCATCCCCGGGGAGCCGTGCGGCCGGGCTGCGCCGTAGGAGGGGAAGGTGATGGTAGTTTCCCATTTTCCCCGCAAACTGATCCTCCCCCCCGGCCCCCCTTTCCCGCGCGTTACAGCCCGCGAAAAAGCTTTTAACAACCCGATCGACAACACTCCCTTTATCCCTCTTCCAGCAGCAGCAGCAGCGAGAGATTAAGGCAACTACAGCAGAGGGGAGGAAGGCAAGGAGAGCCTTTTCAAGCAAGGGCAGGACAAAATGCACGGCGTGGACAGGCACAGGAGAGGCTGCATTATCTGGAAAGCACAACGCCTGCCCAAGGGCAGAAAATAAGGAACGAATTGTTTCCAAGGAGCTGCAGCAGACGAATCACCTTTTTCTTTATTGCACTCCTGCCCTTTGTTATCCAAAGCGATAGGCTTCACCACCGGGCAGAAAATAGCTGCCTAGATTTACACGGACAACCAGAAACAATCAAGCCACCCAGCAAGAAGTTCGCAGCAGAGGTATAACCCATCAGCAGCTAAAACATTTGTTACGCGGGCACAACTAGGCACTAAACAAAGGCTTTCCAACTCTGGAGGTCTAGAACAGGTAGACATTAGCACAGAAGCACAAGGGGCTCCGTCACACTGCACAAATCTCCCCGTGCCTACACACGCACACGTTCAGAAGTTAGTTATCAGAAAACGCCCGACTCAGCCATTTGCCACAGTCACGAGACTCACGACATGACACACGAGGTGGGCTCAGAGTTTTAAGGCAAGAAATACCTCCCCCACCCCCCACCAGAGATCTTTCAGGCTCCAGACCTGCCATCTCCCCGCACCAAACGTAACCGGCCAAAGGGTTTCAGGTGACCCAAAACACAGTACACAAAAAATAACCGGGGAGAGCCCTACATTGTGGAAAAGCGAACGATGCCCGACCGGGGCTCCTCTGTGGGGCCCGGCCCCCGCCCCGCCCCCGGCCCGACCCGCACGGAGATACCCCCCGGCCCGCGCCAGGCCTCACCTCACACGGAGACCCACCCGCTGCCCGAACTCACCCACCAGCGCTCTCCGGCCCCCGGACACGGCCGCGCTGCTCTCTCAGGCGGCTGCCGCAGGCGAGGCTCGGGCACCGCCAGGCCTCCAGGCGTCCCGAGGGGCTGCCGGCCACCGCAGGGGATGGCTGCCGGCGGCCGGACCGCCGCGGCGCTCCCCGCCCAGCTCCCAGCAGGCTCCGCCGGCCGCGGGCTTCCCACGCCGGGCCGCAGAGGGGCCCCGGCACCGCACAGGGACGCCTCGCGACCCGGCCGCCACACGCACCGCTCCCGCCCCCGCTCCGCCGCGCCGCGCACGCGCCACCGGAAGCCCGAGCCCCGCGGGGCGGCCCTTAAAGGGCGGCCGGAAGGAGCGGCCCCCACCGGCCCCGCCCCCGCGCCGGACCGCCCCCGCGCCCAGCCGGTGAGCGCCAGCGCCCCCTGCTGGCCGGGCCGCGCTCAGCTCGCGAGGGCGCCGAGGGCCGGGCGGGGCGGGACGCGCCGGCTCGGGGCCAGCGCCTTCTCGGGGCGAGCGGGAAACCCCTGCGGGCCCCGGTCACGGCCGGGCACAGCCGCGCGCCCTCCGAGAGCTGCTGAACGCGGCTGCCGCTCGTGACACATACCGAGCCGTCTGCGACGGGAGCGGGCAGAGGAGGAAGGGGCCGGCGGCCGCGGGGCCTGGCCGCAGGCGGGGGGGGGGGGGCTGGGGCCCGGGGGGCCGCCCTGCTGGGTCACTGCCCTGCGCCGCACCGCGCTGGGGGCTGGGGCCCGACCGGTGCCGGGCGACCGGGGGCAGCCACGAGCAGGGGGCCTGAGCTTAGCCACGGCCTGCAAAACACCCCGAAGCGTGAGACGCTGCAAGGCCAAGGTGGTCCTTGGCAATGGGGGCGCCTGGGCTCGGCCTCCGCCTTACCTGTCCTGGGTCTGCGTGGCGTTCCAGGGGAATGGTGTTTTCCTTGTGCGGAAGGTGGGCTGGCCGTTCGGCCGTGCCCCGGCCGTTACCGATCCTGCCAAAGGCGCTCGCACGCTCTGGCCCATTACTGCTGCGGTGCCGCGCTGTAGCAGAAAGAAGAGGTGTTGTGTTATCTCACAAAAAGCCTCCTATGGTCAGTTGAAGAAATAACCTCCTTCCGTGGCACTGACTCTTTTTGTACAGTCCATAGCCGGCTTTCGGCTTTTGTCTTTACAGCATTCAGTTTGCTTTCTGCCTAGCTTTCTACCTGCTGTGAAACATTTGGATGGTTTTTTCTTGTTGTTTTTTTTTCCCCCTACTTGCTCCACAACTCCCACACCAACCACCCAGCGTGGCTCGCCTTTCAGCCCCCAGACCCAGGAGCCTTGCCCTGGGACGGCCCTTACATGTCAGCAGAGTTGTTCCAGCTCTCACCCTGTCCCTACCCAGCTGAGGACGTCTGTGTCCGTGGGAGGCACCCAGAAACTCCCCCTGCTGCGTGGCAGTCCCCTGCCCCGTCAGAGAAAACTGCGGCAATATCGGCTAAGTTTAAAAGCGTCGGCAGGAGGTGCAGAATACGTAAATAAAGCGGCGGTTGGCTGCCGGGTATGGGTGCGATATAAATACCTTTTGTTTACAGGCCTTCGTGCCTATTCAGCGTTGAACGGCACCGCAGCCCACCCACCCCGGGGCTCACGGGGCTCGGAGAAGGGTCTCTCCAAGGGCACAACCTAAGGCAGCGCAGGAAGCCCAGCTGCCACGCTCCCAGTCGCTACGGGACGCTCGCTTACAGTTACACTAACGAGGGTACGGATGAGGCTGGAACTAGCAGAAATGCTGACTCTTCTGGCCTTTTATTCGTGGAAGGTACAGCGCGCGAGCCTCGGCGGCTCACAGGAGAAGCGTGCAGTGCTGCCTGACTCTCATTCTCAGCTCACGTACTACTGCCAAAGCTCCTGCCCTGTGCTGTGCCAGATGCCGGCTGGCGTGAGCGCCTGGGCTCCTGAGGGACCCCCTTGTCCTGAGAGCCAGAGGTACTCACTTCCCTTTGCATGAGGCCTGTAGGAGATATACCCTGCAATTTTAAAAATCTGTATCAAATGTGGCAGACTCAAAAGAGGGCATTTTTAAAAAGGCAGGTTTGTTTTCTTTTTTAACTTTACGATCTACAGCCTAGCAAAGAGCTCCCTTTCAGTGTCAGTCGCTTGGCTTTCTCCCCTACTGACGAGGTCCCAGCCTCCCGGTGAGATCTCGCTGGAGATATTCTGAGTTTCCCTCAAGTACGGGGCTGCCCTGGCCCGAGGCCAGCGAAGAAGCTGACTTTGCCCGTGCCTGAATCAGCAACACGTCCAGCAGGCGACTTGCAGAGCCCAGGGAACCCTCGTAAAGAGGTTTGGGGGTGGGGCGCGCCACATCTGCGGCATCGGCCGTGGGAAAGGACCGGCGCAGTAAAACAGGTGGGTGAAACCGCGGTCCGCGCCAATACGTGCTGCTGCCTGGGGCATCGCTTTGCTGCGGGTCAAGTCAGATGCTCTCTGTAAGAGTCAGTCAGGGTAAAGGCAGCAGCAGATTTCTTTTCTGCTCATTTTAACAAAGGCTGGACGGAGCCCATAGAGGAAGGCACTACGCGTCTTGCTGGGTTTGTTTCCCGGCCTTCTCGTAAGCTGTCGCGGAAACTTGCACGAGGAAAGCCTGTGCAAGCTGATGACAGCCACACACGGTTGAAGAGGGAGCAGACGGTGAGAGCAGAGGTACGCGCTCAGGCTGTGCGCTGGAAGCTAATGCTAATGCTGCAAAATAAAGAGTGGATTTTCTTTTTTGAGTTTAGGTGAGCGCTAAACATGACATGTGCATATGTGCGTGTGTCTCTTGCAGGTTTTTGTCATACACCCCACCCTCCCACCCCAAAAAAACAACCCACACATGCCATGCGTTAAACAGTGGTTTTCCGTTGTACTTAGAAGTGCTTACATAGGTGTGTTGGTTTTTTTCTTTTTTATTTTTTAATGCAGAAACAGCAATACGATAGATTTAATACAGCTAGCAATTAGATGGGTGTAGCTTTAGAGCGTCGGCTGTTTACAAAGCAACCGCACACCTTCTTTAACTCACAGTTTAAACAAGTAAACTTGCAGTGCATCACACGTGCTTTGTACAGTCACGTTCCACACGGCAGGCCAGATGCTTCACCCTGCCTTGTCCTTGTTGCCCCGACTCCAACGGGACCGCCGAGGCCATCCTGGGGACAGCGCCGCTTTCTAGCAGCTGGGTTGCTTGCCTGGACGCCCCACAGACAAAGTGTCATTTCCCCACTGAACCTCTTCTCAAATAATTTCCTAGCCCTGCAGGCCCCACGTCCTTTGGTTCATATTTCCTTTTTTCCGGGCTTGATGCACAGGACCGACGATTTCCAGAAATAGAAACAGAGGCTGATTCAGTCCAGGCTCAACATTCTCTGACCTAAACCAAACTGTCTTCGAAGAGATAGCTGTACCGTAGGCACCACCTCGGGAACAGAAGTTGCCCTGTCATAAAAAAAAAAAAAAAGAAGGAAAACAAGGCATTTCAGGCTGAGGAGGCTGAGCGGTGTGCTGGGGGCGGTGGGGGTTGGAAAGAAACAGTTCAGACGATTAGAGCGAGCTTAGCGTTGCAAAGCGTGCCATTATTTTTAATTTGGCAGTCAGAAGACAATAGATTCTGACACTGATTTCCTGTGTGCTGCGGGAGTTCTCTCCTCAGCATTCCTGTGCACCATTTTACTTTTGTGTCCCGTCCGCTTCGCTTTTGCGCTGTAGCTCTCCGGTTCTAGCTACGCTTCCCACCACCCCCATTACTCTTTGACAAGCCCAGCTCTCACTGTGCTTCCCTTCCCTTCCCTTCCCGTATGCGCGTGCAGGGAAAAGCCCGCGCGTCTGCCACTACAGGACACGCTCTGGGAGGCAGGAGAGATGACGACGCTCCCTGACAGAGGACACAGCTGAGGGGCGGTCCGCCGGGGCTGGGGAGATGGCAGCACCTTCCCTCAGCTGCCCCATCCGAGCACAGGTGCAGGTGAGCACTGAGGAGAGACAAGCAGGCAGGAGCCGCAGAGCGAGAGAGAAAATAAAATTCACGGGTGGGTGCTACTTGCGTCTCATTTTTAGCGCAAGGGATGAATTCTCAGCACATTCTTGGAGCTGCCCCTTTGGGACTCACGGAGAAGAGGGAGGTTGGCCACGCGGTGCAGCCCAGCTCTGCTTCCCCTAAATGGTTTTACTGTTCAGGTGTTGCCCTAATCTGGCCGGTACCCCTGCAAAGAGTTTGGGATTTCTGCTGCCTCTCCGGGCCAGCCGCAGACCCTGACTTCATCGCAGCGAATGACCCTGCGCTCGTCAGAGCGGTTGCCGAGTCACATCCCGCTGCCTTCCCTGCAGAACCGGTGACCCTTTTTCAGCCCTTGCCCCCTCTTCTCTCCGCTCGTTGCCCATCCCTTTATCAGTGCCGGCACCGATCCTGCCTCCAGCTCGCCCTGTCTCCACCTGCGAGCGCCCAACAGGAGCTAAATGTCTCCTCAAGGATGCACGGAAGAGACGCGCAGGTAACCCAGCACAGACCCCCTGCAAACATCTTCTTTCCATTTTCTTTCCTCTCCTGACACGAAGAGATGACTTAGGAAAAGGCGTACTGCTCACATTTCACCTGCACTGCTTCTACTTTCACTTTCGCTCTCCTTGGCAGTAATTAATAGCGGTGGCTGGGGGGGCTGGGGCATTCCCCCAAAGCGGCTGCAGTTACATCTGGGCGGTTGTGGCACTCCATTAGCTCTGTAGTTTTTAAATCTAAATCTTCTGGAATTGTTAGTTCTGGTCAGGAATCACCCGTACCTGCAAATTTTCTTAATAGCTACGCTTGACCCCAGCCACTGTTTAACAGCTCACCTTTATTTCTCTTCATTTAAGAACCTAAAGCTTCGTTTACTGCTTGGGTTGGAAGCAGGAGCTGTCGCTGCCTCTGAACTTTCTAACAGCCCTGTTACAATTTCAGTACTACCCGCTCCCAATTTAGCTTTCCGGGTCAATTTTCATTCTAGATTCGAAAATTTCCTTATTTTGTTTCTGATCAGGAGTCATTAATGCCTGCAGTTGATTTAGTAACGGCTGTATTTAGATTGAGCTATTAATGACTCGCAACTCTATTTATGGCATAAAAAAGGACTGCCTTTATTTTTTTTAACTACAGATTAGGAATAATGACTGCCTGGTTTGTTCAGTAATAGGTGTGATTAAATTTAGTCACGACTCCTCCCTAAATAATATGTATTTATTTGCACTCTAACAATTTAACCTTCCCTTTACCGGCCAGGGGCACCGACAAGTGCCCGTGCGTACCTCCGCTCCCCCTGCGCCGGCTCCCCAGGGAACAGCCTCTTACCCTGACCAGAGTCTGCAGCGGCCCGTTGTCATCCCAGCTCCTCGCCCTCGAGAAAGCGGCCGCCTGAAGCGGCGGCAGCTCCGCTGCTGCCCAGAGGGGACGGAAATGGCGCGGGGTAAAGCTCTCCGGGCCGCCTGCGTCCCGCGCGGAGGCGGTGACCTCAGCAGCCTGTACGCTGTTGGGGCCGAGCCAACAACCTGAGGAGGAGTCGCAGGGCGTAGCTGTTTCTGCAACAACCACGCTTTCCCGCCTGGCTGGACAAGAAAGCGGGGCCTGCGGGGGCCTGGAGAGGCAGCATCGCTGCAGGTTGTGCCACGGCTGTTGAGAGGCCAAGGCAACACCTGAAACAGTGAACGGCACAACTAGTGAAAACCCCCAAGGTTCCGGGTTCAGTAAAGACAGGAACTGCAGCAGCACAATAAAATGATCTCACGAGGGGAAAAAAAACAGCAAAGCAAAAACCAAACCCCAAACAGAACACCATACCACTAACCCGTCTCACCGCCCCCTCAGCGCCCAAAACAGCATCCTGGGAGAAAAAAAGCAAAGCAGGCCACAAGGGACCTTTCTAGTACAGATGCCGCCAAAGAGTGCCAAGCTCTGGAATCCTTACCTCAGGCAACGCCTCCGCTTCTCTAAACGCCAGAGCACGCCTGCCCGGGGGGCTGAGACAGCCCCAAAGCTGCGACCGCCCGAGGGAACACGGGAGCACCGACGCCAGAGAAGCCCAGGGCCAGAGCCGGGGCTCTTCCACCCCCGGGCCCCGCCCCCGCCCTTCCCACAGCGCCCCGCGAAAGGGGCGGGCCGAGCCCCCCGGGGGGTGAAGGCCCCGGGAGCCGTACGAGAGCCGCCTGGAGTTCCCGGCACGGGAGGGAGGGGGGAGAGAAAACACCCAAACCGAGCCCCCCGAGCGGAGCAAACACAGGCTCGGGCTGTTGCCGGGGGGTGGGGCCTGTCGCTAAGGGGAGAGAGCCGGCACCGCCCCCCGGGCCGTTGCCGGGGGGTGGGGCCTGTCGCTAAGGGGAGAGAGCCGGCACCGCCCCCCGGGCCGTTGCCGGGGGGTGGGGCCTGTCACTAAGGGGGTGTGTCCAAAGGGACGCTGGCAATGCCCCTGGAGCCATCACCAAGGGCAGGGCCTGTTGCTATGGAGGGTGGGGCCAGGCAGCACCAGCAACACCCCCAGGCTGTCACCAGGGGGTGGGACCTGTTGCTAACTGGGGATGCTGGGGAGCACACGAGCACGGCCCCACCCCACCAGGCCCTCGCCAGGGGGCGGGGCCTGTCGCAAAGGTGGGTGGGGCCAGAGGGGTCAGATATCAGCCCGCGCGTGTAGACCAGTGCGTCCCAGTAATGACCAACATGCCACACAGTATGGATCCCAGTACATCCCAGCTCCCTCCCAGCGACGCCCAGTACATCCCAGTTCCCTCCCAGTACATCCCAGTTCCCTACCAGTGCAGCCCAGTACATCCCAGATCCCTCCCAGTCCGTCCCAGTTCCTTCCCAGTCCGTCCCAGTACATCCCAGTTCCCTCACAGTACATCCCAGTTCCCTCCCAGTTCACACACAGTTCACTCCCAGTTCCATTCCAGTACATCCCAGTACATGCCAGTTGCCTCCCAGTTTCCTCTAAGTACATCCCAGTACTTCAAAGTTCCCTCCCAGTACATCCCAGTTCCCTCACAGTACATCCCAGTACTTCACAGTTCACTCCCACTACATCCCAGTACGTCCCAGTTCCCCCTTGGTACATAACACTTCCCTCCCAATACATCCCAGTTCCCTCCCATTACATCCCGATTCCCTCCCAGTACATCCCAGTTCCCTGCCAGTATGTCCCAGTACATCCCAGTTCCCTCACAGTACATCCCAGTTCCCTCCCAGTACATCCCAGTACATCCCAGTTCCCTCCCAGTACATACCAGTTCCCTCCCAGTACATCCTGGTACATCCCAGTTCCCACCCAGTACATCCTACTACATACCAGTTCCCTCCCCGTTCCATCCCAGTTCCATCCCAATTCCATCCCAGTACATCCCAGTACTTCACAGTTCCCTCCCAGTACATCCCAGTTCCCTCTAAGTACATCCCAGTACTTCACAGTTCCCTCCCAGCACATCCCAGTACGTCCCAGTTCCCCTCAGTACATAACACTTCCCTCCCAGTACATAACAGTACATCCCAGTGTCCTCACACTACGTCCCAGTTCCCTCCCAGTACATCCCAGTTCCCTACCAGTACATCCCAGTTCCCTCCCAGTTCACTCCCAGTACATAACAGTTACCTCCCAGTACATCCCAGTACATCCCAGTAGATCCTGGTACATCCCAAATCCCTGCCAGTTCCACCCGGTACAACCCAGTACAAGCCTGTACATCCTAGTTCCTCCACAGTACATCCCAGGGCATCCCCGCACATTGTAGTGCCTCCCAGTACATCCCAGCTCCCTCCCAGTACTGGGAGGGAACTGGGATGTACTGGGAGGGACCTGGGATGTACTGGGAGGGAACTGGGATGTACTGGGACGGAACTGGGATGTATTGGGAGGCACTGGGAAAGAAGTGGTAGCGAACCGGGAGGGAATTGGGATGTACGGGGATGAACTGGTAGGGAACTGGGATGTACTGGCATGGAATGGGGATGTATTGGGATGTACAGGAACGGAACTGGAATGTACTGCGATGTACTGGGATGTACTGGGAGCAAATTGGAATTTACTGGGATGTACTGGGAGGAAACTGGGATATACTGGATGGAAACTGGAATATACTGGGAGGCACTGGGAGGGAAGTGGGTGTCAACTGGGACATTCCAGTTTGCTCCCAGTACATCCCAGTTCCCTACCAGTGCAGCCCAGTACATCCCATTTCCCTCCCAGTCCGTCCCAGTTCCCTCCCAGTCCGTCCCAGTTCCCTCCCAGTCCGTCCCAGTTCCCTCACAGTTCACACACAGTTCACTCCCAGTTCCATTCCAGTACATCCCAGTACATGCCAGTTGCCTCCCAGTTTCCTCTAAGTACATCCCAGTACTTCAAAGTTCCATCCCAGTACATCCCAGTTCCCTCCCACTTCGTCCCAGTACATCCCAGTTCCCTCCCAGTACATCCTACTACATACCAGTTCCCTCCCAGTTCACTCCCAGTACACAACAGTTACCTCCCAGTACGTCCCAGTTCCCTCCCAGTACGTCCCAGTACATCCCAGTTCCGTCCCAGTTCCCTACCAGTGCGTCCTAGTTCCCTCCCAGTACGTCCCAGTTCCCTCTTAGTCCATTCCAGTTCCCTCCAGTATATCCCAGTACATCCCAGTTCCCTCCAGTACATCTCAGTTCCCTCACAGTTCACACACAGTTCACTCCCAGTTCCATTCCAGTACATCCCAGTACATGCCAGTTCCCTCCCAGTACATCCCAGTTCCCTCACAGTTCACTCCCAGTTCCATTCCAGTACATCCCAGTACATGCCAGTTCCCTCCCAGTACATCACACTACATCCCAGTTCCCTCCCAGCTCCTGCTAAGTACACCCCAGTACTTCACAGTTCCCTCCCAGCACATCCCAGTACGTCCCAGTTCCCTTCAGTACATAACACTTCCCTCCCAGTTCCCTCCCAGTACATCCCAGTTCCCTCCCAGTCCGTCCCAATCCCCTCCCAGTACATCCCAGTTCCCTCCCAGTATGTCCCAGTACATCCCAGTTCCTTCCCAGTAAATCCCAGTTCCCTCCCAGTTCCCTCCCACTACATCCCAGTTCCCTCTAAGTACATACCAGTTCCCTCCCAGTACATCCCAGTACATCCTGGTACATCCCAGTTCCCACCCAGTACATCCTACTACATACCAGTTCAGTCCCAGTACATCCCAGTTCCATCCCAGTACATCCCAGTTCCCTCCCAGTTCCTTCCCAGTACATAACAGTTACCTCCCAGTACATCCCAGTACATCCCAAATCCCTGCCAGTTCCACCCGGTACAACCCAGTACAAGCCTGTACATCCTAGTTCCTCCACAGTACATCCCAGGGCA
The DNA here is from genome assembly GCF_949628215.1 of Phalacrocorax aristotelis. Taxonomy (NCBI): domain Eukaryota; kingdom Metazoa; phylum Chordata; class Aves; order Suliformes; family Phalacrocoracidae; genus Phalacrocorax; species Phalacrocorax aristotelis. The sequence continues at coordinate 807,868 of NW_027441368.1, forward strand.
TCCCCGCACATTGTAGTGCCTCCCAGTACATCCCAGTTGCCTCCCAGTACTGGGAGGGACCTGGGATGTACTGGGAGGGAACTGGGACGTACTGGGAGGGAACTGGGATGTACTGGGATGTAATGGGACGGAACTGGGATGTATTGGGAGGCACTGGGAAAGAAGTGGTAGTGAACCGGGAGGGAATTGGGATGTACTGGGATGAACTGGTAGGAAACTGGGATGTACTGGCATGGAACGGGGATGTATTGGGATGTACAGGAACAGAACTGGAATGTACAGCGATGTATTGGCATGTACTGGCAGCGAGCTGGGATTTACTGGGATGTACTGGGAGGAAACTGGGATATACTGGGAGGCACTGGGAGGGAAGTGGGTGTCAACTGGGACATTCCAGTTTCCTCCCAGTACATCCCAGTTCCCTACCAGTGCAGCCCAGTACATCCCAGATCCCTCCCAGTACATCCCAGATCCCTCCCAGTCTGTCCCAGTACATCCCAGTACATCCCAGTTCCCTCACAGTTCACACACAGTTCACTCCCAGTTCCATTCCAGTACAGCCCAGTACATGCCACTTTCCTCCCAGTAAATCCCAGTTCCCTCCCACTCCCCTCTAAGTACATCCCAGTACTTCACAGTTCACTCCCAGTACATCCCAGTTCCCCCTCGGTACATAACAGTTCCCTCCCAGTACACCCCAGTACATCCCAGTTCCCTCCCAGTATGTCCCACTACATCCCAGTTCCCTCCCAGTCCATCCCAGTTCCCTCCCAGTAAATCCCAATTCCCAACACTTTCCACCCAGTACATCCCAGTTCCCTCCCAGTACATACCAGTTCCCTCCCAGTACATCCTGGTACATCCCAGTTCCCACCCAGTACATCCTACTACATACCAGTTCCCTCCCAGTTCACTCCCAGCACATCCCCGTACTTCACAGTTCCATCCCAGTACATCCCAGTACGTCCCAGTTCCCCTCAGTACATAACACTTCCCTCCCAGTACATACCAGTACATCCCAGTGTCCTCACACTACGTCCCAGTTCCCTCCCAGTACATCCCAGTTCCCTACCAGTACATCCCAGTTCCCTCCCAGTTCCTTCCCAGTACACAACAGTTACCTCCCAGTACATCCCAGTACATCCCAGTACATCCTGGTACATCCCAAATCCCTGCCAGTTCCACCCGGTACAACCCAGTACAAGCCTGTACATCCTAGTTCCTCCACGGTACATCCCAGGACATCCCCGCACATTGTAGTGCCTCCCAGTACATCCCAGGTCCCTCCCAGTACTGGGAGGGAACTGGGATGTACTGGGAGGGAACTGGGATGTACTGGGAGGGAACTGGGATGTACTGGGAGGGAACTGGGATGTACTGGGATGTAATGGGACGGAACTGGGATGTATTGGGAGGCACTGGGAAAGAAGTGGTAGTGAACCGGGAGGGAATTGGGATGTACGGGGATGAACTGGTAGGAAACTGGGATGTACTGGAATGGAACGGGGATGTATTGGGATGTACAGGAATGGAACTGGAATGTACGGCGATGTATTGGCATGTACTGGGAGGAAACTGGGATTTACTGGGATGTACTGGGAGGAAACTGGGATATACTGGGAGGAAACTGGGAGGGAAGTGGGTGTCAACTGGGACATTCCAGTTTCCTCCCAGTACATCCCAGTTCCCTACCAGTGCAGCCCAGTACATCCCAGATCCCTCCCAGTCTGTCCCAGTACATCCCAGTACATCCCAGTTCCCTCACAGTACATCCAAGTTCCCTCCCAGTTCACACACAGTTCACTCCCAGTTCCATTCCAGTACATCCCAGTACATGCCAGTTGCCTCCCAGTTTCCTCTAAGTACATCCCAGTACTTTAAAGTTCCCTCCCAATACATCCAAGTTCCCTCCCAGTACATCCCAATCCCCTCCCAGTACATCCCAGTTCCCTGCCAGTATGTCCCAGTACATCCCAGTTCCCTCCCAGTACATCCCAGTTCCCTCCCAGTACATCCCAGTTCCCTCCCAGTACATACCAGTTCCCTCCCAGTTCCCTCCCACTACATACCAGTTCCCTCCCAGTACATCCTACTACATACCAGTTCCCTCTAGGTTCACTCCCAGTACATCCCAGTACTTCACAGTTCCCTCCCAGTACATCCCAGCACGCACCAGTTCCCCTCAGTACATAACACTTCCCTCCCAGTACATAACAGTACATCCCAGTGTCCTCACAGTACGTCCCAGTTCCCTCCCAGTACATCCCAGTTCCCTACCAGTACGTCCCAGTTCCCTCCCAGTTCACTCCCAGAACATAACAGTTACCTCCCAGTACATCCCAGTACATCCCAGTAGATCCTGGTACATCCCAAATCCCTGCTAGTTCCACCCGGTACAACCCAGTACAAGCCTGTACATCCTAGTTCCTCCACAGTACATCCCAGGGCATCCCCGCACATTGTAGTGCCTCCCAGTACATCCCAGGTCCCTCCCAGTACTGGGAGGGAACTGGGATGTACTGGGATGTAATGGGAGGCACTGGGAAAGAAGTGGTAGTGAACCGGGAGGGAATTGGGATGTACGGGGATGAACTGGTAGGAAACTGGGATGTACTGGCATGGAACGGGGATGTATTGGGATGGACAGGAACGGAACTGGAATGTACTGCGATGTACTGGGAGCAAACTGGGATTTACTGGGATGTACTGGGAGGAAACTGGGATATACTGGGAGGCACTGGGAGGGAAGTGGGTGTCAACTGGGACATTCCAGTTTCCTCCCAGTACATCCCAGTTCCCTACCAGTGCAGCCCAGTACATCCCAGATCCCTCCCAGTACATCCCAGTTCCCTCCCAGTCTGTCCCAGTACATCCCAGTACATCCCAGTTCCCTAACAGTACATCCCAGTTCCCTCACAGTTCACACACAGTTCACTCCCAGTTCCATTCCAGTACAGCCCAGTACATGCCACATTCCTCCAAGTAAACCCCAGTTCCCTCCCACTACATCCAAGTTCCCTCCCACTTCCCTCTAAGTACATCCCAGTACTTCACAGTTCACTCCCAGTACATCCCAGTTCCCCCTCGGTACATAACAATTCCCTCCCAGTACACCCCAGTACATCCCAGTTCCCTCCCAGTAAGTCCCACTACATCCCAGTTCCCTCCCAGTCCATCCCAGTTCCCTCCCAGTAAATCCCAATTCCCAACACTTTCCACCCAGTACATCCCAGTTCCCTACCAGTACATCCCAGTTCCCTCGAAGTACATCCCAGTTCCCTCTAAGTACATCCCAGTTCCCTCTAAGTACATCCCAGTTCCCTCTAAGTACATCCCAGTTCCCTCTAAGTACATCCCAGTTCCCTCTAAGTACATCCCAGTACTTCACAGTTCCCTCCCAGTTCACTCCCAGTACACAACAGTTACCTCCCAGTACATCCCAGTACATCCCAGTAGATCCTGGTACATCCCAAATCCCTGCCAGTTCCACCCGGTACAACCCAGTACAAGCCTGTACATCCTAGTTCCTCCACAGTACATCCCAGGGCATCCCCGCACATTGAAGTGCCTCCCAGTACATCCCAGGTCCCTCCCAGTACTGGGAGGGACCTGGGATGTACTGGGAGGGAACTGGGACGTACTGGGAGGGAAGTGGGATGTACTGGGATGTAATGGGACGGAACTGGGATGTATTGGGAGGCACTGGGAAAGAAGTGGTAGTGAACCGGGAGGGAATTGGGATGTACGGGGATGAACTGGTAGGGAACTGGGATGTACTGGCATGGAACGGGGATGTATTGGGATGTACAGGAACAGAACTGGAATGTACAGCAATGTATTGGCATGTACTGGCAGCGAGCTGGGATTTACTGGCAGGTACTGGGAGGAAACTGGGATATACTGGGAGGAAACTGGGATATACTGGGAGGCATTGGGAGGGAAGTGGGTGTCAACTGGGACATTCCAGTTTCCTCCCAGTACATCCCAGTTCCCTACCAGTGCAGCCCAGTACATCCCAGTTCCCTCCCAGTCCGTCCCAATCCCCTCCCAGTACATCCCAGTTCCCTGCCAGTATGTCCCAGTACATCCCAGTTCCCTCCCAGTACATACCAGTTCCCTCCCAGTACATACCAGTTCCCTGCCAGTTCCCTCCCACTACATCCCAGTACATACCAGTTCCCTCCCAGTACATCCCAGTTCCCTCCCGGTACATCCCAGTTCCCACCCAGTACATCCTACTACATACCAGTTCCCTCCCAGTTCACTCCCACTACATCCCAGTACTTCACAGTTCCCTCCCAGTACATCCCAGTACGTCCCAGTTCCCCTCAGTACATAACACTTCCCTCCCAGTACATACCAGTACATCCCAGTGTCCTCACACTACGTCCCAGTTCCCTCCCAGTACATCCCAGTTCCCTACCAGTACATCCCAGTTCCCTCCCTGTTCCTTCCCATTACATAACAGTTACCTCCCAGTACATCCCAGTAGATCCTGGTACATCCCAAATCCCTGCCAGTTCCACCCGGTACAACCCAGTACAAGCCTGTACATCCTAGTTCCTCCACAGTACATCCCAGGGCATCCCCGCACATTGTAGTGCCTCCCAGTACATCCCAGCTCCCTCCCAGTACTGGGAGGGAACTGGGATGTACTGGGAGGGACCTGGGATGTACTGGGATGTAATGGGACGGAACTGGGATGTAATGGGACGGAACTGGGAAAGAAGTGGTAGTGAACCGGGAGGGATCTGGGATGTACGGGGATGAACTGGTAGGGAACTGGGATGTACTGGCATGGAATGGGGATGTATTGGGATGTACAGGAACGGAACTGGAATGTACTGCGATGTACTGGGATGTACTGGGAGCAAACTGGGATTTACTGGGATGTACTGGGAGGAAACTGGGATATACTGGGAGGCACTGGGAGGGAAGTGGGTGTCAACTGGGACATTCCAGTTTCCTCCCAGTACATCCCAGTTCCCTACCAGTGCAGCCCAGTACATCCCAGATCCCTACCAGTACATCCCAGTTCCCTCCCAGTCCGTCCCAGTACATCCCAGTACATCCCAGTTCCCTCACAGTACATCCCAGTTCCCTCACAGTTCACACACAGTTCACTCCCAGTTCCATTCCAGTACAGCCCAGTACATGCCACTTTCCTCCAAGTAAACCCCAGCTCCCTCCCACTACATCCAAGTTCCCTCCCACTTCCCTCTAAGTACATCCCAGTACTTCACAGTTCACTCCCAGTACATCCCAGTTCCCCCTCGGTACATAACAGTTCCCTCCCAGTACACCCCAGCACATCCCAGTTCCCTCCCAGTATGTCCCACTACATCCCAGTTCCCTCCCAGTCCATCCCAGTTCCCTCCCAGTAAATCCCAATTGCCAACACTTTCCACCCAGTACATCCCAGTTCCCTCCCAGTACATCCCAGTACTTCACAGTTCCCTCCCAGTTCACTCCCAGTTCCCTCCCAGTACATCCCAGTTCCGTCTAAGTACATCCCAATACTTCATAGTTCCCTCCCAGCACGTCCCAGTACGTCCCAGTTCCCCTCAGTACATAACACTTCCCTCCCAGTACATAGCAGTACATCCCAGTGTCCTCACAGTACATCCCAGTTCCCTCCCAGTACATCCCAGGTCCCTCCCAGTTCACTCCCAGTACACAACAGTTACCTCCCAGTACATCCCAGTTCCCTCCCACTACATACCAGTTCCCTCCTAGTACATCCCAGTACATCCTGGTACATCCCAGTTCCCACCCAGTACATCCTACTACATACCAGTTCCCTCCCAGTTGACTCCCAGTACATCCCAGTACTTCACAGTTCCCTCCCAGTACATCCCAGTACGTCCCAGTTCCCCTCAGTACATAACACTTCCCTCCCAGTACATACCAGTACATCCCAGTGTCCTCACACTACGTCCCAGTTCCCTCCCAGTACATCCCAGTTCCCTCCCAGTTCCTTCCCAGTACATAACAGTTACCTCCCAGTACATCCCAGTACATCCTAGTAGATCCTGGTACATCCCAAATCCCTGCCAGTTCCACCTGGTACAACCCAGTACAAGCCTGTACATCCTAGTTCCTCCACGGTACATCCCAGGGCATCCCCGCACATTGTAGTGCCTCCCAGTACATCCCAGTTCCCTCCCAGTACTGGGAGGGAGCTGGGATGTACTGGGAGGGACCTGGGATGTACTGGGATGTAATGGGACGGAACTGGGATGTATTGGGAGGCACTGGGAAAGAAGTGGTAGTGAACCGGGAGGGAATTGGGATGTACGGGGATGAACTGGTAGGGAACTCGGATGTACTGGCATGGAACGGGGATGTATTGGGATGGACAGGAACGGAACTGGAATGTACGGCGATGTATTGGGATGTACTGGGAGCGAACTGGGATTTACTGGGATGTACTGGGAGGAAACTGGGATTTACTGGGAGGAAACTGGGATTTACTGGGAGGAAACTGGGATTTACTGGGAGGAAACTGGGATATACTGGGAGGAAACTGGGAGGGAAGTGGGTGTCAACTGGGACATTCCAGTGTCCTCCCAGTACATCCCAGTTCCCTACCAGTGCAGCCCAGTACATCCCAGATCCCTCCCAGTCCCTCCCAGTACATCCCAGTTCCCTCACAGTACATCCCAGTTCCCTCCCAGTTCACACACAGTTCACTCCCAGTTCCATTCCCGTACGTCCCACTACATCCCAGTTGCCTCCCAGTTTCCTCTAAGTACATCCCAGTACTTCACAGTTCACTCCCACTACATCCCAGTACGTCCCAGTTCCCCCGTGGTACATAACACTTCCCTCCCAATACATCCAAGTTCCCTCCCAGTACATCCCAATCCCCTCCCAGTACATCCCAGTTCCCTGCCAGTATGTCCCCAGTACATCCCAGTTCCCTCCCAGTACATACCAGTTCCCTCCCAGTACATCCCAGTACATCCCATTTCCCTCCCAGTACATACCAGTTCCCTCCCAGTACATCCCGGTACATCCTGGTACATCCCAGTTCCCACCCAGTACATCCTACTACATACCAGTTCCCTCCCAGTTCACTCCCAGTACATCCCAGTACTTCACAGTTCCCTCCCAGTACATCCCAGTACGTCCCAGTTCCCCTCAGTACATAACACTTCCCTCCCAGTACATAACAGTACATCCCAGTGTCCTCACAGTACGTCCCAGTTCCCTCCCAGTACATCCCAGTTCCCTACCAGTACATCCCAGTTCCCTCCCTGTTCCTTCCCAGTACATAACAGTTACCTCCCAGTACATCCCAGTACATCCCAGTACATCCTGGTACATCCCAAATTCCTGCCAGTTCCACCCGGTACAACCCAGTACAAGCCTGTACATCCTAGTTCCTCCACAGTACATCCCAGGACATCCCAGGACATTGTAGAGCCTCCCAGTACGTCCCAGTTCCCTCCCAGTACAACCCAGTAGATCCTGGTACGTCCCCGTTCCCCGCACTGTACGTCCCCATTCCTCGCACTGTACTGGGAGGACAACCGAGCCTGCGCAGTGATTGACATCGGAAACGAGCAAGTTTGTACCAATCAGCAGACAGGACAATAATGACTATGTATGAGTATGTGAAATTTTCATCTATAAATTGTACGGGAAAGCTATGTGAGGTACGCACGCGAGGAGGAGCGATCCCCCGTGCGTCCGGCGCCGCGAATAAAGAATGCCTGCTCTTTAATACTAAATTGGTGTTGAGGAGTCGTTTCCGATTTTAACGCGTTTTTCGGTAACACAGGGAGTCAGATCAAGAGAGCCAGAGAACAACAAAACACCGACAGGCTACAGGACAGAGCAGGAGGAATAAAAAAAAAAAAAACGGAGCCAGGGCCAGGCAGAGAGAGGCGGAGAAAGAAAAAGGAGCCACAGGCTACAGGACAGAGAGAGGGAGGACTGAAAAGACGGGGAGGCAGGGAGACACACAGAGCGAGATGGAGAAAGAAGGTGCGGGGGGGGGGGGCGCAAAAAAAAAAGTAAATTTTGCAGCAGGTAAGGAAAGAGAGGGGGCCGGGGGAGAGACAGGGAGGGCCCAGGACGCACAAGAGAGGCAACGGGGCCCCAGTGGCCCAGGACTCACCGCGACTCTCGCTCTCAGCGCTGCTGGCACAATTTAGCCGTTCACATGCTTCTTTCCCCTCCTCTCCTCCCTGCCTCTTCTGCAGCTCCAGACTCTAGGCCGTCCTCCACCTGAAGAGAATACGTGGGTGTCTTACAGCTCTTACCAGATGAGGCTTCCTCGGCACGTAGCCTAGCTCGCTCGTGCACTACACGCCCGTACCCAACTCCGGGTTACGCGTACAGACCCTACGGTGCACGTTGGTGGCCTGGCCCGCTGCGGGCTATGAAGGGGGATCCTTCCTCCCCCACCTGCATGGACAGGCTCTCTCTTGCCTGCGGCAGGAAGGCAGCTGGCAGCCAGAGCACCTTCAGTTTCTTCTTCTTTACCTTTCGTTGGCGTCTCCAGCTTCAGCCGAGGCAGCTCCTGTCCGCAGCCGGGAAGGGCTTTGTCTATCCCTTTTCGGCCCTGCGCTGCGAGGACGGCGAGGACGGGCAGAGAGAAGCCACGCGAGCCTGAGACGGCCGCAGGCAACGGCATCCCCGGGGGAAGGACAGACAACCACGTCCTCAGCACGGTCTCTGGGAGAGGGAAAGAAGAAACAGCGACCGTCATTACCGTCGATCGACCCTGGCCAAAGCCTCTCCTTCCGCAGGGGCTTCTGGACACACCGCTCCCTCCCCACGCTACTGCTAAGGGCCCCTGCGCCAAGGGGGAATCCAGTGCGCTTGAGGGACGGCTTGCTGCCTTCACGACAGGGCCTGGGGGCGGCCTAAGGCTATGCAGCACGCTTATGGGGAGGTGCCGGAGCTGGGGGCAGGCGCACGGGGCAAGGGGGGCCAGGGGAGGCTGAGCGGGACCTCCGGTGGGCCGGGGACGCGGCCATCATCTGCGCCCTGGGCACGGGGAAAAGGTCATCGTCCTCCTCCTTTCCCTCTTCCCTTCTGTCAGCTCCCGGGGAACTCACCGCTTCTCGGGAAGCGGCCGCACCCGCAAGCCCCCAGTAATCAACACGAAGCCAACCCCAAAAATACACCTCGCGTACCGTACGCGCCACGGCCGCCCGGCACCCGAGCGCCGGAAGACCGCGCCTCCCGCCATGCCCGGCGAACCACGTGACAGGGCCGGCAGCCACTGCGCCAGGAATACAGCTCCCGGCATGCTCTGCGGCACAACCCGGCCGCCCGGCGGCCGGTTTGATGCGGAGCCACCCAGCATCCCTGCGAGCACAGCTGCAGGCGCAACAGCAGTTACGCAGCCACAACTAGGCACTAAACAAAGGCTTTCCAACTCTGGAGGTCTAGAACAGGTAGACATTAGCACAGAAGCACAAGGGGCTCCGTCACCCTGCACAAATCTCCCCGTGCCTACACACGCACACGTTCAGAAGTTAGTTATCAGAAAACGCCCGACTCAGCCATTTGCCACAGTCACGAGACTCACGACATGATAACACGACATGACACGCGAGGTGGGCTCAGAGTTTTAAGGCAAGAAATACCTCCCACGCCCCCCACCCGAGATCTTTCAGGGTCCACACCTGCCATCGCCCCGCACCAAACCTACCCGGCCAAAGGCTTTCAGGTGGCCCGAAACACTGTACACAGAAAATAACCAGGGACAGACCTGCATTGTTCGGAAGCGAACGATGCCCGACCGGGGCTCCTCTGCGGGGCACGGAGCCCCCCGGCCCCGCCCGGAGACACACACCCGCCCCCCGCTGCCCGAACTCACCCACCAGCGCTCTCCGGCCCCCGGACACGGCCGCGCTGCTCTCTCAGGCGGCTGCCGCAGGCGAGGCTCGGGCACCGCCAGGCCTCCAGGCGTCCCGAGGGGCTGCCGGACACCGCAGGGGATGGCTGCCGGCGGCCGGACCGCCGCGGCGCTCCCCGCCCAGCTCCGAGCAGGCTCCGCCGGCCGCGGGCTTCCCACGCCGGGCCGCAGAGGGGCCCCGGCACCGCACAGGGACGCCTCGCGACCCGGCCGCCACACGCACCGCTCCCGCCCCCGCTCCGACGCGCCGCGCACGCGCCACCGGAAGCCCGAGCCCCGCGGGGCGGCCCTTAAAGGGCGGCCGGAAGGAACGGCCCCCACCGGCCCCGCCACCGCGCCCAGCCGGTGAGCGCCAGCGCCCCCTGCTGGCCGGGCCGCGCTCAGCTCGCGAGGGCGCCGAGGGCCGGGCGGGGCGGGGCGGGACGCGCCGGCTCGGGGCCAGCGCCTTCTCGGGGCGAGCGGGAAACCCCTGCGGGCCCCGGTCACGGCCGGGCACAGCCGCGCGCCCTCCGAGAGCTGCTGAACGGGGCTGCCGCTCGTGACACATACCGAGCCGTCTGCGACGGGAGCGGGCAGAGGAGGAAGGGGCCGGCGGCCGCGGGGCCCTGGCCCCAGGCGGGGGGGGGGGGCTGGGGCCCGGGGGGCCGCCCCCCTACTCAGAGGTCCCTCACAGGTCCCTCACAGGTCCCTCACAGTTCATCCCATGGACGGAACCGGGACCTACTGTGAGGCACTGGGAAAGAAGTGGGAGGAAGCCGGGACAGACCAATATAGCCCAGTATGGACTAGACCAATATAGCCCAGTATGGACTAGACCAATATAGCCCAGTATGGACTAGACCAATATAGCCCAGTATGGACTAGACCAATATAGCCCAGTATGGACTGGAGGGAACTGCGAGGGAACCGCGAGAGAACCCCACAGAACAAACCATGGGGCACGAGAAGGCAGAGAATTAAGAATTAGGGACAGGGAGCCAGAAAAAAAAAAGAAAAAAACCAAAGGGAGACAGAGAGCAAAAGGAATCGCAATGCGTACGGAGAGGAGAGAGAAACAATTCTAGCATAGGGTCACGGGGGAGCCAGGGACAGCAAGATGGAGAAAGGACAGAAGCTACAGGCTACAGGGCAGAGAGGGAAGAATTAATGAATAGACACAGAGAGATGGGCAGAAAGACATGGAGAAAGGCTAAAGATCACACGGCCTACAGGGAAGAGAGAAGAGAGGGAGGAATTTTAAAAACAGGGGCAAGAAGCCAGAGAGAGGGAGAGAGAAGCAACAATAAAATGGGGACAAGCCACAGGGCAGCGAGGAGGGAATCAATGAATAAGAACACGAGACCAAAGAGAACACAATGTAGAATGGAAAAAAGGAACAGCGGCCTACAGGGAAGGAGGAATTAAAGATCAGGGACTGGGAGGCAGACAGAGACACATGAAGAAACAAGTGGAAAAAAAAAAAAAAAACCAACAGCAATGGGCTACAAAGACAGAGAGGGAGGAAATGAGGAAATAAAACATCGCAGCAAGGAGCTGGACAGAGAGAGATGAGGACAAACAAATAGCACGGGTCCACGTGACGGAGAACGTGGAATTAGAACACAGAGAGAGGGAGCCGGACAGAGAGAGAGGCCGAGAGAAACATCTAGACAGGCTACAGCGGGCAGAGGCAGGAATTAAAACCTAGGGACAGGGAGCTGGACAGAGAGAGATGGAGGTCACAGGGAACAGCGGTGGCTGCAGGAAGAACAGGAATTCATGAATAGGGCAAGGGAGCTGGACAGAGAAGAACTCAGAAAGGCAAGAACAGTAGCAGGGTACAGAGCAGAGAAGACGAATTAAAAAGCACGGGGGGAGCGTTGAGGCAGACAGAGAGAGATTAAGAAAAAAGTCACGGGCTACGTGGCAAAGCAGGAGGAATTCAGAAACGAGGATGGGAACCAAGGGAGAGTGTGCTGGTGAAGGATAATGGGCATTAAAAGTGAGGGACGGGGAGCTGGGAAAAGCGAGGCAGAGAAAAACAGAATCACAGAGAGAATCACACAAAGCCAAAAAAGAAGAAACTGAACAACAGGAACAGGTGTAACCAAAGCGATGAAATCAACCAACCAGAGACGGTGTTCCATTACGGGAACATGGAGCGTACCAATCAGCGCACCTGTCGATCTGCATTTTAGTGCCTAGGCGATCGTTAATGTCAGCAGAACAACAGACAACATGCTTCTGTCAGAAAAGGATGACAAAACGCGGTTTCGCTTAGCGGACTGAGAAAACTAGCCAAGACTGCCAAGAGTAAGAGCCGAGAAGCTAAAAGGTAATTCCGGCAGGGGGAGATCGCGACCACCGACTCACAGACCACCACCGACCCAAGTAACACCACCTACTCAGAAGAGAACAACGGAAGAGGACAACCGAGCCTGCGCAGTGATTGACATACGGAACGAGCAAGTTTGTACCCATCGCTAGACAAGACAATAATGACTATGTATGAGTATGTAAAATTTTCATCTACAAATTGTACAGGAAAGGTGCGTGAGGTACGCACGCCAGGAGGAGCGATCCCCCGTGCATCCGGCGCCATGAATATAGAATGCCTGCTCTTTAATACTAAATTGGTGTTGAGGAGTCGTTTCCGATTTTAACGCGTTTTTCGGTAACAGTTTTGGCACCCCAGGTGGGAACCTGCTTTTGAATCTCGACGGATCCGTGGGATCGTGGGACCTGCAGCCGGCCCCGAGGAATTCTCCGGGAGAGCTTCCGATCCCCGGGCCAGAGAATTCTGAGCAAGATCCCCTGGATTGAGGTAAACAAGGCATTCTTTGAAGAAGAAACTTAGGTAGAATAATACGTGGGGTTAGCTTCCCACATAGGATAGGATAGTGGGTTTGAGTCCCACGGGCCTGCCCGTAAGGCGCGGCAAAAGCCACGCAGGGTCGGGGCCAAGAGGTGCCTCGGTTGGTAAGTCTCTGCTAGGCGAAAGCCTGTGGAGCGGGACCCGAGGGTAGGGGAGTCTTCAACAGGGGGTTGAAGTCTCCAGGGATATCTAGCAGGGGGCTACAGATCCCAGTGGCAGATTTCCAGTGAGACCTCTAACGGGGGTTGGAGTCCCTCTGACTAGTAGTTGTGATAGTGCACTATCACAACTACTAGTCGACTGGGAGACGGGAGCATTACTGAGTAGGAAACCTATCCCACAGAGAACACCTTTGCGATGTATTTTGAAGCACTGGAAAGACGTCGGGGGCGGTGACCCACTAACTCGGAAACCATTAATTGAATATTGCAATCATTGGTGGCCAACGTATCAATTGGAAGGTGGGCACAAATGGCCAGAACACGAGACATTGCAATATCGTACCATCTTGCAATTAATGTTGTTTTGTAAAAAGGGAAGGCAAATGGGAAGAAGTGGCATATGTTGATTTGTTCTTTACACCGTGGAATCATCCCGAGCAGCAGAAACAGCGTGAGGTATGTCCACAAGATTCTACGGCAATGTTTCTGAAAAGAGGAAAACGTGGTGAGAACTTGAAAGAGTGTTGCTCTACTTGTGATACTGGATACTTCGCTTGATGAAACTGACAAGAAAATAGTACGGAATACAGCCAGAAGGCAGGTGCAGGGAGCACATGCTAACGGGAATTTACAGAGAACAATGAATAAGAATTTTCCATCTACAAATCCCGAGTGGGACCCTAATCAGCCAGGACCCAGGGGAATGTTGACTAGATGTCAGAGAGAGATTTTATTTGGAGTAAGACAAGCAATGCCAAAAGCAATAAATTGGTCAAAATTTATGAAGTGAGACAAGAATTAAGTGAGTCCCCTTCAGCCTTTATGGAAAGACTGAAGGTGACCACCAGAAAATATACTCATTTGAACCCAGAAAAACCAGAAAAAGCAATTCAGCTGGTCTCTATATTCATAAGACAATCAGCCCCAGATGGGGGCGGGGGGAGAGAAAACAACCTTCAGAAACTAGAACAACCTGAATCCAGAGATCTGGGTTAAATGCTTGAAGTAGCTTGGCATGAAGGAGACCAGGGGAATCAACCCTAGCTGAACACCTGGTTACACTGAAGCTACGGAATGAAGAAATAGAATTTTTGGTAGATACGGGAGCCACTTGTTTGGTATTGAATACACGTGAAGAGAAATTTGATCATAAATCAGTAGATGTTGCTAGCGCAACAGGGCAAAGAAAAATTAGCCCCTCTCAGAGCCATTAAAGTTTAAATTGGAGAAGCAATGGGCAACTCACCAGTTTCTGCATATGCCTGAATGTCCACTGCCTCTGTTATGACGAGATCTATTAGGTCAATTAGATGCTCAAGTAACTTTTAAAGATGGAGAGATTAAATCACTAATACCAGAATCAAAAGCCACAGAGGCGAGAGCGTTTATGTTACAGGATTCCTCCAGGGAGGAACGGGTTCCCGAGGAAGTGGAAAACGTAGTAATTCCTTTGGTTTGAGCGAGCGGAGCTCCGGAGCGATCTAAGTGGGCAGAGCCGGTAAAAGTAACCTTAAAGCTTGGAGCCAAGCCCGTAAGACAAAAACAATACCCTATTAAGCGAGAGGCTCGAAAAGGATTACAGAAGTTAATTATAAAATTTTTCAGAATATGAGCTTTTAGTGGAATGTGAATCAGAATATAGTACTCCTGTGTCGCCAGTAAAGAAATCTAGAGGCAAAGAGTATTAGCTAGTTCACGATTTAAGGGCTATAAATCAGGTGGTCCAAGATATACATCCGGTAGTAGCTAATCCATACACTTTACTGACCTCTTTTAAAGGAGGAGCATAAATGGTTTACTGTACTAGATTTGAAGGACGCCTTCTTTTGCATACCTCCAGGCATAAAAAGTCAAAGCCTATTTGCTTTGGAATGGGAAAGCCCCACCACAGAATGAAAGACACAGCTACCATGGACCGTACTTCCACAAGGATTTAAAAATAGTCCTACGATACTTGAGACTCAGCTGGCAAAAAAAAATTAGAGATATAGAAAAAACAGAACCCAGGGAGAGGCATCTTGTTACAGAATGCGGATGACATTCTGATAGCGGCACAAAGTAAAGAAAAATGTTTTGAAATTTTTAAATTTTCTGGGCCAAGGAAGATGCGGAGTTTCCAGAAACAAAACCCAAATAGGAAAAGAAGCAGCCATTTATTTAGGATTTGAAATATCTCAAAGACAAAGACAATTAGAAAGTGAAAAGAAAGAAACTATTTGTCAAATTCCCGAACCTAGCAGCCCGAAGGAACTGAGAGCTTTTCTGAAAACAATGAAATAGCATCAGCTCTGGATTCTGAACTGTAGACTGTATGTAAAACCATTATTTGAGGCATTGAAAGACTCAAAAGGATAAATATTTAACCTGGACGCCCGGATGCCAAACGGCATTCAAAGAACTGAAAAGAGCCTCGATGATGGCCCCTGCATTAGGCCTACCTGATTTCGCTAAACCTTTTGAGTTGTTTGTCCACGAAAGACAACATTTAGCCCTTGGAGTGCTGACACAGCGACTGGGAACCTGGAAGAGACCTGTGGGCTACTTCTCCAAACAACCTGACCACGCGAGTAAAAGATGGCCTAGGTGTTTACGGGCAGTAGCAACAACAGCGCTGCCGATCCGGGAAGCCCCAAAGTTAACAATGGGACAGAAGATGACAGTATATGTCCCGCACATAGCGGTGACTGTTTTAGAACAAAAGGGGGGTCGTTGGCTATCCCTTAGCAGAATGTTGAAATATCAAGTTGTTCTGTTAGAACAAGACGATGTGGAATCGAAGACTACTGCTATACTGAATCCTGCTACGTTTTTAACAACAGAAAACCTTACGGACAATTTAGAACACGATCGCTTGCTAACTATTGAACAAGTCTATTCCAGCAGACCAGACCTGAGACACAAACCTCTGGGAAAATCCTGATCTGGAGTTGTTTACAGATGGAAGAAGCTCTGGGCGAGAAGAGAAGCGAATGGCCGGATATGCTGTCGTTATCGCCGCCGAGGGAACGGAGTCAGGGGTGCTGCCTGCAAACACCTCAGCACAGAAAGCAGTATTGGTAGCATTGAAGCGAGCTCTGCGAATGGCAGAAGGACAAAGGATAAATATCTAGACTGATTCCAAACGTGCATTTGGTGTGATCCACGATCATGGAGCTATTGGGAAGGAGAAAGGACTGCCATCAGCCCAAGAATCATCAATACAGCATAAAGAAGAAATTCTCCAACTTCCGGAAGACGTGCAGAAACCAAAAGAAGTGGCGGTAAAGCGTTGCAAAGCTCATCAATTTGGCCAGACGGCTGTAAACATAAGCAAACGACTGACCGATAAAGCTGCAAAGAGGACTGCAGAGCAAGGTATCCTTGCACTAGTACCAGTAAAACAGATCAGAATTCCAAAGTTGAAACCGAGATATAATAAATTGGATGAGCAATTAGCAGAACAATTGGAAGCATCACAAAACACAGAGAGATGGTAGGTAACACCAGAAAAACAAGTAATAACAACAACCACCCCACAAGTTATGACAGAACTTGCAAAAGAAAACCATGAGCAAACACATTAGGCTGTAGGCGCTACGGTTTTGAGTTTAAAAACATCTGTAGCGTGTGTAGGCATGACAAGAATAGTTAAACCCATAGTAGCTAAGTGTCCAATCTGTCCTAGAAATAATCCCCTGAACCAAAGGAAACAACCTTTAGGCGTAACAAAACAAAAAATTCTCCCGGAAATTATTAGCAAATTAAGTTCTCTGAGTTACCCAGACAAAATAGATATAGCAGTATTTGTCAGTGCTGATTGACAAATTTTCTAGATGGCCAGAAGCTTTCTCGTGCTGCACCGACAAAGCTAGAGTAGTAGTTAAAACGTTGCTGAAAGAAATAATACCAAGATTTAGAGTGCCAACGGGAATGTCCTCTGATAGAGCACCACATTTTTTTGCAGAGGTACTTCAACAAATTAATAAAATTTTGGGTAGAAAATGGGACCTGCATACACCCTGGAGACCACAATCAAGTGAAAAATTTCAGAACATGAAGCAAACACTAAACTGACATAGTGGAATATTATTGATCTAGGATGGAAGTATTGAGAAAATTATTATTTCAGAACTTCCAAACAGGGGAAATGTAACCAAAGTGATGAAATCAACCAGAGACGGTGTTCCATTACGGGAACATGGAGCGTACCAATCAGCGCACCTGTCGATCTGCATTTTAGTGCCTAGGCGATCGTTAATGTCAGCAGAACAACAGACAACGTGCTTCTGTCAGAAAAGGATGACAAAACGCGGTTTCGCTTAGCGGACTGAGAAAACTAGCCAAGACTGCCAAGATTAAGAGCCAAGAAGGTAAAAGGTAATTCCGGCAGGGGGAGATCGCGACCACCGACTCACAGACCACCACCGACCCAAGTAACAGAAGAGAACAACGGAAGAGGACAACGGAGCCTGCGCAGCGATTTACATACGGAACGAGCAAGTTTGTACCAATCAGCAGACAGGACAATAATGAATATGTATGAATACGTAAAACATTGATCTACAAATTGTACGGGAAAGGTGCGTGAGGTACGCACGCCAGGAGGAGCGATCCCCCGTGCATCCGGCGCCGCGAATAAAGAATGCCTGCTCTTTAATACTAAATTGGTGTTGAGGAGTCGTTTCCGATTTTAACGCGTTTTTCGGTAACACAGGAAGTCAGATCAAGAGAGCCAGAGAACAACAAAACACCGACAGGCTACAGGACAGAGCAGGAGGAAAAAAAAAAAAAAAAAAACGGAGCCAGAGCCAGGCAGAGAGAGGCGGAGAAAGAAAAAGGAGCCACAGGCTACAGGACAGAGAGAGGGAGGACTGAAAAGATGGGGAGGCAGGGAGACACTCAGAGCGAGATGGAGAAAGAAGGTGCGGGGGGGGGGGGGGGGGGGGGGCTCAAAAAAAAAAAGTAAATTTTGCAGCAGGTAAGGAAAGAGAGGGGGCCGGGGGAGAGACAGGGAGGGCCCAGGACGCACAAGAGAGGCAACGGGGCCCCAGTGGCCCAGGACTCACCGCGACTCTCGCTCTCAGCGCTGCTGGCACAATTTAGCCGTTCACATGCTTCTTTCCCCTCCTCTCCTCCCTGCCTCTTCTGCAGCTCCAGACTCTAGGCCGTCCTCCACCTGAAGAGAATACGTGGGTGTCTTACAGCTCTTACCAGATGAGGCTTCCTAGGCACGTAGCCTAGCTCGCCCGTGCTGGAGCTGGGGGCAGGCGCACGGGGCAAGGGGGGCCAGGGGAGGCTGAGGGGGAGCTCTGGTGAGCTGGGGAGTCGGCCATCTTCTGCACCCAGAAGCTGCAGGGGGAAAAGGTCATCATCCTCCTCCTCCTTTCCCTCTTCCCTTCTATCAGCTCCCGGGTAACTCCTAGGGCTGCCCTCACCCGCTCGCCTTTAGCATACCAGAAGCCTGCCTCGGCGGGTCGTTTGAAGCTTCCCATCCCACCAGCCCCAGTAGTGCAGGCACACAAGGAGACACCCCTGCACCCACCAAAGGGGCTCGCTCACCTCGCCGGCAGCCCTAGGCCTCACCCGACACAGGGAATCGTGTCCGACACACCACCACGCTGCAGCAAGAGCAGAGGAGGCCTTTCCTTACCAGGAAGCAGCAACGAGCACGGCGGCATCACCTCGCAGGCACTGCAGCATCGCAGGGCTGTTACCTGCGGAGAGAGCAATGGGGATCACAGGGACGCCACCGCGCGTGCGCGGCTCCCGGGCTCAGTACCCAATTCTGGTCGCTGGGCAGCAGCATTATCTGAATTACTCTTCTCGATTAATACCATCCAGAAACCGTAACTTGGCTGCATCCACAGAGCTTCTATTCCTCTGCACCTTTCCCCCTCGCAGCCCCAGCAGCGCCATTCATTGCCTCTGCACCAAACAGCAAAGTGTCTCGAGGGAGGAGAAGCAGCACAGCAAACCTGGGGAACAAGGTTGGGTTCCCACCCCCGCAGAATAAGCCCCAGGAACTGCTTGTAGGCATGTGGCATCAGGGTTGTGATCGGGTTTTGGTTTGGTTTTCTTTTTTTTTCCCCCGCCTTCTTTACATAATGTAATAATTGGGGTTGCTTTTCCAAACTACTGAGTTCTGTGGGGATTTTTTGTGCTTTTGCCCTACAAAAAATGGTCATTTTCACTTTCGGTTTTGTGCATGAGAATGGTTGGTGGGTGCTTTTAGGTTGTTGTTCCTTCCCCCCACCCCCTTTTTTTTTTCCTTTCCAGCCGCACAAATCCAGCTGGAGTTGGCTTTCCCAGAAGCCCCAAGTTGTTTTCTTTCCACCAGAATTCTTCCTGTATTTTCACCCCTCATTGCAGGCCCAGAGTCAAGGGGTTTGAGGTATTTTTGTGCCCAGGCAGCAGCTCCCAGGCTGCATAAGCAGCCCCACAGGGGGAAGTCCCTGTTTGAGGGAATCGGCCCCAAATTGGGATGGGAAAGTGAAGAGAAGGAGAAAAAACCCTGAATAACCTGAAAAAGAACACCTAGTCCAGCCCACCAAGCACCGGTCACCTTGCCTGACTCACCTCCAGGGCCCACATCACGCTCGGCTCATCGCTTAGCACCCTCAGATCACAAAAAAAAAAAAAAAAGAGTAAAACCCATAATGGAGCCCTATAGCCATCAGTCACATCTTCCCTGCCAGTACTACACACAGACTCACCTTCTTACAGCGCTCCCCTGGGCTCTCCTCCGTTGCCCTGCACGACTCATCCATCTGCACCTGGAAAAACAGTGTTACTGAACAAGTCACCTGGAGGCACAGCAACAGCTTAACCATTCCACAGCTCCTGCGCCCACGTAGGAATACCATCTAGAGCCCAACTACAGCCTGCCGTTAAAGGAAATGCATTAAATCAAACGTTAAGCCCTCGCACATACAAGCCGGAACAGCAAAAACACGGCACGCTCGCGCACCCAGGGCGCAGCCCGACGGAGGTCCACGCGCACCTCGCCGGTTTGATGCAGAGCCACCCAGCATCCCTGCGAGCACAGCTGCAGGCGCAACAGCAGTTTCACCTACACCCATCTCGGCACGCAGCGCTTCTGAAGCTTTAAGCTGTAAGCCCTACCTTGACGCTTGGCCACACTAGAAGCGAGCCGTAGCTAGAACTCCACAGAAACACAGCAACACAAATTGCACACCCACAGCGGCGACAGCCTTGCAACTACTTAGACCAGGAACAACAGAGGAAAGTAAAACGGCTTCATCACCCGCACAGGAAAAGCGGCAGACGGAGGCAAAGGGTCAGCATTCATAGCCCTTACAGAACACAGGCGTTCTCTCTCCTTCCATTCCTAAACCCATCCCTTAGGTCTAAATATCGCAGCCCTGCTGTGGCAATAGCGAGAGCAGGGAACAAGAGCCCTGCCGCCGGCCGTTTGTGCGGCAGGACACAAAAACAGAGGGACATGTTTTGCCACACACAACCCTGAATCTCCTGAAAAGTTATGTTTACCAAAAATAGGCATTTGGAACATATTGCCAAAAACAAAACATTCGGCAATAAAACTTTTATGTGTTTGACACCCGCACATTTTTGGGGAACTTGCTATTTGCTTCCTGGTTTTGCTGGTCTTCCCTCAGAAGTTCTACCTGCAGCCAAGTTATTCCCACCCGCCTGACCGGTTCAAGCATTCACCTTCCTGGTATTACCAGCACATTGACACAGGCGAGCAACTTAACTGCTCTTCTAAAACTATCCAAATGACAATTACAGCCCTGAAAGAGGAGTGGAAGAGAAGAACAGGAGAGATCAGGCAGCAAAAATGCTCTGCAGGCTGCTGCCAGCCAACACTGCACTCTTTTGTTAAAGCCACCCCGCCCCCCCAAATGCAAACAAAAAAAACCCCCATGACTTCATGAAGTGCGTGGGTTTTTTTTCTTTTCAGTAGTCCTTTTGGAGCTCATCCCTGTCTCAGCATCTTGTCTTGTCAGAGCATGAAGTGCAGATGATCTGTATCCCGATGACATTTGCATGGGATGAATACATTTTCAGAAATAGACCCGATCCGTGAGACTCCTGTCACCTTTGTGGTTTTAATAATCGTAACTCAATTTTATCGACTGACACACTTGTGAGAAAACTAATTAACTTGAAACGTAGCCTCTCCTCGGGGAAAAAATGTGTTAGACACCAAATGAAACCAATTCAGAGCTCCAAACCACGATGGAGCCGATAGAGCTGTTGTGACTTAGTTTGTATGTTTAATTAATTGGTTAATAACTCTTCTAAGCAGCGCAGAATGAAGAGCTGGACCCAAAGAGGGTGCGCTGCACTGGATCCAAAAAGCACCCTTCCTCCAGAGACCCGCCTCAGGTGGCGAGTTCGCTCTGGTGCATGCCGGCCTCCCGAACTTCGGGGTCCGATGTGACCGGACCCCCACCTCCGGGGAGGGTCCTCGTACCCTGCCCAACCCTTGCTTTCCCCTGCAGCCCCCGATGCCCCCACGCCACCCCCACAAGCAGCCAAACCGGCTTCTGCTTTTGGCCCCCAAACCAGCTCACTTTGGGACCGGTTCTGAGCCAAAAAGCCCAGCTGCTGAGCCTGTTCTCAAGTCCCAAAAGCACAGCACTTGACCTCTGCTCCTCAGCCCAAAACCACACCACTTAGTCCCCTCGCTCAGGCCCTCAAAACGCACGACTCGATCTGTTTCAGGGCCCCGGCGTCAGCCACAGGAGCCTGCTCTCAAGGCCCAGGAACAGAAGAGCTGTGCTCTCCACGCTCAGGGACCAAACCAGCTGAGCCTGGCTGCGTCCCGGCCCCCTCCGCAGTCCCCACGGGCAACGCTCAGGGCCGCGGAGAGCGCAGCCACCCCGCAGCCCTGCACCCCCACGGCCCACGCGGGCACTGTCGGGGAGGCCTTGGGAACTGAACTGCGCGGGCCCGGCCCCGCACCCCGGCGGGGCAGCCCAGCGCCAGCCCGGCAGCGCTTTCTTCCTGCTCTCGCAGGCCGCGTTTCCCCGGCAGCGCCGGGCCCGCACCCCAACCCCACAGGGGGCCGGGCCCGGCCCGCCTCCAGCAAACCGCGGCGGCAGCAGCCGGGGTCCCTGCCTGCCTCGCGGGCAAGGGGGGACCCGCCCGGCACCGCAGGAGCCCCCGCCGGGGTCGCCGCCGCCGCCGCCCGACCCCGACGAGGAGCAGTCGAGAGCCGGGTGGGGCTGCCCCTACTCCCCGGGGACGGGCACGGGCTCGGCCCCAAAACCCAACCACCGACCCACGACAGCGCTCGGCCCGGGGCCGCTGCTGCCCGCACCCCGCCGCCCCCCCGGGGGCTCCGCGGACCGGGAGACCCCACAGCCCAAACCCGCCGACCCACAGCGCGCCCGGCCATGCGGCTCCTCACCTGCTCTGGCGCGGCTCCGGCTGCCCCACGGCCCGGCACGGAGCCGAACCCGGCCACCGGACCATCCGCCAACCCCCCCAACCCCCGGACGCTCCGGGACGGTTCTCGTCCCTTTTCGCTCTGACGCCTCGAGCCGAGCCGGCCCCGCTCCTCCGAGCTACCGGCGGTGCCCGCTCTGCTGCTCGGGGCCGGGCCCTGTTCTCGCCCGGACGCGAGAAGCCGCTCCGGGGTCTTCTCGGTGCGTCCAGCCCCGTGCCGTGCCGGAGCGGGGAGAGCCGGGTACGAGCGCGGAGCCCTGGGGCAGGGGTTGCCCCAGTGCCGCCGACGGTGTGTGGGGGGGGTGTCGTCGTCCCCCGCCCCACGCGGGGGGCGCACACACGGTACACCCGCGGGCAGGGGCATCCCCGGGGAGCCGTGCGGCCGGGCTGCGCCGTAGGAGGGGAAGGTGATGTTGGTTCCCCATTTTCCCCGCAAACTGATCCTCCCCCCCGGCCCCCCTTTCCCGCGCGTTACAGCCCGCGAAAAAGCTTTTAACAACCCGATCGACAACACTCCCTTTATCCCTCTTCCAGCAGCAGCAGCAGCAGCAGCGAGAGATTAAGGCAACTGCAGCAGAGGGGAGGAAGGCAAGGAGAGCCTTTTCAAGCAAGGGCAGGACAAAATGCACGGCGTGGACAGGCACAGGAGAGGCTGCATTATCTGGAAAGCACAACGCCTGCCCAAGGGCAGAAAATAAGGAACGAATTGTTTCCAAGGAGCTGCAGCAGACGAATCACCTTTTTCTTTATTGCACTCCTGCCCTTTGTTATCCAAAGCGATAGGCTTCACCACCGGGCAGAAAATAGCTGCCTAGATTTACACGGACAACCAGAAACAATCAAGCCACCCAGCAAGAAGTTCGCAGCAGAGGTATAACCCATCAGCAGCTAAAACATTTGTTACGCAGGCACAACTAGGCACTAAACAAAGGCTTTCCAACTCTGGAGGTCTAGAACAGGTAGACATTAGCACAGAAGCACAAGGGGCTCCGTCACACTGCACAAATCTCCCCGTGCCTACACACGCACACGTTCAGAAGTTAGTTATCAGAAAACGCCCGACTCAGCCATTTGCCACAGTCACGAGACTCACGAGGTGGGCTCAGAGTTTAAGGCAAGAAATACCTCCCCCACCCCCCCACCAGAGATCTTTCAGGCTCCAGACCTGCCATCTCCCCGCACCAAACGTAACCGGCCGAAGGGTTTCAGGTGACCCAAAACACAGTACACAAAAAATAACCGGGGAGAGCCCTACATTGTGGAAAAGCGAACGATGCCCGACCGGGGCTTCTCTGCGGGGCCCGGCCCCCGCCCCGCCCCCGGCCCGACCCGCACGGAGATACCCCACGGCCCGCGCCAGGCCTCACCTCACACGGAGACCCACCCGCTGCCCGAACTCACCCACCAGCGCTCTCCGGCCCCCGGACACGGCCGCGCTGCTCTCTCAGGCGGCTGCCGCAGGCGAGGCTCGGGCACCGCCAGGCCTCCAGGCGTCCCGAGGGGCTGCCGGACACCGCAGGGGATGGCTGCCGGCGGCCGGACCGCCGCGGCGCTCCCCGCCCAGCTCCGAGCAGGCTCCGCCGGCCGCGGGCTTCCCACGCCGGGCCGCAGAGGGGCCCCGGCACCGCACAGGGACGCCTCGCGACCCGGCCGCCACACGCACCGGCCCTTCGGCCTCCACACGCACCGCTCCCGCCCCCCGCTCCGACGCGCACGCGCCACCGGAAGCCCGAGCCCCGCGGGGCGGCCCTTAAAGGGCGGCCGGAAGGAACGGCCCCCACCGGCCCCGCCCCCGCGCCGGACCGCCCCCGCGCCCAGCCGGTGAGCGCCAGCGCCCCCTGCTGGCCGGGCCGCGCTCAGCTCGCGAGGGCGCCGAGGGCCGGGCGGGGCGGGGCGGGACGCCCCGGCTCGGGGCCAGCGCCTTCTCGGGGCGAGCGGGAAACCCCTGCGGGCCCCGGTCACGGCCGGCCAGAGCCGCGCGCCCTCCGAGAGCTGCTGAACGGGGCTGCCGCTCGTGACACATACCGAGCCGTCTGCGACGGGAGCGGGCAGAGGAGGAAGGGGCCGGCGGCCGCGGCGCCCTGGCCCCAGGCGGGGGGGAGGGGCTGGGGCCCGGGGGGCCGCCCCCCTCCGCACAATTCCCTCACAGTTCCCTCACAGTTCCCTCCCAGTTCCTTCCCAGTACATAACAGTTACCTCCCAGTACATCCCAGTACATCCCAGTAGATCCTGGTACATCCCAAATCCCTGCCAGTTCCACCCGGTACAACCCAGTACAAGCCTGTACATCCTAGTTCCTCCACGGTACATCCCAGGGCATCCCCGCACATTGTAGTGCCTCCCAGTACATCCCAGGTCCCTCCCAGTACTGGGAGGGAACTGGGATGTACTGGGAGGGAACTGGGATGTGCTGGGATGTAATGGGACGGAACTGGGATGTATTGGGAGGCACTGGGAAAGAAGTGGTAGCGAACCGGGAGGGAATTGGGATGTACGGGGATGAACTGGTAGGAAACTGGGATGTACTGGCATGGAACGGGGATGTATTGGGATGTACAGGAACGGAACTGGAATGTACTGCGATGTACTGGGATGTACTGGGAGCAAATTGGAATTTACTGGGATGTACTGGGAGGAAACTGGGATATACTGGGTGGAAACTGGAATATACTGGGAGGCACTGGGAGGGAAGTGGGTGTCAACTGGGATATTCCAGTTTCCTCCCAGTACATCCCAGTTCCCTACCAGTGCAGCCCAGTACATCCCATTTCCCTCCCAGTCCGTCCCAGTTCCCTCCCAGTCCGTCCCAGTTCCCTCCCAGTACATCCCAGTTCCCTCACAGTTCACACACAGTTCACTCCCAGTTCCATTCCAATACATCCCAGTACATGCCAGTTGCCTCCCAGTTTCCTCTAAGTACATCCCAGTACTTCAAAGTTCCATCCCAGTACATCCCAGTTCCCTCCCACTCCGTCCCAGTACATCCCAGTTCCCTCCCAGTACATCCTACTACATACCAGTTCCCTCCCAGTTCACTCCCAGTACACAACAGTTACCTCCCAGTGCGTCCCAGTTCCCTCCCAGTACGTCCCAGTACATCCCAGTTCCGTCCCAGTTCCCTACCAGTGCGTCCTAGTTCCCTCCCAGTACGTCCCAGTTCCCTCTTAGTCCATTCCAGTTCCCTCCAGTATATCCCAGTACATCCCAGTTCCCTCCAGTACATCTCAGTTCCCTCACAGTTCACACACAGTTCACTCCCAGTTCCATTCCAGTACATCCCAGTACATGCCAGTTCCCTCCCAGTACATCCCAGTTCCCTCACAGTTCACTCCCAGTTCCATTCCAGTACATCCCAGTACATGCCAGTTCCCTCCCAGTACATCACACTACATCCCAGTTCCCTCCCACTTCCTGCTAAGTACACCCCAGTACTTCACAGTTCCCTCCCAGCACATCCCAGTACGTCCCAGTTCCCCTCAGTACATAACACTTCCCTCCCAGTACATACCAGTACATCCCAGTGTCCTCACAGTACGTCCCAGTTCCCTCCCAGTACATCCCAGTTCCCTCCCAGTCCGTCCCAATCCCCTCCCAGTACATCCCAGTTCCCTCCCAGTATGTCCCAGTACATCCCAGTTCCCTCCCACTACATCCCAGTTCCCTCCCAGTTCCCTCCCCCTACATCCCAGTTCCCTCCCAGTACATACCAGTTCCCTCCCAGTACATCCCAGTACATCCTGGTACATCCCAGTTCCCACCCAGTACATCCTACTACATACCAGTTCACTCCCAGTACATCCCAGTTCCCTCCCAGTACATCCCAGTTCCCTCCCTGTTCCTTCCCATTACATAACAGTTACCTCCCAGTACATCCCAGTAGATCCTGGTACATCCCAAATCCCTGCCAGTTCCACCCGGTACAACCCAGTACAAGCCTGTACATCCTAGTTCCTCCACAGTACATCCCAGGGCATCCCCGCACATTGTAGTGCCTCCCAGTACATCCCAGGTCCCTCCCAGTACTGGGAGGGAACTGGGATGTACTGGGAGGGACCTGGGATGTACTGGGATGTAATGGGACGGAACTGGGATGTATTGGGAGGCACTGGGAAAGAAGTGGTAGTGAACTGGGAGGGAATTGGGATGTACGGGGATGAACTGGTAGGGAACTGGGATGTACTGGCATGGAACGGGGATGTATTGGGATGTACAGGAACAGAACTGGAATGTACAGCGATGTATTGGCATGTACTGGCAGCGAGCTGGGATTTACTGGGATGTACTGGGAGGAAACTGGGATATACTGGGAGGCATTGGGAGGGAAGTGGGTGTCAACTGGGACATTCCAGTTTCCTCCCAGTACATCCCAGTTCCCTACCAGTGCAGCCCAGTACATCCCAGTTCCCTCCCAGTCCGTCCCAATCCCCTCCCAGTACATCCCAGTTCCCTGCCAGTATGTCCCAGTACATCCCAGTTCCCTCCCAGTACATACCAGTTCCCTCCCAGTACATCCCAGTTCCCTCCCAGTTCCCTCCCAGTACATCCCAGTTCCCTCCCAGTACATACCAGTTCCCTCCCAGTACATCCCAGTACATCCTGGTACATCCCAGTTCCCACCTAGTACATCCTACTACATACCAGTTCCCTCCCAGTTCACTCCCAGTACATCCCAGTACTTCACAGTTCCATCCCAGTACATCCCAGTACGCACCAGTTCCCCTCAGTACATAACACTTCCCTCCCAGTACATAACAGTACATCCCAGTACATCCCAGTAGATCCTGGTACATCCCAAATCCCTGCCAGTTCCACCCGGTACAACCCAGTACAAGCCTGTACATCCTAGTTCCTCCACGGTACATCCCAGGGCATCCCCGCACATTGTAGTGCCTCCCAGTACATCCCAGGTCCCTCCCAGTACTGGGAGGGAACTGGGATGTACTGGGAGGGAACTGGGATGTGCTGGGATGTAATGGGACGGAACTGGGATGTATTGGGAGGCACTGGGAAAGAAGTGGTAGCGAACCGGGAGGGAATTGGGATGTACGGGGATGAACTGGTAGGAAACTGGGATGTACTGGCATGGAACGGGGATGTATTGGGATGTACAGGAACGGAACTGGAATGTACTGCGATGTACTGGGATGTACTGGGAGCAAATTGGAATTTACTGGGATGTACTGGGAGGAAACTGGGATATACTGGGTGGAAACTGGAATATACTGGGAGGCACTGGGAGGGAAGTGGGTGTCAACTGGGATATTCCAGTTTCCTCCCAGTACATCCCAGTTCCCTACCAGTGCAGCCCAGTACATCCCATTTCCCTCCCAGTCCGTCCCAGTTCCCTCCCAGTCCGTCCCAGTTCCCTCCCAGTACATCCCAGTTCCCTCACAGTTCACACACAGTTCACTCCCAGTTCCATTCCAATACATCCCAGTACATGCCAGTTGCCTCCCAGTTTCCTCTAAGTACATCCCAGTACTTCAAAGTTCCATCCCAGTACATCCCAGTTCCCTCCCACTCCGTCCCAGTACATCCCAGTTCCCTCCCAGTACATCCTACTACATACCAGTTCCCTCCCAGTTCACTCCCAGTACACAACAGTTACCTCCCAGTGCGTCCCAGTTCCCTCCCAGTACGTCCCAGTACATCCCAGTTCCGTCCCAGTTCCCTACCAGTGCGTCCTAGTTCCCTCCCAGTACGTCCCAGTTCCCTCTTAGTCCATTCCAGTTCCCTCCAGTATATCCCAGTACATCCCAGTTCCCTCCAGTACATCTCAGTTCCCTCACAGTTCACACACAGTTCACTCCCAGTTCCATTCCAGTACATCCCAGTACATGCCAGTTCCCTCCCAGTACATCCCAGTTCCCTCACAGTTCACTCCCAGTTCCATTCCAGTACATCCCAGTACATGCCAGTTCCCTCCCAGTACATCACACTACATCCCAGTTCCCTCCCACTTCCTGCTAAGTACACCCCAGTACTTCACAGTTCCCTCCCAGCACATCCCAGTACGTCCCAGTTCCCCTCAGTACATAACACTTCCCTCCCAGTACATACCAGTACATCCCAGTGTCCTCACAGTACGTCCCAGTTCCCTCCCAGTACATCCCAGTTCCCTCCCAGTCCGTCCCAATCCCCTCCCAGTACATCCCAGTTCCCTCCCAGTATGTCCCAGTACATCCCAGTTCCCTCCCACTACATCCCAGTTCCCTCCCAGTTCCCTCCCCCTACATCCCAGTTCCCTCCCAGTACATACCAGTTCCCTCCCAGTACATCCCAGTACATCCTGGTACATCCCAGTTCCCACCCAGTACATCCTACTACATACCAGTTCACTCCCAGTACATCCCAGTTCCCTCCCAGTACATCCCAGTTCCCTCCCTGTTCCTTCCCATTACATAACAGTTACCTCCCAGTACATCCCAGTAGATCCTGGTACATCCCAAATCCCTGCCAGTTCCACCCGGTACAACCCAGTACAAGCCTGTACATCCTAGTTCCTCCACGGTACATCCCAGGACATCCCCGCACATTGTAGTGCCTCCCAGTACATCCCAGGTCCCTCCCAGTACTGGGAGGGAACTGGGATGTACTGGGAGGGACCTGGGATGTACTGGGATGTAATGGGACGGAACTGGGATGTATTGGGAGGCACTGGGAAAGAAGTGGTAGTGAACTGGGAGGGAATTGGGATGTACGGGGATGAACTGGTAGGGAACTGGGATGTACTGGCATGGAACGGGGATGTATTGGGATGTACAGGAACAGAACTGGAATGTACAGCGATGTATTGGCATGTACTGGCAGCGAGCTGGGATTTACTGGGATGTACTGGGAGGAAACTGGGATATACTGGGAGGCATTGGGAGGGAAGTGGGTGTCAACTGGGACATTCCAGTTTCCTCCCAGTACATCCCAGTTCCCTACCAGTGCAGCCCAGTACATCCCAGTTCCCTCCCAGTCCGTCCCAATCCCCTCCCAGTACATCCCAGTTCCCTGCCAGTATGTCCCAGTACATCCCAGTTCCCTCCCAGTACATACCAGTTCCCTCCCAGTACATACCAGTTCCCTCCCAGTTCCCTCCCACTACATCCCAGTACATCCTGGTACATCCCAGTTCCCACCCAGTACATCCTACTACATACCAGTTCCCTCCCAGTTCACTCCCAGTACATCCCAGTACTTCACAGTTCCCTCCCAGTACATCCCAGTACGTCCCAGTTCCCCTCAGTACATAACACTTCCCTCCCAGTACATACCAGTACATCCCAGTGTCCTCACACTACGTCCCAGTTCCCTCCCAGTACATCCCAGTTCCCTACAAGTTCACTCCCAGTACATAACAGTTACCTCCCAGTACATCCTAGTAGATCCTAGGACATTTCAAATCCCTGCCAGTTCCACCCGGTACAACCCAGTACAAGCCTGTACATCCTAGTTCCTCCACAGTACATCCCAGGGCATCCCCGCACATTGTAGTGCCTCCCAGTACATCCCAGTTCCCTCCCAGTACTGGGAGGGACCTGGGATGTACTGGGAGGGAACTGGGACGTACTGGGAGGGAACTGGGATGTACTGGGATGTAATGGGACGGAACTGGGATGTATTGGGAGGCACTGGGAAAGAAGTGGTAGTGAACCGGGAGGGAATTGGGATGTACGGGGATGAACTGGTAGGAAACTGGGATGTACCGGCATGGAACGGGGATGTATTGGGATGTACAGGAACAGAACTGGAATGTACTGCGATGTACTGGGAGCAAACTGGGATTTACTGGGATGTACTGGGAGGAAACTGGGATATACTGGGAGGAAACTGGGATATACTGGGAGGAAACTGGGAGGGAAGTGGGTGTCAACTGGGACATTCCAGTTTCCTCCCAGTACATCCCAGTTCCCTACCAGTGCAGCCCAGTACATCCCAGTTCCCTCCCAGTCCGTCCCAATCCCCTCCCAGTACATCCCAGTTCCCTGCCAGTATGTCCCAGTACATCCCAGTTCCCGCCCAGTACATACCAGTTCCCTCCCAGTACATACCAGTTCCCTCCCAGTTCCCTCCCACTACATCCCAGTACATCCCAGTTCCCTCCCAGTACATCCCAGTTCCCTCCCAGTACATCCCAGTTCCCTCCCGGTACATCCCAGTTCCCACCCAGTACATCCTACTACATACCAGTTCCCTCCCAGTTCACTCCCAGTACATCCCAGTACTTCACAGTTCCCTCCCAGTACATCCCAGTACGTCCCAGTTCCCCTCAGTACATAACACTTCCCTCCCAGTACATAACAGTACATCCCAGTGTCCTCACAGTACGTCCCAGTTCCCTCACAGTACATCCCAGTTCCCTACCAGTACATCCCAGTTCCCTCCCTGTTCCTTCCCATTACATAACAGTTACCTCCCAGTACATCCCAGTAGATCCTGGTACATCCCAAATCCCTGCCAGTTCCACCCGGTACAACCCAGTACAAGCCTGTACATCCTAGTTCCTCCACAGTACATCCCAGGGCATCCCCGCACATTGTAGTGCCTCCCAGTACATCCCAGCTCCCTCCCAGTACTGGGAGGGAACTGGGATGTACTGGGAGGGACCTGGGATGTACTGGGAGGGAACTGGGATGTACTGGGATGTAATGGGACGGAACTGGGATGTAATGGGACGGAACTGGGAAAGAAGTGGTAGTGAACCGGGAGGGAATTGGGATGTACGGGGATGAACTGGTAGGGAACTGGGATGTACTGGCATGGAATGGGGATGTATTGGGATGTACAGGAACGGAACTGGAATGTACTGCGATGTACTGGGATGTACTGGGAGCAAACTGGGATTTACTGGGATGTACTGGGAGGAAACTGGGATATACTGGGAGGCACTGGGAGGGAAGTGGGTGTCAACTGGGACATTCCAGTTTCCTCCCAGTACATCCCAGTTCCCTACCAGTGCAGCCCAGTACATCCCAGATCCCTCCCAGTACATCCCAGTTCCCTCCCAGTCCGTCCCAGTACATCCCAGTACATCCCAGTTCCCTCACAGTACATCCCAGTTCCCTCACAGTTCACACACAGTTCACTCCCAGTTCCATTCCAGTACAGCCCAGTACATGCCACTTTCCTCCAAGTAAACCCCAGCTCCCTCCCACTACATCCAAGTTCCCTCCCACTTCCCTCTAAGTACATCCCAGTACTTCACAGTTCACTCCCAGTACATCCCAGTTCCCCCTCGGTACATAACAGTTCCCTCCCAGTACACCCCAGTACATCCCAGTTCCCTCCCAGTATGTCCCACTACATCCCAGTTCCCTCCCAGTCCATCCCAGTTCCCTCCCAGTAAATCCCAATTCCCAACACTTTCCACCCAGTACATCCCAGTTCCCTCCCAGTACATACCAGTTCCCTCCCAGTACATCCCAGTACTTCACAGTTCCCTCCCAGTTCACTCCCAGTACACAACAGTTACCTCCCAGTACATCCCAGTACATCCTAGTAGATACTAGGACATTTCAAATCCCTGCCAGTTCCACCCGGTACAACCGAGTACAAACCTGTACATCCTAGTTCCTCCACAGTACATCCCTGTGCATCCCCGCACATTGTAGTGCCTTCCAGTACATCCCAGGTCCCTCCCAGTTCACTCCCAGTACACAACAGTTACCTCCCAGTACATCCCAGTACATCCCAGTAGATCCTGGTACATCCCAAATCCCTGCCAGTTCCACCCGGTACAACCCAGTACAAGCCTGTACATCCTAGTTCCTCCACGGTACATCCCAGGACATCCCCGCACATTGTAGTGCCTCCCAGTACATCCCAGTTCCCTCCCAGTACATCCCAGTTCCCTCCCGGTACATCCCAGTTCCCACCCAGTACATCCTACTACATACCAGTTCCCTCCCAGTTCACTCCCAGTACATCCCAGTACTTCACAGTTCCCTCCCAGTACATCCCAGTACGTCCCAGTTCCCCTCAGTACATAACATATCCCTCCCAGTACATAACAGTACATCCCAGTGTCCTCACAGTACGTCCCAGTACGTCCCAGTACATCCCAGTTCCCTACCAGTACATCCCAGTTCCCTCCCTGTTCCTTCCCAGTACATAACAGTTACCTCCCAGTACATCCCAGTAGATCCTGGTACATCCCAAATCCCTGCCAGTTCCACCCGGTACAACCCAGTACAAGCCTGTACATCCTAGTTCCTCCACAGTACATGCCAGGGCATCCCCGCACATTGTAGTGCCTCCCAGTACATCCCAGGTCCCTCCCAGTACTGGGAGGGACCTGGGATGTACTGGGAGGGACCTGGGATGTACTGGGAGGGAACTGGGATGTGCTGGGATGTAATGGGACGGAACTGGGATGTAATGGGACGGAACTGGGAAAGAAGTGGTAGTGAACCGGGAGGGAACTGGGATGTACTGGCATGGAACGGGGATGTATTGGGATGGACAGGAACGGAACTGGAATGTACTGCGATGTACTGGGAGCAAACTGGGATTTACTGGGATGTACTGGGAGGAAACTGGGATATACTGGGAGGCACTGGGAGGGAAGTGGGTGTCAACTGGGACATTCCAGTTTCCTCCCAGTACATCCCAGTTCCCTACCAGTGCAGCCCAGTACATCCCAGATCCCTCCCAGTACATCCCAGTTCCCTCCCAGTCCGTCCCAGTACATCCCAGTACATCCCAGTTCCCTCACAGTACATCCCAGTTCCCTCACAGTTCACACACAGTTCACTCCCAGTTCCATTCCAGTACATCCCAGTACATGCCAGTTGCCTCCCAGTTTCCTCTAAGTACATCCCAGTACTTTAAAGTTCCCTCCCAGTACATCCCAGTTCCCTCACAGTTCACTCCCAGTACATAACAGATACCTCCCAGTACATCCCAGTACATCCCAAATCCCTGCCAGTTCCACCCGGTACAACCCAGTACAAGCCTGTACATCCTAGTTCCTCCACAGTACATCCCAGGGCATCCCCGCACATTGTAGTGCCTCCCAGTACCTCCCAGTTCCCTCCCAGTACTGGGAGGGACCTGGGATGTACTGGGAGGGAACTGGGACGTACTGGGATGTAATGGGACGGAACTGGGATGTATTGGGAGGCACTGGGAAAGAAGTGGTAGTGAACCGGGAGGGAACTGGGATGTACGGGGATGAACTGGTAGGAAACTGGGATGTACTGGCATGGAACGGGGATGTATTGGGATGGACAGGAACGGAACTGGAATGTACGGCGATGTATTGGGATGTACTGGCAGCGAGCTGGGATTTACTGGGATGTACTGGGAGGAAACTGGGATATACTGGGAGGAAACTGGGATATACTGGGAGGCATTGGGAGGGAAGTGGGTGTCAACTGGGACATTCCAGTTTCCTCCCAGTACATCCCAGTTCCCTACCAGTGCAGCCCAGTACATCCCAGTTCCCTCCCAGTCCGTCCCAATCCCCTCCCAGTACATCCCAGTTCCCTGCCAGTATGTCCCAGTACATCCCAGTTCCCTCCCAGTACATACCAGTTCCCTCCCAGTACATCCCAGTTCCCTCCCAGTACATCCCAGTTCCCACCCAGTACATCCTACTACATACCAGTTCCCTCCCAGTTCACTCCCAGTACATCCCAGTACTTCACAGTTCACTCCCAGTACATCCCAGTACGTCCCAGTTCCCCTCAGTACATAACACTTCCCTCCCAGTACATACCAGTACATCCCAGTGTCCTCACAGTACGTCCCAGTTCCCTCACAGTACTGGGAGGGAACTGGGATGTACTGGGAGGGAACTGGGATGTACTGGGATGTAATGGGACGGAACTGGGATGTATTGGGAGGCACTGGGAAAGAAGTGGTAGTGAACCGGGAGGGAATTGGGATGTACGGGGATGAACTGGTAGGAAACTGGGATGTACTGGCATGGAACGGGGATGTATTGGGATGGACAGGAACGGAACTGGAATGTACGGCGATGTATTGGGATGTACTGGGAGCGAACTGGGATTTACTGGGATGTACTGGGAGGAAACTGGGATATACTGGGAGGAATCTGGGAGGGAAGTGGGTGTCAACTGGGACATTCCAGTTTCCTCCCAGTACATCCCAGTTCCCTACCAGTGCAGCCCAGTACATCCCAGATCCCTCCCAGTCCCTCCCAGTACATCCCAGTACATCCCAGTTCCCTCACAGTACATCCAAGTTCCCTCCCAGTTCACACACAGTTCACTCCCAGTTCCATTCCAGTGCATCCCAGTACATGCCAGTTGCCTCCCAGTTTCCTCTAAGTACATCCCAGTACTTTAAAGTTCCCTCCCAGTACATCCCAGTTCCCTCACAGTACATCCCAGTACTTCACAGTTCACTCCCACTACATCCCAGTACGTCCCAGTTCCCCCTTGGTACATAACACTTCCCTCCCAATACATCCAAGTTCCCTCCCAGTACATCCCAATCCCCTCCCAGTACATCCCAGTTCCCTGCCAGTATGTCCCAGTACATCCCAGTTCCCTCCCAGTACATACCAGTTCCCTCCCAGTACATCCCAGTTCCCTCCCAGTTCCCTCTCACTACATCCCAGTTCCCTCCCAGTACATACCAGTTCCCTCCCAGTACATCCCAGTACATCCTGGTACATCCCAGTTCCCACCCAGTACATCCTACTACATACCAGTTCCCTCCCAGTTCACTCCCAGTACATCCCAGTACTTCACAGTTCCATCCCAGTACATCCCAGTACGCACCAGTTCCCCTCAGTACATAACACTTCCCTCCCAGTACATAACAGTACATCCCAGTGTCCTCACACTACGTCCCAGTTCCCTCACAGTACATCCCAGTTCCCTACCAGTACGTCCCAGTTCCCTCCCAGTTCACTCCCAGTACATAACAGTTACCTCCCAGTACATCCCAGTAGATCCTGGTACATCCCAAATCCCTGCCAGTTCCACCCGGTACAACCCAGTACAAGCCTGTACATCCTAGTTCCTCCACAGTACATCCCAGGGCATCCCCGCACATTGTAGTGCCTCCCAGTACATCCCAGTTCCCTCCCAACTGGGAGGGACCTGGGATGTACTGGGAGGGAACTGGGACGTACTGGGAGCGAACTGGGATTTACTGGGATGTACTGGGAGGAAACTGGGATATACTGAGAGGAAACTGGGATATACTGGGAGGCATTGGGAGGGAAGTGGGTGTCAACTGGGACATTCCAGTTTCCTCCCAGTACATCCCAGTTCCCTACCAGTGCAGCCCAGTACATGCCAGTTCCCTCCCAGTCCGTCCCAATCCCCTCCCAGTACATCCCAGTTCCCTGCCAGTATGTCCCAGTACATCCCAGTTCCCTCCCAGTACATACCAGTTCCCTCCCAGTACATCCCAGTACATCCTGGTACATCCCAGTTCCCACCCAGTACATCCTACTACATACCAGATCCCTCCCAGTTCACTCCCAGTACATCCCAGTACTTCACAGTTCCCTCCCAGTACATCCCAGTACGTCCCAGTTCCCCTCAGTACATAACACTTCCCTCCCAGTACATACCAGTACATCCCAGTGTCCTCACAGTACGTCCCAGTTCCCTCCCAGTACATCCCAGTTCCCTCCCTGTTCCTTACCAGTACATAACAGTTACCTCCCAGTACATCCCAGTAGATCCTGGTACATCCCAAATCCCTGCCAGTTCCACCCGGTACAACCCAGTACAAGCCTGTACATCCTAGTTCCTCCACAGTACATCCCAGGGCATCCCCACACATTGTAGTGCCTCCCAGTACATCCAAGTTCCCTCCCAGTACTGGGAGGGACCTGGGATGTACTGGGAGGGAACTGGGACGTACTGGGAGGGAACTGGGATGTACTGGGATGTAATGGGACGGAACTGGGATGTATTGGGAGGCACTGGGAAAGAAGTGGTAGTGAACCGGGAGGGAATTGGGATGTACGGGGATGAACTGGTAGGAAACTGGGATGTACTGGCATGGAACGGGGATGTATTGGGATGTACAGGAACAGAACTGGAATGTACAGCGATGTATTGGCATGTACTGGCAGCGAGCTGGGACTTACTGGGATGTACTGGGAGGAAACTGGGATATACTGGGAGGAAACTGGGATATACTGGGAGGCATTGGGAGGGAAGTGGGTGTCAACTGGGACATTCCAGTTTCCTCCCAGTACATCCCAGTTCCCTACCAGTGCAGCCCAGTACATCCCAGTTCCCTCCCAGTCCGTCCCAATCCCCTCCCAGTACATCCCAGTTCCCACCCAGTACATCCTACTACATACCAGTTCCCTCCCAGTTCACTCCCAGTACATCCCAGTACTTCACAGTTCCCTCCCAGTACATCCCAGTACGTCCCAGTTCCCCTCAGTACATAACACTTCCCTCCCAGTACATACCAGTAC
The DNA here is from genome assembly GCF_949628215.1 of Phalacrocorax aristotelis. NCBI lineage: Eukaryota > Metazoa > Chordata > Aves > Suliformes > Phalacrocoracidae > Phalacrocorax > Phalacrocorax aristotelis. Next base: position 844,578 of record NW_027441368.1, read on the forward strand.
ATCCCAGTGTCCTCACAGTACGTCCCAGTTCCCTCCCAGTACATCCCAGTTCCCTACCAGTACATCCCAGTTCCCTCCCTGTTCCTTCCCAGTACATAACAGTTACCTCCCAGTACATCCCAGTAGATCCTGGTACATCCCAAATCCCTGCCAGTTCCACCCGGTACAACCCAGTACAAGCCTGTACATCCTAGTTCCTCCACAGTACATCCCAGGGCATCCCCGCACATTGTAGTGCCTCCCAGTACATCCCAGGTCCCTCCCAGTACTGGGAGGGACCTGGGATGTACTGGGAGGGACCTGGGATGTACTGGGAGGGAACTGGGATGTGCTGGGATGTAATGGGACGGAACTGGGATGTAATGGGACGGAACTGGGAAAGAAGTGGTAGTGAACCGGGAGGGAACTGGGATGTACTGGCATGGAACGGGGATGTATTGGGATGGACAGGAACGGAACTGGAATGTACTGCGATGTACTGGGAGCAAACTGGGATTTACTGGGATGTACTGGGAGGAAACTGGGATATACTGGGAGGCACTGGGAGGGAAGTGGGTGTCAACTGGGACATTCCAGTTTCCTCCCAGTACATCCCAGTTCCCTACCAGTGCAGCCCAGTACATCCCAGATCCCTCCCAGTACATCCCAGTTCCCTCCCAGTCCGTCCCAGTACATCCCAGTACATCCCAGTTCCCTCACAGTACATCCCAGTTCCCTCACAGTTCACACACAGTTCACTCCCAGTTCCATTCCAGTACATCCCAGTACATGCCAGTTGCCTCCCAGTTTCCTCTAAGTACATCCCAGTACTTTAAAGTTCCCTCCCAGTACATCCCAGTTCCCTCACAGTTCACTCCCAGTACATAACAGATACCTCCCAGTACATCCCAGTACATCCCAAATCCCTGCCAGTTCCACCCGGTACAACCCAGTACAAGCCTGTACATCCTAGTTCCTCCACAGTACATCCCAGGGCATCCCCGCACATTGTAGTGCCTCCCAGTACCTCCCAGTTCCCTCCCAGTACTGGGAGGGACCTGGGATGTACTGGGAGGGAACTGGGACGTACTGGGATGTAATGGGACGGAACTGGGATGTATTGGGAGGCACTGGGAAAGAAGTGGTAGTGAACCGGGAGGGAACTGGGATGTACGGGGATGAACTGGTAGGAAACTGGGATGTACTGGCATGGAACGGGGATGTATTGGGATGGACAGGAACGGAACTGGAATGTACGGCGATGTATTGGGATGTACTGGCAGCGAGCTGGGATTTACTGGGATGTACTGGGAGGAAACTGGGATATACTGGGAGGAAACTGGGATATACTGGGAGGCATTGGGAGGGAAGTGGGTGTCAACTGGGACATTCCAGTTTCCTCCCAGTACTTCCCAGTTCCCTCCCAGTCCGTCCCAATCCCCTCCCAGTACATCCCAGTTCCCTGCCAGTATGTCCCAGTACATCCCAGTTCCCTCCCAGTACATCCCAGTTCCCTCCCAGTACATACCAGTTCCCTCCCAGTTCCCTCCCACTACATCCCAGTACATCCTGGTACATCCCAGTTCCCACCCAGTACATCCTACTACATACCAGTTCCCTCCCAGTTCACTCCCAGTACATCCCAGTACTTCACAGTTCCCTCCCAGTACATCCCAGTACGTCCCAGTTCCCCTCAGTACATAACACTTCCCTCCCAGTACATACCAGTACATCCCAGTGTCCTCACACTACGTCCCAGTTCCCTCCCAGTACATCCCAGTTCCCTACAAGTTCACTCCCAGTACATAACAGTTACCTCCCAGTACATCCTAGTAGATCCTAGGACATTTCAAATCCCTGCCAGTTCCACCCGGTACAACCCAGTACAAGCCTGTACATCCTAGTTCCTCCACAGTACATCCCAGGGCATCCCCGCACATTATAGTGCCTCCCAGTACATCCCAGTTCCCTCCCAGTACATCCCAGTTCCCTCCCGGTACATCCCAGTTCCCACCCAGTACATCCTACTACATACCAGTTCCCTCCCAGTTCACTCCCAGTACATCCCAGTACTTCACAGTTCCCTCCCAGTACATCCCAGTACGTCCCAGTTCCCCTCAGTACATAACATATCCCTCCCAGTACATAACAGTACATCCCAGTGTCCTCACACTATGTGCCAGTTCCCTCCCAGTACATCCCAGTTCCCTACCAGTACATCCCAGTTACCTCCCTGTTCCTTCCCAGTACATAACAGTTACCTCCCAGTACATCCCAGTAGATCCTGGTACATCCCAAATCCCTGCCAGTTCCACCCGGTACAACCCAGTACAAGCCTGTACATCCTAGTTCCTCCACAGTACATCCCAGGGCATCCCCGCACATTGTAGTGCCTCCCAGTACATCCCAGGTCCCTCCCAGTCCCTCCCAGTACATCCCAGTACATCCCAGTTCCCTCACAGTACATCCCAGTTCCCTCCCAGTTCACACACAGTTCACTCCCAGTTCCATTCCAGTACATCCCAGTACATGCCAGTTGCCTCCCAGTTTCCTCTAAGTACATCCCAGTACTTTAAAGTTCCCTCCCAGTACATCCCAGTTCCCTCACAGTACATCCCAGTACTTCACAGTTCACTCCCACTACATCCCAGTACGTCCCAGTTCCCCCTTGGTACATAACACTTCCCTCCCAATACATCCAAGTTCCCTCCCAGTACATCCCAATCCCCTCCCAGTACATCCCAGTTCCCTGCCAGTATGTCCCAGTACATCCCAGTTCCCTCCCAGTACATACCAGTTCCCTCCCAGTACATCCCAGTTCCCTCCCAGTTCCCTCCCAGTACATCCCAGTTCCCTCCCAGTACATACCAGTTCCCTCCCAGTACATCCCAGTACATCCTGGTACATCCCAGTTCCCACCTAGTACATCCTACTACATACCAGTTCCCTCCCAGTTCACTCCCAGTACATCCCAGTACTTCACAGTTCCATCCCAGTACATCCCAGTACGCACCAGTTCCCCTCAGTACATAACACTTCCCTCCCAGTACATAACAGTACATCCCAGTACATCCCAGTAGATCCTGGTACATCCCAAATCCCTGCCAGTTCCACCCGGTACAACCCAGTACAAGCCTGTACATCCTAGTTCCTCCACAGTACATCCCAGGGCATCCCCGCACATTGTAGTGCCTCCCAGTACATCCCAGGTCCCTCCCAGTACTGGGAGGGAACTGGGATGTACTGGGAGGGAACTGGGATGTGCTGGGATGTAATGGGACGGAACTGGGATGTATTGGGAGGCACTGGGAAAGAAGTGGTAGCGAACCGGGAGGGAATTGGGATGTACGGGGATGAACTGGTAGGAAACTGGGATGTACTGGCATGGAACGGGGATGTATTGGGATGTACAGGAACGGAACTGGAATGTACTGCGATGTACTGGGATGTACTGGGAGCAAATTGGAATTTACTGGGATGTACTGGGAGGAAACTGGGATATACTGGGTGGAAACTGGAATATACTGGGAGGCACTGGGAGGGAAGTGGGTGTCAACTGGGATATTCCAGTTTCCTCCCAGTACATCCCAGTTCCCTACCAGTGCAGCCCAGTACATCCCATTTCCCTCCCAGTCCATCCCAGTTCCCTCCCAGTCCGTCCCAGTTCCCTCCCAGTACATCCCAGTTCCCTCACAGTTCACACACAGTTCACTCCCAGTTCCATTCCAATACATCCCAGTACATGCCAGTTGCCTCCCAGTTTCCTCTAAGTACATCCCAGTACTTCAAAGTTCCATCCCAGTACATCCCAGTTCCCTCCCACTCCGTCCCAGTACATCCCAGTTCCCTCCCAGTACATCCTACTACATACCAGTTCCCTCCCAGTTCACTCCCAGTACACAACAGTTACCTCCCAGTGCGTCCCAGTTCCCTCCCAGTACGTCCCAGTACATCCCAGTTCCGTCCCAGTTCCCTACCAGTGCGTCCTAGTTCCCTCCCAGTACGTCCCAGTTCCCTCTTAGTCCATTCCAGTTCCCTCCAGTATATCCCAGTACATCCCAGTTCCCTCCCAGTACATCCCAGTTCCCTCACAGTTCACTCCCAGTTCCATTCCAGTACATCCCAGTACATGCCAGTTCCCTCCCAGTACATCACACTACATCCCAGTTCCCTCCCACTTCCTGCTAAGTACACCCCAGTACTTCACAGTTCCCTCCCAGCACATCCCAGTACGTCCCAGTTCCCCTCAGTACATAACACTTCCCTCCCAGTACATACCAGTACATCCCAGTGTCCTCACAGTACGTCCCAGTTCCCTCCCAGTACATCCCAGTTCCCTCCCAGTCCGTCCCAATCCCCTCCCAGTACATCCCAGTTCCCTCCCAGTATGTCCCAGTACATCCCAGTTCCCTCCCACTACATCCCAGTTCCCTCCCAGTTCCCTCCCCCTACATCCCAGTTCCCTCCCAGTACATACCAGTTCCCTCCCAGTACATCCCAGTACATCCTGGTACATCCCAGTTCCCACCCAGTACATCCTACTACATACCAGTTCACTCCCAGTACATCCCAGTTCCCTCCCAGTACACCCCAGTTCCCTCCCTGTTCCTTCCCATTACATAACAGTTACCTCCCAGTACATCCCAGTAGATCCTGGTACATCCCAAATCCCTGCCAGTTCCACCCGGTACAACCCAGTACAAGCCTGTACATCCTAGTTCCTCCACGGTACATCCCAGGACATCCCCGCACATTGTAGTGCCTCCCAGTACATCCCAGGTCCCTCCCAGTACTGGGAGGGAACTGGGATGTACTGGGAGGGACCTGGGATGTACTGGGATGTAATGGGACGGAACTGGGATGTATTGGGAGGCACTGGGAAAGAAGTGGTAGTGAACTGGGAGGGAATTGGGATGTACGGGGATGAACTGGTAGGGAACTGGGATGTACTGGCATGGAACGGGGATGTATTGGGATGTACAGGAACGGAACTGGAATGTACAGCGATGTATTGGCATGTACTGGCAGCGAGCTGGGATTTACTGGGATGTACTGGGAGGAAACTGGGATATACTGGGAGGCATTGGGAGGGAAGTGGGTGTCAACTGGGACATTCCAGTTTCCTCCCAGTACATCCCAGTTCCCTACCAGTGCAGCCCAGTACATCCCAGTTCCCTCCCAGTCCGTCCCAATCCCCTCCCAGTACATCCCAGTTCCCTGCCAGTATGTCCCAGTACATCCCAGTTCCCTCCCAGTACATACCAGTTCCCTCCCAGTACATACCAGTTCCCTCCCAGTTCCCTCCCACTACATCCCAGTACATCCTGGTACATCCCAGTTCCCACCCAGTACATCCTACTACATACCAGTTCCCTCCCAGTTCACTCCCAGTACATCCCAGTACTTCACAGTTCCCTCCCAGTACATCCCAGTACGTCCCAGTTCCCCTCAGTACATAACACTTCCCTCCCAGTACATACCAGTACATCCCAGTGTCCTCACACTACGTCCCAGTTCCCTCCCAGTACATCCCAGTTCCCTACAAGTTCACTCCCAGTACATAACAGTTACCTCCCAGTACATCCTAGTAGATCCTAGGACATTTCAAATCCCTGCCAGTTCCACCCGGTACAACCCAGTACAAGCCTGTACATCCTAGTTCCTCCACAGTACATCCCAGGGCATCCCCGCACATTGTAGTGCCTCCCAGTACATCCCAGTTCCCTCCCAGTACTGGGAGGGACCTGGGATGTACTGGGAGGGAACTGGGACGTACTGGGAGGGAACTGGGATGTACTGGGATGTAATGGGACGGAACTGGGATGTATTGGGAGGCACTGGGAAAGAAGTGGTAGTGAACCGGGAGGGAATTGGGATGTACGGGGATGAACTGGTAGGAAACTGGGATGTACCGGCATGGAACGGGGATGTATTGGGATGTACAGGAACAGAACTGGAATGTACTGCGATGTACTGGGAGCAAACTGGGATTTACTGGGATGTACTGGGAGGAAACTGGGATATACTGGGAGGAAACTGGGATATACTGGGAGGAAACTGGGAGGGAAGTGGGTGTCAACTGGGACATTCCAGTTTCCTCCCAGTACATCCCAGTTCCCTACCAGTGCAGCCCAGTACATCCCAGTTCCCTCCCAGTCTGTCCCAATCCCCTCCCAGTACATCCCAGTTCCCTGCCAGTATGTCCCAGTACATCCCAGTTCCCTCCCAGTACATACCAGTTCCCTCCCAGTACATACCAGTTCCCTCCCAGTTCCCTCCCACTACATCCCAGTACATACCAGTTCCCTCCCAGTACATCCCAGTTCCCTCCCGGTACATCCCAGTTCCCACCCAGTACATCCTACTACATACCAGTTCCCTCCCAGTTCACTCCCAGTACATCCCAGTACTTCACAGTTCCCTCCCAGTACATCCCAGTACGTCCCAGTTCCCCTCAGTACATAACACTTCCCTCCCAGTACATAACAGTACATCCCAGTGTCCTCACAGTACGTCCCAGTTCCCTCACAGTACATCCCAGTTCCCTACTAGTACATCCCAGTTCCCTCCCTGTTCCTTCCCATTACATAACAGTTACCTCCCAGTACATCCCAGTAGATCCTGGTACATCCCAAATCCCTGCCAGTTCCACCCGGTACAACCCAGTACAAGCCTGTACATCCTAGTTCCTCCACAGTACATCCCAGGGCATCCCCGCACATTGTAGTGCCTCCCAGTACATCCCAGTTCCCTCCCAGTACTGGGAGGGAACTGGGATGTACTGGGAGGGACCTGGGATGTACTGGGAGGGAACTGGGATGTACTGGGATGTAATGGGACGGAACTGGGATGTAATGGGACGGAACTGGGAAAGAAGTGGTAGTGAACCGGGAGGGAATTGGGATGTACGGGGATGAACTGGTAGGGAACTGGGATGTACTGGCATGGAATGGGGATGTATTGGGATGTACAGGAACGGAACTGGAATGTACTGCGATGTACTGGGATGTACTGGGAGCAAACTGGGATTTACTGGGATGTACTGGGAGGAAACTGGGATATACTGGGAGGCACTGGGAGGGAAGTGGGTGTCAACTGGGACATTCCAGTTTCCTCCCAGTACATCCCAGTTCCCTACCAGTGCAGCCCAGTACATCCCAGATCCCTACCAGTACATCCCAGTTCCCTCCCAGTCCGTCCCAGTACATCCCAGTACATCCCAGTTCCCTCACAGTACATCCCAGTTCCCTCACAGTTCACACACAGTTCACTCCCAGTTCCATTCCAGTACAGCCCAGTACATGCCACTTTCCTCCAAGTAAACCCCAGCTCCCTCCCACTACATCCAAGTTCCCTCCCACTTCCCTCTAAGTACATCCCAGTACTTCACAGTTCACTCCCAGTACATCCCAGTTCCCCCTCGGTACATAACAGTTCCCTCCCAGTACACCCCAGTACATCCCAGTTCCCTCCCAGTATGTCCCACTACATCCCAGTTCCCTCCCAGTCCATCCCAGTTCCCTCCCAGTAAATCCCAATTCCCAACACTTTCCACCCAGTACATCCCAGTTCCCTCCCAGTACATACCAGTTCCCTCCCAGTACATCCCAGTACTTCACAGTTCCCTCCCAGTTCACTCCCAGTTCCCTCCCAGTACATCCCAGTTCCCTCTAAGTACATCCCAATACTTCATAGTTCCCTCCCAGCACGTCCCAGTACGTCCCAGTTCCCCTCAGTACATAACACTTCCCTCCCAGTACATACCAGTACATCCCAGTGTCCTCACAGTACATCCCAGTTCCCTCCCAGTACATCCCAGTTCTCTCCCAGTTCACTCCCAGTACACAACAGTTACCTCCCAGTACATCCCAGTACATCCTAGTAGATACTAGGACATTTCAAATCCCTGCCAGTTCCACCCGGTACAACCCAGTACAAGCCTGTACATCCTAGTTCCTCCACAGTACATCCCAGGGCATCCCCGCACATTGTAGTGCCTCCCAGTACATCCCAGGTCCCTCCCAGTCCCTCCCAGTACATCCCAGTACATCCCAGTTCCCTCACAGTACATCCCAGTTCCCTCCCAGTTCACACACAGTTCACTCCCAGTTCCATTCCAGTACATCCCAGTACATGCCAGTTGCCTCCCAGTTTCCTCTAAGTACATCCCAGTACTTTAAAGTTCCCTCCCAGTACATCCCAGTTCCCTCACAGTACATCCCAGTACTTCACAGTTCACTCCCACTACATCCCAGTACGTCCCAGTTCCCCCTTGGTACATAACACTTCCCTCCCAATACATCCAAGTTCCCTCCCAGTACATCCCAATCCCCTCCCAGTACATCCCAGTTCCCTGCCAGTATGTCCCAGTACATCCCAGTTCCCTCCCAGTACATACCAGTTCCCTCCCAGTACATCCCAGTTCCCTCCCAGTTCCCTCCCAGTACATCCCAGTTCCCTCCCAGTACATACCAGTTCCCTCCCAGTACATCCCAGTACATCCTGGTACATCCCAGTTCCCACCTAGTACATCCTACTACATACCAGTTCCCTCCCAGTTCACTCCCAGTACATCCCAGTACTTCACAGTTCCATCCCAGTACATCCCAGTACGCACCAGTTCCCCTCAGTACATAACACTTCCCTCCCAGTACATAACAGTTACCTCCCAGTACATCCCAGTAGATCCTGGTACATCCCAAATCCCTGCCAGTTCCACCCGGTACAACCCAGTACAAGCCTGTACATCCTAGTTCCTCCACAGTACATCCCAGGGCATCCCCGCACATTGTAGTGCCTCCCAGTACATCCCAGGTCCCTCCCAGTACTGGGAGGGAACTGGGATGTACTGGGAGGGAACTGGGATGTGCTGGGATGTAATGGGACGGAACTGGGATGTATTGGGAGGCACTGGGAAAGAAGTGGTAGTGAACCGGGAGGGAATTGGGATGTACGGGGATGAACTGGTAGGAAACTGGGATGTACTGGCATGGAACGGGGATGTATTGGGATGGACAGGAACGGAACTGGAATGTACTGCGATGTACTGGGATGTACTGGGAGCGAACTGGGATTTACTGGGATGTACTGGGAGGAAACTGGGATATACTGGGAGGAAACTGGGATATACTGGGAGGCATTGGGAGGGAAGTGGGTGTCAACTGGGACATTCCAGTTTCCTCCCAGTACATCCCAGTTCCCTACCAGTGCAGCCCAGTACATCCCAGTTCCCTCCCAGTCCGTCCCAATCCCCTCCCAGTACATCCCAGTTCCCTGCCAGTATGTCCCAGTACATCCCAGTTCCCTCCCAGTACATACCAGTTCCCTCCCAGTACATCCCAGTACATCCTGGTACATCCCAGTTCCCACCCAGTACATCCTACTACATACCAGATCCCTCCCAGTTCACTCCCAGTACATCCCAGTACTTCACAGTTCCCTCCCAGTACATCCCAGTACGTCCCAGTTCCCCTCAGTACATAACACTTCCCTCCCAGTACATAACAGTACATCCCAGTGTCCTCACAGTACGTCCCAGTTCCCTCACAGTACATCCCAGTTCCCTACCAGTACATCCCAGTTCCCTCCCTGTTCCTTCCCAGTACATAACAGTTACCTCCCAGTACATCCCAGTAGATCCTGGTACATCCCAAATCCCTGCCAGTTCCACCCGGTACAACCCAGTACAAGCCTGTACATCCTAGTTCCTCCACAGTACATCCCAGGGCATCCCCGCACATTGTAGTGCCTCCCAGTACATCCAAGTTCCCTCCCAGTACTGGGAGGGACCTGGGATGTACTGGGAGGGAACTGGGACGTACTGGGAGGGAACTGGGATGTACTGGGATGTAATGGGACGGAACTGGGATGTATTGGGAGGCACTGGGAAAGAAGTGGTAGTGAACCGGGAGGGAATTGGGATGTACTGGGATGAACTGGTAGGAAACTGGGATGTACTGGCATGGAACGGGGATGTATTGGGATGTACAGGAACAGAACTGGAATGTACAGCGATGTATTGGCATGTACTGGCAGCGAGCTGGGACTTACTGGGATGTACTGGGAGGAAACTGGGATATACTGGGAGGAAACTGGGATATACTGGGAGGCATTGGGAGGGAAGTGGGTGTCAACTGGGACATTCCAGTTTCCTCCCAGTACATCCCAGTTCCCTACCAGTGCAGCCCAGTACATCCCAGTTCCCTCCCAGTCCGTCCCAATCCCCTCCCAGTACATCCCAGTTCCCACCCAGTACATCCTACTACATACCAGTTCCCTCCCAGTTCACTCCCAGTACATCCCAGTACTTCACAGTTCCCTCCCAGTACATCCCAGTACGTCCCAGTTCCCCTCAGTACATAACACTTCCCTCCCAGTACATACCAGTACATCCCAGTGTCCTCACAGTACGTCCCAGTTCCCTCCCAGTACATCCCAGTTCCCTACCAGTACATCCCAGTTCCCTCCCTGTTCCTTCCCAGTACATAACAGTTACCTCCCAGTACATCCCAGTAGATCCTGGTACATCCCAAATCCCTGCCAGTTCCACCCGGTACAACCCAGTACAAGCCTGTACATCCTAGTTCCTCCACAGTACATCCCAGGGCATCCCCGCACATTGTAGTGCCTCCCAGTACATCCCAGGTCCCTCCCAGTACTGGGAGGGACCTGGGATGTACTGGGAGGGACCTGGGATGTACTGGGAGGGAACTGGGATGTGCTGGGATGTAATGGGACGGAACTGGGATGTAATGGGACGGAACTGGGAAAGAAGTGGTAGTGAACCGGGAGGGAACTGGGATGTACTGGCATGGAACGGGGATGTATTGGGATGGACAGGAACGGAACTGGAATGTACTGCGATGTACTGGGAGCAAACTGGGATTTACTGGGATGTACTGGGAGGAAACTGGGATATACTGGGAGGCACTGGGAGGGAAGTGGGTGTCAACTGGGACATTCCAGTTTCCTCCCAGTACATCCCAGTTCCCTACCAGTGCAGCCCAGTACATCCCAGATCCCTCCCAGTACATCCCAGTTCCCTCCCAGTCCGTCCCAGTACATCCCAGTACATCCCAGTTCCCTCACAGTACATCCCAGTTCCCTCACAGTTCACACACAGTTCACTCCCAGTTCCATTCCAGTACATCCCAGTACATGCCAGTTGCCTCCCAGTTTCCTCTAAGTACATCCCAGTACTTTAAAGTTCCCTCCCAGTACATCCCAGTTCCCTCACAGTTCACTCCCAGTACATAACAGATACCTCCCAGTACATCCCAGTACATCCCAAATCCCTGCCAGTTCCACCCGGTACAACCCAGTACAAGCCTGTACATCCTAGTTCCTCCACAGTACATCCCAGGGCATCCCCGCACATTGTAGTGCCTCCCAGTACCTCCCAGTTCCCTCCCAGTACTGGGAGGGACCTGGGATGTACTGGGAGGGAACTGGGACGTACTGGGATGTAATGGGACGGAACTGGGATGTATTGGGAGGCACTGGGAAAGAAGTGGTAGTGAACCGGGAGGGAACTGGGATGTACGGGGATGAACTGGTAGGAAACTGGGATGTACTGGCATGGAACGGGGATGTATTGGGATGGACAGGAACGGAACTGGAATGTACGGCGATGTATTGGGATGTACTGGCAGCGAGCTGGGATTTACTGGGATGTACTGGGAGGAAACTGGGATATACTGGGAGGAAACTGGGATATACTGGGAGGCATTGGGAGGGAAGTGGGTGTCAACTGGGACATTCCAGTTTCCTCCCAGTACTTCCCAGTTCCCTCCCAGTCCGTCCCAATCCCCTCCCAGTACATCCCAGTTCCCTGCCAGTATGTCCCAGTACATCCCAGTTCCCTCCCAGTACATCCCAGTTCCCTCCCAGTACATACCAGTTCCCTCCCAGTTCCCTCCCACTACATCCCAGTACATCCTGGTACATCCCAGTTCCCACCCAGTACATCCTACTACATACCAGTTCCCTCCCAGTTCACTCCCAGTACATCCCAGTACTTCACAGTTCCCTCCCAGTACATCCCAGTACGTCCCAGTTCCCCTCAGTACATAACACTTCCCTCCCAGTACATACCAGTACATCCCAGTGTCCTCACACTACGTCCCAGTTCCCTCCCAGTACATCCCAGTTCCCTACAAGTTCACTCCCAGTACATAACAGTTACCTCCCAGTACATCCTAGTAGATCCTAGGACATTTCAAATCCCTGCCAGTTCCACCCGGTACAACCCAGTACAAGCCTGTACATCCTAGTTCCTCCACAGTACATCCCAGGGCATCCCCGCACATTGTAGTGCCTCCCAGTACATCCCAGTTCCCTCCCAGTACATCCCAGTTCCCTCCCGGTACATCCCAGTTCCCTCCCGGTACATCCCAGTTCCCACCCAGTACATCCTACTACATACCAGTTCCCTCCCAGTTCACTCCCAGTACATCCCAGTACTTCACAGTTCCCTCCCAGTACATCCCAGTACGTCCCAGTTCCCCTCAGTACATAACATATCCCTCCCAGTACATAACAGTACATCCCAGTGTCCTCACACTATGTGCCAGTTCCCTCCCAGTACATCCCAGTTCCCTACCAGTACATCCCAGTTACCTCCCTGTTCCTTCCCAGTACATAACAGTTACCTCCCAGTACATCCCAGTAGATCCTGGTACATCCCAAATCCCTGCCAGTTCCACCCGGTACAACCCAGTACAAGCCTGTACATCCTAGTTCCTCCACAGTACATCCCAGGGCATCCCCGCACATTGTAGTGCCTCCCAGTACATCCAAGTTCCCTCCCAGTACTGGGAGGGACCTGGGATGTACTGGGAGGGAACTGGGACGTACTGGGAGGGAACTGGGATGTACTGGGATGTAATGGGACGGAACTGGGATGTATTGGGAGGCACTGGGAAAGAAGTGGTAGTGAACCGGGAGGGAATTGGGATGTACTGGGATGAACTGGTAGGAAACTGGGATGTACTGGCATGGAACGGGGATGTATTGGGATGTACAGGAACAGAACTGGAATGTACAGCGATGTATTGGCATGTACTGGCAGCGAGCTGGGACTTACTGGGATGTACTGGGAGGAAACTGGGATATACTGGGAGGAAACTGGGATATACTGGGAGGCATTGGGAGGGAAGTGGGTGTCAACTGGGACATTCCAGTTTCCTCCCAGTACATCCCAGTTCCCTACCAGTGCAGCCCAGTACATCCCAGTTCCCTCCCAGTCCGTCCCAATCCCCTCCCAGTACATCCCAGTTCCCACCCAGTACATCCTACTACATACCAGTTCCCTCCCAGTTCACTCCCAGTACATCCCAGTACTTCACAGTTCCCTCCCAGTACATCCCAGTACGTCCCAGTTCCCCTCAGTACATAACACTTCCCTCCCAGTACATACCAGTACATCCCAGTGTCCTCACAGTACGTCCCAGTTCCCTCACAGTACATCCCAGTTCCCTACCAGTACATCCCAGTTCCCTCCCTGTTCCTTCCCAGTACATAACAGTTACCTCCCAGTACATCCCAGTAGATCCTGGTACATCCCAAATCCCTGCCAGTTCCACCCGGTACAACCCAGTACAAGCCTGTACATCCTAGTTCCTCCACAGTACATCCCAGGGCATCCCCGCACATTGTAGTGCCTCCCAGTACATCCCAGGTCCCTCCCAGTACTGGGAGGGAACTGGGATGTACTGGGAGGGAACTGGGATGTACTGGCAGGGACCTGGGATGTACTGGGATGTAATGGGACGGAACTGGGGTGTAATGGGACGGAACTGGGAAAGAAGTGGTAGTGAACCGGGAGGGAACTGGAATGTACGGGGATGAACTGGTTGGGAACTGGGATGTACTGGCATGGAACGGGGATGTATTGGGATGTACAGGAACGGAACTGGAATGTACTGCGATGTACTGGGATGTACTGGCAGCGAGCTGGGATTTACTGGGATGTACTGGGAGGAAACTGGGATATACTGGGAGGCACTGGGAGGGAAGTGGGTGTCAACTGGGACATTCCAGTTTCCTCCCAGTACATCCCAGTTCCCTACCAGTGCAGCCCAGTACATCCCAGATCCCTCCCAGTACATCCCAGTTCCCTCCCAGTCCGTCCCAGTACATCCCAGTACATCCCAGTTCCCTCACAGTACATCCCAGTTCCCTCACAGTTCACACACAGTTCACTCCCAGTTCCATTCCAGTACATCCCAGTACATGCCACTTTCCTCCAAGTAAATCCCAGTTCCCTCCCACTACATCCAAGTTCCCTCCCACTTCCCTCTAAGTACATCCCAGTACTTCACAGTTCACTCCCAGTACATCCCAGTTCCCCCTCGGTACATAACAGTTCCCTCCCAGTACACCCCAGTACATCCCAGTTCCCTCCCAGTATGTCCCACTACATCCCAGTTCCCTCCCAGTACATCCCAGTTCCCTCCCAGTAAATCCCAATTCCCAACACTTTCCACCCAGTACATCCCAGTTCCCTCCCAGTACATCCCAGTTCCCTCTAAGTACATCCCAGTACTTCACAGTTCCCTCCCAGTTCACTCCCAGTTCCCTCCCAGTACATCCCAGTTCCCTCTAAGTACATCCCAATACTTCATAGTTCCCTCCCAGCACGTCCCAGTACGTCCCAGTTCCCCTCAGTACATAACACTTCCCTCCCAGTACATACCAGTACATCCCAGTGTCCTCACAGTACATCCCAGTTCCCTCCCAGTACATCCCAGTTCTCTCCCAGTTCACTCCCAGTACACAACAGTTACCTCCCAGTACATCCCAGTACATCCCAGTAGATCCTGGTACATCCCAAATCCCTGCCAGTTCCACCCGGTACAACCCAGTACAAGCCTGTACATCCTAGTTCCTCCACAGTACATCCCAGGGCATCCCCGCACATTGTAGTGCCTCCCAGTACATCCCAGCTCCCTCCCAGTACTGGGAGGGACCTGGGATGCACTGGGAGGGAACTGGGATGTACTGGGAGGGAATTGGGATGTACTGGGATGTAAAGGGACGGAACTGGGATGTATTGGGAGGCACTGGGAAAGAAGTGGTAGTGAACCGGGAGGGAATTGGGATGTACTGGGATGAACTGGTAGGAAACTGGGATGTACTGGCATGGAACGGGGATGTATTGGGATGTACAGGAACAGAACTGGAATGTACAGCGATGTATTGGCATGTACTGGCAGCGAGCTGGGATTTACTGGGATGTACTGGGAGGAAACTGGGATATACTGGGAGGAAACTGGGATATACTGGGAGGAAACTGGGATATACTGGGAGGCATTGGGAGGGAAGTGGGTGTCAACTGGGACATTCCAGTTTCCTCCCAGTACATCCCAGTTCCCTACCAGTGCAGCCCAGTACATCCCAGTTCCCTCCCAGTCTGTCCCAATCCCCTCCCAGTACATCCCAGTTCCCTGCCAGTATGTCCCAGTACATCCCAGTTCCCTCCCAGTACATACCAGTTCGCTCCCAGTACATCCCAGTTCCCTCCCAGTTCCCTCCCACTACATCCCAGTACCTCCCAGTTCCCTACCAGTACATACCAGTTCCCTCCCAGTCCATCCCAGTTCCCTCCCGGTACATCCCAGTTCCCACCCAGTACATCCTACTACATACCAGTTCCCTCCCAGTTCACTCCCAGTACATCCCAGTACTTCACAGTTCCCTCCCAGTACATCCCAGTACGTCCCAGTTCCCCTCAGTACATAACACTTCCCTCCCAGTACATACCAGTACATCCCAGTGTCCTCACAGTACGTCCCAGTTCCCACCCAGTACATCCTACTACATACCAGTTCCCTCCCAGTTCACTCCCAGTACATCCCAGTACTTCACAGTTCCCTCCCAGTACATCCCAGTACGTCCCAGTTCCCCTCAGTACATAACACTTCCCTCCCAGTACATACCAGTACATCCCAGTGTCCTCACACTACGTCCCAGTTCCCTCACAGTACATCCCAGTTCCCTACCAGTACATCCCAGTTCCCTCCCTGTTCCTTCCCAGTACATAACAGTTACCTCCCAGTACATCCCAGTAGATCCTGGTACATCCCAAATCCCTGCCAGTTCCACCCGGTACAACCCAGTACAAGCCTGTACATCCTAGTTCCTCCACAGTACATCCCAGGGCATCCCCGCACATTGTAGTGCCTCCCAGTACCTCCCAGTTCCCTCCCAGTACTGGGAGGGACCTGGGAGGTACTGGGAGGGAACTGGGACGTACTGGGATGTAATGGGACGGAACTGGGATGTATTGGGAGGCACTGGGAAAGAAGTGGTAGTGAACCGGGAGGGAACTGGGATGTACGGGGATGAACTGGTAGGAAACTGGGATGTACTGGCATGGAACGGGGATGTATTGGGATGGACAGGAACGGAACTGGAATGTACGGCGATGTATTGGGATGTACTGGCAGCGAGCTGGGATTTACTGGGATGTACTGGGAGGAAACTGGGATATACTGGGAGGAAACTGGGATATACTGGGAGGCATTGGGAGGGAAGTGGGTGTCAACTGGGAAATTCCAGTTTCCTCCCAGTACATCCCAGTTCCCTACCAGTGCAGCCCAGTACATCCCAGTTCCCTCCCAGTCCGTCCCAATCCCCTCCCAGTACATCCCAGTTCCCTGCCAGTATGTCCCAGTACATCCCAGTTCCCTCCCAGTACATACCAGTTCCCTCCCAGTACATCCCAGTTCCCACCCAGTACATCCTACTACATACCAGTTCCCTCCCAGTTCACTCCCAGTACATCCCAGTACTTCACAGTTCACTCCCAGTACATCCCAGTACGTCCCAGTTCCCCTCAGTACATAACACTTCCCTCCCAGTACATACCAGTACATCCCAGTGTCCTCACAGTACTGGGAGGGAACTGGGATGTACTGGGAGGGAACTGGGATGTACTGGGATGTAATGGGACGGAACTGGGATGTATTGGGAGGCACTGGGAAAGAAGTGGTAGTGAACCGGGAGGGAATTGGGATGTACGGGGATGAACTGGTAGGAAACTGGGATGTACTGGCATGGAACGGGGATGTATTGGGATGGACAGGAACGGAACTGGAATGTACGGCGATGTATTGGGATGTACTGGGAGCGAACTGGGATTTACTGGGATGTACTGGGAGGAAACTGGGATATACTGGGAGGAAACTGGGAGGGAAGTGGGTGTCAACTGGGACATTCCAGTTTCCTCCCAGTACATCCCAGTTCCCTACCAGTGCAGCCCAGTACATCCCAGATCCCTCCCAGTCCCTCCCAGTACATCCCAGTACATCCCAGTTCCCTCACAGTACATCCCAGTTCCCTCCCAGTTCACACACAGTTCACTCCCAGTTCCATTCCAGTACATCCCAGTACATGCCAGTTGCCTCCCAGTTTCCTCTAAGTACATCCCAGTACTTTAAAGTTCCCTCCCAGTACATCCCAGTTCCCTCACAGTACATCCCAGTACTTCACAGTTCACTCCCACTACATCCCAGTACGTCCCAGTTCCCCCTTGGTACATAACACTTCCCTCCCAATACATCCAAGTTCCCTCCCAGTACATCCCAATCCCCTCCCAGTACATCCCAGTTCCCTGCCAGTATGTCCCAGTACATCCCAGTTCCCTCCCAGTACATACCAGTTCCCTCCCAGTACATCCCAGTTCCCTCCCAGTTCCCTCCCACTACATCCCAGTTCCCTCCCAGTACATACCAGTTCCCTCCCAGTACATCCCAGTACATCCTGGTACATCCCAGTTCCCACCCAGTACATCCTACTACATACCAGTTCCCTCCCAGTTCACTCCCAGTACATCCCAGTACTTCACAGTTCCATCCCAGTACATCCCAGTACGCACCAGTTCCCCTCAGTACATAACACTTCCCTCCCAGTACATAACAGTACATCCCAGTGTCCTCACACTACGTCCCAGTTCCCTCACAGTACATCCCAGTTCCCTACCAGTACGTCCCAGTTCCCTCCCAGTTCCTTCCCAGTACATAACAGTTACCTCCCAGTACATCCCAGTAGATCCTGGCACATCCCAAATCCCTGCCAGTTCCACCCGGTACAACCCAGTACAAGCCTGTACATCCTAGTTCCTCCACAGTACATCCCAGGGCATCCCCGCACATTGTAGTGCCTCCCAGTACATCCCAGTTCCCTCCCAACTGGGAGGGACCTGGGATGTACTGGGAGGGAACTGGGACGTACTGGGAGCGAACTGGGATTTACTGGGATGTACTGGGAGGAAACTGGGATATACTGAGAGGAAACTGGGATATACTGGGAGGCATTGGGAGGGAAGTGGGTGTCAACTGGGACATTCCAGTTTCCTCCCAGTACATCCCAGTTCCCTACCAGTGCAGCCCAGTACATCCCAGTTCCCTCCCAGTCCGTCCCAATCCCCTCCCAGTACATCCCAGTTCCCTGCCAGTATGTCCCAGTACATCCCAGTTCCCTCCCAGTACATACCAGTTCCCTCCCAGTACATCCCAGTACATCCTGGTACATCCCAGTTCCCACCCAGTACATCCTACTACATACCAGATCCCTCCCAGTTCACTCCCAGTACATCCCAGTACTTCACAGTTCCCTCCCAGTACATCCCAGTACGTCCCAGTTCCCCTCAGTACATAACACTTCCCTCCCAGTACATACCAGTACATCCCAGTGTCCTCACAGTACGTCCCAGTTCCCTCCCAGTACATCCCAGTTCCCTCCCTGTTCCTTACCAGTACATAACAGTTACCTCCCAGTACATCCCAGTAGATCCTGGTACATCCCAAATCCCTGCCAGTTCCACCCGGTACAACCCAGTACAAGCCTGTACATCCTAGTTCCTCCACAGTACATCCCAGGGCATCCCCGCACATTGTAGTGCCTCCCAGTACATCCCAGTTCCCTCCCAGTACTGGGAGGGACCTGGGATGTACTGGGAGGGAACTGGGACGTACTGGGAGGGAACTGGGATGTACTGGGATGTAATGGGACGGAACTGGGATGTATTGGGAGGCACTGGGAAAGAAGTGGTAGTGAACCGGGAGGGAATTGGGATGTACTGGGATGAACTGGTAGGAAACTGGGATGTACTGGCATGGAACGGGGATGTATTGGGATGTACAGGAACAGAACTGGAATGTACAGCGATGTATTGGCATGTACTGGCAGCGAGCTGGGACTTACTGGGATGTACTGGGAGGAAACTGGGATATACTGGGAGGAAACTGGGATATACTGGGAGGCATTGGGAGGGAAGTGGGTGTCAACTGGGACATTCCAGTTTCCTCCCAGTACATCCCAGTTCCCTCCCAGTACACCCCAGTACATCCCAGTTCCCTCCCAGTATGTCCCACTACATCCCAGTTCCCTCCCAGTACATCCCAGTTCCCTCCCAGTACATCCCAGTTCCCTCCCAGTAAATCCCAATTCCCAACACTTTCCACCCAGTACATCCCAGTTCCCTCCCAGTACATCCCAGTTCCCTCTAAGTACATCCCAGTACTTCACAGTTCCCTCCCAGTTCACTCCCAGTTCCCTCCCAGTACATCCCAGTTCCCTCTAAGTACATCCCAATACTTCATAGTTCCCTCCCAGCACGTCCCAGTACGTCCCAGTTCCCCTCAGTACATAACACTTCCCTCCCAGTACATACCAGTACATCCCAGTGTCCTCACAGTACATCCCAGTTCCCTCCCAGTACATCCCAGTTCTCTCCCAGTTCACTCCCAGTACATAACAGTTACCTCCCAGTACATCCCAGTAGATCCTGGTACATCCCAAATCCCTGCCAGTTCCACCCGGTACAACCCAGTACAAGCCTGTACATCCTAGTTCCTCCACAGTACATCCCAGGGCATCCCCGCACATTGTAGTGCCTCCCAGTACATCCCAGCTCCCTCCCAGTACTGGGAGGGACCTGGGATGCACTGGGAGGGAACTGGGATGTACTGGGAGGGAATTGGGATGTACTGGGATGTAAAGGGACGGAACTGGGATGTATTGGGAGGCACTGGGAAAGAAGTGGTAGTGAACCGGGAGGGAATTGGGATGTACTGGGATGAACTGGTAGGAAACTGGGATGTACTGGCATGGAACGGGGATGTATTGGGATGTACAGGAACAGAACTGGAATGTACAGCGATGTATTGGCATGTACTGGCAGCGAGCTGGGATTTACTGGGATGTACTGGGAGGAAACTGGGATATACTGGGAGGAAACTGGGATATACTGGGAGGCATTGGGAGGGAAGTGGGTGTCAACTGGGACATTCCAGTTTCCTCCCAGTACATCCCAGTTCCCTACCAGTGCAGCCCAGTACATCCCAGTTCCCTCCCAGTCTGTCCCAATCCCCTCCCAGTACATCCCAGTTCCCTGCCAGTATGTCCCAGTACATCCCAGTTCCCTCCCAGTACATACCAGTTCGCTCCCGGTACATCCCAGTTCCCTCCCAGTTCCCTCCCACTACATCCCAGTACCTCCCAGTTCCCTACCAGTACATACCAGTTCCCTCCCAGTACATCCCAGTTCCCTCCCGGTACATCCCAGTTCCCACCCAGTACATCCTACTACATACCAGTTCCCTCCCAGTTCACTCCCAGTACATCCCAGTACTTCACAGTTCCCTCCCAGTACATCCCAGTACGTCCCAGTTCCCCTCAGTACATAACACTTCCCTCCCAGTACATACCAGTACATCCCAGTGTCCTCACAGTACGTCCCAGTTCCCACCCAGTACATCCTACTACATACCAGTTCCCTCCCAGTTCACTCCCAGTACATCCCAGTACTTCACAGTTCCCTCCCAGTACATCCCAGTACGTCCCAGTTCCCCTCAGTACATAACACTTCCCTCCCAGTACATACCAGTACATCCCAGTGTCCTCACAGTACGTCCCAGTTCCCTCCCAGTACATCCCAGTTCCCTACCAGTACATCCCAGTTCCCTCCCTGTTCCTTCCCAGTACATAACAGTTACCTCCCAGTACATCCCAGTAGATCCTGGTACATCCCAAATCCCTGCCAGTTCCACCCGGTACAACCCAGTACAAGCCTGTACATCCTAGTTCCTCCACAGTACATCCCAGGGCATCCCCGCACATTGTAGTGCCTCCCAGTACATCCCAGGTCCCTCCCAGTACTGGGAGGGACCTGGGATGTACTGGGAGGGACCTGGGATGTACTGGGAGGGACCTGGGATGTGCTGGGATGTAATGGGACGGAACTGGGATGTAATGGGACGGAACTGGGAAAGAAGTGGTAGTGAACCGGGAGGGAACTGGGATGTACTGGCATGGAACGGGGATGTATTGGGATGGACAGGAACGGAACTGGAATGTACTGCGATGTACTGGGAGCAAACTGGGATTTACTGGGATGTACTGGGAGGAAACTGGGATATACTGGGAGGCACTGGGAGGGAAGTGGGTGTCAACTGGGACATTCCAGTTTCCTCCCAGTACATCCCAGTTCCCTACCAGTGCAGCCCAGTACATCCCAGATCCCTCCCAGTACATCCCAGTTCCCTCCCAGTCCGTCCCAGTACATCCCAGTACATCCCAGTTCCCTCACAGTACATCCCAGTTCCCTCACAGTTCACACACAGTTCACTCCCAGTTCCATTCCAGTACATCCCAGTACATGCCAGTTGCCTCCCAGTTTCCTCTAAGTACATCCCAGTACTTTAAAGTTCCCTCCCAGTACATCCCAGTTCCCTCACAGTTCACTCCCAGTACATAACAGATACCTCCCAGTACATCCCAGTACATCCCAAATCCCTGCCAGTTCCACCCGGTACAACCCAGTACAAGCCTGTACATCCTAGTTCCTCCACAGTACATCCCAGGGCATCCCCGCACATTGTAGTGCCTCCCAGTACCTCCCAGTTCCCTCCCAGTACTGGGAGGGACCTGGGATGTACTGGGAGGGAACTGGGACGTACTGGGATGTAATGGGACGGAACTGGGATGTATTGGGAGGCACTGGGAAAGAAGTGGTAGTGAACCGGGAGGGAACTGGGATGTACGGGGATGAACTGGTAGGAAACTGGGATGTACTGGCATGGAACGGGGATGTATTGGGATGGACAGGAACGGAACTGGAATGTACGGCGATGTATTGGGATGTACTGGCAGCGAGCTGGGATTTACTGGGATGTACTGGGAGGAAACTGGGATATACTGGGAGGAAACTGGGATATACTGGGAGGCATTGGGAGGGAAGTGGGTGTCAACTGGGACATTCCAGTTTCCTCCCAGTACATCCCAGTTCCCTACCAGTGCAGCCCAGTACATCCCAGTTCCCTCCCAGTCCGTCCCAATCCCCTCCCAGTACATCCCAGTTCCCTGCCAGTATGTCCCAGTACATCCCAGTTCCCTCCCAGTACATACCAGTTCGCTCCCAGTACATCCCAGTTCCCTCCCAGTTCCCTCCCACTACATCCCAGTACCTCCCAGTTCCCTACCAGTACATACCAGTTCCCTCCCAGTACATCCCAGTAAATCCCAGTTCGCTCCCAGTACGTCCCAGTTCACTCCCAGTACATCCCAGTACTTCACAGTTCCCTCCCAGTACATCCCAGTACGTCCCAGTTCCCCTCAGTACATAACACTTCCCTCCCAGTACATACCAGTACATCCCAGTGTCCTCACAGTACGTCCCAGTTCCCACCCAGTACATCCTACTACATACCAGTTCCCTCCCAGTTCACTCCCAGTACATCCCAGTACTTCACAGTTCCCTCCCAGTACATCCCAGTACGTCCCAGTTCCCCTCAGTACATAACACTTCCCTCCCAGTACATACCAGTACATCCCAGTGTCCTCACACTACGTCCCAGTTCCCTCACAGTACATCCCAGTTCCCTACCAGTACATCCCAGTTCCCTCCCTGTTCCTTCCCAGTACATAACAGTTACCTCCCAGTACATCCCAGTAGATCCTGGTACATCCCAAATCCCTGCCAGTTCCACCCGGTACAACCCAGTACAAGCCTGTACATCCTAGTTCCTCCACAGTACATCCCAGGGCATCCCCGCACATTGTAGTGCCTCCCAGTACATCCCAGGTCCCTCCCAGTACTGGGAGGGACCTGGGATGTACTGGGAGGGACCTGGGATGTACTGGGAGGGAACTGGGATGTGCTGGGATGTAATGGGACGGAACTGGGATGTAATGGGACGGAACTGGGAAAGAAGTGGTAGTGAACCGGGAGGGAACTGGGATGTACTGGCATGGAACGGGGATGTATTGGGATGGACAGGAACGGAACTGGAATGTACTGCGATGTACTGGGAGCAAACTGGGATTTACTGGGATGTACTGGGAGGAAACTGGGATATACTGGGAGGCACTGGGAGGGAAGTGGGTGTCAACTGGGACATTCCAGTTTCCTCCCAGTACATCCCAGTTCCCTACCAGTGCAGCCCAGTACATCCCAGATCCCTCCCAGTACATCCCAGTTCCCTCCCAGTCCGTCCCAGTACATCCCAGTACATCCCAGTTCCCTCACAGTACATCCCAGTTCCCTCACAGTTCACACACAGTTCACTCCCAGTTCCATTCCAGTACATCCCAGTACATGCCAGTTGCCTCCCAGTTTCCTCTAAGTACATCCCAGTACTTTAAAGTTCCCTCCCAGTACATCCCAGTTCCCTCACAGTTCACTCCCAGTACATAACAGATACCTCCCAGTACATCCCAGTACATCCCAAATCCCTGCCAGTTCCACCCGGTACAACCCAGTACAAGCCTGTACATCCTAGTTCCTCCACAGTACATCCCAGGGCATCCCCGCACATGGTAGTGCCTCCCAGTACCTCCCAGTTCCCTCCCAGTACTGGGAGGGACCTGGGATGTACTGGGAGGGAACTGGGACGTACTGGGATGTAATGGGACGGAACTGGGATGTATTGGGAGGCACTGGGAAAGAAGTGGTAGTGAACCGGGAGGGAACTGGGATGTACGGGGATGAACTGGTAGGAAACTGGGATGTACTGGCATGGAATGGGGATGTATTGGGATGTACAGGAACGGAACTGGAATGTACGGCGATGTATTGGGATGTACTGGCAGCGAGCTGGGATTTACTGGGATGTACTGGGAGGAAACTGGGATATACTGGGAGGAAACTGGGATATACTGGGAGGCATTGGGAGGGAAGTGGGTGTCAACTGGGACATTCCAGTTTCCTCCCAGTACATCCCAGTTCCCTACCAGTGCAGCCCAGTACATCCCAGTTCCCTCCCAGTCCGTCCCAATCCCCTCCCAGTACATCCCAGTTCCCTGCCAGTATGTCCCAGTACATCCCAGTTCCCTCCCAGTACATACCAGTTCGCTCCCAGTACATCCCAGTTCCCTCCCAGTTCCCTCCCACTACATCCCAGTACCTCCCAGTTCCCTACCAGTACATCCCAGTACTTCACAGTTCCCTCCCAGTACATCCCAGTAAATCCCAGTTCGCTCCCAGTACGTCCCAGTTCCCTCCCAGTACATACCAGTACATCCCAGTGTCCTCACAGTACGTCCCAGTTCCCTCACAGTACTGGGAGGGAACTGGGATGTACTGGGAGGGAACTGGGATGTACTGGGATGTAATGGGACGGAACTGGGATGTATTGGGACGGAACTGGGATGTATTGGGAGGCACTGGGAAAGAAGTGGTAGTGAACCGGGAGGGAATTGGGATGTACGGGGATGAACTGGTAGGAAACTGGGATGTACTGGCATGGAACGGGGATGTATTGGGATGGACAGGAACGGAACTGGAATGTACGGCGATGTATTGGGATGTACTGGGAGCGAACTGGGATTTACTGGGATGTACTGGGAGGAAACTGGGATATACTGGGAGGAAACTGGGAGGGAAGTGGGTGTCAACTGGGACATTCCAGTTTCCTCCCAGTACATCCCAGTTCCCTACCAGTGCAGCCCAGTACATCCCAGATCCCTCCCAGTCCCTCCCAGTACATCCCAGTTCCCTCACAGTACATCCCAGTTCCCTCCCAGTTCACACACAGTTCACTCCCAGTTCCATTCCAGTACATCCCAGTACATGCCAGTTGCCTCCCAGTTTCCTCTAAGTACATCCCAGTACTTTAAAGTTCCCTCCCAGTACATCCCAGTTCCCTCACAGTACATCCCAGTACTTCACAGTTCACTCCCACTACATCCCAGTACGTCCCAGTTCCCCCTTGGTACATAACACTTCCCTCCCAATACATCCAAGTTCCCTCCCAGTACATCCCAATCCCCTCCCAGTACATCCCAGTTCCCTGCCAGTATGTCCCAGTACATCCCAGTTCCCTCCCAGTACATACCAGTTCCCTCCCAGTACCTCCCAGTTCCCTCCCAGTTCCCTCCCACTACATCCCAGTTCCCTCCCAGTACATACCAGTTCCCTCCCAGTACATCCCAGTACATCCTGGTACATCCCAGTTCCCACCCAGTACATCCTACTACATACCAGTTCCCTCCCAGTTCACTCCCAGTACATCCCAGTACTTCACAGTTCCCTCCCAGTACATCCCAGTACGCACCAGTTCCCCTCAGTACATAACACTTCCCTCCCAGTACATAACAGTACATCCCAGTGTCCTCACACTACGTCCCAGTTCCCTCACAGTACATCCCAGTTCCCTACCAGTACGTCCCAGTTCCCTCCCAGTTCACTCCCAGTACATAACAGTTACCTCCCAGTACATCCCAGTAGATCCTGGCACATCCCAAATCCCTGCCAGTTCCACCCGGTACAACCCAGTACAAGCCTGTACATCCTAGTTCCTCCACAGTACATCCCAGGGCATCCCCGCACATTGTAGTGCCTCCCAGTACATCCCAGTTCCCTCCCAACTGGGAGGGACCTGGGATGTACTGGGAGGGAACTGGGACGTACTGGGAGCGAACTGGGATTTACTGGGATGTACTGGGAGGAAACTGGGATATACTGAGAGGAAACTGGGATATACTGGGAGGCATTGGGAGGGAAGTGGGTGTCAACTGGGACATTCCAGTTTCCTCCCAGTACATCCCAGTTCCCTACCAGTGCAGCCCAGTACATCCCAGTTCCCTCCCAGTCCGTCCCAATCCCCTCCCAGTACATCCCAGTTCCCTGCCAGTATGTCCCAGTACATCCCAGTTCCCTCCCAGTACATACCAGTTCCCTCCCAGTACATCCCAGTACATCCTGGTACATCCCAGTTCCCACCCAGTACATCCTACTACATACCAGATCCCTCCCAGTTCACTCCCAGTACATCCCAGTACTTCACAGTTCCCTCCCAGTACATCCCAGTACGTCCCAGTTCCCCTCAGTACATAACACTTCCCTCCCAGTACATACCAGTACATCCCAGTGTCCTCACAGTACGTCCCAGTTCCCTCCCAGTACATCCCAGTTCCCTCCCTGTTCCTTACCAGTACATAACAGTTACCTCCCAGTACATCCCAGTAGATCCTGGTACATCCCAAATCCCTGCCAGTTCCACCCGGTACAACCCAGTACAAGCCTGTACATCCTAGTTCCTCCACAGTACATCCCAGGGCATCCCCGCACATTGTAGTGCCTCCCAGTACATCCCAGTTCCCTCCCAGTACTGGGAGGGACCTGGGACGTACTGGGAGGGAACTGGGATGTACTGGGATGTACTGGGAGCAAACTGGGATTTACTGGGATGTACTGGGAGGAAACTGGGATATACTGGGAGGCACTGGGAGGGAAGTGGGTGTCAACTGGGACATTCCAGATTCCTCCCAGTACATCCCAGTTCCCTACCAGTGCATCCCAGTACATCCCAGATCCCTCCCAGTCTGTCCCAGTACATCCCAGTTCCCTCACAGTACATCCCAGTTCCCTCACAGTTCACACACAGTTCACTCCCAGTTCCATTCCAGTACATCCCAGTACATGCCACTTTCCTCCAAGTAAATCCCAGTTCTCTCCCACTACATCCAAGTTCCCTCCCACTTCCCTCTAAGTACATCCCAGTACTTCACAGTTCACTCCCAGTACATCCCAGTTCCCCCTCGGTACATAACAGTCCCCTCCCAGTACACCCCACTACATCCCAGTTCCCTCCCAGTCCATCCCAGTTCCCTCCCAGTAAATCCCAATTCCCAACACTTTCCACCCAGTACATCCCAGTTCCCTCCCAGTACATCCCAGTTCCCTCTAAGTACATCCCAGTACTTCACAGTTCCCTCCCAGCACATCCCAGTACGTCCCAGTTCCCCTCAGTACATAACACTTCCCTCCCAGTACATCCCAGTAGATCCTGGTACATCCCAAATCCCTGCTAGTTCCACCCGGTACAACCCAGTACAAGCCTGTACATCCTAGTTCCTCCACACTACATCCCAGGACATCCCAGGACATTGTATAGCCTCCCAGTACATCCCAGTTCCCTCCCAGTACATCCCATTACATTCCAGTGCCTTCCCAGTACATCCCAGTACATCCCAGTACTTCACAGTTCCCTCCCAGTACATCCCAGTTCCCTCTAAGTACATCCCAGTACTTCACAGTTCCCTCCCAGTACATCCCAGTACGTCCCAGTTCCCCTCAGTACATAACACTTCCCTCCCAGTACATACCAGTACATCCCAGTACATACCAGTTCCTTCCCAGTACATAACAGTTACCTCCCAGTACATCCCAGTACATCCTGGTACATCCCAAATTCCTGCCAGTTCCACCCGGTACAACCCAGTACAAGCCTGTACATCCTAGTTCCTCCACAGTACATCCCAGGACATCCCAGGACATTGTAGAGCCTCCCAGTACGTCCCAGTTCCCTCCCAGTACAACCCAGTAGATCCTGGTACGTCCCCGTTCCCCGCACTGTACGTCCCCATTCCTCGCACTGTACTGGGAGGACAACCGAGCCTGCGCAGTGATTGACATCGGGAACGAGCAAGTTTGTACCAATCAGCAGACAGGACAATAATGACTATGTATGAGTATGTGAAATTTTCATCTATAAATTGTACGGGAAAGCTATGTGAGGTACGCACGCGAGGAGGAGCGATCCCCCGTGCGTCCGGCGCCGCGAATAAAGAATGCCTGCTCTTTAATACTAAATTGGTGTTGAGGAGTCGTTTCCGATTTTAACGCGTTTTTCGGTAACACAGGGAGTCAGATCAAGAGAGCCAGAGAACAACAAAACACCGACAGGCTACAGGACAGAGCAGGAGGAATAAAAAAAAAAAAAACGGAGCCAGGGCCAGGCAGAGAGAGGCGGAGAAAGAAAAAGGAGCCACAGGCTACAGGACAGAGAGAGGGAGGACTGAAAAGACGGGGAGGCAGGGAGACACACAGAGCGAGATGGAGAAAGAAGGTGCGGGGGGGGGGGGCGCAAAAAAAAAAGTAAATTTTGCAGCAGGTAAGGAAAGAGAGGGGGCCGGGGGAGAGACAGGGAGGGCCCAGGACGCACAAGAGAGGCAACGGGGCCCCAGTGGCCCAGGACTCACCGCGACTCTCGCTCTCAGCGCTGCTGGCACAATTTAGCCGTTCACATGCTTCTTTCCCCTCCTCTCCTCCCTGCCTCTTCTGCAGCTCCAGACTCTAGGCCGTCCTCCACCTGAAGAGAATACGTGGGTGTCTTACAGCTCTTACCAGATGAGGCTTCCTAGGCACGTAGCCTAGCTCGCTCGTGCACTACACGCCCGTACCCAACTCCGGGTTACGCGTACAGACCCTACGGTGCACGTTGGTGGCCTGGCCCGCTGCGGGCTATGAAGGGGGATCCTTCCTCCCCCACCTGCATGGACAGGCTCTCTCTTGCCTGCGGCAGGAAGGCAGCTGGCAGCCAGAGCACCTTCAGTTTCTTCTTCTTTACCTTTCGTTGGCGTCTCCAGCTTCAGCCGAGGCAGCTCCTGTCCGCAGCCGGGAAGGGCTTTGTCTATCCCTTTTCGGCCCTGCGCTGCGAGGACGGCGAGGACGGGCAGAGAGAAGCCACGCGAGCCTGAGACGGCCGCAGGCAACGGCATCCCCGGGGGAAGGACAGACAACCACGTCCTCAGCACGGTCTCTGGGAGAGGGAAAGAAGAAACAGCGACCGTCATTACCGTCGATCGACCCTGGCCAAAGCCTCTCCTTCCGCAGGGGCTTCTGGACACACCGCTCCCTCCCCACGCTACTGCTAAGGGCCCCTGCGCCAAGGGGGAATCCAGTGCGCTTGAGGGACGGCTTGCTGCCTTCACGACAGGGCCTGGGGGCGGCCTAAGGCTATGCAGCACGCTTATGGGGAGGTGCCGGAGCTGGGGGCAGGCGCACGGGGCAAGGGGGGCCAGGGGAGGCTGAGCGGGACCTCCGGTGGGCCGGGGACGCGGCCATCATCTGCGCCCTGGGCACGGGGAAAAGGTCATCGTCCTCCTCCTTTCCCTCTTCCCTTCTGTCAGCTCCCGGGGAACTCACCGCTTCTCGGGAAGCGGCCGCACCCGCAAGCCCCCAGTAATCAACACGAAGCCAACCCCAAAAATACACCTCGCGTACCGTACGCGCCACGGCCGCCCGGCACCCGAGCGCCGGAAGACCGCGCCTCCCGCCATGCCCGGCGAACCACGTGACAGGGCCGGCAGCCACTGCGCCAGGAATACAGCTCCCGGCATGCTCTGCGGCACAACCCGGCCGCCCGGCGGCCGGTTTGATGCGGAGCCACCCAGCATCCCTGCGAGCACAGCTGCAGGCGCAACAGCAGTTACGCAGCCACAACTAGGCACTAAACAAAGGCTTTCCAACTCTGGAGGTCTAGAACAGGTAGACATTAGCACAGAAGCACAAGGGGCTCCGTCACCCTGCACAAATCTCCCCGTGCCTACACACGCACACGTTCAGAAGTTAGTTATCAGAAAACGCCCGACTCAGCCATTTGCCACAGTCACGAGACTCACGACATGATAACACGACATGACACGCGAGGTGGGCTCAGAGTTTTAAGGCAAGAAATACCTCCCACGCCCCCCACCCGAGATCTTTCAGGGTCCACACCTGCCATCGCCCCGCACCAAACCTACCCGGCCAAAGGCTTTCAGGTGGCCCGAAACACTGTACACAGAAAATAACCAGGGACAGACCTGCATTGTTCGGAAGCGAACGATGCCCGACCGGGGCTCCTCTGCGGGGCACGGAGCCCCCCGGCCCCGCCCGGAGACACACACCCGCCCCCCGCTGCCCGAACTCACCCACCAGCGCTCTCCGGCCCCCGGACACGGCCGCGCTGCTCTCTCAGGCGGCTGCCGCAGGCGAGGCTCGGGCACCGCCAGGCCTCCAGGCGTCCCGAGGGGCTGCCGGACACCGCAGGGGATGGCTGCCGGCGGCCGGACCGCCGCGGCGCTCCCCGCCCAGCTCCGAGCAGGCTCCGCCGGCCGCGGGCTTCCCACGCCGGGCCGCAGAGGGGCCCCGGCACCGCACAGGGACGCCTCGCGACCCGGCCGCCACACGCACCGCTCCCGCCCCCGCTCCGACGCGCCGCGCACGCGCCACCGGAAGCCCGAGCCCCGCGGGGCGGCCCTTAAAGGGCGGCCGGAAGGAACGGCCCCCACCGGCCCCGCCACCGCGCCCAGCCGGTGAGCGCCAGCGCCCCCTGCTGGCCGGGCCGCGCTCAGCTCGCGAGGGCGCCGAGGGCCGGGCGGGGCGGGGCGGGACGCGCCGGCTCGGGGCCAGCGCCTTCTCGGGGCGAGCGGGAAACCCCTGCGGGCCCCGGTCACGGCCGGGCACAGCCGCGCGCCCTCCGAGAGCTGCTGAACGGGGCTGCCGCTCGTGACACATACCGAGCCGTCTGCGACGGGAGCGGGCAGAGGAGGAAGGGGCCGGCGGCCGCGGGGCCCTGGCCCCAGGCGGGGGGGGGGGGCTGGGGCCCGGGGGGCCGCCCCCCTACTCAGAGGTCCCTCACAGGTCCCTCACAGTTCATCCCATGGACGGAACCGGGACCTACTGTGAGGCACTGGGAAAGAAGTGGGAGGAAGCCGGGACAGACCAATATAGCCCAGTATGGACTAGACCAATATAGCCCAGTATGGACTAGACCAATATAGCCCAGTATGGACTAGACCAATATAGCCCAGTATGGACTGGAGGGAACTGCGAGGGAACCGCGAGAGAACCCCACAGAACAAACCATGGGGCACGAGAAGGCAGAGAATTAAGAATTAGGGAC
This sequence comes from Phalacrocorax aristotelis, assembly GCF_949628215.1. Taxonomy (NCBI): domain Eukaryota; kingdom Metazoa; phylum Chordata; class Aves; order Suliformes; family Phalacrocoracidae; genus Phalacrocorax; species Phalacrocorax aristotelis. The sequence goes on from NW_027441368.1 coordinate 875,729, forward strand.
AGGGAGCCAGAAAAAAAAAAGAAAAAAACCAAAGGGAGACAGAGAGCAAAAGGAATCGCAATGCGTACGGAGAGGAGAGAGAAACAATTCTAGCATAGGGTCACGGGGGAGCCAGGGACAGCAAGATGGAGAAAGGACAGAAGCTACAGGCTACAGGGCAGAGAGGGAAGAATTAATGAATAGACACAGAGAGATGGGCAGAAAGACATGGAGAAAGGCTAAAGATCACACGGCCTACAGGGAAGAGAGAAGAGAGGGAGGAATTTTAAAAACAGGGGCAAGAAGCCAGAGAGAGGGAGAGAGAAGCAACAATAAAATGGGGACAAGCCACAGGGCAGCGAGGAGGGAATCAATGAATAAGAACACGAGACCAAAGAGAACACAATGTAGAATGGAAAAAAGGAACAGCGGCCTACAGGGAAGGAGGAATTAAAGATCAGGGACTGGGAGGCAGACAGAGACACATGAAGAAACAAGTGGAAAAAAAAAAAAAAAAACCAACAGCAATGGGCTACAAAGACAGAGAGGGAGGAAATGAGGAAATAAAACATCGCAGCAAGGAGCTGGACAGAGAGAGATGAGGACAAACAAATAGCACGGGTCCACGTGACGGAGAACGTGGAATTAGAACACAGAGAGAGGGAGCCGGACAGAGAGAGAGGCCGAGAGAAACATCTAGACAGGCTACAGCGGGCAGAGGCAGGAATTAAAACCTAGGGACAGGGAGCTGGACAGAGAGAGATGGAGGTCACAGGGAACAGCGGTGGCTGCAGGAAGAACAGGAATTCATGAATAGGGCAAGGGAGCTGGACAGAGAAGAACTCAGAAAGGCAAGAACAGTAGCAGGGTACAGAGCAGAGAAGACGAATTAAAAAGCACGGGGGGAGCGTTGAGGCAGACAGAGAGAGATTAAGAAAAAAGTCACGGGCTACGTGGCAAAGCAGGAGGAATTCAGAAACGAGGATGGGAACCAAGGGAGAGTGTGCTGGTGAAGGATAACGGGCATTAAAAGTGAGGGACGGGGAGCTGGGAAAAGCGAGGCAGAGAAAAACAGAATCACAGAGAGAATCACACAAAGCCAAAAAAGAAGAAACTGAACAACAGGAACAGGTGTAACCAAAGCGATGAAATCAACCAACCAGAGACGGTGTTCCATTACGGGAACATGGAGCGTACCAATCAGCGCACCTGTCGATCTGCATTTTAGTGCCTAGGCGATCGTTAATGTCAGCAGAACAACAGACAACATGCTTCTGTCAGAAAAGGATGACAAAACGCGGTTTCGCTTAGCGGACTGAGAAAACTAGCCAAGACTGCCAAGAGTAAGAGCCGAGAAGCTAAAAGGTAATTCCGGCAGGGGGAGATCGCGACCACCGACTCACAGACCACCACCGACCCAAGTAACACCACCTACTCAGAAGAGAACAACGGAAGAGGACAACCGAGCCTGCGCAGTGATTGACATACGGAACGAGCAAGTTTGTACCCATCGCTAGACAAGACAATAATGACTATGTATGAGTATGTAAAATTTTCATCTACAAATTGTACAGGAAAGGTGCGTGAGGTACGCACGCCAGGAGGAGCGATCCCCCGTGCATCCGGCGCCATGAATATAGAATGCCTGCTCTTTAATACTAAATTGGTGTTGAGGAGTCGTTTCCGATTTTAACGCGTTTTTCGGTAACAGTTTTGGCACCCCAGGTGGGAACCTGCTTTTGAATCTCGACGGATCCGTGGGATCGTGGGACCTGCAGCCGGCCCCGAGGAATTCTCCGGGAGAGCTTCCGATCCCCGGGCCAGAGAATTCTGAGCAAGATCCCCTGGATTGAGGTAAACAAGGCATTCTTTGAAGAAGAAACTTAGGTAGAATAATACGTGGGGTTAGTTTCCCACATAGGATAGGATAGCGGGTTTGAGTCCCACAGGCCTGCCCGTAAGGCGCGGCGAAAGCCACGCAGGGTCGGGGCCAAGAGGTGCCTCGGTTGGTAAGTCTCTGCTAGGCGAAAGCCTGTGGAGCGGGACCCGAGGGTAGGGGAGTCTTCAACAGGGGGTTGAAGTCTCCAGGGATATCTAGCAGGGGGCTACAGATCCCAGTGGCAGATTTCCAGTGAGACCTCTAACGGGGGTTGGAGTCCCTCTGACTAGTAGTTGTGATAGTGCACTATCACAACTACTAGTCGACTGGGAGACGGGAGCATTACTGAGTAGGAAACCTATCCCACAGAGAACACCTTTGCGATGTATTTTGAAGCACTGGAAAGACGTCGGGGGCGGTGACCCACTAACTCGGAAACCATTAATTGAATATTGCAATCATTGGTGGCCAACGTATCAATTGGAAGGTGGGCACAAATGGCCAGAACACGAGACATTGCAATATCGTACCATCTTGCAATTAATGTTGTTTTGTAAAAAGGGAAGGCAAATGGGAAGAAGTGGCATATGTTGATTTGTTCTTTACACCGTGGAATCATCCCGAGCAGCAGAAACAGCGTGAGGTATGTCCACAAGATTCTACGGCAATGTTTCTGAAAAGAGGAAAACGTGGTGAGAACTTGAAAGAGTGTTGCTCTACTTGTGATACTGGATACTTCGCTTGATGAAACTGACAAGAAAATAGTATGGAATACAGCCAGAAGGCAGGTGCAGGGAGCACATGCTAACGGGAATTTACAGAGAACAATGAATAAGAATTTTCCATCTACAAATCCCGAGTGGGACCCTAATCAGCCAGGACCCAGGGGAATGTTGACTAGATGTCAGAGAGAGATTTTATTTGGAGTAAGACAAGCAATGCCAAAAGCAATAAATTGGTCAAAATTTATGAAGTGAGACAAGAATTAAGTGAGTCCCCTTCAGCCTTTATGGAAAGACTGAAGGTGACCACCAGAAAATATACTCATTTGAACCCAGAAAAACCAGAAAAAGCAATTCAGCTGGTCTCTATATTCATAAGACAATCAGCCCCAGATGGGGGCGGGGGGAGAGAAAACAACCTTCAGAAACTAGAACAACCTGAATCCAGAGATCTGGGTTAAATGCTTGAAGTAGCTTGGCATGAAGGAGACCAGGGGAATCAACCCTAGCTGAACACCTGGTTACACTGAAGCTACGGAATGAAGAAATAGAATTTTTGGTAGATACGGGAGCCACTTATTTGGTATTGAATACACGTGAAGAGAAATTTGATCATAAATCAGTAGATGTTGCTAGCGCAACAGGGCAAAGAAAAATTAGCCCCTCTCAGAGCCATTAAAGTTTAAATTGGAGAAGCAATGGGCAACTCACCAGTTTCTGCATATGCCTGAATGTCCACTGCCTCTGTTATGACGAGATCTATTAGGTCAATTAGATGCTCAAGTAACTTTTAAAGATGGAGAGATTAAATCACTAATACCAGAATCAAAAGCCACAGAGGCGAGAGCGTTTATGTTACAGGATTCCTCCAGGGAGGAACGGGTTCCCGAGGAAGTGGAAAACGTAGTAATTCCTTTGGTTTGAGCGAGCGGAGCTCCGGAGCGATCTAAGTGGGCAGAGCCGGTAAAAGTAACCTTAAAGCTTGGAGCCAAGCCCGTAAGACAAAAACAATACCCTATTAAGCGAGAGGCTCGAAAAGGATTACAGAAGTTAATTATAAAATTTTTCAGAATATGAGCTTTTAGTGGAATGTGAATCAGAATATAGTACTCCTGTGTCGCCAGTAAAGAAATCTAGAGGCAAAGAGTATTAGCTAGTTCACGATTTAAGGGCTATAAATCAGGTGGTCCAAGATATACATCCGGTAGTAGCTAATCCATACACTTTACTGACCTCTTTTAAAGGAGGAGCATAAATGGTTTACTGTACTAGATTTGAAGGACGCCTTCTTTTGCATACCTCCAGGCATAAAAAGTCAAAGCCTATTTGCTTTGGAATGGGAAAGCCCCACCACAGAATGAAAGACACAGCTACCATGGACCGTACTTCCACAAGGATTTAAAAATAGTCCTACGATACTTGAGACTCAGCTGGCAAAAAAAAATTAGAGATATAGAAAAAACAGAACCCAGGGAGAGGCATCTTGTTACAGAATGCGGATGACATTCTGATAGCGGCACAAAGTAAAGAAAAATGTTTTGAAATTTTTAAATTTTCTGGGCCAAGGAAGATGCGGAGTTTCCAGAAACAAAACCCAAATAGGAAAAGAAGCAGCCATTTATTTAGGATTTGAAATATCTCAAAGACAAAGACAATTAGAAAGTGAAAAGAAAGAAACTATTTGTCAAATTCCCGAACCTAGCAGCCCGAAGGAACTGAGAGCTTTTCTGAAAACAATGAAATAGCATCAGCTCTGGATTCTGAACTATAGACTGTATGTAAAACCATTATTTGAGGCATTGAAAGACTCAAAAGGATAAATATTTAACCTGGACGCCCGGATGCCAAACGGCATTCAAAGAACTGAAAAGAGCCTCGATGATGGCCCCTGCATTAGGCCTACCTGATTTCGCTAAACCTTTTGAGTTGTTTGTCCACGAAAGACAACATTTAGCCCTTGGAGTGCTGACACAGCGACTGGGAACCTGGAAGAGACCTGTGGGCTACTTCTCCAAACAACCTGACCACGCGAGTAAAAGATGGCCTAGGTGTTTACGGGCAGTAGCAACAACAGCGCTGCCGATCCGGGAAGCCCCAAAGTTAACAATGGGACAGAAGATGACAGTATATGTCCCGCACATAGCGGTGACTGTTTTAGAACAAAAGGGGGGTCGTTGGCTATCCCTTAGCAGAATGTTGAAATATCAAGTTGTTCTGTTAGAACAAGACGATGTGGAATCGAAGACTACTGCTATACTGAATCCTGCTACGTTTTTAACAACAGAAAACCTTACGGACAATTTAGAACACGATCGCTTGCTAACTATTGAACAAGTCTATTCCAGCAGACCAGACCTGAGACACAAACCTCTGGGAAAATCCTGATCTGGAGTTGTTTACAGATGGAAGAAGCTCTGGGCGAGAAGAGAAGCGAATGGCCGGATATGCTGTCGTTATCGCCGCCGAGGGAACGGAGTCAGGGGTGCTGCCTGCAAACACCTCAGCACAGAAAGCAGTATTGGTAGCATTGAAGCGAGCTCTGCGAATGGCAGAAGGACAAAGGATAAATATCTAGACTGATTCCAAACGTGCATTTGGTGTGATCCACGATCATGGAGCTATTGGGAAGGAGAAAGGACTGCCATCAGCCCAAGAATCATCAATACAGCATAAAGAAGAAATTCTCCAACTTCCGGAAGACGTGCAGAAACCAAAAGAAGTGGCGGTAAAGCGTTGCAAAGCTCATCAATTTGGCCAGACGGCTGTAAACATAAGCAAACGACTGACCGATAAAGCTGCAAAGAGGACTGCAGAGCAAGGTATCCTTGCACTAGTACCAGTAAAACAGATCAGAATTCCAAAGTTGAAACCGAGATATAATAAATTGGATGAGCAATTAGCAGAACAATTGGAAGCATCACAAAACACAGAGAGATGGTAGGTAACACCAGAAAAACAAGTAATAACAACAACCACCCCACAAGTTATGACAGAACTTGCAAAAGAAAACCATGAGCAAACACATTAGGCTGTAGGCGCTACGGTTTTGAGTTTAAAAACATCTGTAGCGTGTGTAGGCATGACAAGAATAGTTAAACCCATAGTAGCTAAGTGTCCAATCTGTCCTAGAAATAATCCCCTGAACCAAAGGAAACAACCTTTAGGAGTAACAAAACAAAAAATTCTCCCGGAAATTATTAGCAAATTAAGTTCTCTGAGTTACCCAGACAAAATAGATATAGCAGTATTTGTCAGTGCTGATTGACAAATTTTCTAGATGGCCAGAAGCTTTCTCGTGCTGCACCGACAAAGCTAGAGTAGTAGTTAAAACGTTGCTGAAAGAAATAATACCAAGATTTAGAGTGCCAACGGGAATGTCCTCTGATAGAGCACCACATTTTTTTGCAGAGGTACTTCAACAAATTAATAAAATTTTGGGTAGAAAATGGGACCTGCATACACCCTGGAGACCACAATCAAGTGAAAAATTTCAGAACATGAAGCAAACACTAAACTGACATAGTGGAATATTATTGATCTAGGATGGAAGTATTGAGAAAATTATTATTTCAGAACTTCCAAACAGGGGAAATGTAACCAAAGTGATGAAATCAACCAGAGACGGTGTTCCATTACGGGAACATGGAGCGTACCAATCAGCGCACCTGTCGATCTGCATTTTAGTGCCTAGGCGATCGTTAATGTCAGCAGAACAACAGACAACGTGCTTCTGTCAGAAAAGGATGACAAAACGCGGTTTCGCTTAGCGGACTGAGAAAACTAGCCAAGACTGCCAAGATTAAGAGCCAAGAAGGTAAAAGGTAATTCCGGCAGGGGGAGATCGCGACCACCGACTCACAGACCACCACCGACCCAAGTAACAGAAGAGAACAACGGAAGAGGACAACCGAGCCTGCGCAGCGATTTACATACGGAACGAGCAAGTTTGTACCAATCAGCAGACAGGACAATAATGAATATGTATGAATACGTAAAACATTGATCTACAAATTGTACGGGAAAGGTGCGTGAGGTACGCACGCCAGGAGGAGCGATCCCCCGTGCATCCGGCGCCGCGAATAAAGAATGCCTGCTCTTTAATACTAAATTGGTGTTGAGGAGTCGTTTCCGATTTTAACGCGTTTTTCGGTAACACAGGAAGTCAGATCAAGAGAGCCAGAGAACAACAAAACACCGACAGGCTACAGGACAGAGCAGGAGGAAAAAAAAAAAAAAAAAACGGAGCCAGAGCCAGGCAGAGAGAGGCGGAGAAAGAAAAAGGAGCCACAGGCTACAGGACAGAGAGAGGGAGGACTGAAAAGACGGGGAGGCAGGGAGACACTCAGAGCGAGATGGAGAAAGAAGGTGCGGGGCGGGGGGGGGGGGGGGCTCAAAAAAAAAAAGTAAATTTTGCAGCAGGTAAGGAAAGAGAGGGGGCCGGGGGAGAGACAGGGAGGGCCCAGGACGCACAAGAGAGGCAACGGGGCCCCAGTGGCCCAGGACTCACCGCGACTCTCGCTCTCAGCGCTGCTGGCACAATTTAGCCGTTCACATGCTTCTTTCCCCTCCTCTCCTCCCTGCCTCTTCTGCAGCTCCAGACTCTAGGCCGTCCTCCACCTGAAGAGAATACGTGGGTGTCTTACAGCTCTTACCAGATGAGGCTTCCTAGGCACGTAGCCTAGCTCGCCCGTGCTGGAGCTGGGGGCAGGCGCACGGGGCAAGGGGGGCCAGGGGAGGCTGAGGGGGAGCTCTGGTGAGCTGGGGAGTCGGCCATCTTCTGCACCCAGAAGCTGCAGGGGGAAAAGGTCATCATCCTCCTCCTCCTTTCCCTCTTCCCTTCTATCAGCTCCCGGGTAACTCCTAGGGCTGCCCTCACCCGCTCGCCTTTAGCATACCAGAAGCCTGCCTCGGCGGGTCGTTTGAAGCTTCCCATCCCACCAGCCCCAGTAGTGCAGGCACACAAGGAGACACCCCTGCACCCACCAAAGGCGCTCGCTCACCTCGCCGGCAGCCCTAGGCCTCACCCGACACAGGGAATCGTGTCCGACACACCACCACGCTGCAGCAAGAGCAGAGGAGGCCTTTCCTTACCAGGAAGCAGCAACGAGCACGGCGGCATCACCTCGCAGGCACTGCAGCATCGCAGGGCTGTTACCTGCGGAGAGAGCAATGGGGATCACAGGGACGCCACCGCGCGTGCGCGGCTCCCGGGCTCAGTACCCAATTCTGGTCGCTGGGCAGCAGCATTATCTGAATTACTCTTCTCGATTAATACCATCCAGAAACCGTAACTTGGCTGCATCCACAGAGCTTCTATTCCTCTGCACCTTTCCCCCTCGCAGCCCCAGCAGCGCCATTCATTGCCTCTGCACCAAACAGCAAAGTGTCTCGAGGGAGGAGAAGCAGCACAGCAAACCTGGGGAACAAGGTTGGGTTCCCACCCCCGCAGAATAAGCCCCAGGAACTGCTTGTAGGCATGTGGCATCAGGGTTGTGATCGGGTTTTGGTTTGGTTTTCTTTTTTTTTCCCCCGCCTTCTTTACATAATGTAATAATTGGGGTTGCTTTTCCAAACTACTGAGTTCTGTGGGGATTTTTTGTGCTTTTGCCCTACAAAAAATGGTCATTTTCACTTTCGGTTTTGTGCATGAGAATGGTTGGTGGGTGCTTTTAGGTTGTTGTTCCTTCCCCCCACCCCCTTTTTTTTTTCCTTTCCAGCCGCACAAATCCAGCTGGAGTTGGCTTTCCCAGAAGCCCCAAGTTGTTTTCTTTCCACCAGAATTCTTCCTGTATTTTCACCCCTCATTGCAGGCCCAGAGTCAAGGGGTTTGAGGTATTTTTGTGCCCAGGCAGCAGCTCCCAGGCTGCATAAGCAGCCCCACAGGGGGAAGTCCCCGTTTGAGGGAATCGGCCCCAAATTGGGATGGGAAAGTGAAGAGAAGGAGAAAAAACCCTGAATAACCTGAAAAAGAACACCTAGTCCAGCCCACCAAGCACCGGTCACCTTGCCTGACTCACCTCCAGGGCCCACATCACGCTCGGCTCATCGCTTAGCACCCTCAGATCACAAAAAAAAAAAAAAAAAAAGAGTAAAACCCATAATGGAGCCCTATAGCCATCAGTCACATCTTCCCTCCAGTACTACACACAGACTCACCTTCTTACAGCGCTCCCCTGGGCTCTCCTCCGTTGCCCTGCACGACTCATCCATCTGCACCTGGAAAAACAGTGTTACTGAACAAGTCACCTGGAGGCACAGCAACAGCTTAACCATTCCACAGCTCCTGCGCCCACGTAGGAATACCATCTAGAGCCCAACTACAGCCTGCCGTTAAAGGAAATGCATTAAATCAAACGTTAAGCCCTCGCACATACAAGCCGGAACAGCAAAAACACGGCACGCTCGCGCACCCAGGGCGCAGCCCGACGGAGGTCCACGCGCACCTCGCCGGTTTGATGCGGAGCCACCCAGCATCCCTGCGAGCACAGCTGCAGGCGCAACAGCAGTTTCACCTACACCCATCTCGGCACGCAGCGCTTCTGAAGCTTTAAGCTGTAAGCCCTACCTTGACGCTTGGCCACACTAGAAGCGAGCCGTAGCTAGAACTCCACAGAAACACAGCAACACAAATTGCACACCCACAGCGGCGACAGCCTTGCAACTACTTAGACCAGGAACAACAGAGGAAAGTAAAACGGCTTCATCACCCGCACAGGAAAAGCGGCAGACGGAGGCAAAGGGTCAGCATTCATAGCCCTTACAGAACACAGGCGTTCTCTCTCCTTCCATTCCTAAACCCATCCCTTAGGTCTAAATATCGCAGCCCTGCTGTGGCAATAGCGAGAGCAGGGAACAAGAGCCCTGCCGCCGGCCGTTTGTGCGGCAGGACACAAAAACAGAGGGACATGTTTTGCCACACACAACCCTGAATCTCCTGAAAAGTTATGTTTACCAAAAATAGGCATTTGGAACATATTGCCAAAAACAAAACATTCGGCAATAAAACTTTTATGTGTTTGACACCCGCACATTTTTGGGGAACTTGCTATTTGCTTCCTGGTTTTGCTGGTCTTCCCTCAGAAGTTCTACCTGCAGCCAAGTTATTCCCACCCGCCTGACCGGTTCAAGCATTCACCTTCCTGGTATTACCAGCACATTGACACAGGCGAGCAACTTAACTGCTCTTCTAAAACTATCCAAATGACAATTACAGCCCTGAAAGAGGAGTGGAAGAGAAGAACAGGAGAGATCAGGCAGCAAAAATGCTCTGCAGGCTGCTGCCAGCCAACACTGCACTCTTTTGTTAAAGCCACCCCGCCCCCCCAAATGCAAACAAAAAAACCCCCCATGACTTCATGAAGTGCGTGGGTTTTTTTTCTTTTCAGTAGTCCTTTTGGAGCTCATCCCTGTCTCAGCATCTTGTCTTGTCAGAGCATGAAGTGCAGATGATCTGTATCCCGATGACATTTGCATGGGATGAATACATTTTCAGAAATAGACCCGATCCGTGAGACTCCTGTCACCTTTGTGGTTTTAATAATCGTAACTCAATTTTATCGACTGACACACTTGTGAGAAAACTAATTAACTTGAAACGTAGCCTCTCCTCGGGGAAAAAATGTGTTAGACACCAAATGAAACCGATTCAGAGCTCCAAACCACGATGGAGCCGATAGAGCTGTTGTGACTTAGTTTGTATGTTTAATTAATTGGTTAATAACTCTTCTAAGCAGCGCAGAATGAAGAGCTGGACCCAAAGAGGGTGCGCTGCGCTGGATCCAAAAAGCACCCTTCCTCCAGAGACCCGCCTCAGGTGGCGAGTTCGCTCTGGTGCATGCCGGCCTCCCGAACTTCGGGGTCCGATGTGACCGGACCCCCACCTCCGGGGAGGGTCCTCGTACCCTGCCCAACCCTTGCTTTCCCCTGCAGCCCCCGATGCCCCCACGCCACCCCCACAAGCAGCCAAACCGGCTTCTGCTTTTGGCCCCCAAACCAGCTCACTTTGGGACCGGTTCTGAGCCAAAAAGCCCAGCTGCTGAGCCTGTTCTCAAGTCCCAAAAGCACAGCACTTGACCTCTGCTCCTCAGCCCAAAACCACACCACTTAGTCCCCTCGCTCAGGCCCTCAAAACGCACGACTCGATCTGTTTCAGGGCCCCGGCGTCAGCCACAGGAGCCTGCTCTCAAGGCCCAGGAACAGAAGAGCTGTGCTCTCCACGCTCAGGGACCAAACCAGCTGAGCCTGGCTGCGTCCCGGCCCCCTCCGCAGTCCCCACGGGCAACGCTCAGGGCCGCGGAGAGCGCAGCCACCCCGCAGCCCTGCACCCCCACGGCCCACGCGGGCACTGTCGGGGAGGCCTTGGGAACTGAACTGCGCGGGCCCGGCCCCGCACCCCGGCGGGGCAGCCCAGCGCCAGCCCGGCAGCGCTTTCTTCCTGCTCTCGCAGGCCGCGTTTCCCCGGCAGCGCCGGGCCCGCACCCCAACCCCACAGGGGGCCGGGGCCCGGCCCGCCTCCAGCAAACCGCGGCGGCAGCAGCCGGGGTCCCTGCCTGCCTCGCGGGCAAGGGGGGACCCGCCCGGCACCGCAGGAGCCCCCGCCGGGGTCGCCGCCGCCCGACCCCGACGAGGAGCAGTCGAGAGCCGGGTGGGGCTGCCCCTACTCCCCGGGGACGGGCACGGGCTCGGCCCCAAAACCCAACCACCGACCCACGACAGCGCTCGGCCCGGGGCCGCTGCTGCCCGCACCCCGCCGCCCCCCCGGGGGCTCCGCGGACCGGGAGACCCCACAGCCCAAACCCGCCGACCCACAGCGCGCCCGGCCATGCGGCTCCTCACCTGCTCTGGCGCGGCTCCGGCTGCCCCACGGCCCGGCACGGAGCCGAACCCGGCCACCGGACCATCCGCCAACCCCCCCAACCCCCGGACGCTCCGGGACGGTTCTCGTCCCTTTTCGCTCTGACGCCTCGAGCCGAGCCGGCCCCGCTCCTCCGAGCTACCGGCGGTGCCCGCTCTGCTGCTCGGGGCCGGGCCCTGTTCTCGCCCGGACGCGAGAAGCCGCTCCGGGGTCTTCTCGGTGCGTCCAGCCCCGTGCCGTGCCGGAGCGGGGAGAGCCGGGTACGAGCGCGGAGCCCTGGGGCAGGGGTTGCCCCAGTGCCGCCGACGGTGTGTGGGGGGGGTGTCGTCGTCCCCCGCCCCACGCGGGGGGCGCACACACGGTACACCCGCGGGCAGGGGCATCCCCGGGGAGCCGTGCGGCCGGGCTGCGCCGTAGGAGGGGAAGGTGATGTTGGTTTCCCATTTTCCCCGCAAACTGATCCTCCCCCCCGGCCCCCCTTTCCCGCGCGTTACAGCCCGCGAAAAAGCTTTTAACAACCCGATCGACAACACTCCCTTTATCCCTCTTCCAGCAGCAGCAGCAGCAGCAGCGAGAGATTAAGGCAACTGCAGCAGAGGGGAGGAAGGCAAGGAGAGCCTTTTCAAGCAAGGGCAGGACAAAATGCACGGCGTGGACAGGCACAGGAGAGGCTGCATTATCTGGAAAGCACAACGCCTGCCCAAGGGCAGAAAATAAGGAACGAATTGTTTCCAAGGAGCTGCAGCAGACGAATCACCTTTTTCTTTATTGCACTCCTGCCCTTTGTTATCCAAAGCGATAGGCTTCACCACCGGGCAGAAAATAGCTGCCTAGATTTACACGGACAACCAGAAACAATCAAGCCACCCAGCAAGAAGTTCGCAGCAGAGGTATAACCCATCAGCAGCTAAAACATTTGTTACGCAGGCACAACTAGGCACTAAACAAAGGCTTTCCAACTCTGGAGGTCTAGAACAGGTAGACATTAGCACAGAAGCACAAGGGGCTCCGTCACACTGCACAAATCTCCCCGTGCCTACACACGCACACGTTCAGAAGTTAGTTATCAGAAAACGCCCGACTCAGCCATTTGCCACAGTCACGAGACTCACGAGGTGGGCTCAGAGTTTTAAGGCAAGAAATACCTCCCCCACCCCCCACCAGAGATCTTTCAGGCTCCAGACCTGCCATCTCCCCGCACCAAACGTAACCGGCCGAAGGGTTTCAGGTGACCCAAAACACAGTACACAAAAAATAACCGGGGAGAGCCCTACATTGTGGAAAAGCGAACGATGCCCGACCGGGGCTTCTCTGCGGGGCCCGGCCCCCGCCCCGCCCCCGGCCCGACCCGCACGGAGATACCCCACGGCCCGCGCCAGGCCTCACCTCACACGGAGACCCACCCGCTGCCCGAACTCACCCACCAGCGCTCTCCGGCCCCCGGACACGGCCGCGCTGCTCTCTCAGGCGGCTGCCGCAGGCGAGGCTCGGGCACCGCCAGGCCTCCAGGCGTCCCGAGGGGCTGCCGGCCACCGCAGGGGATGGCTGCCGGCGGCCGGACCGCCGCGGCGCTCCCCGCCCAGCTCCGAGCAGGCTCCGCCGGCCGCGGGCTTCCCACGCCGGGCCGCAGAGGGGCCCCGGCACCGCACAGGGACGCCTCGCGACCCGGCCGCCACACGCACCGGCCCTTCGGCCTCCACACGCACCGCTCCCGCCCCCGCTCCGACGCGCACGCGCCACCGGAAGCCCGAGCCCCGCGGGGCGGCCCTTAAAGGGCGGCCGGAAGGAACGGCCCCCACCGGCCCCGCCCCCGCGCCGGACCGCCCCCGCGCCCAGCCGGTGAGCGCCAGCGCCCCCTGCTGGCCGGGCCGCGCTCAGCTCGCGAGGGCGCCGAGGGCCGGGCGGGGCGGGGCGGGACGCCCCGGCTCGGGGCCAGCGCCTTCTCGGGGCGAGCGGGAAACCCCTGCGGGCCCCGGTCACGGCCGGCCAGAGCCGCGCGCCCTCCGAGAGCTGCTGAACGGGGCTGCCGCTCGTGACACATACCGAGCCGTCTGCGACGGGAGCGGGCAGAGGAGGAAGGGGCCGGCGGCCGCGGCGCCCTGGCCCCAGGCGGGGGGGAGGGGCTGGGGCCCGGGGGGCCGCCCCCCTCCGCACAATTCCCTCACAGTTCCCTCACAGTTCCCTCCCAGTTCCTTCCCAGTACATAACAGTTACCTCCCAGTACATCCCAGTACATCCCAGTAGATCCTGGTACATCCCAAATCCCTGCCAGTTCCACCCGGTACAACCCAGTACAAGCCTGTACATCCTAGTTCCTCCACGGTACATCCCAGGGCATCCCCGCACATTGTAGTGCCTCCCAGTACATCCCAGGTCCCTCCCAGTACTGGGAGGGAACTGGGATGTACTGGGAGGGAACTGGGATGTACTGGGATGTAATGGGACGGAACTGGGATGTATTGGGAGGCACTGGGAAAGAAGTGGTAGTGAACTGGGAGGGAATTGGGATGTACGGGGATGAACTGGTAGGGAACTGGGATGTACTGGCATGGAACGGGGATGTATTGGGATGTACAGGAACAGAACTGGAATGTACAGCGATGTATTGGCATGTACTGGCAGCGAGCTGGGATTTACTGGGATGTACTGGGAGGAAACTGGGATATACTGGGAGGCATTGGGAGGGAAGTGGGTGTCAACTGGGACATTCCAGTTTCCTCCCAGTACATCCCAGTTCCCTACCAGTGCAGCCCAGTACATCCCAGTTCCCTCCCAGTCCGTCCCAATCCCCTCCCAGTACATCCCAGTTCCCTGCCAGTATGTCCCAGTACATCCCAGTTCCCTCCCAGTACATACCAGTTCCCTCCCAGTACATACCAGTTCCCTCCCAGTTCCCTCCCACTACATCCCAGTACATCCTGGTACATCCCAGTTCCCACCCAGTACATCCTACTACATACCAGTTCCCTCCCAGTTCACTCCCAGTACATCCCAGTACTTCACAGTTCCCTCCCAGTACATCCCAGTACGTCCCAGTTCCCCTCAGTACATAACACTTCCCTCCCAGTACATACCAGTACATCCCAGTGTCCTCACAGTACGTCCCAGTTCCCTCCCAGTACATCCCAGTTCCCTACCAGTACATCCCAGTTCCCTCCCTGTTCCTTCCCATTACATAACAGTTACCTCCCAGTACATCCCAGTAGATCCTGGTACATCCCAAATCCCTGCCAGTTCCACCCGGTACAACCCAGTACAAGCCTGTACATCCTAGTTCCTCCACAGTACATCCCAGGGCATCCCCGCACATTGTAGTGCCTCCCAGTACATCCCAGCTCCCTCCCAGTACTGGGAGGGAACTGGGATGTACTGGGAGGGACCTGGGATGTACTGGGAGGGAACTGGGATGTACTGGGATGTAATGGGACGGAACTGGGATGTAATGGGACGGAACTGGGAAAGAAGTGGTAGTGAACCGGGAGGGAATTGGGATGTACGGGGATGAACTGGTAGGGAACTGGGATGTACTGGCATGGAATGGGGATGTATTGGGATGTACAGGAACGGAACTGGAATGTACTGCGATGTACTGGGATGTACTGGGAGCAAACTGGGATTTACTGGGATGTACTGGGAGGAAACTGGGATATACTGGGAGGCACTGGGAGGGAAGTGGGTGTCAACTGGGACATTCCAGTTTCCTCCCAGTACATCCCAGTTCCCTACCAGTGCAGCCCAGTACATCCCAGATCCCTACCAGTACATCCCAGTTCCCTCCCAGTCCGTCCCAGTACATCCCAGTACATCCCAGTTCCCTCACAGTACATCCCAGTTCCCTCACAGTTCACACACAGTTCACTCCCAGTTCCATTCCAGTACAGCCCAGTACATGCCACTTTCCTCCAAGTAAACCCCAGCTCCCTCCCACTACATCCAAGTTCCCTCCCACTTCCCTCTAAGTACATCCCAGTACTTCACAGTTCACTCCCAGTACATCCCAGTTCCCCCTCGGTACATAACAGTTCCCTCCCAGTACACCCCAGTACATCCCAGTTCCCTCCCAGTATGTCCCACTACATCCCAGTTCCCTCCCAGTCCATCCCAGTTCCCTCCCAGTAAATCCCAATTCCCAACACTTTCCACCCAGTACATCCCAGTTCCCTCCCAGTACATACCAGTTCCCTCCCAGTACATCCCAGTACTTCACAGTTGCCTCCCAGTTCACTCCCAGTTCCCTCCCAGTACATCCCAATTCCCTCTAAGTACATCCCAATACTTCATAGTTCCCTCCCAGCACGTCCCAGTACGTCCCAGTTCCCCTCAGTACATAACACTTCCCTCCCAGTACATACCAGTACATCCCAGTGTCCTCACAGTACATCCCAGTTCCCTCCCAGTACATCCCAGTTCTCTCCCAGTTCACTCCCAGTACACAACAGTTACCTCCCAGTACATCCCAGTACATCCTAGTAGATACTAGGACATTTCAAATCCCTGCCAGTTCCACCCGGTACAACCCAGTACAAGCCTGTACATCCTAGTTCCTCCACGGTACATCCCAGGGCATCCCCGCACATTGTAGTGCCTCCCAGTACATCCCAGGTCCCTCCCAGTACTGGGAGGGAACTGGGATGTACTGGGAGGGACCTGGGATGTACTGGGATGTAATGGGACGGAACTGGGATGTATTGGGAGGCACTGGGAAAGAAGTGGTAGTGAACCGGGAGGGAACTGGGATGTACGGGGATGAACTGGTAGGAAACTGGGATGTACTGGCATGGAACGGGGATGTATTGGGATGTACAGGAACAGAACTGGAATGTACAGCGATGTATTGGCATGTACTGGCAGCGAGCTGGGATTTACTGGGATGTACTGGGAGGAAACTGGGATATACTGGGAGGCATTGGGAGGGAAGTGGGTGTCAACTGGGACATTCCAGTTTCCTCCCAGTACATCCCAGTTCCCGACCAGTGCAGCCCAGTACATCCCAGTTCCCTCCCAGTCCGTCCCAATCCCCTCCCAGTACATCCCAGTTCCCTGCCAGTATGTCCCAGTACATCCCAGTTCCCTCCCAGTAAATCCCAGTTCCCTCCCAGTACATACCAGTTCCCTCCCAGTACATCCCAGTACATCCCAGTTCCCACCCAGTACATCCTACTACATACCAGTTCCCTCCCAGTTCACTCCCAGTACATCCCAGTACTTCACAGTTCCCTCCCAGTACATCCCAGTACGTCCCAGTTCCCCTCAGTACATAACACTTCCCTCCCAGTACATAACAGTACATCCCAGTGTCCTCACAGTACGTCCCAGTTCCCTCACAGTACATCCCAGTTTCCTCCCAGTACATCCCAGTTCCCTCCCTGTTCCTTCCCAGTACATAACAGTTACCTCCCAGTACATCCCAGTACATCCCAGTAGATCCTGGTACATCCCAAATCCCTGCCAGTTCCACCCGGTACAACCCAGTGCAAGCCTGTACATCCTAGTTCCTCCACAGTACATCCCAGGGCATCCCCGCACATTGTAGTGCCTCCCAGTACATCCCAGATCCCTCCCAGTACATCCCAGATCCGTCCAAGTCTGTCCCAGTACGTCCCAGTACATCCCAGTTCCCTCACAGTACATCCCAGTTCCCTCACAGTTCACACACAGTTCACTCCCAGTTCCATTCCAGTACAGCCCAGTACATGCCACTTTCCTCCAAGTAAATCCCAGTACCCTCCCACTACATTCAAGTTCCCTCCCACTTCCCTCTAAGTACATCACAGTACTTCACAGTTCACTCCCAGTACATCCCAGTTCCCCCTCGGTACATAACAGTTCCCTCCCAGTACACCCCAGTACATCCCAGTTCCCTCCCAGTATGTCCCACTACATCCCAGTTCCCTCCCAGTCCATCCCAGTTCCCTCCCAGTAAATCCCAATTGCCAACACTTTCCACCCAGTACATCCCAGTTCCCTCCCAGTACATCCCAGTTCCCTCTAAGTACATCCCAGTACTTCACAGTTCCCTCCCAGTTCACTCCCAGTACACAACAGTTACCTCCCAGTACATCCCAGTACATCCTAGTAGGTACTAGGACATTTCAAATCCCTGCCAGTTCCACCCGGTACAACCGAGTACAAACCTGTACATCCTAGTTCCTCCACAGTACATCCCTGTGCATCCCCGCACATTGTAGTGCCTTCCAGTACATCCCAGGTCCCTCCCAGTTCACTCCCAGTACACAACAGTTACCTCCCAGTACATCCCAGTACATCCCAGTAGATCCTGGTACATCCCAAATCCCTGCCAGTTCCACCCGGTACAACCCAGTACAAGCCTGTACATCCTAGTTCCTCCACGGTACATCCCAGGACATCCCCGCACATTGTAGTGCCTCCCAGTACATCCCAGTTCCCTCCCAGTACATCCCAGTTCCCTCCCGGTGCATCCCAGTTCCCACCCAGTACATCCTACTACATACCAGTTCCCTCCCAGTTCACTCCCAGTACATCCCAGTACTTCACAGTTCCCTCCCAGTACATCCCAGTACGTCCCAGTTCCCCTCAGTACATAACATATCCCTCCCAGTACATAACAGTACATCCCAGTGTCCTCACACTATGTCCCAGTTCCCTCCCAGTACATCCCAGTTCCCTACCAGTACATCCCAGTTACCTCCCTGTTCCTTCCCAGTACATAACAGTTACCTCCCAGTACGTCCCAGTAGATCCTGGTACATCCCAAATCCCTGCCAGTTCCACCCGGTACAACCCAGTACAAGCCTGTACATCCTAGTTCCTCCACAGTACATCCCAGGGCATCCCCGCACATTGTAGTGCCTCCCAGTACATCCCAGGTCCCTCCCAGTCCCTCCCAGTACATCCCAGTACATCCCAGTTCCCTCACAGTACATCCCAGTTCCCTCCCAGTTCACACACAGTTCACTCCCAGTTCCATTCCAGTACATCCCAGTACATGCCAGTTGCCTCCCAGTTTCCTCTAAGTACATCCCAGTACTTTAAAGTTCCCTCCCAGTACATCCCAGTTCCCTCACAGTACATCCCCGTACTTCACAGTTCACTCCCACTACATCCCAGTACGTCCCAGTTCCCCCTTGGTACATAACACTTCCCTCCCAATACATCCAAGTTCCCTCCCAGTACATCCCAATCCCCTCCCAGTACATCCCAGTTCCCTGCCAGTATGTCCCAGTACATCCCAGTTCCCTCCCAGTACATACCAGTTCCCTCCCACTACATCCCAGTTCCCTCCTAGTTCCCTCCCAGTACATCCCAGTTCCCTCCCAGTACATACCAGTTCCCTCCCAGTACATCCCAGTACATCCTGGTACATCCCAGTTCCCACCTAGTACATCCTACTACATACCAGTTCCCTCCCAGTTCACTCCCAGTACATCCCAGTACTTCACAGTTCCATCCCAGTACATCCCAGTACGCACCAGTTCCCCTCAGTACATAACACTTCCCTCCCAGTACATAACAGTACATCCCAGTACATCCCAGTAGATCCTGGTACATCCCAAATCCCTGCCAGTTCCACCCGGTACAACCCAGTACAAGCCTGTACATCCTAGTTCCTCCACAGTACATCCCAGGGCATCCCCGCACATTGTAGTGCCTCCCAGTACATCCCAGGTCCCTCCCAGTACTGGGAGGGAACTGGGATGTACTGGGAGGGACCTGGGATGTGCTGGGATGTAATGGGACGGAACTGGGATGTATTGGGAGGCACTGGGAAAGAAGTGGTAGCGAACCGGGAGGGAATTGGGATGTACGGGGATGAACTGGTAGGAAACTGGGATGTACTGGCATGGAACGGGGATGTATTGGGATGTACAGGAACGGAACTGGAATGTACTGCGATGTACTGGGATGTACTGGGAGCAAATTGGAATTTACTGGGATGTACTGGGAGGAAACTGGGATATACTGGGTGGAAACTGGAATATACTGGGAGGCACTGGGAGGGAAGTGGGTGTCAACTGGGATATTCCAGTTTCCTCCCAGTACATCCCAGTTCCCTACCAGTGCAGCCCAGTACATCCCATTTCCCTCCCAGTCCGTCCCAGTTCCCTCCCAGTCCGTCCCAGTTCCCTCCCAGTACATCCCAGTTCCCTCACAGTTCACACACAGTTCACTCCCAGTTCCATTCCAATACATCCCAGTACATGCCAGTTGCCTCCCAGTTTCCTCTAAGTACATCCCAGTACTTCAAAGTTCCATCCCAGTACATCCCAGTTCCCTCCCACTCCGTCCCAGTACATCCCAGTTCCCTCCCAGTACATCCTACTACATACCAGTTCCCTCCCAGTTCACTCCCAGTACACAACAGTTACCTCCCAGTGCGTCCCAGTTCCCTCCCAGTACGTCCCAGTACATCCCAGTTCCGTCCCAGTTCCCTACCAGTGCGTCCTAGTTCCCTCCCAGTACGTCCCAGTTCCCTCTTAGTCCATTCCAGTTCCCTCCAGTATATCCCAGTACATCCCAGTTCCCTCCAGTACATCTCAGTTCCCTCACAGTTCACACACAGTTCACTCCCAGTTCCATTCCAGTACATCCCAGTACATGCCAGTTCCCTCCCAGTACATCCCAGTTCCCTCACAGTTCACTCCCAGTTCCATTCCAGTACATCCCAGTACATGCCAGTTCCCTCCCAGTACATCACACTACATCCCAGTTCCCTCCCACTTCCTGCTAAGTACACCCCAGTACTTCACAGTTCCCTCCCAGCACATCCCAGTACGTCCCAGTTCCCCTCAGTACATAACACTTCCCTCCCAGTACATACCAGTACATCCCAGTGTCCTCACAGTACGTCCCAGTTCCCTCCCAGTACATCCCAGTTCCCTCCCAGTCCGTCCCAATCCCCTCCCAGTACATCCCAGTTCCCTCCCAGTATGTCCCAGTACATCCCAGTTCCCTCCCACTACATCCCAGTTCCCTCCCAGTTCCCTCCCCCTACATCCCAGTTCCCTCCCAGTACATACCAGTTCCCTCCCAGTACATCCCAGTACATCCTGGTACATCCCAGTTCCCACCCAGTACATCCTACTACATACCAGTTCACTCCCAGTACATCCCAGTTCCCTCCCTGTTCCTTCCCATTACATAACAGTTACCTCCCAGTACATCCCAGTAGATCCTGGTACATCCCAAATCCCTGCCAGTTCCACCCGGTACAACCCAGTACAAGCCTGTACATCCTAGTTCCTCCACGGTACATCCCAGGACATCCCCGCACATTGTAGTGCCTCCCAGTACATCCCAGGTCCCTCCCAGTACTGGGAGGGAACTGGGATGTACTGGGAGGGACCTGGGATGTACTGGGATGTAATGGGACGGAACTGGGATGTATTGGGAGGCACTGGGAAAGAAGTGGTAGTGAACTGGGAGGGAATTGGGATGTACGGGGATGAACTGGTAGGGAACTGGGATGTACTGGCATGGAACGGGGATGTATTGGGATGTACAGGAACAGAACTGGAATGTACAGCGATGTATTGGCATGTACTGGCAGCGAGCTGGGATTTACTGGGATGTACTGGGAGGAAACTGGGATATACTGGGAGGCATTGGGAGGGAAGTGGGTGTCAACTGGGACATTCCAGTTTCCTCCCAGTACATCCCAGTTCCCTACCAGTGCAGCCCAGTACATCCCAGTTCCCTCCCAGTCCGTCCCAATCCCCTCCCAGTACATCCCAGTTCCCTGCCAGTATGTCCCAGTACATCCCAGTTCCCTCCCAGTACATACCAGTTCCCTCCCAGTACATACCAGTTCCCTCCCAGTTCCCTCCCACTACATCCCAGTACATCCTGGTACATCCCAGTTCCCACCCAGTACATCCTACTACATACCAGTTCCCTCCCAGTTCACTCCCAGTACATCCCAGTACTTCACAGTTCCCTCCCAGTACATCCCAGTACGTCCCAGTTCCCCTCAGTACATAACACTTCCCTCCCAGTACATACCAGTACATCCCAGTGTCCTCACACTACGTCCCAGTTCCCTCCCAGTACATCCCAGTTCCCTACAAGTTCACTCCCAGTACATAACAGTTACCTCCCAGTACATCCTAGTAGATCCTAGGACATTTCAAATCCCTGCCAGTTCCACCCGGTACAACCCAGTACAAGCCTGTACATCCTAGTTCCTCCACAGTACATCCCAGGGCATCCCCGCACATTGTAGTGCCTCCCAGTACATCCCAGTTCCCTCCCAGTACTGGGAGGGACCTGGGATGTACTGGGAGGGAACTGGGACGTACTGGGAGGGAACTGGGATGTACTGGGATGTAATGGGACGGAACTGGGATGTATTGGGAGGCACTGGGAAAGAAGTGGTAGTGAACCGGGAGGGAATTGGGATGTACGGGGATGAACTGGTAGGAAACTGGGATGTACCGGCATGGAACGGGGATGTATTGGGATGTACAGGAACAGAACTGGAATGTACTGCGATGTACTGGGAGCAAACTGGGATTTACTGGGATGTACTGGGAGGAAACTGGGATATACTGGGAGGAAACTGGGATATACTGGGAGGAAACTGGGAGGGAAGTGGGTGTCAACTGGGACATTCCAGTTTCCTCCCAGTACATCCCAGTTCCCTACCAGTGCAGCCCAGTACATCCCAGTTCCCTCCCAGTCCGTCCCAATCCCCTCCCAGTACATCCCAGTTCCCTGCCAGTATGTCCCAGTACATCCCAGTTCCCTCCCAGTACATACCAGTTCCCTCCCAGTACATACCAGTTCCCTCCCAGTTCCCTCCCACTACATCCCAGTACATACCAGTTCCCTCCCAGTACATCCCAGTTCCCTCCCAGTACATCCCAGTTCCCTCCCGGTACATCCCAGTTCCCACCCAGTACATCCTACTACATACCAGTTCCCTCCCAGTTCACTCCCAGTACATCCCAGTACTTCACAGTTCCCTCCCAGTACATCCCAGTACGTCCCAGTTCCCCTCAGTACTTCACACTTCCCTCCCAGTACATAACAGTACATCCCAGTGTCCTCACAGTACGTCCCAGTTCCCTCACAGTACATCCCAGTTCCCTACTAGTACATCCCAGTTCCCTCCCTGTTCCTTCCCATTACATAACAGTTACCTCCCAGTACATCCCAGTAGATCCTGGTACATCCCAAATCCCTGCCAGTTCCACCCGGTACAACCCAGTACAAGCCTGTACATCCTAGTTCCTCCACAGTACATCCCAGGGCATCCCCGCACATTGTAGTGCCTCCCAGTACATCCCAGCTCCCTCCCAGTACTGGGAGGGAACTGGGATGTACTGGGAGGGACCTGGGATGTACTGGGAGGGAACTGGGATGTACTGGGATGTAATGGGACGGAACTGGGATGTAATGGGACGGAACTGGGAAAGAAGTGGTAGTGAACCGGGAGGGAATTGGGATGTACGGGGATGAACTGGTAGGGAACTGGGATGTACTGGCATGGAATGGGGATGTATTGGGATGTACAGGAACGGAACTGGAATGTACTGCGATGTACTGGGATGTACTGGGAGCAAACTGGGATTTACTGGGATGTACTGGGAGGAAACTGGGATATACTGGGAGGCACTGGGAGGGAAGTGGGTGTCAACTGGGACATTCCAGTTTCCTCCCAGTACATCCCAGTTCCCTACCAGTGCAGCCCAGTACATCCCAGATCCCTACCAGTACATCCCAGTTCCCTCCCAGTCCGTCCCAGTACATCCCAGTTCCCTCACAGTACATCCCAGTTCCCTCACAGTTCACACACAGTTCACTCCCAGTTCCATTCCAGTACAGCCCAGTACATGCCACTTTCCTCCAAGTAAACCCCAGCTCCCTCCCACTACATCCAAGTTCCCTCCCACTTCCCTCTAAGTACATCCCAGTACTTCACAGTTCACTCCCAGTACATCCCAGTTCCCCCTCGGTACATAACAGTTCCCTCCCAGTACACCCCAGTACATCCCAGTTCCCTCCCAGTATGTCCCACTACATCCCAGTTCCCTCCCAGTCCATCCCAGTTCCCTCCCAGTAAATCCCAATTCCCAACACTTTCCACCCAGTACATCCCAGTTCCCTCCCAGTACATACCAGTTCCCTCCCAGTACATCCCAGTACTTCACAGTTCCCTCCCAGTTCACTCCCAGTACACAACAGTTACCTCCCAGTACATCCCAGTACATCCTAGTAGATACTAGGACATTTCAAATCCCTGCCAGTTCCACCCGGTACAACCGAGTACAAACCTGTACATCCTAGTTCCTCCACAGTACATCCCTGTGCATCCCCGCACATTGTAGTGCCTTCCAGTACATCCCAGGTCCCTCCCAGTTCACTCCCAGTACACAACAGTTACCTCCCAGTACATCCCAGTACATCCCAGTAGATCCTGGTACATCCCAAATCCCTGCCAGTTCCACCCGGTACAACCCAGTACAAGCCTGTACATCCTAGTTCCTCCACGGTACATCCCAGGACATCCCCGCACATTGTAGTGCCTCCCAGTACATCCCAGTTCCCTCCCAGTACATCCCAGTTCCCTCCCGGTACATCCCAGTTCCCACCCAGTACATCCTACTACATACCAGTTCCCTCCCAGTTCACTCCCAGTACATCCCAGTACTTCACAGTTCCCTCCCAGTACATCCCAGTACGTCCCAGTTCCCCTCAGTACATAACATATCCCTCCCAGTACATAACAGTACATCCCAGTGTCCTCACACTATGTCCCAGTTCCCTCCCAGTACATCCCAGTTCCCTACCAGTACATCCCAGTTACCTCCCTGTTCCTTCCCAGTACATAACAGTTACCTCCCAGTACGTCCCAGTAGATCCTGGTACATCCCAAATCCCTGCCAGTTCCACCCGGTACAACCCAGTACAAGCCTGTACATCCTAGTTCCTCCACAGTACATCCCAGGGCATCCCCGCACATTGTAGTGCCTCCCAGTACATCCCAGGTCCCTCCCAGTCCCTCCCAGTACATCCCAGTACATCCCAGTTCCCTCACAGTACATCCCAGTTCCCTCCCAGTTCACACACAGTTCACTCCCAGTTCCATTCCAGTACATCCCAGTACATGCCAGTTGCCTCCCAGTTTCCTCTAAGTACATCCCAGTACTTTAAAGTTCCCTCCCAGTACATCCCAGTTCCCTCACAGTACATCCCAGTACTTCACAGTTCACTCCCACTACATCCCAGTACGTCCCAGTTCCCCCTTGGTACATAACACTTCCCTCCCAATACATCCAAGTTCCCTCCCAGTACATCCCAATCCCCTCCCAGTACATCCCAGTTCCCTGCCAGTATGTCCCAGTACATCCCAGTTCCCTCCCAGTACATACCAGTTCCCTCCCAGTACATCCCAGTTCCCTCCCAGTTCCCTCCCAGTACATCCCAGTTCCCTCCCAGTACATACCAGTTCCCTCCCACTACATCCCAGTACATCCTGGTACATCCCAGTTCCCACCTAGTACATCCTACTACATACCAGTTCCCTCCCAGTTCACTCCCAGTACATCCCAGTACTTCACAGTTCCATCCCAGTACATCCCAGTACGCACCAGTTCCCCTCAGTACATAACACTTCCCTCCCAGTACATAACAGTACATCCCAGTACATCCCAGTAGATCCTGGTACATCCCAAATCCCTGCCAGTTCCACCCGGTACAACCCAGTACAAGCCTGTACATCCTAGTTCCTCCACAGTACATCCCAGGGCATCCCCGCACATTGTAGTGCCTCCCAGTACATCCCAGGTCCCTCCCAGTACTGGGAGGGAACTGGGATGTACTGGGAGGGAACTGGGATGTGCTGGGATGTAATGGGACGGAACTGGGATGTATTGGGAGGCACTGGGAAAGAAGTGGTAGTGAACCGGGAGGGAATTGGGATGTACGGGGATGAACTGGTAGGAAACTGGGATGTACTGGCATGGAACGGGGATGTATTGGGATGGACAGGAACGGAACTGGAATGTACTGCGATGTACTGGGATGTACTGGGAGCGAACTGGGATTTACTGGGATGTACTGGGAGGAAACTGGGATATACTGGGAGGAAACTGGGATATACTGGGAGGCATTGGGAGGGAAGTGGGTGTCAACTGGGACATTCCAGTTTCCTCCCAGTACATCCCAGTTCCCTACCAGTGCAGCCCAGTACATCCCAGTTCCCTCCCAGTCCGTCCCAATCCCCTCCCAGTACATCCCAGTTCCCTGCCAGTATGTCCCAGTACATCCCAGTTCCCTCCCAGTACATACCAGTTCCCTCCCAGTACATCCCAGTACATCCTGGTACATCCCAGTTCCCACCCAGTACATCCTACTACATACCAGATCCCTCCCAGTTCACTCCCAGTACATCCCAGTACTTCACAGTTCCCTCCCAGTACATCCCAGTACGTCCCAGTTCCCCTCAGTACATAACACTTCCCTCCCAGTACATACCAGTACATCCCAGTGTCCTCACAGTACGTCCCAGTTCCCTCACAGTACATCCCAGTTCCCTACCAGTACATCCCAGTTCCCTCCCTGTTCCTTCCCAGTACATAACAGTTACCTCCCAGTACATCCCAGTAGATCCTGGTACATCCCAAATCCCTGCCAGTTCCACCCGGTACAACCCAGTACAAGCCTGTACATCCTAGTTCCTCCACAGTACATCCCAGGGCATCCCCGCACATTGTAGTGCCTCCCAGTACATCCAAGTTCCCTCCCAGTACTGGGAGGGACCTGGGATGTACTGGGAGGGAACTGGGACGTACTGGGAGGGAACTGGGATGTACTGGGATGTAATGGGACGGAACTGGGATGTATTGGGAGGCACTGGGAAAGAAGTGGTAGTGAACCGGGAGGGAATTGGGATGTACTGGGATGAACTGGTAGGAAACTGGGATGTACTGGCATGGAACGGGGATGTATTGGGATGTACAGGAACAGAACTGGAATGTACAGCGATGTATTGGCATGTACTGGCAGCGAGCTGGGATTTACTGGGATGTACTGGGAGGAAACTGGGATATACTGGGAGGAAACTGGGATATACTGGGAGGCATTGGGAGGGAAGTGGGTGTCAACTGGGACATTCCAGTTTCCTCCCAGTACATCCCAGTTCCCTACCAGTGCAGCCCAGTACATCCCAGTTCCCTCCCAGTCCGTCCCAATCCCCTCCCAGTACATCCCAGTTCCCTGCCAGTATGTCCCAGTACATCCCAGTTCCCTCCCAGTACATACCAGTTCCCTCCCAGTACATCCCAGTACATCCTGGTACATCCCAGTTCCCACCCAGTACATCCTACTACATACCAGATCCCTCCCAGTTCACTCCCAGTACATCCCAGTACTTCACAGTTCCCTCCCAGTACATCCCAGTACGTCCCAGTTCCCCTCAGTACATAACACTTCCCTCCCAGTACATACCAGTACATCCCAGTGTCCTCACAGTACGTCCCAGTTCCCTCCCAGTACATCCCAGTTCCCTACCAGTACATCCCAGTTCCCTCCCTGTTCCTTCCCAGTACATAACAGTTACCTCCCAGTACATCCCAGTAGATCCTGGTATATCCCAAATCCCTGCCAGTTCCACCCGGTACAACCCAGTACAAGCCTGTACATCCTAGTTCCTCCACAGTACATCCCAGGGCATCCCCGCACATTGTAGTGCCTCCCAGTACATCCCAGCTCCCTCCCAGTACTGGGAGGGAACTGGGATGTACTGGGAGGGAACTGGGATGTACTGGCAGGGACCTGGGATGTACTGGGATGTAATGGGACGGAACTGGGGTGTAATGGGACGGAACTGGGAAAGAAGTGGTAGTGAACCGGGAGGGAACTGGAATGTACGGGGATGAACTCGTTGGGAACTGGGATGTACTGGCATGGAACGGGGATGTATTGGGATGTACAGGAACGGAACTGGAATGTACTGCGATGTACTGGGATGTACTGGCAGCGAGCTGGGATTTACTGGGATGTACTGGGAGGAAACTGGGATATACTGGGAGGCACTGGGAGGGAAGTGGGTGTCAACTGGGACATTCCAGTTTCCTCCCAGTACATCCCAGTTCCCTACCAGTGCAGCCCAGTACATCCCAGTTCCCTCACAGTACATCCCAGTTCCCTCACAGTTCACACACAGTTCACTCCCAGTTCCATTCCAGTACATCCCAGTACATGCCACTTTCCTCCAAGTAAATCCCAGTTCCCTCCCACTACATCCAAGTTCCCTCCCACTTCCCTCTAAGTACATCCCAGTACTTCACAGTTCACTCCCAGTACATCCCAGTTCCCCCTCGGTACATAACAGTTCCCTCCCAGTACACCCCAGTACATCCCAGTTCCCTCCCAGTATGTCCCACTACATCCCAGTTCCCTCCCAGTACATCCCAGTTCCCTCCCAGTAAATCCCAATTCCCAACACTTTCCACCCAGTACATCCCAGTTCCCTCCCAGTACATCCCAGTTCCCTCCCAGTACATCCCAGTACTTCACAGTTCCCTCCCAGTTCACTCCCAGTTCCCTCCCAGTACATCCCAGTTCCCTCTAAGTACATCCCAATACTTCATAGTTCCCTCCCAGCACGTCCCAGTACGTCCCAGTTCCCCTCAGTACATAACACTTCCCTCCCAGTACATACCAGTACATCCCAGTGTCCTCACAGTACATCCCAGTTCCCTCCCAGTACATCCCAGTTCTCTCCCAGTTCACTCCCAGTACACAACAGTTACCTCCCAGTACATCCCAGTACATCCCAGTAGATCCTGGTACATCCCAAATCCCTGCCAGTTCCACCCGGTACAACCCAGTACAAGCCTGTACATCCTAGTTCCTCCACAGTACATCCCAGGGCATCCCCGCACATTGTAGTGCCTCCCAGTACATCCCAGCTCCCTCCCAGTACTGGGAGGGACCTGGGATGCACTGGGAGGGAACTGGGATGTACTGGGAGGGAATTGGGATGTACTGGGATGTAAAGGGACGGAACTGGGATGTATTGGGAGGCACTGGGAAAGAAGTGGTAGTGAACCGGGAGGGAATTGGGATGTACTGGGATGAACTGGTAGGAAACTGGGATGTACTGGCATGGAACGGGGATGTATTGGGATGTACAGGAACAGAACTGGAATGTACAGCGATGTATTAGCATGTACTGGCAGCGAGCTGGGATTTACTGGGATGTACTGGGAGGAAACTGGGATATACTGGGAGGAAACTGGGATATACTGGGAGGCATTGGGAGGGAAGTGGGTGTCAACTGGGACATTCCAGTTTCCTCCCAGTACATCCCAGTTCCCTACCAGTGCAGCCCAGTACATCCCAGTTCCCTCCCAGTCTGTCCCAATCCCCTCCCAGTACATCCCAGTTCCCTGCCAGTATGTCCCAGTACATCCCAGTTCCCTCCCAGTACATACCAGTTCGCTCCCAGTACATCCCAGTTCCCTCCCAGTTCCCTCCCACTACATCCCAGTACATCCCAGTTCCCTACCAGTACATACCAGTTCCCTCCCAGTACATCCCAGTTCCCTCCCGGTACATCCCAGTTCCCACCCAGTACATCCTACTACATACCAGTTCCCTGCCAGTTCACTCCCAGTACATCCCAGTACTTCACAGTTCCCTCCCAGTACATCCCAGTACGTCCCAGTTCCCCTCAGTACATAACACTTCCCTCCCAGTACATACCAGTACATCCCAGTGTCCTCACAGTACGTCCCAGTTCCCACCCAGTACATCCTACTACATACCAGTTCCCTCCCAGTTCACTCCCAGTACATCCCAGTACTTCACAGTTCCCTCCCAGTACATCCCAGTACGTCCCAGTTCCCCTCAGTACATAACACTTCCCTCCCAGTACATACCAGTACATCCCAGTGTCCTCACAGTACGTCCCAGTACGTCCCAGTACATCCCAGTTCCCTACCAGTACATCCCAGTTCCCTCCCTGTTCCTTCCCAGTACATAACAGTTACCTCCCAGTACATCCCAGTAGATCCTGGTACATCCCAAATCCCTGCCAGTTCCACCCGGTACAACCCAGTACAAGCCTGTACATCCTAGTTCCTCCACAGTACATCCCAGGGCATCCCCGCACATTGTAGTGCCTCCCAGTACATCCCAGGTCCCTCCCAGTACTGGGAGGGACCTGGGATGTACTGGGAGGGACCTGGGATGTACTGGGAGGGAACTGGGATGTGCTGGGATGTAATGGGACGGAACTGGGATGTAATGGGACGGAACTGGGAAAGAAGTGGTAGTGAACCGGGAGGGAACTGGGATGTACTGGCATGGAACGGGGATGTATTGGGATGGACAGGAACGGAACTGGAATGTACTGCGATGTACTGGGAGCAAACTGGGATTTACTGGGATGTACTGGGAGGAAACTGGGATATACTGGGAGGCACTGGGAGGGAAGTGGGTGTCAACTGGGACATTCCAGTTTCCTCCCAGTACATCCCAGTTCCCTACCAGTGCAGCCCAGTACATCCCAGATCCCTCCCAGTACATCCCAGTTCCCTCCCAGTCCGTCCCAGTACATCCCAGTACATCCCAGTTCCCTCACAGTACATCCCAGTTCCCTCACAGTTCACACACAGTTCACTCCCAGTTCCATTCCAGTACATCCCAGTACATGCCAGTTGCCTCCCAGTTTCCTCTAAGTACATCCCAGTACTTTAAAGTTCCCTCCCAGTACATCCCAGTTCCCTCACAGTTCACTCCCAGTACATAACAGATACCTCCCAGTACATCCCAGTACATCCCAAATCCCTGCCAGTTCCACCCGGTACAACCCAGTACAAGCCTGTACATCCTAGTTCCTCCACAGTACATCCCAGGGCATCCCCGCACATTGTAGTGCCTCCCAGTACCTCCCAGTTCCCTCCCAGTACTGGGAGGGACCTGGGATGTACTGGGAGGGAACTGGGACGTACTGGGATGTAATGGGACGGAACTGGGATGTATTGGGAGGCACTGGGAAAGAAGTGGTAGTGAACCGGGAGGGAACTGGGATGTACGGGGATGAACTGGTAGGAAACTGGGATGTACTGGCATGGAACGGGGATGTATTGGGATGGACAGGAACGGAACTGGAATGTACGGCGATGTATTGGGATGTACTGGCAGCGAGCTGGGATTTACTGGGATGTACTGGGAGGAAACAGGGATATACTGGGAGGAAACTGGGATATACTGGGAGGCATTGGGAGGGAAGTGGGTGTCAACTGGGACATTCCAGTTTCCTCCCAGTACATCCCAGTTCCCTACCAGTGCAGCCCAGTACATCCCAGTTCCCTCCCAGTCCGTCCCAATCCCCTCCCAGTACATCCCAGTTCCCTGCCAGTATGTCCCAGTACATCCCAGTTCCCTCCCAGTACATACCAGTTCCCTCCCAGTACATCCCAGTTCCCTCCCAGTACATCCCAGTTCCCACCCAGTACATCCTACTACATACCAGTTCCCTCCCAGTTCACTCCCAGTACATCCCAGTACTTCACAGTTCACTCCCAGTACATCCCAGTACGTCCCAGTTCCCCTCAGTACATAACACTTCCCTCCCAGTACATACCAGTACATCCCAGTGTCCTCACAGTACGTCCCAGTTCCCTCACAGTACTGGGAGGGAACTGGGATGTACTGGGAGGGAACTGGGATGTACTGGGATGTAATGGGACGGAACTGGGATGTATTGGGAGGCACTGGGAAAGAAGTGGTAGTGAACCGGGAGGGAATTGGGATGTACGGGGATGAACTGGTAGGAAACTGGGATGTACTGGCATGGAACGGGGATGTATTGGGATGGACAGGAACGGAACTGGAATGTACGGCGATGTATTGGGATGTACTGGGAGCGAACTGGGATTTACTGGGATGTACTGGGAGGAAACTGGGATATACTGGGAGGAATCTGGGAGGGAAGTGGGTGTCAACTGGGACATTCCAGTTTCCTCCCAGTACATCCCAGTTCCCTACCAGTGCAGCCCAGTACATCCCAGATCCCTCCCAGTCCCTCCCAGTACATCCCAGTACATCCCAGTTCCCTCACAGTACATCCAAGTTCCCTCCCAGTTCACACACAGTTCACTCCCAGTTCCATTCCAGTACATCCCAGTACATGCCAGTTGCCTCCCAGTTTCCTCTAAGTACATCCCAGTACTTTAAAGTTCCCTCCCAGTACATCCCAGTTCCCTCACAGTACATCCCAGTACTTCACAGTTCACTCCCACTACATCCCAGTACGTCCCAGTTCCCCCTTGGTACATAACACTTCCCTCCCAATACATCCAAGTTCCCTCCCAGTACATCCCAATCCCCTCCCAGTACATCCCAGTTCCCTGCCAGTATGTCCCAGTACATCCCAGTTCCCTCCCAGTACATACCAGTTCCCTCCCAGTACATCCCAGTTCCCTCCCAGTTCCCTCCCACTACATCCCAGTTCCCTCCCAGTACATACCAGTTCCCTCCCAGTACATCCCAGTACATCCTGGTACATCCCAGTTCCCACCCAGTACATCCTACTACATACCAGTTCCCTCCCAGTTCACTCCCAGTACATCCCAGTACTTCACAGTTCCATCCCAGTACATCCCAGTACGCACCAGTTCCCCTCAGTACATAACACTTCCCTCCCAGTACATAACAGTACATCCCAGTGTCCTCACACTACGTCCCAGTTCCCTCACAGTACATCCCAGTTCCCTACCAGTACGTCCCAGTTCCCTCCCAGTTCACTCCCAGTACATAACAGTTACCTCCCAGTACATCCCAGTAGATCCTGGCACATCCCAAATCCCTGCCAGTTCCACCCGGTACAACCCAGTACAAGCCTGTACATCCTAGTTCCTCCACAGTACATCCCAGGGCATCCCCGCACATTGTAGTGCCTCCCAGTACATCCCAGTTCCCTCCCAACTGTGAGGGACCTGGGATGTACTGGGAGGGAACTGGGACGTACTGGGAGCGAACTGGGATTTACTGGGATGTACTGGGAGGAAACTGGGATATACTGAGAGGAAACTGGGATATACTGGGAGGCATTGGGAGGGAAGTGGGTGTCAACTGGGACATTCCAGTTTCCTCCCAGTACATCCCAGTTCCCTACCAGTGCAGCCCAGTACATCCCAGTTCCCTCCCAGTCCGTCCCAATCCCCTCCCAGTACATCCCAGTTCCCTGCCAGTATGTCCCAGTACATCCCAGTTCCCTCCCAGTACATACCAGTTCCCTCCCAGTACATCCCAGTACATCCTGGTACATCCCAGTTCCCACCCAGTACATCCTACTACATACCAGATCCCTCCCAGTTCACTCCCAGTACATCCCAGTACTTCACAGTTCCCTCCCAGTACATCCCAGTACGTCCCAGTTCCCCTCAGTACATAACACTTCCCTCCCAGTACATACCAGTACATCCCAGTGTCCTCACAGTACGTCCCAGTTCCCTCCCAGTACATCCCAGTTCCCTCCCTGTTCCTTACCAGTACATAACAGTTACCTCCCAGTACATCCCAGTAGATCCTGGTACATCCCAAATCCCTGCCAGTTCCACCCGGTACAACCCAGTACAAGCCTGTACATCCTAGTTCCTCCACAGTACATCCCAGGGCATCCCCACACATTGTAGTGCCTCCCAGTACATCCCAGTTCCCTCCCAGTACTGGGAGGGACCTGGGATGTACTGGGAGGGAACTGGGACGTACTGGGAGGGAACTGGGATGTACTGGGATGTAATGGGACGGAACTGGGATGTATTGGGAGGCACTGGGAAAGAAGTGGCAGTGAACCGGGAGGGAATTGGGATGTACTGGGATGAACTGGTAGGAAACTGGGATGTACTGGCATGGAACGGGGATGTATTGGGATGTACAGGAACAGAACTGGAATGTACAGCGATGTATTGGCATGTACTGGCAGCGAGCTGGGACTTACTGGGATGTACTGGGAGGAAACTGGGATATACTGGGAGGAAACTGGGATATACTGGGAGGCATTGGGAGGGAAGTGGGTGTCAACTGGGACATTCCAGTTTCCTCCCAGTACATCCCAGTTCCCTACCAGTGCAGCCCAGTACATCCCAGTTCCCTCCCAGTCCGTCCCAATCCCCTCCCAGTACATCCCAGTTCCCACCCAGTACATCCTACTACATACCAGTTCCCTCCCAGTTCACTCCCAGTACATCCCAGTACTTCACAGTTCCCTCCCAGTACATCCCAGTACGTCCCAGTTCCCCTCAGTACATAACACTTCCCTCCCAGTACATACCAGTACATCCCAGTGTCCTCACAGTACGTCCCAGTACGTCCCAGTACATCCCAGTTCCCTACCAGTACATCCCAGTTCCCTCCCTGTTCCTTCCCAGTACATAACAGTTACCTCCCAGTACATCCCAGTAGATCCTGGTACATCCCAAATCCCTGCCAGTTCCACCCGGTACAACCCAGTACAAGCCTGTACATCCTAGTTCCTCCACAGTACATCCCAGGGCATCCCCGCACATTGTAGTGCCTCCCAGTACATCCCAGCTCCCTCCCAGTACTGGGAGGGACCTGGGATGTACTGGGAGGGACCTGGGATGTACTGGGAGGGAACTGGGATGTGCTGGGATGTAATGGGACGGAACTGGGATGTAATGGGACGGAACTGGGAAAGAAGTGGTAGTGAACCGGGAGGGAACTGGGATGTACTGGCATGGAACGGGGATGTATTGGGATGGACAGGAACGGAACTGGAATGTACTGCGATGTACTGGGAGCAAACTGGGATTTACTGGGATGTACTGGGAGGAAACTGGGATATACTGGGAGGCACTGGGAGGGAAGTGGGTGTCAACTGGGACATTCCAGTTTCCTCCCAGTACATCCCAGTTCCCTACCAGTGCAGCCCAGTACATCCCAGATCCCTACCAGTACATCCCAGTTCCCTCCCAGTCCGTCCCAGTACATCCCAGTACATCCCAGTTCCCTCACAGTACATCCCAGTTCCCTCACAGTTCACACACAGTTCACTCCCAGTTCCATTCCAGTACATCCCAGTACATGCCAGTTGCCTCCCAGTTTCCTCTAAGTACATCCCAGTACTTTAAAGTTCCCTCCCAGTACATCCCAGTTCCCTCACAGTTCACTCCCAGTACATAACAGATACCTCCCAGTACATCCCAGTACATCCCAAATCCCTGCCAGTTCCACCCGGTACAACCCAGTACAAGCCTGTACATCCTAGTTCCTCCACAGTACATCCCAGGGCATCCCCGCACATTGTAGTGCCTCCCAGTACCTCCCAGTTCCCTCCCAGTACTGGGAGGGACCTGGGATGTACTGGGAGGGAACTGGGACGTACTGGGATGTAATGGGACGGAACTGGGATGTATTGGGAGGCACTGGGAAAGAAGTGGTAGTGAACCGGGAGGGAACTGGGATGTACGGGGATGAACTGGTAGGAAACTGGGATGTACTGGCATGGAACGGGGATGTATTGGGATGGACAGGAACGGAACTGGAATGTACGGCGATGTATTGGGATGTACTGGCAGCGAGCTGGGATTTACTGGGATGTACTGGGAGGAAACTGGGATATACTGGGAGGAAACTGGGATATACTGGGAGGCATTGGGAGGGAAGTGGGTGTCAACTGGGACATTCCAGTTTCCTCCCAGTACATCCCAGTTCCCTACCAGTCCGTCCCAATCCCCTCCCAGTACATCCCAGTTCCCTGCCAGTATGTCCCAGTACATCCCAGTTCCCTCCCAGTACATACCAGTTCCCTCCCAGTACATACCAGTTCCCTCCCAGTTCCCTCCCACTACATCCCAGTACATCCTGGTACATCCCAGTTCCCACCCAGTACATCCTACTACATACCAGTTCCCTCCCAGTTCACTCCCAGTACATCCCAGTACTTCACAGTTCCCTCCCAGTACATCCCAGTACGTCCCAGTTCCCCTCAGTACATAACACTTCCCTCCCAGTACATACCAGTACATCCCAGTGTCCTCACACTACGTCCCAGTTCCCTCCCAGTACATCCCAGTTCCCTACAAGTTCACTCCCAGTACATAACAGTTACCTCCCAGTACATCCTAGTAGATCCTAGGACATTTCAAATCCCTGCCAGTTCCACCCGGTACAACCCAGTACAAGCCTGTACATCCTAGTTCCTCCACAGTACATCCCAGGGCATCCCCGCACATTGTAGTGCCTCCCAGTACATCCCAGTTCCCTCCCAGTACATCCCAGTTCCCTCCCGGTACATCCCAGTTCCCACCCAGTACATCCTACTACATACCAGTTCCCTCCCAGTTCACTCCCAGTACATCCCAGTACTTCACAGTTCCCTCCCAGTACATCCCAGTACGTCCCAGTTCCCCTCAGTACATAACATATCCCTCCCAGTACATAACAGTACATCCCAGTGTCCTCACACTATGTCCCAGTTCCCTCCCAGTACATCCCAGTTCCCTACCAGTACATCCCAGTTACCTCCCTGTTCCTTCCCAGTACATAACAGTTACCTCCCAGTACATCCCAGTAGATCCTGGTACATCCCAAATCCCTGCCAGTTCCACCCGGTACAACCCAGTACAAGCCTGTACATCCTAGTTCCTCCACAGTACATCCCAGGGCATCCCCGCACATTGTAGTGCCTCCCAGTACATCCCAGGTCCCTCCCAGTCCCTCCCAGTACATCCCAGTACATCCCAGTTCCCTCACAGTACATCCCAGTTCCCTCCCAGTTCACACACAGTTCACTCCCAGTTCCATTCCAGTACATCCCAGTACATGCCAGTTGCCTCCCAGTTTCCTCTAAGTACATCCCAGTACTTTAAAGTTCCCTCCCAGTACATCCCAGTTCCCTCACAGTACATCCCAGTACTTCACAGTTCACTCCCACTACATCCCAGTACGTCCCAGTTCCCCCTTGGTACATAACACTTCCCTCCCAATACATCCAAGTTCCCTCCCAGTACATCCCAATCCCCTCCCAGTACATCCCAGTTCCCTGCCAGTATGTCCCAGTACATCCCAGTTCCCTCCCAGTACATACCAGTTCCCTCCCAGTACATCCCAGTTCCCTCCCAGTTCCCTCCCACTACATCCCAGTTCCCTCCCAGTACATACCAGTTCCCTCCCAGTACATCCCAGTACATCCTGGTACATCCCAGTTCCCACCTAGTACATCCTACTACATACCAGTTCCCTCCCAGTTCACTCCCAGTACATCCCAGTACTTCACAGTTCCATCCCAGTACATCCCAGTACGCACCAGTTCCCCTCAGTACATAACACTTCCCTCCCAGTACATAACAGTACATCTCAGTACATCCCAGTAGATCCTGGTACATCCCAAATCCCTGCCAGTTCCACCCGGTACAACCCAGTACAAGCCTGTACATCCTAGTTCCTCCACAGTACATCCCAGGGCATCCCCGCACATTGTAGTGCCTCCCAGTACATCCCAGGTCCCTCCCAGTACTGGGAGGGAACTGGGATGTACTGGGAGGGAACTGGGATGTGCTGGGATGTAATGGGACGGAACTGGGATGTATTGGGAGGCACTGGGAAAGAAGTGGTAGCGAACCGGGAGGGAATTGGGATGTACGGGGATGAACTGGTAGGAAACTGGGATGTACTGGCATGGAACGGGGATGTATTGGGATGTACAGGAACGGAACTGGAATGTACTGCGATGTACTGGGATGTACTGGGAGCAAATTGGAATTTACTGGGATGTACTGGGAGGAAACTGGGATATACTGGGTGGAAACTGGAATATACTGGGAGGCACTGGGAGGGAAGTGGGTGTCAACTGGGATATTCCAGTTTCCTCCCAGTACATCCCAGTTCCCTACCAGTGCAGCCCAGTACATCCCATTTCCCTCCCAGTCCGTCCCAGTTCCCTCCCAGTCCGTCCCAGTTCCCTCCCAGTACATCCCAGTTCCCTCACAGTTCACACACAGTTCACTCCCAGTTCCATTCCAATACATCCCAGTACATGCCAGTTGCCTCCCAGTTTCCTCTAAGTACATCCCAGTACTTCAAAGTTCCATCCCAGTACATCCCAGTTCCCTCCCACTCCGTCCCAGTACATCCCAGTTCCCTCCCAGTACATCCTACTACATACCAGTTCCCTCCCAGTTCACTCCCAGTACACAACAGTTACCTCCCAGTGCGTCCCAGTTCCCTCCCAGTACGTCCCAGTACATCCCAGTTCCGTCCCAGTTCCCTACCAGTGCGTCCTAGTTCCCTCCCAGTACGTCCCAGTTCCCTCTTAGTCCATTCCAGTTCCCTCCAGTATATCCCAGTACATCCCAGTTCCCTCCAGTACATCTCAGTTCCCTCACAGTTCACACACAGTTCACTGCCAGTTCCATTCCAGTACATCCCAGTACATGCCAGTTCCCTCCCAGTACATCCCAGTTCCCTCACAGTTCACTCCCAGTTCCATTCC
Source organism: Phalacrocorax aristotelis (assembly GCF_949628215.1). Taxonomy (NCBI): domain Eukaryota; kingdom Metazoa; phylum Chordata; class Aves; order Suliformes; family Phalacrocoracidae; genus Phalacrocorax; species Phalacrocorax aristotelis. The sequence continues at coordinate 913,612 of NW_027441368.1, forward strand.
AGTACATCCCAGTACATGCCAGTTCCCTCCCAGTACATCACACTACATCCCAGTTCCCTCCCACTTCCTGCTAAGTACACCCCAGTACTTCACAGTTCCCTCCCAGCACATCCCAGTACGTCCCAGTTCCCCTCAGTACATAACACTTCCCTCCCAGTACATACCAGTACATCCCAGTGTCCTCACAGTACGTCCCAGTTCCCTCCCAGTACATCCCAGTTCCCTCCCAGTCCGTCCCAATCCCCTCCCAGTACATCCCAGTTCCCTCCCAGTATGTCCCAGTACATCCCAGTTCCCTCCCACTACATCCCAGTTCCCTCCCAGTTCCCTCCCCCTACATCCCAGTTCCCTCCCAGTACATACCAGTTCCCTCCCAGTACATCCCAGTACATCCTGGTACATCCCAGTTCCCACCCAGTACATCCTACTACATACCAGTTCACTCCCAGTACATCCCAGTTCCCTCCCAGTACATCCCAGTTCCCTCCCTGTTCCTTCCCATTACATAACAGTTACCTCCCAGTACATCCCAGTAGATCCTGGTACATCCCAAATCCCTGCCAGTTCCACCCGGTACAACCCAGTACAAGCCTGTACATCCTAGTTCCTCCACGGTACATCCCAGGACATCCCCGCACATTGTAGTGCCTCCCAGTACATCCCAGGTCCCTCCCAGTACTGGGAGGGAACTGGGATGTACTGGGAGGGAACTGGGATGTACTGGGATGTAATGGGACGGAACTGGGATGTATTGGGAGGCACTGGGAAAGAAGTGGTAGTGAACTGGGAGGGAATGGGATGTACGGGGATGAACTGGTAGGGAACTGGGATGTACTGGCATGGAACGGGGATGTATTGGGATGTACAGGAACAGAACTGGAATGTACAGCGATGTATTGGCATGTACTGGCAGCGAGCTGGGATTTACTGGGATGTACTGGGAGGAAACTGGGATATACTGGGAGGCATTGGGAGGGAAGTGGGTGTCAACTGGGACATTCCAGTTTCCTCCCAGTACATCCCAGTTCCCTACCAGTGCAGCCCAGTACATCCCAGTTCCCTCCCAGTCCGTCCCAATCCCCTCCCAGTACATCCCAGTTCCCTGCCAGTATGTCCCAGTACATCCCAGTTCCCTCCCAGTACATACCAGTTCCCTCCCAGTACATACCAGTTCCCTCCCAGTTCCCTCCCACTACATCCCAGTACATCCTGGTACATCCCAGTTCCCACCCAGTACATCCTACTACATACCAGTTCCCTCCCAGTTCACTCCCAGTACATCCCAGTACTTCACAGTTCCCTCCCAGTACATCCCAGTACGTCCCAGTTCCCCTCAGTACATAACACTTCCCTCCCAGTACATACCAGTACATCCCAGTGTCCTCACACTACGTCCCAGTTCCCTCCCAGTACATCCCAGTTCCCTACAAGTTCACTCCCAGTACATAACAGTTACCTCCCAGTACATCCTAGTAGATCCTAGGACATTTCAAATCCCTGCCAGTTCCACCCGGTACAACCCAGTACAAGCCTGTACATCCTAGTTCCTCCACAGTACATCCCAGGGCATCCCCGCACATTGTAGTGCCTCCCAGTACATCCCAGTTCCCTCCCAGTACTGGGAGGGACCTGGGATGTACTGGGAGGGAACTGGGACGTACTGGGAGGGAACTGGGATGTACTGGGATGTAATGGGACGGAACTGGGATGTATTGGGAGGCACTGGGAAAGAAGTGGTAGTGAACCGGGAGGGAATTGGGATGTACGGGGATGAACTGGTAGGAAACTGGGATGTACCGGCATGGAACGGGGATGTATTGGGATGTACAGGAACAGAACTGGAATGTACTGCGATGTACTGGGAGCAAACTGGGATTTACTGGGATGTACTGGGAGGAAACTGGGATATACTGGGAGGAAACTGGGATATACTGGGAGGAAACTGGGAGGGAAGTGGGTGTCAACTGGGACATTCCAGTTTCCTCCCAGTACATCCCAGTTCCCTACCAGTGCAGCCCAGTACATCCCAGTTCCCTCCCAGTCCGTCCCAATCCCCTCCCAGTACATCCCAGTTCCCTGCCAGTATGTCCCAGTACATCCCAGTTCCCTCCCAGTACATACCAGTTCCCTCCCAGTACATACCAGTTCCCTCCCAGTTCCCTCCCACTACATCCCAGTACATACCAGTTCCCTCCCAGTACATCCCAGTTCCCTCCCAGTACATCCCAGTTCCCTCCCGGTACATCCCAGTTCCCACCCAGTACATCCTACTACATACCAGTTCCCTCCCAGTTCACTCCCAGTACATCCCAGTACTTCACAGTTCCCTCCCAGTACATCCCAGTACGTCCCAGTTCCCCTCAGTACATAACACTTCCCTCCCAGTACATAACAGTACATCCCAGTGTCCTCACAGTACGTCCCAGTTCCCTCACAGTACATCCCAGTTCCCTACTAGTACATCCCAGTTCCCTCCCTGTTCCTTCCCATTACATAACAGTTACCTCCCAGTACATCCCAGTAGATCCTGGTACATCCCAAATCCCTGCCAGTTCCACCCGGTACAACCCAGTACAAGCCTGTACATCCTAGTTCCTCCACAGTACATCCCAGGGCATCCCCGCACATTGTAGTGCCTCCCAGTACATCCCAGCTCCCTCCCAGTACTGGGAGGGAACTGGGATGTACTGGGAGGGACCTGGGATGTACTGGGAGGGAACTGGGATGTACTGGGATGTAATGGGACGGAACTGGGATGTAATGGGACGGAACTGGGAAAGAAGTGGTAGTGAACCGGGAGGGAATTGGGATGTACGGGGATGAACTGGTAGGGAACTGGGATGTACTGGCATGGAATGGGGATGTATTGGGATGTACAGGAACGGAACTGGAATGTACTGCGATGTACTGGGATGTACTGGGAGCAAACTGGGATTTACTGGGATGTACTGGGAGGAAACTGGGATATACTGGGAGGCACTGGGAGGGAAGTGGGTGTCAACTGGGACATTCCAGTTTCCTCCCAGTACATCCCAGTTCCCTACCAGTGCAGCCCAGTACATCCCAGATCCCTACCAGTACATCCCAGTTCCCTCCCAGTCCGTCCCAGTACATCCCAGTACATCCCAGTTCCCTCACAGTACATCCCAGTTCCCTCACAGTTCACACACAGTTCACTCCCAGTTCCATTCCAGTACAGCCCAGTACATGCCACTTTCCTCCAAGTAAACCCCAGCTCCCTCCCACTACATCCAAGTTCCCTCCCACTTCCCTCTAAGTACATCCCAGTACTTCACAGTTCACTCCCAGTACATCCCAGTTCCCCCTCGGTACATAACAGTTCCCTCCCAGTACACCCCAGTACATCCCAGTTCCCTCCCAGTATGTCCCACTACATCCCAGTTCCCTCCCAGTCCATCCCAGTTCCCTCCCAGTAAATCCCAATTCCCAACACTTTCCACCCAGTACATCCCAGTTCCCTCCCAGTACATACCAGTTCCCTCCCAGTACATCCCAGTACTTCACAGTTCCCTCCCAGTTCACTCCCAGTTCCCTCCCAGTACATCCCAGTTCCCTCTAAGTACATCCCAATACTTCATAGTTCCCTCCCAGCACGTCCCAGTACGTCCCAGTTCCCCTCAGTACATAACACTTCCCTCCCAGTACATACCAGTACATCCCAGTGTCCTCACAGTACATCCCAGTTCCCTCCCAGTACATCCCAGTTCTCTCCCAGTTCACTCCCAGTACACAACAGTTACCTCCCAGTACATCCCAGTACATCCTAGTAGATACTAGGACATTTCAAATCCCTGCCAGTTCCACCCGGTACAACCCAGTACAAGCCTGTACATCCTAGTTCCTCCACGGTACATCCCAGGGCATCCCCGCACATTGTAGTGCCTCCCAGTACATCCCAGGTCCCTCCCAGTACTGGGAGGGACCTGGGATGTACTGGGAGGGACCTGGGATGTACTGGGAGGGACCTGGGATGTACTGGGATGTAATGGGACGGAACTGGGATGTATTGGGAGGCACTGGGAAAGAAGTGGTAGTGAACCGGGAGGGAACTGGGATGTACGGGGATGAACTGGTAGGAAACTGGGATGTACTGGCATGGAACGGGGATGTATTGGGATGTACAGGAACAGAACTGGAATGTACAGCGATGTATTGGCATGTACTGGCAGCGAGCTGGGATTTACTGGGATGTACTGGGAGGAAACTGGGATATACTGGGAGGCATTGGGAGGGAAGTGGGTGTCAACTGGGACATTCCAGTTTCCTCCCAGTACATCCCAGTTCCCGACCAGTGCAGCCCAGTACATCCCAGTTCCCTCCCAGTCCGTCCCAATCCCCTCCCAGTACATCCCAGTTCCCTGCCAGTATGTCCCAGTACATCCCAGTTCCCTCCCAGTAAATCCCAGTTCCCTCCCAGTACATACCAGTTCCCTCCCAGTACATCCCAGTACATCCCAGTTCCCACCCAGTACATCCTACTACATACCAGTTCCCTCCCAGTTCACTCCCAGTACATCCCAGTACTTCACAGTTCCCTCCCAGTACATCCCAGTACGTCCCAGTTCCCCTCAGTACATAACACTTCCCTCCCAGTACATAACAGTACATCCCAGTGTCCTCACAGTACGTCCCAGTTCCCTCACAGTACATCCCAGTTTCCTCCCAGTACATCCCAGTTCCCTCCCTGTTCCTTCCCAGTACATAACAGTTACCTCCCAGTACATCCCAGTACATCCCAGTAGATCCTGGTACATCCCAAATCCCTGCCAGTTCCACCCGGTACAACCCAGTGCAAGCCTGTACATCCTAGTTCCTCCACAGTACATCCCAGGGCATCCCCGCACATTGTAGTGCCTCCCAGTACATCCCAGATCCCTCCCAGTACATCCCAGATCCGTCCAAGTCTGTCCCAGTACGTCCCAGTACATCCCAGTTCCCTCACAGTACATCCCAGTTCCCTCACAGTTCACACACAGTTCACTCCCAGTTCCATTCCAGTACAGCCCAGTACATGCCACTTTCCTCCAAGTAAATCCCAGTACCCTCCCACTACATTCAAGTTCCCTCCCACTTCCCTCTAAGTACATCACAGTACTTCACAGTTCACTCCCAGTACATCCCAGTTCCCCCTCGGTACATAACAGTTCCCTCCCAGTACACCCCAGTACATCCCAGTTCCCTCCCAGTATGTCCCACTACATCCCAGTTCCCTCCCAGTCCATCCCAGTTCCCTCCCAGTAAATCCCAATTGCCAACACTTTCCACCCAGTACATCCCAGTTCCCTCCCAGTACATCCCAGTTCCCTCTAAGTACATCCCAGTACTTCACAGTTCCCTCCCAGTTCACTCCCAGTACACAACAGTTACCTCCCAGTACATCCCAGTACATCCTAGTAGATACTAGGACATTTCAAATCCCTGCCAGTTCCACCCGGTACAACCGAGTACAAACCTGTACATCCTAGTTCCTCCACAGTACATCCCTGTGCATCCCCGCACATTGTAGTGCCTTCCAGTACATCCCAGGTCCCTCCCAGTTCACTCCCAGTACACAACAGTTACCTCCCAGTACATCCCAGTACATCCCAGTAGATCCTGGTACATCCCAAATCCCTGCCAGTTCCACCCGGTACAACCCAGTACAAGCCTGTACATCCTAGTTCCTCCACGGTACATCCCAGGACATCCCCGCACATTGTAGTGCCTCCCAGTACATCCCAGTTCCCTCCCAGTACATCCCAGTTCCCTCCCGGTACATCCCAGTTCCCACCCAGTACATCCTACTACATACCAGTTCCCTCCCAGTTCACTCCCAGTACATCCCAGTACTTCACAGTTCCCTCCCAGTACATCCCAGTACGTCCCAGTTCCCCTCAGTACATAACATATCCCTCCCAGTACATAACAGTACATCCCAGTGTCCTCACACTATGTCCCAGTTCCCTCCCAGTACATCCCAGTTCCCTACCAGTACATCCCAGTTACCTCCCTGTTCCTTCCCAGTACATAACAGTTACCTCCCAGTACATCCCAGTAGATCCTGGTACATCCCAAATCCCTGCCAGTTCCACCCGGTACAACCCAGTACAAGCCTGTACATCCTAGTTCCTCCACAGTACATCCCAGGGCATCCCCGCACATTGTAGTGCCTCCCAGTACATCCCAGGTCCCTCCCAGTCCCTCCCAGTACATCCCAGTACATCCCAGTTCCCTCACAGTACATCCCAGTTCCCTCCCAGTTCACACACAGTTCACTCCCAGTTCCATTCCAGTACATCCCAGTACATGCCAGTTGCCTCCCAGTTTCCTCTAAGTACATCCCAGTACTTTAAAGTTCCCTCCCAGTACATCCCAGTTCCCTCACAGTACATCCCAGTACTTCACAGTTCACTCCCACTACATCCCAGTACGTCCCAGTTCCCCCTTGGTACATAACACTTCCCTCCCAATACATCCAAGTTCCCTCCCAGTACATCCCAATCCCCTCCCAGTACATCCCAGTTCCCTGCCAGTATGTCCCAGTACATCCCAGTTCCCTCCCAGTCCGTCCCAGTACATCCCAGTACATCCCAGTTCCCTCCCAGTTCCCTCCCACTACATCCCAGTTCCCTCCCAGTACATACCAGTTCCCTCCCAGTACATCCCAGTACATCCTGGTACATCCCAGTTCCCACCTAGTACATCCTACTACATACCAGTTCCCTCCCAGTTCACTCCCAGTACATCCCAGTACTTCACAGTTCCATCCCAGTACATCCCAGTACGCACCAGTTCCCCTCAGTACATAACACTTCCCTCCCAGTACATAACAGTACATCCCAGTACATCCCAGTAGATCCTGGTACATCCCAAATCCCTGCCAGTTCCACCCGGTACAACCCAGTACAAGCCTGTACATCCTAGTTCCTCCACAGTACATCCCAGGGCATCCCCGCACATTGTAGTGCCTCCCAGTACATCCCAGGTCCCTCCCAGTACTGGGAGGGAACTGGGATGTACTGGGAGGGAACTGGGATGTGCTGGGATGTAATGGGACGGAACTGGGATGTATTGGGAGGCACTGGGAAAGAAGTGGTAGCGAACCGGGAGGGAATTGGGATGTACGGGGATGAACTGGTAGGAAACTGGGATGTACTGGCATGGAACGGGGATGTATTGGGATGTACAGGAACGGAACTGGAATGTACTGCGATGTACTGGGATGTACTGGGAGCAAATTGGAATTTACTGGGATGTACTGGGAGGAAACTGGGATATACTGGGTGGAAACTGGAATATACTGGGAGGCACTGGGAGGGAAGTGGGTGTCAACTGGGATATTCCAGTTTCCTCCCAGTACATCCCAGTTCCCTACCAGTGCAGCCCAGTACATCCCATTTCCCTCCCAGTCCGTCCCAGTTCCCTCCCAGTCCGTCCCAGTTCCCTCCCAGTACATCCCAGTTCCCTCACAGTTCACACACAGTTCACTCCCAGTTCCATTCCAATACATCCCAGTACATGCCAGTTGCCTCCCAGTTTCCTCTAAGTACATCCCAGTACTTCAAAGTTCCATCCCAGTACATCCCAGTTCCCTCCCACTCCGTCCCAGTACATCCCAGTTCCCTCCCAGTACATCCTACTACATACCAGTTCCCTCCCAGTTCACTCCCAGTACACAACAGTTACCTCCCAGTGCGTCCCAGTTCCCTCCCAGTACGTCCCAGTACATCCCAGTTCCGTCCCAGTTCCCTACCAGTGCGTCCTAGTTCCCTCCCAGTACGTCCCAGTTCCCTCTTAGTCCATTCCAGTTCCCTCCAGTATATCCCAGTACATCCCAGTTCCCTCCAGTACATCTCAGTTCCCTCACAGTTCACACACAGTTCACTCCCAGTTCCATTCCAGTACATCCCAGTACATGCCAGTTCCCTCCCAGTACATCACACTACATCCCAGTTCCCTCCCACTTCCTGCTAAGTACACCCCAGTACTTCACAGTTCCCTCCCAGCACATCCCAGTACGTCCCAGTTCCCCTCAGTACATAACACTTCCCTCCCAGTACATACCAGTACATCCCAGTGTCCTCACAGTACGTCCCAGTTCCCTCCCAGTACATCCCAGTTCCCTCCCAGTCCGTCCCAATCCCCTCCCAGTACATCCCAGTTCCCTCCCAGTATGTCCCAGTACATCCCAGTTCCCTCCCACTACATCCCAGTTCCCTCCCAGTTCCCTCCCCCTACATCCCAGTTCCCTCCCAGTACATACCAGTTCCCTCCCAGTACATCCCAGTACATCCTGGTACATCCCAGTTCCCACCCAGTACATCCTACTACATACCAGTTCACTCCCAGTACATCCCAGTTCCCTCCCAGTACATCCCAGTTCCCTCCCTGTTCCTTCCCATTACATAACAGTTACCTCCCAGTACATCCCAGTAGATCCTGGTACATCCCAAATCCCTGCCAGTTCCACCCGGTACAACCCAGTACAAGCCTGTACATCCTAGTTCCTCCACGGTACATCCCAGGACATCCCCGCACATTGTAGTGCCTCCCAGTACATCCCAGGTCCCTCCCAGTACTGGGAGGGAACTGGGATGTACTGGGAGGGACCTGGGATGTACTGGGATGTAATGGGACGGAACTGGGATGTATTGGGAGGCACTGGGAAAGAAGTGGTAGTGAACTGGGAGGGAATTGGGATGTACGGGGATGAACTGGTAGGGAACTGGGATGTACTGGCATGGAACGGGGATGTATTGGGATGTACAGGAACAGAACTGGAATGTACAGCGATGTATTGGCATGTACTGGCAGCGAGCTGGGATTTACTGGGATGTACTGGGAGGAAACTGGGATATACTGGGAGGCATTGGGAGGGAAGTGGGTGTCAACTGGGACATTCCAGTTTCCTCCCAGTACATCCCAGTTCCCTACCAGTGCAGCCCAGTACATCCCAGTTCCCTCCCAGTCCGTCCCAATCCCCTCCCAGTACATCCCAGTTCCCTGCCAGTATGTCCCAGTACATCCCAGTTCCCTCCCAGTACATACCAGTTCCCTCCCAGTACATACCAGTTCCCTCCCAGTTCCCTCCCACTACATCCCAGTACATCCTGGTACATCCCAGTTCCCACCCAGTACATCCTACTACATACCAGTTCCCTCCCAGTTCACTCCCAGTACATCCCAGTACTTCACAGTTCCCTCCCAGTACATCCCAGTACGTCCCAGTTCCCCTCAGTACATAACACTTCCCTCCCAGTACATACCAGTACATCCCAGTGTCCTCACACTACGTCCCAGTTCCCTCCCAGTACATCCCAGTTCCCTACAAGTTCACTCCCAGTACATAACAGTTACCTCCCAGTACATCCTAGTAGATCCTAGGACATTTCAAATCCCTGCCAGTTCCACCCGGTACAACCCAGTACAAGCCTGTACATCCTAGTTCCTCCACAGTACATCCCAGGGCATCCCCGCACATTGTAGTGCCTCCCAGTACATCCCAGTTCCCTCCCAGTACTGGGAGGGACCTGGGATGTACTGGGAGGGAACTGGGACGTACTGGGAGGGAACTGGGATGTACTGGGATGTAATGGGACGGAACTGGGATGTATTGGGAGGCACTGGGAAAGAAGTGGTAGTGAACCGGGAGGGAATTGGGATGTACGGGGATGAACTGGTAGGAAACTGGGATGTACCGGCATGGAACGGGGATGTATTGGGATGTACAGGAACAGAACTGGAATGTACTGCGATGTACTGGGAGCAAACTGGGATTTACTGGGATGTACTGGGAGGAAACTGGGATATACTGGGAGGAAACTGGGATATACTGGGAGGAAACTGGGAGGGAAGTGGGTGTCAACTGGGACATTCCAGTTTCCTCCCAGTACATCCCAGTTCCCTACCAGTGCAGCCCAGTACATCCCAGTTCCCTCCCAGTCCGTCCCAATCCCCTCCCAGTACATCCCAGTTCCCTGCCAGTATGTCCCAGTACATCCCAGTTCCCTCCCAGTACATACCAGTTCCCTCCCAGTACATACCAGTTCCCTCCCAGTTCCCTCCCACTACATCCCAGTACATACCAGTTCCCTCCCAGTACATCCCAGTTCCCTCCCAGTACATCCCAGTTCCCTCCCGGTACATCCCAGTTCCCACCCAGTACATCCTACTACATACCAGTTCCCTCCCAGTTCACTCCCAGTACATCCCAGTACTTCACAGTTCCCTCCCAGTACATCCCAGTACGTCCCAGTTCCCCTCAGTACATAACACTTCCCTCCCAGTACATAACAGTACATCCCAGTGTCCTCACAGTACGTCCCAGTTCCCTCACAGTACATCCCAGTTCCCTACTAGTACATCCCAGTTCCCTCCCTGTTCCTTCCCATTACATAACAGTTACCTCCCAGTACATCCCAGTAGATCCTGGTACATCCCAAATCCCTGCCAGTTCCACCCGGTACAACCCAGTACAAGCCTGTACATCCTAGTTCCTCCACAGTACATCCCAGGGCATCCCCGCACATTGTAGTGCCTCCCAGTACATCCCAGCTCCCTCCCAGTACTGGGAGGGAACTGGGATGTACTGGGAGGGACCTGGGATGTACTGGGAGGGAACTGGGATGTACTGGGATGTAATGGGACGGAACTGGGATGTAATGGGACGGAACTGGGAAAGAAGTGGTAGTGAACCGGGAGGGAATTGGGATGTACGGGGATGAACTGGTAGGGAACTGGGATGTACTGGCATGGAATGGGGATGTATTGGGATGTACAGGAACGGAACTGGAATGTACTGCGATGTACTGGGATGTACTGGGAGCAAACTGGGATTTACTGGGATGTACTGGGAGGAAACTGGGATATACTGGGAGGCACTGGGAGGGAAGTGGGTGTCAACTGGGACATTCCAGTTTCCTCCCAGTACATCCCAGTTCCCTACCAGTGCAGCCCAGTACATCCCAGATCCCTACCAGTACATCCCAGTTCCCTCCCAGTCCGTCCCAGTACATCCCAGTACATCCCAGTTCCCTCACAGTACATCCCAGTTCCCTCACAGTTCACACACAGTTCACTCCCAGTTCCATTCCAGTACAGCCCAGTACATGCCACTTTCCTCCAAGTAAACCCCAGCTCCCTCCCACTACATCCAAGTTCCCTCCCACTTCCCTCTAAGTACATCCCAGTACTTCACAGTTCACTCCCAGTACATCCCAGTTCCCCCTCGGTACATAACAGTTCCCTCCCAGTACACCCCAGTACATCCCAGTTCCCTCCCAGTATGTCCCACTACATCCCAGTTCCCTCCCAGTCCATCCCAGTTCCCTCCCAGTAAATCCCAATTCCCAACACTTTCCACCCAGTACATCCCAGTTCCCTCCCAGTACATACCAGTTCCCTCCCAGTACATCCCAGTACTTCACAGTTCCCTCCCAGTTCACTCCCAGTTCCCTCCCAGTACATCCCAGTTCCCTCTAAGTACATCCCAATACTTCATAGTTCCCTCCCAGCACGTCCCAGTACGTCCCAGTTCCCCTCAGTACATAACACTTCCCTCCCAGTACATACCAGTACATCCCAGTGTCCTCACAGTACATCCCAGTTCCCTCCCAGTACATCCCAGTTCTCTCCCAGTTCACTCCCAGTACACAACAGTTACCTCCCAGTACATCCCAGTACATCCTAGTAGATACTAGGACATTTCAAATCCCTGCCAGTTCCACCCGGTACAACCCAGTACAAGCCTGTACATCCTAGTTCCTCCACGGTACATCCCAGGGCATCCCCGCACATTGTAGTGCCTCCCAGTACATCCCAGGTCCCTCCCAGTACTGGGAGGGACCTGGGATGTACTGGGAGGGACCTGGGATGTACTGGGAGGGACCTGGGATGTACTGGGATGTAATGGGACGGAACTGGGATGTATTGGGAGGCACTGGGAAAGAAGTGGTAGTGAACCGGGAGGGAACTGGGATGTACGGGGATGAACTGGTAGGAAACTGGGATGTACTGGCATGGAACGGGGATGTATTGGGATGTACAGGAACAGAACTGGAATGTACAGCGATGTATTGGCATGTACTGGCAGCGAGCTGGGATTTACTGGGATGTACTGGGAGGAAACTGGGATATACTGGGAGGCATTGGGAGGGAAGTGGGTGTCAACTGGGACATTCCAGTTTCCTCCCAGTACATCCCAGTTCCCGACCAGTGCAGCCCAGTACATCCCAGTTCCCTCCCAGTCCGTCCCAATCCCCTCCCAGTACATCCCAGTTCCCTGCCAGTATGTCCCAGTACATCCCAGTTCCCTCCCAGTAAATCCCAGTTCCCTCCCAGTACATACCAGTTCCCTCCCAGTACATCCCAGTACATCCCAGTTCCCACCCAGTACATCCTACTACATACCAGTTCCCTCCCAGTTCACTCCCAGTACATCCCAGTACTTCACAGTTCCCTCCCAGTACATCCCAGTACGTCCCAGTTCCCCTCAGTACATAACACTTCCCTCCCAGTACATAACAGTACATCCCAGTGTCCTCACAGTACGTCCCAGTTCCCTCACAGTACATCCCAGTTTCCTCCCAGTACATCCCAGTTCCCTCCCTGTTCCTTCCCAGTACATAACAGTTACCTCCCAGTACATCCCAGTACATCCCAGTAGATCCTGGTACATCCCAAATCCCTGCCAGTTCCACCCGGTACAACCCAGTGCAAGCCTGTACATCCTAGTTCCTCCACAGTACATCCCAGGGCATCCCCGCACATTGTAGTGCCTCCCAGTACATCCCAGATCCCTCCCAGTACATCCCAGATCCGTCCAAGTCTGTCCCAGTACGTCCCAGTACATCCCAGTTCCCTCACAGTACATCCCAGTTCCCTCACAGTTCACACACAGTTCACTCCCAGTTCCATTCCAGTACAGCCCAGTACATGCCACTTTCCTCCAAGTAAATCCCAGTACCCTCCCACTACATTCAAGTTCCCTCCCACTTCCCTCTAAGTACATCCCAGTACTTCACAGTTCACTCCCAGTACATCCCAGTTCCCCCTCGGTACATAACAGTTCCCTCCCAGTACACCCCAGTACATCCCAGTTCCCTCCCAGTATGTCCCACTACATCCCAGTTCCCTCCCAGTCCATCCCAGTTCCCTCCCAGTAAATCCCAATTGCCAACACTTTCCACCCAGTACATCCCAGTTCCCTCCCAGTACATCCCAGTTCCCTCTAAGTACATCCCAGTACTTCACAGTTCCCTCCCAGTTCACTCCCAGTACACAACAGTTACCTCCCAGTACATCCCAGTACATCCTAGTAGATACTAGGACATTTCAAATCCCTGCCAGTTCCACCCGGTACAACCGAGTACAAACCTGTACATCCTAGTTCCTCCACAGTACATCCCTGTGCATCCCCGCACATTGTAGTGCCTTCCAGTACATCCCAGGTCCCTCCCAGTTCACTCCCAGTACACAACAGTTACCTCCCAGTACATCCCAGTACATCCCAGTAGATCCTGGTACATCCCAAATCCCTGCCAGTTCCACCCGGTACAACCCAGTACAAGCCTGTACATCCTAGTTCCTCCACGGTACATCCCAGGACATCCCCGCACATTGTAGTGCCTCCCAGTACATCCCAGTTCCCTCCCAGTACATCCCAGTTCCCTCCCGGTACATCCCAGTTCCCACCCAGTACATCCTACTACATACCAGTTCCCTCCCAGTTCACTCCCAGTACATCCCAGTACTTCACAGTTCCCTCCCAGTACATCCCAGTACGTCCCAGTTCCCCTCAGTACATAACATATCCCTCCCAGTACATAACAGTACATCCCAGTGTCCTCACACTATGTCCCAGTTCCCTCCCAGTACATCCCAGTTCCCTACCAGTACATCCCAGTTACCTCCCTGTTCCTTCCCAGTACATAACAGTTACCTCCCAGTACATCCCAGTAGATCCTGGTACATCCCAAATCCCTGCCAGTTCCACCCGGTACAACCCAGTACAAGCCTGTACATCCTAGTTCCTCCACAGTACATCCCAGGGCATCCCCGCACATTGTAGTGCCTCCCAGTACATCCCAGGTCCCTCCCAGTCCCTCCCAGTACATCCCAGTTCCCTCACAGTACATCCCAGTTCCCTCCCAGTTCACACACAGTTCACTCCCAGTTCCATTCCAGTACATCCCAGTACATGCCAGTTGCCTCCCAGTTTCCTCTAAGTACATCCCAGTACTTTAAAGTTCCCTCCCAGTACATCCCAGTTCCCTCACAGTACATCCCAGTACTTCACAGTTCACTCCCACTACATCCCAGTACGTCCCAGTTCCCCCTTGGTACATAACACTTCCCTCCCAATACATCCAAGTTCCCTCCCAGTACATCCCAATCCCCTCCCAGTACATCCCAGTTCCCTGCCAGTATGTCCCAGTACATCCCAGTTCCCTCCCAGTACATACCAGTTCCCTCCCAGTACATCCCAGTTCCCTCCCAGTTCCCTCCCAGTACATCCCAGTTCCCTCCCAGTACATACCAGTTCCCTCCCAGTACATCCCAGTACATCCTGGTACATCCCAGTTCCCACCTAGTACATCCTACTACATACCAGTTCCCTCCCAGTTCACTCCCAGTACATCCCAGTACTTCACAGTTCCATCCCAGTACATCCCAGTACGCACCAGTTCCCCTCAGTACATAACACTTCCCTCCCAGTACATAACAGTACATCCCAGTACATCCCAGTAGATCCTGGTACATCCCAAATCCCTGCCAGTTCCACCCGGTACAACCCAGTACAAGCCTGTACATCCTAGTTCCTCCACAGTACATCCCAGGGCATCCCCGCACATTGTAGTGCCTCCCAGTACATCCCAGGTCCCTCCCAGTACTGGGAGGGAACTGGGATGTACTGGGAGGGAACTGGGATGTGCTGGGATGTAATGGGACGGAACTGGGATGTATTGGGAGGCACTGGGAAAGAAGTGGTAGTGAACCGGGAGGGAATTGGGATGTACGGGGATGAACTGGTAGGAAACTGGGATGTACTGGCATGGAACGGGGATGTATTGGGATGGACAGGAACAGAACTGGAATGTACTGCGATGTACTGGGATGTACTGGGAGCGAACTGGGATTTACTGGGATGTACTGGGAGGAAACTGGGATATACTGGGAGGAAACTGGGATATACTGGGAGGCATTGGGAGGGAAGTGGGTGTCAACTGGGACATTCCAGTTTCCTCCCAGTACATCCCAGTTCCCTACCAGTGCAGCCCAGTACATCCCAGTTCCCTCCCAGTCCGTCCCAATCCCCTCCCAGTACATCCCAGTTCCCTGCCAGTATGTCCCAGTACATCCCAGTTCCCTCCCAGTACATACCAGTTCCCTCCCAGTACATCCCAGTACATCCTGGTACATCCCAGTTCCCACCCAGTACATCCTACTACATACCAGATCCCTCCCAGTTCACTCCCAGTACATCCCAGTACTTCACAGTTCCCTCCCAGTACATCCCAGTACGTCCCAGTTCCCCTCAGTACATAACACTTCCCTCCCAGTACATACCAGTACATCCCAGTGTCCTCACAGTACGTCCCAGTTCCCTCACAGTACATCCCAGTTCCCTACCAGTACATCCCAGTTCCCTCCCTGTTCCTTCCCAGTACATAACAGTTACCTCCCAGTACATCCCAGTAGATCCTGGTACATCCCAAATCCCTGCCAGTTCCACCCGGTACAACCCAGTACAAGCCTGTACATCCTAGTTCCTCCACAGTACATCCCAGGGCATCCCCGCACATTGTAGTGCCTCCCAGTACATCCAAGTTCCCTCCCAGTACTGGGAGGGACCTGGGATGTACTGGGAGGGAACTGGGACGTACTGGGAGGGAACTGGGATGTACTGGGATGTAATGGGACGGAACTGGGATGTATTGGGAGGCACTGGGAAAGAAGTGGTAGTGAACCGGGAGGGAATTGGGATGTACGGGGATGAACTGGTAGGAAACTGGGATGTACTGGCATGGAATGGGGATGTATTGGGATGTACAGGAACAGAACTGGAATGTACAGCGATGTATTGGCATGTACTGGCAGCGAGCTGGGATTTACTGGGATGTACTGGGAGGAAACTGGGATATACTGGGAGGCATTGGGAGGGAAGTGGGTGTCAACTGGGACATTCCAGTTTCCTCCCAGTACATCCCAGTTCCCTACCAGTGCAGCCCAGTACATCCCAGTTCCCTCCCAGTCCGTCCCAATCCCCTCCCAGTACATCCCAGTTCCCTGCCAGTATGTCCCAGTACATCCCAGTTCCCTCCCAGTACATACCAGTTCCCTCCCAGTACATACCAGTTCCCTCCCAGTTCCCTCCCACTACATCCCAGTACATCCTGGTACATCCCAGTTCCCACCCAGTACATCCTACTACATACCAGTTCCCTCCCAGTTCACTCCCAGTACATCCCAGTACTTCACAGTTCCCTCCCAGTACATCCCAGTACGTCCCAGTTCCCCTCAGTACATAACACTTCCCTCCCAGTACATACCAGTACATCCCAGTGTCCTCACACTACGTCCCAGTTCCCTCCCAGTACATCCCAGTTCCCTACAAGTTCACTCCCAGTACATAACAGTTACCTCCCAGTACATCCTAGTAGATCCTAGGACATTTCAAATCCCTGCCAGTTCCACCCGGTACAACCCAGTACAAGCCTGTACATCCTAGTTCCTCCACAGTACATCCCAGGGCATCCCCGCACATTGTAGTGCCTCCCAGTACATCCCAGTTCCCTCCCAGTACTGGGAGGGACCTGGGATGTACTGGGAGGGAACTGGGACGTACTGGGAGGGAACTGGGATGTACTGGGATGTAATGGGACGGAACTGGGATGTATTGGGAGGCACTGGGAAAGAAGTGGTAGTGAACCGGGAGGGAATTGGGATGTACGGGGATGAACTGGTAGGAAACTGGGATGTACCGGCATGGAACGGGGATGTATTGGGATGTACAGGAACAGAACTGGAATGTACTGCGATGTACTGGGAGCAAACTGGGATTTACTGGGATGTACTGGGAGGAAACTGGGATATACTGGGAGGAAACTGGGATATACTGGGAGGAAACTGGGAGGGAAGTGGGTGTCAACTGGGACATTCCAGTTTCCTCCCAGTACATCCCAGTTCCCTACCAGTGCAGCCCAGTACATCCCAGTTCCCTCCCAGTCTGTCCCAATCCCCTCCCAGTACATCCCAGTTCCCTGCCAGTATGTCCCAGTACATCCCAGTTCCCTCCCAGTACATACCAGTTCCCTCCCAGTACATACCAGTTCCCTCCCAGTTCCCTCCCACTACATCCCAGTACATACCAGTTCCCTCCCAGTACATCCCAGTTCCCTCCCAGTACATCCCAGTTCCCTCCCGGTACATCCCAGTTCCCACCCAGTACATCCTACTACATACCAGTTCCCTCCCAGTTCACTCCCAGTACATCCCAGTACTTCACAGTTCCCTCCCAGTACATCCCAGTACGTCCCAGTTCCCCTCAGTACATAACACTTCCCTCCCAGTATATAACAGTACATCCCAGTGTCCTCACAGTACGTCCCAGTTCCCTCACAGTACATCCCAGTTCCCTACTAGTACATCCCAGTTCCCTCCCTGTTCCTTCCCATTACATAACAGTTACCTCCCAGTACATCCCAGTAGATCCTGGTACATCCCAAATCCCTGCCAGTTCCACCCGGTACAACCCAGTACAAGCCTGTACATCCTAGTTCCTCCACAGTACATCCCAGGGCATCCCCGCACATTGTAGTGCCTCCCAGTACATCCCAGCTCCCTCCCAGTACTGGGAGGGAACTGGGATGTACTGGGAGGGACCTGGGATGTACTGGGAGGGAACTGGGATGTACTGGGATGTAATGGGACGGAACTGGGATGTAATGGGACGGAACTGGGAAAGAAGTGGTAGTGAACCGGGAGGGAATTGGGATGTACGGGGATGAACTGGTAGGGAACTGGGATGTACTGGCATGGAATGGGGATGTATTGGGATGTACAGGAACGGAACTGGAATGTACTGCGATGTACTGGGATGTACTGGGAGCAAACTGGGATTTACTGGGATGTACTGGGAGGAAACTGGGATATACTGGGAGGCACTGGGAGGGAAGTGGGTGTCAACTGGGACATTCCAGTTTCCTCCCAGTACATCCCAGTTCCCTACCAGTGCAGCCCAGTACATCCCAGATCCCTACCAGTACATCCCAGTTCCCTCCCAGTCCGTCCCAGTACATCCCAGTACATCCCAGTTCCCTCACAGTACATCCCAGTTCCCTCACAGTTCACACACAGTTCACTCCCAGTTCCATTCCAGTACAGCCCAGTACATGCCACTTTCCTCCAAGTAAACCCCAGCTCCCTCCCACTACATCCAAGTTCCCTCCCACTTCCCTCTAAGTACATCCCAGTACTTCACAGTTCACTCCCAGTACATCCCAGTTCCCCCTCGGTACATAACAGTTCCCTCCCAGTACACCCCAGTACATCCCAGTTCCCTCCCAGTATGTCCCACTACATCCCAGTTCCCTCCCAGTCCATCCCAGTTCCCTCCCAGTAAATCCCAATTCCCAACACTTTCCACCCAGTACATCCCAGTTCCCTCCCAGTACATACCAGTTCCCTCCCAGTACATCCCAGTACTTCACAGTTCCCTCCCAGTTCACTCCCAGTTCCCTCCCAGTACATCCCAGTTCCCTCTAAGTACATCCCAATACTTCATAGTTCCCTCCCAGCACGTCCCAGTACGTCCCAGTTCCCCTCAGTACATAACACTTCCCTCCCAGTACATACCAGTACATCCCAGTGTCCTCACAGTACATCCCAGTTCCCTCCCAGTACATCCCAGTTCTCTCCCAGTTCACTCCCAGTACACAACAGTTACCTCCCAGTACATCCCAGTACATCCTAGTAGATACTAGGACATTTCAAATCCCTGCCAGTTCCACCCGGTACAACCCAGTACAAGCCTGTACATCCTAGTTCCTCCACGGTACATCCCAGGGCATCCCCGCACATTGTAGTGCCTCCCAGTACATCCCAGGTCCCTCCCAGTACTGGGAGGGACCTGGGATGTACTGGGAGGGACCTGGGATGTACTGGGAGGGACCTGGGATGTACTGGGATGTAATGGGACGGAACTGGGATGTATTGGGAGGCACTGGGAAAGAAGTGGTAGTGAACCGGGAGGGAACTGGGATGTACGGGGATGAACTGGTAGGAAACTGGGATGTACTGGCATGGAACGGGGATGTATTGGGATGTACAGGAACAGAACTGGAATGTACAGCGATGTATTGGCATGTACTGGCAGCGAGCTGGGATTTACTGGGATGTACTGGGAGGAAACTGGGATATACTGGGAGGCATTGGGAGGGAAGTGGGTGTCAACTGGGACATTCCAGTTTCCTCCCAGTACATCCCAGTTCCCGACCAGTGCAGCCCAGTACATCCCAGTTCCCTCCCAGTCCGTCCCAATCCCCTCCCAGTACATCCCAGTTCCCTGCCAGTATGTCCCAGTACATCCCAGTTCCCTCCCAGTACATACCAGTTCCCTCCCAGTACATACCAGTTCCCTCCCAGTACATCCCAGTACATCCCAGTTCCCACCCAGTACATCCTACTACATACCAGTTCCCTCCCAGTTCACTCCCAGTACATCCCAGTACTTCACAGTTCCCTCCCAGTACATCCCAGTACGTCCCAGTTCCCCTCAGTACATAACACTTCCCTCCCAGTACATAACAGTACATCCCAGTGTCCTCACAGTACGTCCCAGTTCCCTCACAGTACATCCCAGTTTCCTCCCAGTACATCCCAGTTCCCTCCCTGTTCCTTCCCAGTACATAACAGTTACCTCCCAGTACATCCCAGTACATCCCAGTAGATCCTGGTACATCCCAAATCCCTGCCAGTTCCACCCGGTACAACCCAGTGCAAGCCTGTACATCCTAGTTCCTCCACAGTACATCCCAGGGCATCCCCGCACATTGTAGTGCCTCCCAGTACATCCCAGATCCCTCCCAGTACATCCCAGATCCGTCCAAGTCTGTCCCAGTACGTCCCAGTACATCCCAGTTCCCTCACAGTACATCCCAGTTCCCTCACAGTTCACACACAGTTCACTCCCAGTTCCATTCCAGTACAGCCCAGTACATGCCACTTTCCTCCAAGTAAATCCCAGTACCCTCCCACTACATTCAAGTTCCCTCCCACTTCCCTCTAAGTACATCACAGTACTTCACAGTTCACTCCCAGTACATCCCAGTTCCCCCTCGGTACATAACAGTTCCCTCCCAGTACACCCCAGTACATCCCAGTTCCCTCCCAGTATGTCCCACTACATCCCAGTTCCCTCCCAGTCCATCCCAGTTCCCTCCCAGTAAATCCCAATTGCCAACACTTTCCACCCAGTACATCCCAGTTCCCTCCCAGTACATCCCAGGTCCCTCTAAGTACATCCCAGTACTTCACAGTTCCCTCCCAGTTCACTCCCAGTACACAACAGTTACCTCCCAGTACATCCCAGTACATCCTAGTAGATACTAGGACATTTCAAATCCCTGCCAGTTCCACCCGGTACAACCGAGTACAAACCTGTACATCCTAGTTCCTCCACAGTACATCCCTGTGCATCCCCGCACATTGTAGTGCCTTCCAGTACATCCCAGGTCCCTCCCAGTTCACTCCCAGTACACAACAGTTACCTCCCAGTACATCCCAGTACATCCCAGTAGATCCTGGTACATCCCAAATCCCTGCCAGTTCCACCCGGTACAACCCAGTACAAGCCTGTACATCCTAGTTCCTCCACGGTACATCCCAGGACATCCCCGCACATTGTAGTGCCTCCCAGTACATCCCAGTTCCCTCCCAGTACATCCCAGTTCCCTCCCGGTACATCCCAGTTCCCACCCAGTACATCCTACTACATACCAGTTCCCTCCCAGTTCACTCCCAGTACATCCCAGTACTTCACAGTTCCCTCCCAGTACATCCCAGTACGTCCCAGTTCCCCTCAGTACATAACATATCCCTCCCAGTACATAACAGTACATCCCAGTGTCCTCACACTATGTCCCAGTTCCCTCCCAGTACATCCCAGTTCCCTACCAGTACATCCCAGTTACCTCCCTGTTCCTTCCCAGTACATAACAGTTACCTCCCAGTACATCCCAGTAGATCCTGGTACATCCCAAATCCCTGCCAGTTCCACCCGGTACAACCCAGTACAAGCCTGTACATCCTAGTTCCTCCACAGTACATCCCAGGGCATCCCCGCACATTGTAGTGCCTCCCAGTACATCCCAGGTCCCTCCCAGTCCCTCCCAGTACATCCCAGTACATCCCAGTTCCCTCACAGTACATCCCAGTTCCCTCCCAGTTCACACACAGTTCACTCCCAGTTCCATTCCAGTACATCCCAGTACATGCCAGTTGCCTCCCAGTTTCCTCTAAGTACATCCCAGTACTTTAAAGTTCCCTCCCAGTACATCCCAGTTCCCTCACAGTACATCCCAGTACTTCACAGTTCACTCCCACTACATCCCAGTACGTCCCAGTTCCCCCTTGGTACATAACACTTCCCTCCCAATACATCCAAGTTCCCTCCCAGTACATCCCAATCCCCTCCCAGTACATCCCAGTTCCCTGCCAGTATGTCCCAGTACATCCCAGTTCCCTCCCAGTACATACCAGTTCCCTCCCAGTACATCCCAGTTCC
This sequence comes from Phalacrocorax aristotelis, assembly GCF_949628215.1. Lineage (NCBI taxonomy): Eukaryota > Metazoa > Chordata > Aves > Suliformes > Phalacrocoracidae > Phalacrocorax > Phalacrocorax aristotelis. The sequence goes on from NW_027441368.1 coordinate 935,396, forward strand.
CTCCCAGTTCCCTCCCAGTACATCCCAGTTCCCTCCCAGTACATACCAGTTCCCTCCCAGTACATCCCAGTACATCCTGGTACATCCCAGTTCCCACCTAGTACATCCTACTACATACCAGTTCCCTCCCAGTTCACTCCCAGTACATCCCAGTACTTCACAGTTCCATCCCAGTACATCCCAGTACGCACCAGTTCCCCTCAGTACATAACACTTCCCTCCCAGTACATAACAGTACATCCCAGTACATCCCAGTAGATCCTGGTACATCCCAAATCCCTGCCAGTTCCACCCGGTACAACCCAGTACAAGCCTGTACATCCTAGTTCCTCCACAGTACATCCCAGGGCATCCCCGCACATTGTAGTGCCTCCCAGTACATCCCAGGTCCCTCCCAGTACTGGGAGGGAACTGGGATGTACTGGGAGGGAACTGGGATGTGCTGGGATGTAATGGGACGGAACTGGGATGTATTGGGAGGCACTGGGAAAGAAGTGGTAGTGAACCGGGAGGGAATTGGGATGTACGGGGATGAACTGGTAGGAAACTGGGATGTACTGGCATGGAACGGGGATGTATTGGGATGGACAGGAACGGAACTGGAATGTACTGCGATGTACTGGGATGTACTGGGAGCGAACTGGGATTTACTGGGATGTACTGGGAGGAAACTGGGATATACTGGGAGGAAACTGGGATATACTGGGAGGCATTGGGAGGGAAGTGGGTGTCAACTGGGACATTCCAGTTTCCTCCCAGTACATCCCAGTTCCCTACCAGTGCAGCCCAGTACATCCCAGTTCCCTCCCAGTCCGTCCCAATCCCCTCCCAGTACATCCTACTACATACCAGATCCCTCCCAGTTCACTCCCAGTACATCCCAGTACTTCACAGTTCCCTCCCAGTACATCCCAGTACATCCTGGTACATCCCAGTTCCCACCCAGTACATCCTACTACATACCAGATCCCTCCCAGTTCACTCCCAGTACATCCCAGTACTTCACAGTTCCCTCCCAGTACATCCCAGTACGTCCCAGTTCCCCTCAGTACATAACACTTCCCTCCCAGTACATACCAGTACATCCCAGTGTCCTCACAGTACGTCCCAGTTCCCTCACAGTACATCCCAGTTCCCTACCAGTACATCCCAGTTCCCTCCCTGTTCCTTCCCAGTACATAACAGTTACCTCCCAGTACATCCCAGTAGATCCTGGTATATCCCAAATCCCTGCCAGTTCCACCCGGTACAACCCAGTACAAGCCTGTACATCCTAGTTCCTCCACAGTACATCCCAGGGCATCCCCGCACATTGTAGTGCCTCCCAGTACATCCCAGGTCCCTCCCAGTACTGGGAGGGAACTGGGATGTACTGGGAGGGAACTGGGATGTACTGGCAGGGACCTGGGATGTAATGGGACGGAACTGGGGTGTAATGGGACGGAACTGGGAAAGAAGTGGTAGTGAACCGGGAGGGAACTGGAATGTACGGGGATGAACTCGTTGGGAACTGGGATGTACTGGCATGGAACGGGGATGTATTGGGATGTACAGGAACGGAACTGGAATGTACTGCGATGTACTGGGATGTACTGGCAGCGAGCTGGGATTTACTGGGATGTACTGGGAGGAAACTGGGATATACTGGGAGGCACTGGGAGGGAAGTGGGTGTCAACTGGGACATTCCAGTTTCCTCCCAGTACATCCCAGTTCCCTACCAGTGCAGCCCAGTACATCCCAGATCCCTCCCAGTACATCCCAGTTCCCTCCCAGTCCGTCCCAGTACATCCCAGTACATCCCAGTTCCCTCACAGTACATCCCAGTTCCCTCACAGTTCACACACAGTTCACTCCCAGTTCCATTCCAGTACATCCCAGTACATGCCACTTTCCTCCAAGTAAATCCCAGTTCCCTCCCACTACATCCAAGTTCCCTCCCACTTCCCTCTAAGTACATCCCAGTACTTCACAGTTCACTCCCAGTACATCCCAGTTCCCCCTCGGTACATAACAGTTCCCTCCCAGTACACCCCAGTACATCCCAGTTCCCTCCCAGTATGTCCCACTACATCCCAGTTCCCTCCCAGTACATCCCAGTTCCCTCCCAGTAAATCCCAATTCCCAACACTTTCCACCCAGTACATCCCAGTTCCCTCCCAGTACATCCCAGTTCCCTCTAAGTACATCCCAGTACTTCACAGTTCCCTCCCAGTTCACTCCCAGTTCCCTCCCAGTACATCCCAGTTCCCTCTAAGTACATCCCAATACTTCATAGTTCCCTCCCAGCACGTCCCAGTACGTCCCAGTTCCCCTCAGTACATAACACTTCCCTCCCAGTACATACCAGTACATCCCAGTTCCCTCCCAGTACATCCCAGTTCTCTCCCAGTTCACTCCCAGTACACAACAGTTACCTCCCAGTAGATCCTGGTACATCCCAAATCCCTGCCAGTTCCACCCGGTACAACCCAGTACAAGCCTGTACATCCTAGTTCCTCCACAGTACATCCCAGGGCATCCCCGCACATTGTAGTGCCTCCCAGTACATCCCAGCTCCCTCCCAGTACTGGGAGGGACCTGGGATGCACTGGGAGGGAACTGGGATGTACTGGGAGGGAATTGGGATGTACTGGGATGTAAAGGGACGGAACTGGGATGTATTGGGAGGCACTGGGAAAGAAGTGGTAGTGAACCGGGAGGGAATTGGGATGTACTGGGATGAACTGGTAGGAAACTGGGATGTACTGGCATGGAACGGGGATGTATTGGGATGTACAGGAACAGAACTGGAATGTACAGCGATGTATTGGCATGTACTGGCAGCGAGCTGGGATTTACTGGGATGTACTGGGAGGAAACTGGGATATACTGGGAGGAAACTGGGATATACTGGGAGGCATTGGGAGGGAAGTGGGTGTCAACTGGGACATTCCAGTTTCCTCCCAGTACATCCCAGTTCCCTACCAGTGCAGCCCAGTACATCCCAGTTCCCTCCCAGTCTGTCCCAATCCCCTCCCAGTACATCCCAGTTCCCTGCCAGTATGTCCCAGTACATCCCAGTTCCCTCCCAGTACATACCAGTTCGCTCCCAGTACATCCCACTTCCCTCCCAGTTCCCTCCCACTACATCCCAGTACATCCCAGTTCCCTACCAGTACATACCAGTTCCCTCCCAGTACATCCCAGTTCCCTCCCGGTACATCCCAGTTCCCACCCAGTACATCCTACTACATACCAGTTCCCTCCCAGTTCACTCCCAGTACATCCCAGTACTTCACAGTTCCCTCCCAGTACATCCCAGTACGTCCCAGTTCCCCTCAGTACATAACACTTCCCTCCCAGTACATACCAGTACATCCCAGTGTCCTCACAGTACGTCCCAGTTCCCACCCAGTACATCCTACTACATACCAGTTCCCTCCCAGTTCACTCCCAGTACATCCCAGTACTTCACAGTTCCCTCCCAGTACATCCCAGTACGTCCCAGTTCCCCTCAGTACATAACACTTCCCTCCCAGTACATACCAGTACATCCCAGTGTCCTCACAGTACGTCCCAGTTCCCTCCCAGTACATCCCAGTTCCCTACCAGTACATCCCAGTTCCCTCCCTGTTCCTTCCCAGTACATAACAGTTACCTCCCAGTACATCCCAGTAGATCCTGGTACATCCCAAATCCCTGCCAGTTCCACCCGGTACAACCCAGTACAAGCCTGTACATCCTAGTTCCTCCACAGTACATCCCAGGGCATCCCTGCACATTGTAGTGCCTCCCAGTACATCCCAGGTCCCTCCCAGTACTGGGAGGGACCTGGGATGTACTGGGAGGGACCTGGGATGTACTGGGAGGGAACTGGGATGTACTGGGATGTAATGGGACGGAACTGGGATGTAATGGGACGGAACTGGGAAAGAAGTGGTAGTGAACCGGGAGGGAACTGGGATGTACTGGCATGGAACGGGGATGTATTGGGATGGACAGGAACGGAACTGGAATGTACTGCGATGTACTGGGAGCAAACTGGGATTTACTGGGATGTACTGGGAGGAAACTGGGATATACTGGGAGGCACTGGGAGGGAAGTGGGTGTCAACTGGGACATTCCAGTTTCCTCCCAGTACATCCCAGTTCCCTACCAGTGCAGCCCAGTACATCCCAGATCCCTCCCAGTACATCCCAGTTCCCTCCCAGTCCGTCCCAGTACATCCCAGTACATCCCAGTTCCCTCACAGTACATCCCAGTTCCCTCACAGTTCACACACAGTTCACTCCCAGTTCCATTCCAGTACATCCCAGTACATGCCAGTTGCCTCCCAGTTTCCTCTAAGTACATCCCAGTACTTTAAAGTTCCCTCCCAGTACATCCCAGTTCCCTCACAGTTCACTCCCAGTACATAACAGATACCTCCCAGTACATCCCAGTACATCCCAAATCCCTGCCAGTTCCACCCGGTACAACCCAGTACAAGCCTGTACATCCTAGTTCCTCCACAGTACATCCCAGGGCATCCCCGCACATTGTAGTGCCTCCCAGTACCTCCCAGTTCCCTCCCAGTACTGGGAGGGACCTGGGATGTACTGGGAGGGAACTGGGACGTACTGGGATGTAATGGGACGGAACTGGGATGTATTGGGAGGCACTGGGAAAGAAGTGGTAGTGAACCGGGAGGGAACTGGGATGTACGGGGATGAACTGGTAGGAAACTGGGATGTACTGGCATGGAACGGGGATGTATTGGGATGGACAGGAACGGAACTGGAATGTACGGCGATGTATTGGGATGTACTGGCAGCGAGCTGGGATTTACTGGGATGTACTGGGAGGAAACTGGGATATACTGGGAGGAAACTGGGATATACTGGGAGGCATTGGGAGGGAAGTGGGTGTCAACTGGGACATTCCAGTTTCCTCCCAGTACATCCCAGTTCCCTACCAGTGCAGCCCAGTACATCCCAGTTCCCTCCCAGTCCGTCCCAATCCCCTCCCAGTACATCCCAGTTCCCTGCCAGTATGTCCCAGTACATCCCAGTTCCCTCCCAGTACATACCAGTTCCCTCCCAGTACATCCCAGTTCCCTCCCAGTACATCCCAGTTCCCACCCAGTACATCCTACTACATACCAGTTCCCTCCCAGTTCACTCCCAGTACATCCCAGTACTTCACAGTTCACTCCCAGTACATCCCAGTACGTCCCAGTTCCCCTCAGTACATAACACTTCCCTCCCAGTACATACCAGTACATCCCAGTGTCCTCACAGTACGTCCCAGTTCCCTCACAGTACTGGGAGGGAACTGGGATGTACTGGGAGGGAACTGGGATGTACTGGGATGTAATGGGACGGAACTGGGATGTATTGGGAGGCACTGGGAAAGAAGTGGTACTGAACCGGGAGGGAATTGGGATGTACGGGGATGAACTGGTAGGAAACTGGGATGTACTGGCATGGAACGGGGATGTATTGGGATGGACAGGAACGGAACTGGAATGTACGGCGATGTATTGGGATGTACTGGGAGCGAACTGGGATTTACTGGGATGTACTGGGAGGAAACTGGGATATACTGGGAGGAAACTGAGAGGGAAGTGGGTGTCAACTGGGACATTCCAGTTTCCTCCCAGTACATCCCAGTTCCCTACCAGTGCAGCCCAGTACATCCCAGATCCCTCCCAGTCCCTCCCAGTACATCCCAGTTCCCTCACAGTACATCCAAGTTCCCTCCCAGTTCACACACAGTTCACTCCCAGTTCCATTCCAGTACATCCCAGTACATGCCAGTTGCCTCCCAGTTTCCTCTAAGTACATCCCAGTACTTTAAAGTTCCCTCCCAGTACATCCCAGTTCCCTCACAGTACACTCCCACTACATCCCAGTACGTCCCAGTTCCCCCTTGGTACATAACACTTCCCTCCCAATACATCCAAGTTCCCTCCCAGTACATCCCAATCCCCTCCCAGTACATCCCAGTTCCCTGCCAGTATGTCCCAGTACATCCCAGTTCCCTCCCAGTACATACCAGTTCCCTCCCAGTACATCCCAGTTCCCTCCCAGTTCCCTCCCACTACATCCCAGTTCCCTCCCAGTACATCCCAGTACATCCTGGTACATCCCAGTTCCCACCCAGTACATCCTACTACATACCAGTTCCCTCCCAGTTCACTCCCAGTACATCCCAGTACTTCACAGTTCCATCCCAGTACATCCCAGTACGCACCAGTTCCCCTCAGTACATAACACTTCCCTCCCAGTACATAACAGTACATCCCAGTGTCCTCACACTACGTCCCAGTTCCCTCACAGTACATCCCAGTTCCCTACCAGTACGTCCCAGTTCCCTCCCAGTTCACTCCCAGTACATAACAGTTACCTCCCAGTACATCCCAGTAGATCCTGGCACATCCCAAATCCCTGCCAGTTCCACCCGGTACAACCCAGTACAAGCCTGTACATCCTAGTTCCTCCACAGTACATCCCAGGGCATCCCCGCACATTGTAGTGCCTCCCAGTACATCCCAGTTCCCTCCCAACTGGGAGGGACCTGGGATGTACTGGGAGGGAACTGGGACGTACTGGGAGCGAACTGGGATTTACTGGGATGTACTGGGAGGAAACTGGGATATACTGAGAGGAAACTGGGATATACTGGGAGGCATTGGGAGGGAAGTGGGTGTCAACTGGGACATTCCAGTTTCCTCCCAGTACATCCCAGTTCCCTACCAGTGCAGCCCAGTACATCCCAGTTCCCTCCCAGTCCGTCCCAATCCCCTCCCAGTACATCCCAGTTCCCTGCCAGTATGTCCCAGTACATCCCAGTTCCCTCCCAGTACATACCAGTTCCCTCCCAGTACATCCCAGTACATCCTGGTACATCCCAGTTCCCACCCAGTACATCCTACTACATACCAGATCCCTCCCAGTTCACTCCCAGTACATCCCAGTACTTCACAGTTCCCTCCCAGTACATCCCAGTACGTCCCAGTTCCCCTCAGTACATAACACTTCCCTCCCAGTACATACCAGTACATCCCAGTGTCCTCACAGTACGTCCCAGTTCCCTCACAGTACATCCCAGTTCCCTCCCTGTTCCTTACCAGTACATAACAGTTACCTCCCAGTACATCCCAGTAGATCCTGGTACATCCCAAATCCCTGCCAGTTCCACCCGGTACAACCCAGTACAAGCCTGTACATCCTAGTTCCTCCACAGTACATCCCAGGGCATCCCCACACATTGTAGTGCCTCCCAGTACATCCAAGTTCCCTCCCAGTACTGGGAGGGACCTGGGACGTACTGGGAGGGAACTGGGACGTACTGGGAGGGAACTGGGATGTACTGGGATGTAATGGGACGGAACTGGGATGTATTGGGAGGCACTGGGAAAGAAGTGGTAGTGAACCGGGAGGGAATTGGGATGTACTGGGATGAACTGGTAGGAAACTGGGATGTACTGGCATGGAACGGGGATGTATTGGGATGTACAGGAACAGAACTGGAATGTACAGCGATGTATTGGCATGTACTGGCAGCGAGCTGGGACTTACTGGGATGTACTGGGAGGAAACTGGGATATACTGGGAGGAAACTGGGATATACTGGGAGGCATTGGGAGGGAAGTGGGTGTCAACTGGGACATTCCAGTTTCCTCCCAGTACATCCCAGTTCCCTACCAGTGCAGCCCAGTACATCCCAGTTCCCTCCCAGTCCGTCCCAATCCCCTCCCAGTACATCCCAGTTCCCACCCAGTACATCCTACTACATACCAGTTCCCTCCCAGTTCACTCCCAGTACATCCCAGTACTTCACAGTTCCCTCCCAGTACATCCCAGTACGTCCCAGTTCCCCTCAGTACATAACACTTCCCTCCCAGTACATACCAGTACATCCCAGTGTCCTCACAGTACGTCCCAGTTCCCTCCCAGTACATCCCAGTTCCCTACCAGTACATCCCAGTTCCCTCCCTGTTCCTTCCCAGTACATAACAGTTACCTCCCAGTACATCCCAGTAGATCCTGGTACATCCCAAATCCCTGCCAGTTCCACCCGGTACAACCCAGTACAAGCCTGTACATCCTAGTTCCTCCACAGTACATCCCAGGGCATCCCCGCACATTGTAGTGCCTCCCAGTACATCCCAGGTCCCTCCCAGTACTGGGAGGGACCTGGGATGTACTGGGAGGGACCTGGGATGTACTGGGAGGGAACTGGGATGTGCTGGGATGTAATGGGACGGAACTGGGATGTAATGGGACGGAACTGGGAAAGAAGTGGTAGTGAACCGGGAGGGAACTGGGATGTACTGGCATGGAACGGGGATGTATTGGGATGGACAGGAACGGAACTGGAATGTACTGCGATGTACTGGGAGCAAACTGGGATTTACTGGGATGTACTGGGAGGAAACTGGGATATACTGGGAGGCACTGGGAGGGAAGTGGGTGTCAACTGGGACATTCCAGTTTCCTCCCAGTATATCCCAGTTCCCTACCAGTGCAGCCCAGTACATCCCAGATCCCTCCCAGTACATCCCAGTTCCCTCCCAGTCCGTCCCAGTACATCCCAGTACATCCCAGTTCCCTCACAGTACATCCCAGTTCCCTCACAGTTCACACACAGTTCACTCCCAGTTCCATTCCAGTACATCCCAGTACATGCCAGTTGCCTCCCAGTTTCCTCTAAGTACATCCCAGTACTTTAAAGTTCCCTCCCAGTACATCCCAGTTCCCTCACAGTTCACTCCCAGTACATAACAGATACCTCCCAGTACATCCCAGTACATCCCAAATCCCTGCCAGTTCCACCCGGTACAACCCAGTACAAGCCTGTACATCCTAGTTCCTCCACAGTACATCCCAGGGCATCCCCGCACATTGTAGTGCCTCCCAGTACCTCCCAGTTCCCTCCCAGTACTGGGAGGGACCTGGGATGTACTGGGAGGGAACTGGGACGTACTGGGATGTAATGGGACGGAACTGGGATGTATTGGGAGGCACTGGGAAAGAAGTGGTAGTGAACCGGGAGGGAACTGGGATGTACGGGGATGAACTGGTAGGAAACTGGGATGTACTGGCATGGAACGGGGATGTATTGGGATGGACAGGAACGGAACTGGAATGTACGGCGATGTATTGGGATGTACTGGCAGCGAGCTGGGATTTACTGGGATGTACTGGGAGGAAACTGGGATATACTGGGAGGAAACTGGGATATACTGGGAGGCATTGGGAGGGAAGTGGGTGTCAACTGGGACATTCCAGTTTCCTCCCAGTACATCCCAGTTCCCTACCAGTGCAGCCCAGTACATCCCAGTTCCCTCCCAGTCCGTCCCAATCCCCTCCCAGTACATCCCAGTTCCCTGCCAGTATGTCCCAGTACATCCCAGTTCCCTCCCAGTACATACCAGTTCCCTCCCAGTACATCCCAGTTCCCTCCCAGTACATCCCAGTTCCCACCCAGTACATCCTACTACATACCAGTTCCCTCCCAGTTCACTCCCAGTACATCCCAGTACTTCACAGTTCACTCCCAGTACATCCCAGTACGTCCCAGTTCCCCATAGTACATAACACTTCCCTCCCAGTACATACCAGTACATCCCAGTGTCCTCACAGTACGTCCCAGTTCCCTCACAGTACTGGGAGGGAACTGGGATGTACTGGGAGGGAACTGGGATGTACTGGGATGTAATGGGACGGAACTGGGATGTATTGGGAGGCACTGGGAAAGAAGTGGTAGTGAACCGGGAGGGAATTGGGATGTACGGGGATGAACTGGTAGGAAACTGGGATGTACTGGCATGGAACGGGGATGTATTGGGATGGACAGGAACGGAACTGGAATGTACGGCGATGTATTGGGATGTACTGGGAGCGAACTGGGATTTACTGGGATGTACTGGGAGGAAACTGGGATATACTGGGAGGAAACTGGGAGGGAAGTGGGTGTCAACTGGGACATTCCAGTTTCCTCCCAGTACATCCCAGTTCCCTACCAGTGCAGCCCAGTACATCCCAGATCCCTCCCAGTCCCTCCCAGTACATCCCAGTTCCCTCACAGTACATCCCAGTTCCCTCCCAGTTCACACACAGTTCACTCCCAGTTCCATTCCAGTACATCCCAGTACATGCCAGTTGCCTCCCAGTTTCCTCTAAGTACATCCCAGTACTTTAAAGTTCCCTCCCAGTACATCCCAGTTCCCTCACAGTACATCCCAGTACTTCACAGTTCACTCCCACTACATCCCAGTACGTCCCAGTTCCCCCTTGGTACATAACACTTCCCTCCCAATACATCCAAGTTCCCTCCCAGTACATCCCAATCCCCTCCCAGTACATCCCAGTTCCCTGCCAGTACATCCCAGTTCCCTCCCAGTTCCCTCCCACTACATCCCAGTTCCCTCCCAGTACATACCAGTTCCCTCCCAGTACATCCCAGTACATCCTGGTACATCCCAGTTCCCACCCAGTACATCCTACTACATACCAGTTCCCTCCCAGTTCACTCCCAGTACATCCCAGTACTTCACAGTTCCATCCCAGTACATCCCAGTACGCACCAGTTCCCCTCAGTACATAACACTTCCCTCCCAGTACATAACAGTACATCCCAGTGTCCTCACACTACGTCCCAGTTCCCTCACAGTACATCCCAGTTCCCTACCAGTACGTCCCAGTTCCCTCCCAGTTCACTCCCAGTACATAACAGTTACCTCCCAGTACATCCCAGTAGATCCTGGCACATCCCAAATCCCTGCCAGTTCCACCCGGTACAACCCAGTACAAGCCTGTACATCCTAGTTCCTCCACAGTACATCCCAGGGCATCCCCGCACATTGTAGTGCCTCCCAGTACATCCCAGTTCCCTCCCAACTGGGAGGGACCTGGGATGTACTGGGAGGGAACTGGGACGTACTGGGAGCGAACTGGGATTTACTGGGATGTACTGGGAGGAAACTGGGATATACTGAGAGGAAACTGGGATATACTGGGAGGCATTGGGAGGGAAGTGGGTGTCAACTGGGACATTCCAGTTTCCTCCCAGTACATCCCAGTTCCCTACCAGTGCAGCCCAGTACATCCCAGTTCCCTCCCAGTCCGTCCCAATCCCCTCCCAGTACATCCCAGTTCCCTGCCAGTATGTCCCAGTACATCCCAGTTCCCTCCCAGTACATACCAGTTCCCTCCCAGTACATCCCAGTACATCCTGGTACATCCCAGTTCCCACCCAGTACATCCTACTACATACCAGATCCCTCCCAGTTCACTCCCAGTACATCCCAGTACTTCACAGTTCCCTCCCAGTACATCCCAGTACGTCCCAGTTCCCCTCAGTACATAACACTTCCCTCCCAGTACATACCAGTACATCCCAGTGTCCTCACAGTACGTCCCAGTTCCCTCCCAGTACATCCCAGTTCCCTCCCTGTTCCTTACCAGTACATAACAGTTACCTCCCAGTACATCCCAGTAGATCCTGGTACATCCCAAATCCCTGCCAGTTCCACCCGGTACAACCCAGTACAAGCCTGTACATCCTAGTTCCTCCACAGTACATCCCAGGGCATCCCCACACATTGTAGTGCCTCCCAGTACATCCAAGTTCCCTCCCAGTACTGGGAGGGACCTGGGATGTACTGGGAGGGAACTGGGACGTACTGGGAGGGAACTGGGATGTACTGGGATGTAATGGGACGGAACTGGGATGTATTGGGAGGCACTGGGAAAGAAGTGGTAGTGAACCGGGAGGGAATTGGGATGTACTGGGATGAACTGGTAGGAAACTGGGATGTACTGGCATGGAACGGGGATGTATTGGGATGTACAGGAACAGAACTGGAATGTACAGCGATGTATTGGCATGTACTGGCAGCGAGCTGGGATTTACTGGGATGTACTGGGAGGAAACTGGGATATACTGGGAGGAAACTGGGATATACTGGGAGGCATTGGGAGGGAAGTGGGTGTCAACTGGGACATTCCAGTTTCCTCCCAGTACATCCCAGTTCCCTACCAGTGCAGCCCAGTACATCCCAGTTCCCTCCCAGTCCGTCCCAATCCCCTCCCAGTACATCCCAGTTCCCACCCAGTACATCCTACTACATACCAGTTCCCTCCCAGTTCACTCCCAGTACATCCCAGTACTTCACAGTTCCCTCCCAGTACATCCCAGTACGTCCCAGTTCCCCTCAGTACATAACACTTCCCTCCCAGTACATACCAGTACATCCCAGTGTCCTCACAGTACGTCCCAGTTCCCTCACAGTACATCCCAGTTCCCTACCAGTACATCCCAGTTCCCTCCCTGTTCCTTCCCAGTACATAACAGTTACCTCCCAGTACATCCCAGTAGATCCTGGTACATCCCAAATCCCTGCCAGTTCCACCCGGTACAACCCAGTACAAGCCTGTACATCCTAGTTCCTCCACAGTACATCCCAGGGCATCCCCGCACATTGTAGTGCCTCCCAGTACATCCCAGGTCCCTCCCAGTACTGGGAGGGAACTGGGATGTACTGGGAGGGAACTGGGATGTACTGGCAGGGACCTGGGATGTACTGGGATGTAATGGGACGGAACTGGGGTGTAATGGGACGGAACTGGGAAAGAAGTGGTAGTGAACCGGGAGGGAACTGGAATGTACGGGGATGAACTGGTTGGGAACTGGGATGTACTGGCATGGAACGGGGATGTATTGGGATGTACAGGAACGGAACTGGAATGTACTGCGATGTACTGGGATGTACTGGCAGCGAGCTGGGATTTACTGGGATGTACTGGGAGGAAACTGGGATATACTGGGAGGCACTGGGAGGGAAGTGGGTGTCAACTGGGACATTCCAGTTTCCTCCCAGTACATCCCAGTTCCCTACCAGTGCAGCCCAGTACATCCCAGATCCCTACCAGTACATCCCAGTTCCCTCCCAGTCCGTCCCAGTACATCCCAGTACATCCCAGTTCCCTCACAGTACATCCCAGTTCCCTCACAGTTCACACACAGTTCACTCCCAGTTCCATTCCAGTACAGCCCAGTACATGCCACTTTCCTCCAAGTAAATCCCAGTTCCCTCCCACTACATCCAAGTTCCCTCCCACTTCCCTCTAAGTACATCCCAGTACTTCACAGTTCACTCCCAGTACATCCCAGTTCCCCCTCGGTACATAACAGTTCCCTCCCAGTACACCCCAGTACATCCCAGTTCCCTCCCAGTATGTCCCACTACATCCCAGTTCCCTCCCAGTACATCCCAGTTCCCTCCCAGTAAATCCCAATTCCCAACACTTTCCACCCAGTACATCCCAGTTCCCTCCCAGTACATCCCAGTTCCCTCTAAGTACATCCCAGTACTTCACAGTTCCCTCCCAGTTCACTCCCAGTTCCCTCCCAGTACATCCCAGTTCCCTCTAAGTACATCCCAATACTTCATAGTTCCCTCCCAGCACGTCCCAGTACGTCCCAGTTCCCCTCAGTACATAACACTTCCCTCCCAGTACATACCTGTACATCCCAGTGTCCTCACAGTACATCCCAGTTCCCTCCCAGTACATCCCAGTTCTCTCCCAGTTCACTCCCAGTACACAACAGTTACCTCCCAGTACATCCCAGTACATCCCAGTAGATCCTGGTACATCCCAAATCCCTGCCAGTTCCACCCGGTACAACCCAGTACAAGCCTGTACATCCTAGTTCCTCCACAGTACATCCCAGGGCATCCCCGCACATTGTAGTGCCTCCCAGTACATCCCAGCTCCCTCCCAGTACTGGGAGGGACCTGGGATGCACTGGGAGGGAACTGGGATGTACTGGGAGGGAATTGGGATGTACTGGGATGTAAAGGGACGGAACTGGGATGTATTGGGAGGCACTGGGAAAGAAGTGGTAGTGAACCGGGAGGGAATTGGGATGTACGGGGATGAACTGGCAGGAAACTGGGATGTACTGGCATGGAATGGGGATGTATTGGGATGTACAGGAACAGAACTGGAATGTACAGCGATGTATTGGCATGTACTGGCAGCGAGCTGGGATTTACTGGGATGTACTGGGAGGAAACTGGGATATACTGGGAGGAAACTGGGATATACTGGGAGGCATTGGGAGGGAAGTGGGTGTCAACTGGGACATTCCAGTTTCCTCCCAGTACATCCCAGTTCCCTACCAGTGCAGCCCAGTACATCCCAGTTCCCTCCCAGTCTGTCCCAATCCCCTCCCAGTACATCCCAGTTCCCTGCCAGTATGTCCCAGTACATCCCAGTTCCCTCCCAGTACATACCAGTTCGCTCCCAGTACATCCCAGTTCCCTCCCAGTTCCCTCCCACTACATCCCAGTACCTCCCAGTTCCCTACCAGTACATACCAGTTCCCTCCCAGTCCATCCCAGTTCCCTCCCGGTACATCCCAGTTCCCACCCAGTACATCCTACTACATACCAGTTCCCTCCCAGTTCACTCCCAGTACATCCCAGTACTTCACAGTTCCCTCCCAGTACATCCCAGTACGTCCCAGTTCCCCTCAGTACATAACACTTCCCTCCCAGTACATACCAGTACATCCCAGTGTCCTCACAGTACGTCCCAGTTCCCACCCAGTACATCCTACTACATACCAGTTCCCTCCCAGTTCACTCCCAGTACATCCCAGTACTTCACAGTTCCCTCCCAGTACATCCCAGTACGTCCCAGTTCCCCTCAGTACATAACACTTCCCTCCCAGTACATACCAGTACATCCCAGTGTCCTCACAGTACGTCCCAGTTCCCTCCCAGTACATCCCAGTTCCCTACCAGTACATCCCAGTTCCCTCCCTGTTCCTTCCCAGTACATAACAGTTACCTCCCAGTACATCCCAGTAGATCCTGGTACATCCCAAATCCCTGCCAGTTCCACCCGGTACAACCCAGTACAAGCCTGTACATCCTAGTTCCTCCACAGTACATCCCAGGGCATCCCCGCACATTGTAGTGCCTCCCAGTACATCCCAGGTCCCTCCCAGTACTGGGAGGGACCTGGGATGTACTGGGAGGGACCTGGGATGTACTGGGAGGGACCTGGGATGTGCTGGGATGTAATGGGACGGAACTGTGATGTAATGGGACGGAACTGGGAAAGAAGTGGTAGTGAACCGGGAGGGAACTGGGATGTACTGGCATGGAACGGGGATGTATTGGGATGGACAGGAACGGAACTGGAATGTACTGCGATGTACTGGGAGCAAACTGGGATTTACTGGGATGTACTGGGAGGAAACTGGGATATACTGGGAGGCACTGGGAGGGAAGTGGGTGTCAACTGGGACATTCCAGTTTCCTCCCAGTACATCCCAGTTCCCTACCAGTGCAGCCCAGTACATCCCAGATCCCTCCCAGTACATCCCAGTTCCCTCCCAGTCCGTCCCAGTACATCCCAGTACATCCCAGTTCCCTCACAGTACATCCCAGTTCCCTCACAGTTCACACACAGTTCACTCCCAGTTCCATTCCAGTACATCCCAGTACATGCCAGTTGCCTCCCAGTTTCCTCTAAGTACATCCCAGTACTTTAAAGTTCCCTCCCAGTACATCCCAGTTCCCTCACAGTTCACTCCCAGTACATAACAGATACCTCCCAGTACATCCCAGTACATCCCAAATCCCTGCCAGTTCCACCCGGTACAACCCAGTACAAGCCTGTACATCCTAGTTCCTCCACAGTACATCCCAGGGCATCCCCGCACATTGTAGTGCCTCCCAGTACCTCCCAGTTCCCTCCCAGTACTGGGAGGGACCTGGGATGTACTGGGAGGGAACTGGGACGTACTGGGATGTAATGGGACGGAACTGGGATGTATTGGGAGGCACTGGGAAAGAAGTGGTAGTGAACCGGGAGGGAACTGGGATGTACGGGGATGAACTGGTAGGAAACTGGGATGTACTGGCATGGAACGGGGATGTATTGGGATGGACAGGAACGGAACTGGAATGTACGGCGATGTATTGGGATGTACTGGCAGCGAGCTGGGATTTACTGGGATGTACTGGGAGGAAACTGGGATATACTGGGAGGAAACTGGGATATACTGGGAGGCATTGGGAGGGAAGTGGGTGTCAACTGGGACATTCCAGTTTCCTCCCAGTACATCCCAGTTCCCTACCAGTGCAGCCCAGTACATCCCAGTTCCCTCCCAGTCCGTCCCAATCCCCTCCCAGTACATCCCAGTTCCCTGCCAGTATGTCCCAGTACATCCCAGTTCCCTCCCAGTACATACCAGTTCCCTCCCAGTACATCCCAGTTCCCACCCAGTACATCCTACTACATACCAGTTCCCTCCCAGTTCACTCCCAGTACATCCCAGTACTTCACAGTTCACTCCCAGTACATCCCAGTACGTCCCAGTTCCCCTCAGTACATAACACTTCCCTCCCAGTACATACCAGTACATCCCAGTGTCCTCACAGTACGTCCCAGTTCCCTCTCAGTACTGGGAGGGAACTGGGATGTACTGGGAGGGAACTGGGATGTACTGGGATGTAATGGGACGGAACTGGGATGTATTGGGAGGCACTGGGAAAGAAGTGGTAGTGAACCGGGAGGGAATTGGGATGTACGGGGATGAACTGGTAGGAAACTGGGATGTACTGGCATGGAACGGGGATGTATTGGGATGGACAGGAACGGAACTGGAATGTACGGCGATGTATTGGGATGTACTGGGAGCGAACTGGGATTTACTGGGATGTACTGGGAGGAAACTGGGATATACTGGGAGGAAACTGGGAGGGAAGTGGGTGTCAACTGGGACATTCCAGTTTCCTCCCAGTACATCCCAGTTCCCTACCAGTGCAGCCCAGTACATCCCAGATCCCTCCCAGTCCCTCCCAGTACATCCCAGTACATCCCAGTTCCCTCACAGTACATCCCAGTTCCCTCCCAGTTCACACACAGTTCACTCCCAGTTCCATTCCAGTACATCCCAGTACATGCCAGTTGCCTCCCAGTTTCCTCTAAGTACATCCCAGTACTTTAAAGTTCCCTCCCAGTACATCCCAGTTCCCTCACAGTACATCCCAGTACTTCACAGTTCACTCCCACTACATCCCAGTACGTCCCAGTTCCCCCTTGGTACATAACACTTCCCTCCCAATACATCCAAGTTCCCTCCCAGTACATCCCAATCCCCTCCCAGTACATCCCAGTTCCCTGCCAGTATGTCCCAGTACATCCCAGTTCCCTCCCAGTACATACCAGTTCCCTCCCAGTACATCCCAGTTCCCTCCCAGTTCCCTCCCAGTACATCCCAGTTCCCTCCCAGTACATACCAGTTCCCTCCCAGTACATCCCAGTACATCCTGGTACATCCCAGTTCCCACCCAGTACATCCTACTACATACCAGTTCCCTCCCAGTTCACTCCCAGTACATCCCAGTACTTCACAGTTCCATCCCAGTACATCCCAGTACGCACCAGTTCCCCTCAGTACATAACACTTCCCTCCCAGTACATAACAGTACATCCCAGTGTCCTCACACTACGTCCCAGTTCCCTCACAGTACATCCCAGTTCCCTACCAGTACGTCCCAGTTCCCTCCCAGTTCACTCCCAGTACATAACAGTTACCTCCCAGTACATCCCAGTAGATCCTGGCACATCCCAAATCCCTGCCAGTTCCACCCGGTACAACCCAGTACAAGCCTGTACATCCTAGTTCCTCCACAGTACATCCCAGGGCATCCCCGCACATTGTAGTGCCTCCCAGTACATCCCAGTTCCCTCCCAACTGGGAGGGACCTGGGATGTACTGGGAGGGAACTGGGACGTACTGGGAGCGAACTGGGATTTACTGGGATGTACTGGGAGGAAACTGGGATATACTGAGAGGAAACTGGGATATACTGGGAGGCATTGGGAGGGAAGTGGGTGTCAACTGGGACATTCCAGTTTCCTCCCAGTACATCCCAGTTCCCTACCAGTGCAGCCCAGTACATCCCAGTTCCCTCCCAGTCCGTCCCAATCCCCTCCCAGTACATCCCAGTTCCCTGCCAGTATGTCCCAGTACATCCCAGTTCCCTCCCAGTACATACCAGTTCCCTCCCAGTACATCCCAGTACATCCTGGTACATCCCAGTTCCCACCCAGTACATCCTACTACATACCAGATCCCTCCCAGTTCACTCCCAGTACATCCCAGTACTTCACAGTTCCCTCCCAGTACATCCCAGTACGTCCCAGTTCCCCTCAGTACATAACACTTCCCTCCCAGTACATACCAGTACATCCCAGTGTCCTCACAGTACGTCCCAGTTCCCTCCCAGTACATCCCAGTTCCCTCCCTGTTCCTTACCAGTACATAACAGTTACCTCCCAGTACATCCCAGTAGATCCTGGTACATCCCAAATCCCTGCCAGTTCCACCCGGTACAACCCAGTACAAGCCTGTACATCCTAGTTCCTCCACAGTACATCCCAGGGCATCCCCGCACATTGTAGTGCCTCCCAGTACATCCCAGTTCCCTCCCAGTACTGGGAGGGACCTGGGATGTACTGGGAGGGAACTGGGACGTACTGGGAGGGAACTGGGATGTACTGGGATGTAATGGGACGGAACTGGGATGTATTGGGAGGCACTGGGAAAGAAGTGGTAGTGAACCGGGAGGGAATTGGGATGTACTGGGATGAACTGGTAGGAAACTGGGATGTACTGGCATGGAACGGGGATGTATTGGGATGTACAGGAACAGAACTGGAATGTACAGCGATGTATTGGCATGTACTGGCAGCGAGCTGGGACTTACTGGGATGTACTGGGAGGAAACTGGGATATACTGGGAGGAAACTGGGATATACTGGGAGGCATTGGGAGGGAAGTGGGTGTCAACTGGGACATTCCAGTTTCCTCCCAGTACATCCCAGTTCCCTCACAGTACACCCCAGTACATCCCAGTTCCCTCCCAGTATGTCCCACTACATCCCAGTTCCCTCCCAGTACATCCCAGTTCCCTCCCAGTAAATCCCAATTCCCAACACTTTCCACCCAGTACATCCCAGTTCCCTCCCAGTACATCCCAGTTCCCTCTAAGTACATCCCAGTACTTCACAGTTCCCTCCCAGTTCACTCCCAGTTCCCTCCCAGTACATCCCAGTTCCCTCTAAGTACATCCCAATACTTCATAGTTCCCTCCCAGCACGTCCCAGTACGTCCCAGTTCCCCTCAGTACATAACACTTCCCTCCCAGTACATACCAGTACATCCCAGTGTCCTCACAGTACATCCCAGTTCCCTCCCAGTACATCCCAGTTCTCTCCCAGTTCACTCCCAGTACACAACAGTTACCTCCCAGTACATCCCAGTAGATCCTGGTACATCCCAAATCCCTGCCAGTTCCACCCGGTACAACCCAGTACAAGCCTGTACATCCTAGTTCCTCCACAGTACATCCCAGGGCATCCCCGCACATTGTAGTGCCTCCCAGTACATCCCAGCTCCCTCCCAGTACTGGGAGGGACCTGGGATGCACTGGGAGGGAACTGGGATGTACTGGGAGGGAATTGGGATGTACTGGGATGTAAAGGGACGGAACTGGGATGTATTGGGAGGCACTGGGAAAGAAGTGGTAGTGAACCGGGAGGGAATTGGGATGTACTGGGATGAACTGGTAGGAAACTGGGATGTACTGGCATGGAACGGGGATGTATTGGGATGTACAGGAACAGAACTGGAATGTACAGCGATGTATTGGCATGTACTGGCAGCGAGCTGGGATTTACTGGGATGTACTGGGAGGAAACTGGGATATACTGGGAGGAAACTGGGATATACTGGGAGGCATTGGGAGGGAAGTGGGTGTCAACTGGGACATTCCAGTTTCCTCCCAGTACATCCCAGTTCCCTACCAGTGCAGCCCAGTACATCCCAGTTCCCTCCCAGTCTGTCCCAATCCCCTCCCAGTACATCCCAGTTCCCTGCCAGTATGTCCCAGTACATCCCAGTTCCCTCCCAGTACATACCAGTTCGCTCCCGGTACATCCCAGTTCCCTCCCAGTTCCCTCCCACTACATCCCAGTACCTCCCAGTTCCCTACCAGTACATACCAGTTCCCTCCCAGTACATCCCAGTTCCCTCCCGGTACATCCCAGTTCCCACCCAGTACATCCTACTACATACCAGTTCCCTCCCAGTTCACTCCCAGTACATCCCAGTACTTCACAGTTCCCTCCCAGTACATCCCAGTACGTCCCAGTTCCCCTCAGTACATAACACTTCCCTCCCAGTACATACCAGTACATCCCAGTGTCCTCACAGTACGTCCCAGTTCCCACCCAGTACATCCTACTACATACCAGTTCCCTCCCAGTTCACTCCCAGTACATCCCAGTACTTCACAGTTCCCTCCCAGTACATCCCAGTACGTCCCAGTTCCCCTCAGTACATAACACTTCCCTCCCAGTACATACCAGTACATCCCAGTGTCCTCACAGTACGTCCCAGTTCCCTCACAGTACATCCCAGTTCCCTACCAGTACATCCCAGTTCCCTCCCTGTTCCTTCCCAGTACATAACAGTTACCTCCCAGTACATCCCAGTAGATCCTGGTACATCCCAAATCCCTGCCAGTTCCACCCGGTACAACCCAGTACAAGCCTGTACATCCTAGTTCCTCCACAGTACATCCCAGGGCATCCCCGCACATTGTAGTGCCTCCCAGTACATCCCAGGTCCCTCCCAGTACTGGGAGGGACCTGGGATGTACTGGGAGGGACCTGGGATGTACTGGGAGGGAACTGGGATGTGCTGGGATGTAATGGGACGGAACTGGGATGTAATGGGACGGAACTGGGAAAGAAGTGGTAGTGAACCGGGAGGGAACTGGGATGTACTGGCATGGAACGGGGATGTATTGGGATGGACAGGAACGGAACTGGAATGTACTGCGATGTACTGGGAGCAAACTGGGATTTACTGGGATGTACTGGGAGGAAACTGGGATATACTGGGAGGCACTGGGAGGGAAGTGGGTGTCAACTGGGACATTCCAGTTTCCTCCCAGTACATCCCAGTTCCCTACCAGTGCAGCCCAGTACATCCCAGATCCCTCCCAGTACATCCCAGTTCCCTCCCAGTCCGTCCCAGTACATCCCAGTACATCCCAGTTCCCTCACAGTACATCCCAGTTCCCTCACAGTTCACTCCCAGTACATAACAGATACCTCCCAGTACATCCCAGTACATCCCAAATCCCTGCCAGTTCCACCCGGTACAACCCAGTACAAGCCTGTACATCCTAGTTCCTCCACAGTACATCCCAGGGCATCCCCGCACATTGTAGTGCCTCCCAGTACCTCCCAGTTCCCTCCCAGTACTGGGAGGGACCTGGGATGTACTGGGAGGGAACTGGGACGTACTGGGATGTAATGGGACGGAACTGGGATGTATTGGGAGGCACTGGGAAAGAAGTGGTAGTGAACCGGGAGGGAACTGGGATGTACGGGGATGAACTGGTAGGAAACTGGGATGTACTGGCATGGAACGGGGATGTATTGGGATGGACAGGAACGGAACTGGAATGTACGGCGATGTATTGGGATGTACTGGCAGCGAGCTGGGATTTACTGGGATGTACTGGGAGGAAACTGGGATATACTGGGAGGAAACTGGGATATACTGGGAGGCATTGGGAGGGAAGTGGGTGTCAACTGGGACATTCCAGTTTCCTCCCAGTACATCCCAGTTCCCTACCAGTGCAGCCCAGTACATCCCAGTTCCCTCCCAGTCCGTCCCAATCCCCTCCCAGTACATCCCAGTTCCCTGCCAGTATGTCCCAGTACATCCCAGTTCCCTCCCAGTACATACCAGTTCGCTCCCAGTACATCCCAGTTCCCTCCCAGTTCCCTCCCACTACATCCCAGTACCTCCCAGTTCCCTACCAGTACATACCAGTTCCCTCCCAGTACATCCCAGTAAATCCCAGTTCGCTCCCAGTACGTCCCAGTTCACTCCCAGTACATCCCAGTACTTCACAGTTCCCTCCCAGTACATCCCAGTACGTCCCAGTTCCCCTCAGTACATAACACTTCCCTCCCAGTACATACCAGTACATCCCAGTGTCCTCACAGTACGTCCCAGTTCCCACCCAGTACATCCTACTACATACCGGTTCCCTCCCAGTTCACTCCCAGTACATCCCAGTACTTCACAGTTCCCTCCCAGTACATCCCAGTACGTCCCAGTTCCCCTCAGTACATAACACTTCCCTCCCAGTACATACCAGTACATCCCAGTGTCCTCACAGTACGTCCCAGTTCCCTCACAGTACATCCCAGTTCCCTACCAGTACATCCCAGTTCCCTCCCTGTTCCTTCCCAGTACATAACAGTTACCTCCCAGTACATCCCAGTAGATCCTGGTACATCCCAAATCCCTGCCAGTTCCACCCGGTACAACCCAGTACAAGCCTGTACATCCTAGTTCCTCCACAGTACATCCCAGGGCATCCCCGCACATTGTAGTGCCTCCCAGTACATCCCAGGTCCCTCCCAGTACTGGGAGGGACCTGGGATGTACTGGGAGGGACCTGGGATGTACTGGGAGGGAACTGGGATGTGCTGGGATGTAATGGGACGGAACTGGGATGTAATGGGACGGAACTGGGAAAGAAGTGGTAGTGAACCGGGAGGGAACTGGGATGTACTGGCATGGAACGGGGATGTATTGGGATGGACAGGAACGGAACTGGAATGTACAGCGATGTACTGGGAGCAAACTGGGATTTACTGGGATGTACTGGGAGGAAACTGGGATATACTGGGAGGCACTGGGAGGGAAGTGGGTGTCAACTGGGACATTCCAGTTTCCTCCCAGTACATCCCAGTTCCCTACCAGTGCAGCCCAGTACATCCCAGATCCCTCCCAGTACATCCCAGTTCCCTCCCAGTCCGTCCCAGTACATCCCAGTACATCCCAGTTCCCTCACAGTACATCCCAGTTCCCTCACAGTTCACACACAGTTCACTCCCAGTTCCATTCCAGTACATCCCAGTACATGCCAGTTGCCTCCCAGTTTCCTCTAAGTACATCCCAGTACTTTAAAGTTCCCTCCCAGTACATCCCAGTTCCCTCACAGTTCACTCCCAGTACATAACAGATACCTCCCAGTACATCCCAGTACATCCCAAATCCCTGCCAGTTCCACCCGGTACAACCCAGTACAAGCCTGTACATCCTAGTTCCTCCACAGTACATCCCAGGGCATCCCCGCACATTGTAGTGCCTCCCAGTACCTCCCAGTTCCCTCCCAGTACTGGGAGGGACCTGGGATGTACTGGGAGGGAACTGGGACGTACTGGGATGTAATGGGACGGAACTGGGATGTATTGGGAGGCACTGGGAAAGAAGTGGTAGTGAACCGGGAGGGAACTGGGATGTACGGGGATGAACTGGTAGGAAACTGGGATGTACTGGCATGGAACGGGGATGTATTGGGATGTACAGGAACAGAACTGGAATGTACGGCGATGTATTGGGATGTACTGGCAGCGAGCTGGGATTTACTGGGATGTACTGGGAGGAAACTGGGATATACTGGGAGGAAACTGGGATATACTGGGAGGCATTGGGAGGGAAGTGGGTGTCAACTGGGACATTCCAGTTTCCTCCCAGTACATCCCAGTTCCCTACCAGTGCAGCCCAGTACATCCCAGTTCCCTCCCAGTCCGTCCCAATCCCCTCCCAGTACATCCCAGTTCCCTGCCAGTATGTCCCAGTACATCCCAGTTCCCTCCCAGTACATACCAGTTCGCTCCCAGTACATCCCAGTTCCCTCCCAGTTCCCTCCCACTACATCCCAGTACCTCCCAGTTCCCTACCAGTACATCCCAGTACTTCACAGTTCCCTCCCAGTACATCCCAGTAAATCCCAGTTCGCTCCCAGTACGTCCCAGTTCCCTCCCAGTACATACCAGTACATCCCAGTGTCCTCACAGTACGTCCCAGTTCCCTCACAGTACTGGGAGGGAACTGGGATGTACTGGGAGGGAACTGGGATGTACTGGGATGTAATGGGACGGAACTGGGATGTATTGGGAGGCACTGGGAAAGAAGTGGTAGTGAACCGGGAGGGAATTGGGATGTACGGGGATGAACTGGTAGGAAACTGGGATGTACTGGCATGGAACGGGGATGTATTGGGATGGACAGGAACGGAACTGGAATGTACGGCGATGTATTGGGATGTACTGGGAGCGAACTGGGATTTACTGGGATGTACTGGGAGGAAACTGGGATATACTGGGAGGAAACTGGGAGGGAAGTGGGTGTCAACTGGGACATTCCAGTTTCCTCCCAGTACATCCCAGTTCCCTACCAGTGCAGCCCAGTACATCCCAGATCCCTCCCAGTCCCTCCCAGTACATCCCAGTTCCCTCACAGTACATCCCAGTTCCCTCCCAGTTCACACACAGTTCACTCCCAGTTCCATTCCAGTACATCCCAGTACATGCCAGTTGCCTCCCAGTTTCCTCTAAGTACATCCCAGTACTTTAAAGTTCCCTCCCAGTACATCCCAGTTCCCTCACAGTACATCCCAGTACTTCACAGTTCACTCCCACTACATCCCAGTACGTCCCAGTTCCCCCTTGGTACATAACACTTCCCTCCCAATACATCCAAGTTCCCTCCCAGTACATCCCAATCCCCTCCCAGTACATCCCAGTTCCCTGCCAGTATGTCCCAGTACATCCCAGTTCCCTCCCAGTACATACCAGTTCCCTCCCAGTACCTCCCAGTTCCCTCCCAGTTCCCTCCCACTACATCCCAGTTCCCTCCCAGTACATACCAGTTCCCTCCCAGTACATCCCAGTACATCCTGGTACATCCCAGTTCCCACCCAGTACATCCTACTACATACCAGTTCCCTCCCAGTTCACTCCCAGTACATCCCAGTACTTCACAGTTCCATCCCAGTACATCCCAGTACGCACCAGTTCCCCTCAGTACATAACACTTCCCTCCCAGTACATAACAGTACATCCCAGTGTCCTCACACTACGTCCCAGTTCCCTCACAGTACATCCCAGTTCCCTACCAGTACGTCCCAGTTCCCTCCCAGTACATAACAGTTACCTCCCAGTACATCCCAGTAGATCCTGGCACATCCCAAATCCCTGCCAGTTCCACCCGGTACAACCCAGTACAAGCCTGTACATCCTAGTTCCTCCACAGTACATCCCAGGGCATCCCCGCACATTGTAGTGCCTCCCAGTACATCCCAGTTCCCTCCCAACTGGGAGGGACCTGGGATGTACTGGGAGGGAACTGGGACGTACTGGGAGCGAACTGGGATTTACTGGGATGTACTGGGAGGAAACTGGGATATACTGAGAGGAAACTGGGATATACTGGGAGGCATTGGGAGGGAAGTGGGTGTCAACTGGGACATTCCAGTTTCCTCCCAGTACATCCCAGTTCCCTACCAGTGCAGCCCAGTACATCCCAGTTCCCTCCCAGTCCGTCCCAATCCCCTCCCAGTACATCCCAGTTCCCTGCCAGTATGTCCCAGTACATCCCAGTTCCCTCCCAGTACATACCAGTTCCCTCCCAGTACATCCCAGTACATCCTGGTACATCCCAGTTCCCACCCAGTACATCCTACTACATACCAGATCCCTCCCAGTTCACTCCCAGTACATCCCAGTACTTCACAGTTCCCTCCCAGTACATCCCAGTACGTCCCAGTTCCCCTCAGTACATAACACTTCCCTCCCAGTACATACGAGTACATCCCAGTGTCCTCACAGTACGTCCCAGTTCCCTCCCAGTACATCCCAGTTCCCTCCCTGTTCCTTACCAGTACATAACAGTTACCTCCCAGTACATCCCAGTAGATCCTGGTACATCCCAAATCCCTGCCAGTTCCACCCGGTACAACCCAGTACAAGCCTGTACATCCTAGTTCCTCCACAGTACATCCCAGGGCATCCCCGCACATTGTAGTGCCTCCCAGTACATCCCAGTTCCCTCCCAGTACTGGGAGGGACCTGGGATGTACTGGGAGGGAACTGGGACGTACTGGGAGGGAACTGGGACGTACTGGGATGTAATGGGACGGAACTGGGATGTATTGGGAGGCACTGGGAAAGAAGTGGTAGTGAACCGGGAGGGAATTGGGATGTACTGGGATGAACTGGTAGGAAACTGGGATGTACTGGCATGGAACGGGGATGTATTGGGATGTACAGGAACAGAACTGGAATGTACAGCGATGTATTGGCATGTACTGGCAGCGAGCTGGGACTTACTGGGATGTACTGGGAGGAAACTGGGATATACTGGGAGGAAACTGGGATATACTGGGAGGCATTGGGAGGGAAGTGGGTGTCAACTGGGACATTCCAGTTTCCTCCCAGTACATCCCAGTTCCCTCCCAGTACACCCCAGTACATCCCAGTTCCCTCCCAGTATGTCCCACTACATCCCAGTTCCCTCCCAGTACGTCCCAGTTCCCTCCCAGTAAATCCCAATTCCCAACACTTTCCACCCAGTACATCCCAGTTCCCTCCCAGTACATCCCAGTTCCCTCTAAGTACATCCCAGTACTTCACAGTTCCCTCCCAGTTCACTCCCAGTTCCCTCCCAGTACATCCCAGTTCCCTCTAAGTACATCCCAATACTTCATAGTTCCCTCCCAGCACGTCCCAGTACGTCCCAGTTCCCCTCAGTACATAACACTTCCCTCCCAGTACATACCAGTACATCCCAGTGTCCTCACAGTACATCCCAGTGTCCTCACAGTACATCCCAGTTCTCTCCCAGTTCACTCCCAGTACACAACAGTTACCTCCCAGTACATCCCAGTACATCCCAGTAGATCCTGGTACATCCCAAATCCCTGCCAGTTCCACCCGGTACAACCCAGTACAAGCCTGTACATCCTAGTTCCTC
The DNA here is from genome assembly GCF_949628215.1 of Phalacrocorax aristotelis. NCBI lineage: Eukaryota > Metazoa > Chordata > Aves > Suliformes > Phalacrocoracidae > Phalacrocorax > Phalacrocorax aristotelis. The sequence goes on from NW_027441368.1 coordinate 962,299, forward strand.
CACAGTACATCCCAGGGCATCCCCGCACATTGTAGTGCCTCCCAGTACATCCCAGGTCCCTCCCAGTACTGGGAGGGACCTGGGATGTACTGGGAGGGACCTGGGATGTACTGGGAGGGACCTGGGATGTACTGGGATGTAATGGGACGGAACTGGGATGTAATGGGACGGAACTGGGAAAGAAGTGGTAGTGAACCGGGAGGGAACTGGGATGTACTGGCATGGAACGGGGATGTATTGGGATGGACAGGAACGGAACTGGAATGTACTGCGATGTACTGGGATGTACTGGGAGCAAACTGGGATTTACTGGGATGTACTGGGAGGAAACTGGGATATACTGGGAGGCACTGGGAGGGAAGTGGGTGTCAACTGGGACATTCCAGTTTCCTCCCAGTACATCCCAGTTCCCTACCAGTGCAGCCCAGTACATCCCAGTTCCCTCCCAGTCTGTCCCAATCCCCTCCCAGTACATCCCAGTTCCCTGCCAGTATGTCCCAGTACATCCCAGTTCCCTCCCAGTACATACCAGTTCGCTCCCAGTACATCCCAGTTCCCTCCCAGTTCCCTCCCACTACATCCCAGTACATCCCAGTTCCCTACCAGTACATACCAGTTCCCTCCCAGTCCATCCCAGTTCCCTCCCGGTACATCCCAGTTCCCACCCAGTACATCCTACTACATACCAGTTCCCTCCCAGTTCACTCCCAGTACATCCCAGTACTTCACAGTTCCCTCCCAGTACATCCCAGTACGTCCCAGTTCCCCTCAGTACATAACACTTCCCTCCCAGTACATACCAGTACATCCCAGTGTCCTCACAGTACGTCCCAGTTCCCACCCAGTACATCCTACTACATACCAGTTCCCTCCCAGTTCACTCCCAGTACATCCCAGTACTTCACAGTTCCCTCCCAGTACATCCCAGTACGTCCCAGTTCCCCTCAGTACATAACACTTCCCTCCCAGTACATACCAGTACATCCCAGTGTCCTCACACTACGTCCCAGTTCCCTCACAGTACATCCCAGTTCCCTACCAGTACATCCCAGTTCCCTCCCTGTTCCTTCCCAGTACATAACAGTTACCTCCCAGTACATCCCAGTAGATCCTGGTACATCCCAAATCCCTGCCAGTTCCACCCGGTACAACCCAGTACAAGCCTGTACATCCTAGTTCCTCCACAGTACATCCCAGGGCATCCCCGCACATTGTAGTGCCTCCCAGTACATCCCAGCTCCCTCCCAGTACTGGGAGGGACCTGGGATGTACTGGGAGGGACCTGGGATGTACTGGGAGGGAACTGGGATGTGCTGGGATGTAATGGGACGGAACTGGGATGTAATGGGACGGAACTGGGAAAGAAGTGGTAGTGAACCGGGAGGGAACTGGGATGTACTGGCATGGAACGGGGATGTATTGGGATGGACAGGAACGGAACTGGAATGTACTGCGATGTACTGGGATGTACTGGGAGCAAACTGGGATTTACTGGGATGTACTGGGAGGAAACTGGGATATACTGGGAGGCACTGGGAGGGAAGTGGGTGTCAACTGGGACATTCCAGTTTCCTCCCAGTACATCCCAGTTCCCTACCAGTGCAGCCCAGTACATCCCAGATCCCTCCCAGTACATCCCAGTTCCCTCCCAGTCCGTCCCAGTACATCCCAGTACATCCCAGTTCCCTCACAGTACATCCCAGTTCCCTCACAGTTCACACACAGTTCACTCCCAGTTCCATTCCAGTACATCCCAGTACATGCCAATTGCCTCCCAGTTTCCTCTAAGTACATCCCAGTACTTTAAAGTTCCCTCCCAGTACATCCCAGTTCCCTCACAGTTCACTCCCAGTACATAACAGATACCTCCCAGTACATCCCAGTACATCCCAAATCCCTGCCAGTTCCACCCGGTACAACCCAGTACAAGCCTGTACATCCTAGTTCCTCCACAGTACATCCCAGGGCATCCCCGCACATTGTAGTGCCTCCCAGTACCTCCCAGTTCCCTCCCAGTACTGGGAGGGACCTGGGATGTACTGGGAGGGAACTGGGACGTACTGGGATGTAATGGGACGGAACTGGGATGTATTGGGAGGCACTGGGAAAGAAGTGGTAGTGAACCGGGAGGGAACTGGGATGTACGGGGATGAACTGGTAGGAAACTGGGATGTACTGGCATGGAATGGGGATGTATTGGGATGTACAGGAACGGAACTGGAATGTACGGCGATGTATTGGGATGTACTGGCAGCGAGCTGGGATTTACTGGGATGTACTGGGAGGAAACTGGGATATACTGGGAGGAAACTGGGATATACTGGGAGGCATTGGGAGGGAAGTGGGTGTCAACTGGGACATTCCAGTTTCCTCCCAGTACATCCCAGTTCCCTACCAGTGCAGCCCAGTACATCCCAGTTCCCTCCCAGTCCGTCCCAATCCCCTCCCAGTACATCCCAGTTCCCTGCCAGTATGTCCCAGTACATCCCAGTTCCCTCCCAGTACATACCAGTTCCCTCCCAGTACATCCCAGTTCCCTCCCAGTACATCCCAGTTCCCACCCAGTACATCCTACTACATACCAGTTCCCTCCCAGTTCACTCCCAGTACATCCCAGTACTTCACAGTTCCCTCCCAGTACATCCCAGTACGTCCCAGTTCCCCTCAGTACATAACACTTCCCTCCCAGTACATACCAGTACATCCCAGTGTCCTCACAGTACGTCCCAGTTCCCTCACAGTACTGGGAGGGACCTGGGATGTACTGGGAGGGAACTGGGACGTACTGGGATGTAATGGGACGGAACTGGGATGTATTGGGAGGCACTGGGAAAGAAGTGGTAGTGAACCGGGAGGGAATTGGGATGTACGGGGATGAACTGGTAGGAAACTGGGATGTACTGGCATGGAACGGGGATGTATTGGGATGGACAGGAACGGAACTGGAATGTACGGCGATGTATTGGGATGTACTGGGAGCGAACTGGGATTTACTGGGATGTACTGGGAGGAAACTGGGATATACTGGGAGGAAACTGGGATATACTGGGAGGAAACTGGGAGGGAAGTGGGTGTCAACTGGGACATTCCAGTTTCCTCCCAGTACATCCCAGTTCCCTACCAGTGCAGCCCAGTACATCCCAGATCCCTCCCAGTCCCTCCCAGTACATCCCAGTACATCCCAGTTCCCTCACAGTACATCCCAGTTCCCTCCCAGTTCACACACAGTTCACTCCCAGTTCACACACAGTTCACTCCCAGTTCCATTCCAGTACATCCCAGTACATGCCAGTTGCCTCCCAGTTTCCTCTAAGTACATCCCAGTACTTTAAAGTTCCCTCCCAGTACATCCCAGTTCCCTCACAGTACATCCCAGTACTTCACAGTTCACTCCCACTACATCCCAGTACGTCCCAGTTCCCCCTTGGTACATAACACTTCCCTCCCAATACATCCAAGTTCCCTCCCAGTACATCCCAATCCCCTCCCAGTACATCCCAGTTCCCTGCCAGTATGTCCCAGTACATAGCAGTTCCCTCCCAGTACATACCAGTTCCCTCCCAGTACATCCCAGTTCCCTCCCAGTTCCCTCCCACTACATCCCAGTTCCCTCCCAGTACATACCAGTTCCCTCCCAGTACATCCCAGTACATCCTGGTACATCCCAGTTCCCACCCAGTACATCCTACTACATACCAGTTCCCTCCCAGTTCACTCCCAGTACATCCCAGTACTTCACAGTTCCATCCCAGTACATCCCAGTACGCACCAGTTCCCCTCAGTACATAACACTTCCCTCCCAGTACATAACAGTACATCCCAGTGTCCTCACACTACGTCCCAGTTCCCTCACAGTACATCCCAGTTCCCTACCAGTACGTCCCAGTTCCCTCCCAGTTCACTCCCAGTACATAACAGTTACCTCCCAGTACATCCCAGTAGATCCTGGCACATCCCAAATCCCTGCCAGTTCCACCCGGTACAACCCAGTACAAGCCTGTACATCCTAGTTCCTCCACAGTACATCCCAGGGCATCCCCGCACATTGTAGTGCCTCCCAGTACATCCCAGTTCCCTCCCAACTGGGAGGGACCTGGGATGTACTGGGAGGGAACTGGGACGTACTGGGAGCGAACTGGGATTTACTGGGATGTACTGGGAGGAAACTGGGATATACTGAGAGGAAACTGGGATATACTGGGAGGCATTGGGAGGGAAGTGGGTGTCAACTGGGACATTGGGTGTGGGTGTCAACAGGAGGTCATCGTCCTCCTCCTTTCCCTCTTCCCTTCTGTCAGCTCCCGGGGAACTCACCGCTTCTCGGGAAGCGGCCGCACCCGCAAGCCCCCAGTAATCAACACGAAGCCAACCCCAAAAATACACCTCGCGTACCGTACGCGCCACGGCCGGCCGGCACCCGAGCGCCGGAAGACCGCGCCTCCCGCCATGCCCGGCGAACCACGTGACAGGGCCGGCAGCCACTGCGCCAGGAATACAGCTCCCGGCATGCTCTGCGGCACAACCCGGCCGCCCGGCAGCCGCAAGGACTACAGCTCCCGGCATGCTCTGCGGCACAACCCGGCCGCCCGGCGGCCGGTTTGATGCGGAGCCACCCAGCATCCCTGCGAGCACAGCTGCAGGCGCAACAGCAGTTACGCAGCCACAACTAGGCACTAAACAAAGGCTTTCCAACACTGGAGGTCTAGAACAGGTAGACATTAGCACAGAAGCACAAGGGGCTCCGTCACCCTGCACAAATCTCCCCGTGCCTACACACGCACACGTTCAGAAGTTAGTTATCAGAAAACGCCCGACTCAGCCATTTGCCACAGTCACGAGACTCACGACATGATAACACGACATGACACGCGAGGTGGGCTCAGAGTTTTAAGGCAAGAAATACCTCCCACGCCCCCCACCCGAGATCTTTCAGGGTCCACACCTGCCATCGCCCCGCACCAAACCTACCCGGCCAAAGGCTTTCAGGTGGCCCGAAACACTGTACACAGAAAATAACCAGGGACAGACCTGCATTGTTCGGAAGCGAACGATGCCCGACCGGGGCTCCTCTGCGGGGCACGGAGCCCCCCGGCCCCGCCCGGAGACACACACCCGCCCCCCGCTGCCCGAACTCACCCACCAGCGCTCTCCGGCCCCCGGACACGGCCGCGCTGCTCTCTCAGGCGGCTGCCGCAGGCGAGGCTCGGGCACCGCCAGGCCTCCAGGCGTCCCGAGGGGCTGCCGGACACCGCAGGGGATGGCTGCCGGCGGCCGGACCGCCGCGGCGCTCCCCGCCCAGCTCCGAGCAGGCTCCGCCGGCCGCGGGCTTCCCACGCCGGGCCGCAGAGGGGCCCCGGCACCGCACAGGGACGCCTCGCGACCCGGCCGCCACACGCACCGGCCCTTCGGCCTCCACACGCACCGCTCCCGCCCCCGCTCCGACGCGCCGCGCACGCGCCACCGGAAGCCCGAGCCCCGCGGGGCGGCCCTTAAAGGGCGGCCGGAAGGAACGGCCCCCACCGGCCCCGCCACCGCGCCCAGCCGGTGAGCGCCAGCGCCCCCTGCTGGCCGGGCCGCGCTCAGCTCGCGAGGGCGCCGAGGGCCGGGCGGGGCGGGACGCGCCGGCTCGGGGCCAGCGCCTTCTCGGGGCGAGCGGGAAACCCCTGCGGGCCCCGGTCACGGCCGGGCACAGCCGCGCGCCCTCCGAGAGCTGCTGAACGCGGCTGCCGCTCGTGACACATACCGAGCCGTCTGCGACGGGAGCGGGCAGAGGAGGAAGGGGCCGGCGGCCGCGGCGCCCTGGCCCCAGGCGGGGGGGGGGGGGGGCTGGGGCCCGGGGGGCCGCCCCCCTCCTCACAGTTCCCTCACAGTTCCCTCACAGTTCCCTCACAGTTCCCTCACAGTTCCCTCACAGTTCCCTCACAGTTCCCTCACAGTTCATCCCATGGACGGAACCGGGACCTACTGTGAGGCACTGGGCAAGAAGTGGGAGGAAGCCGGGACAGACCAATATAGCCCAGTATGGACTAGACCAATATAGCCCAGTATGGACTAGACCAATATAGCCCAGTATGGACTGGAGGGAACTGCGAGGGAACCGCGAGAGAACCCCACAGAACAAATCATGGGGCACGAGAAGGCAGAGAATTAAGAATTAGGGACAGGGAGCCAGAAAAAAAAAAAGAAAAAAACCAAAGGGAGACAGAGAGCAAAAGGAATCGCAATGCGTACGGAGAGAAGAGAGAAACAATTCTAGCATAGGGTCACGCGGGAGCCAGGGACAGCAAGATGGAGAAAGGACAGAAGCTACAGGCTACAGGGCAGAGAGGGAAGAATTAATGAATAGACACAGAGAGATGGGCAGAAAGACATGGAGAAAGGCTAAAGATCACACGGCCTACAGGGAAGAGAGAAGAGAGGGAGGAATTTTAAAAACAGGGGCAAGAAGCCAGAGAGAGGGAGAGAGAAGCAACAATAAAATGGGGACAAGCCACAGGGCAGCGAGGAGGGAATCAATGAATAAGAACACGAGACCAAAGAGAACACAATGTAGAATGGAAAAAAGGAACAGCGGCCTACAGGGAAGGAGGAATTAAAGATCAGGGACTGGGAGGCAGACAGAGACACATGAAGAAACAAGTGAAAAAAAAGAAAAACACAAACCAACAGCAATGGGCTACAAAGACAGAGAGGGAGGAAATGAGGAAATAAAACGTTGCAGCAAGGAGCTGGACAGAGAGAGATGAGGACAAACAAATAGCACGGGTCCACGTGACGGAGAACGTGGAATTAGAACACAGAGAGAGGGAGCCGGACAGAGAGAGAGGCCGAGAGAAACATCTAGACAGGCTACAGCGGGCAGAGGCAGGAATTAAAACCTAGGGACAGGGAGCTGGACAGAGAGAGATGGAGGTCACAGGGAACAGCGGTGGCTGCAGGAAGAACAGGAATTCATGAATAGGGAAAGGGAGCTGGACAGAGAAGAACTCAGAAAGGCAAGAACAGTAGCAGGGTACAGAGCAGAGAAGACGAATTAAAAAGCACGGGGGGAGCGTTGAGGCAGACAGAGAGAGATTAAGAAAAAAGTCACGGGCTACGTGGCAAAGCAGGAGGAATTCAGAAACGAGGATGGGAACCAAGGGAGAGTGTGCTGGTGAAGGATAACGGGCATTAAAAGTGAGGGACGGGGAGCTGGGAAAAGCGAGGCAGAGAAAAACAGAATCACAGAGAGAATCACACAAAGCCAAAAAAGAAGAAACTGAACAACAGGAACAGGTGTAACCAAAGCGATGAAATCAACCAACCAGAGACGGTGTTCCATTACGGGAACATGGAGCGTACCAATCAGCGCACCTGTCGATCTGCATTTTAGTGCCTAGGCGATCGTTAATGTCAGCAGAACAACAGACAACATGCTTCTGTCAGAAAAGGATGACAAAACGCGGTTTCGCTTAGCGGACTGAGAAAACTAGCCAAGACTGCCAAGAGTAAGAGCCGAGAAGCTAAAAGGTAATTCCGGCAGGGGGAGATCGCGACCACCGACTCACAGACCACCACCGACCCAAGTAACACCACCTACTCAGAAGAGAACAACGGAAGAGGACAACCGAGCCTGCGCAGTGATTGACATACGGAACGAGCAAGTTTGTACCCATCGCTAGACAAGACAATAATGACTATGTATGAGTATGTAAAATTTTCATCTACAAATTGTACAGGAAAGGTGCGTGAGGTACGCACGCCAGGAGGAGCGATCCCCCGTGCATCCGGCGCCGTGAATATAGAATGCCTGCTCTTTAATACTAAATTGGTGTTGAGGAGTCGTTTCCGATTTTAACGCGTTTTTCGGTAACAGTTTTGGCACCCCAGGTGGGAACCTGCTTTTGAATCTCGACGGATCCGTGGGATCGTGGGACCTGCAGCCGGCCCCGAGGAATTCTCCGGGAGAGCTTCCGATCCCCGGGCCAGAGAATTCTGAGCAAGATCCCCTGGATTGAGGTAAACAAGGCATTCTTTGAAGAAGAAACTTAGGTAGAATAATACGTGGGGTTAGTTTCCCACATAGGATAGGATAGCGGGTTTGAGTCCCACAGGCCTGCCCGTAAGGTGCGGCGAAAGCCACGCAGGGTCGGGGCCAAGAGGTGCCTCGGTTGGTAAGTCTCTGCTAGGCGAAAGCCTGTGGAGCGGGACCCGAGGGTAGGGGAGTCTTCAACAGGGGGTTGAAGTCTCCAGGGATATCTAGCAGGGGGCTACAGATCCCAGTGGCAGATTTCCAGTGAGACCTCTAACGGGGGTTGGAGTCCCTCTGACTAGTAGTTGTGATAGTGCACTATCACAACTACTAGTCGACTGGGAGACGGGAGCATTACTGAGTAGGAAACCTATCCCACAGAGAACACCTTTGCGATGTATTTTGAAGCACTGGAAAGACGTCGGGGGCGGTGACCCACTAACTCGGAAACCATTAATTGAATATTGCAATCATTGGTGGCCAACGTATCAATTGGAAGGTGGGCACAAATGGCCAGAACATGAGACATTGCAATATCGTACCATCTTGCAATTAATGTTGTTTTGTAAAAAGGGAAGGCAAATGGGAAGAAGTGGCATATGTTGATTTGTTCTTTACACCGTGGAATCATCCCGAGCAGCAGAAACAGCGTGAGGTATGTCCACAAGATTCTACGGCAATGTTTCTGAAAAGAGGAAAACGTGGTGAGAACTTGAAAGAGTGTTGCTCTACTTGTGATACTGGATACTTCGCTTGATGAAACTGACAAGAAAATAGTACGGAATACAGCCAGAAGGCAGGTGCAGGGAGCACATGCTAACGGGAATTTACAGAGAACAATGAATAAGAATTTTCCATCTACAAATCCCGAGTGGGACCCTAATCAGCCAGGACCCAGGGGAATGTTGACTAGATGTCAGAGAGAGATTTTATTTGGAGTAAGACAAGCAATGCCAAAAGCAATAAATTGGTCAAAATTTATGAAGTGAGACAAGAATTAAGTGAGTCCCCTTCAGCCTTTATGGAAAGACTGAAGGTGACCACCAGAAAATATACTCATTTGAACCCAGAAAAACCAGAAAAAGCAATTCAGCTGGTCTCTATATTCATAAGACAATCAGCCCCAGATGGGGGCGGGGGGAGAGAAAACAACCTTCAGAAACTAGAACAACCTGAATCCAGAGATCTGGGTTAAATGCTTGAAGTAGCTTGGCATGAAGGAGACCAGGGGAATCAACCCTAGCTGAACACCTGGTTACACTGAAGCTACGGAATGAAGAAATAGAATTTTTGGTAGATACGGGAGCCACTTATTTGGTATTGAATACACGTGAAGAGAAATTTGATCATAAATCAGTAGATGTTGCTAGCGCAACAGGGCAAAGAAAAATTAGCCCCTCTCAGAGCCATTAAAGTTTAAATTGGAGAAGCAATGGGCAACTCACCAGTTTCTGCATATGCCTGAATGTCCACTGCCTCTGTTATGACGAGATCTATTAGGTCAATTAGATGCTCAAGTAACTTTTAAAGATGGAGAGATTAAATCACTAATACCAGAATCAAAAGCCACAGAGGCGAGAGCGTTTATGTTACAGGATTCCTCCAGGGAGGAACGGGTTCCCGAGGAAGTGGAAAACGTAGTAATTCCTTTGGTTTGAGCGAGCGGAGCTCCGGAGCGATCTAAGTGGGCAGAGCCGGTAAAAGTAACCTTAAAGCCTGGAGCCAAGCCCGTAAGACAAAAACAATACCCTATTAAGCGAGAGGCTCGAAAAGGATTACAGAAGTTAATTATAAAATTTTTCAGAATATGAGCTTTTAGTGGAATGTGAATCAGAATATAGTACTCCTGTGTCGCCAGTAAAGAAATCTAGAGGCAAAGAGTATTAGCTAGTTCACCATTTAAGGGCTATAAATCAGGTGGTCCAAGATATACATCCGGTAGTAGCTAATCCATACACTTTACTGACCTCTTTTAAAGGAGGAGCATAAATGGTTTACTGTACTAGATTTGAAGGACGCCTTCTTTTGCATACCTCCAGGCATAAAAAGTCAAAGCCTATTTGCTTTGCAATGGGAAAGCCCCACCACAGAATGAAAGACACAGCTACCATGGACCGTACTTCCACAAGGATTTAAAAATAGTCCTACGATACTTGAGACTCAGCTGGCAAAAAAAAATTAGAGATATAATAAAAACAGAACCCAGGGAGAGGCATCTTGTTACAGAATGCGGATGACATTCTGATAGCGGCACAAAGTAAAGAAAAATGTTTTGAAATTTTTAAATTTTCTGGGCCAAGGAAGATGCGGAGTTTCCAGAAACAAAACCCAAATAGGAAAAGAAGCAGCCATTTATTTAGGATTTGAAATATCTCAAAGACAAAGACAATTAGAAAGTGAAAAGAAAGAAACTATTTGTCAAATTCCCGAACCTAGCAGCCCGAAGGAACTGAGAGCTTTTCTGAAAACAATGAAATAGCATCAGCTCTGGATTCTGAACTATAGACTGTATGTAAAACCATTATTTGAGGCATTGAAAGACTCAAAAGGATAAATATTTAACCTGGACGCCCGGATGCCAAACGGCATTCAAAGAACTGAAAAGAGCCTCGATGATGGCCCCTGCATTAGGCCTACCTGATTTCGCTAAACCTTTTCAGTTGTTTGTCCACGAAAGACAACATTTAGCCCTTGGAGTGCTGACACAGCGACTGGGAACCTGGAAGAGACCTGTGGGCTACTTCTCCAAACAACCTGACCACGCGAGTAAAAGATGGCCTAGGTGTTTACGGGCAGTAGCAACAACAGCGCTGCCGATCCGGGAAGCCCCAAAGTTAACAATGGGACAGAAGATGACAGTATATGTCCCGCACATAGCGGTGACTGTTTTAGAACAAAAGGGGGGTCGTTGGCTATCCCTTAGCAGAATGTTGAAATATCAAGTTGTTCTGTTAGAACAAGACGATGTGGAATCGAAGACTACTGCTATACTGAATCCTGCTATGTTTTTAACAACAGAAAACCTTACGGACAATTTAGAACACGATCGCTTGCTAACTATTGAACAAGTCTATTCCAGCAGACCAGACCTGAGACACAAACCTCTGGGAAAATCCTGATCTGGAGTTGTTTACAGATGGAAGAAGCTCTGGGCGAGAAGAGAAGCGAATGGCCGGATATGCTGTCGTTATCGCCGCCGAGGGAACGGAGTCAGGGGTGCTGCCTGCAAACACCTCAGCACAGAAAGCAGTATTGGTAGCATTGAAGCGAGCTCTGCGAATGGCAGAAGGACAAAGGATAAATATCTAGACTGATTCCAAACGTGCATTTGGTGTGATCCACGATCATGGAGCTATTGGGAAGGAGAAAGGACTGCCATCAGCCCAAGAATCATCAATACAGCATAAAGAAGAAATTCTCCAACTTCCGGAAGACGTGCAGAAACCAAAAGAAGTGGCGGTAAAGCGTTGCAAAGCTCATCAATTTGGCCAGACGGCTGTAAACATAAGCAAACGACTGACCGATAAAGCTGCAAAGAGGACTGCAGAGCAAGGTATCCTTGCACTAGTACCAGTAAAACAGATCAGAATTCCAAAGTTGAAACCGAGATATAATAAATTGGATGAGCAATTAGCAGAACAATTGGAAGCATCACAAAACACAGAGAGATGGTAGGTAACACCAGAAAAACAAGTAATAACAACAACCACCCCACAAGTTATGACAGAACTTGCAAAAGAAAACCATGAGCAAACACATTAGGCTGTAGGCGCTACGGTTTTGAGTTTAAAAACATCTGTAGCGTGTGTAGGCATGACAAGAATAGTTAAACCCATAGTAGCTAAGTGTCCAATCTGTCCTAGAAATAATCCCCTGAACCAAAGGAAACCACCTTTAGGAGTAACAAAACAAAAAATTCTCCCGGAAATTATTAGCAAATTAAGTTCTCTGAGTTACCCAGACAAAATAGATAGAGCAGTATTTGTCAGTGCTGATTGACAAATTTTCTAGATGGCCAGAAGCTTTCTCGTGCTGCACCGACAAAGCTAGAGTAGTAGTTAAAACGTTGCTGAAGGAAATAATACCAAGATTTAGAGTGCCAACGGGAATGTCCTCTGATAGAGCACCACATTTTTTTGCAGAGGTACTTCAACAAATTAATAAAATTTTGGGTAGAAAATGGGACCTGCATACACCCTGGAGACCACAATCAAGTGAAAAATTTCAGAACATGAAGCAAACACTAAACTGACATAGTGGAATATTATTGATCTAGGATGGAAGTATTGAGAAAATTATTATTTCAGAACTTCCAAACAGGGGAAATGTAACCAAAGTGATGAAATCAACCAGAGACGGTGTTCCATTACGGGAACATGGAGCGTACCAATCAGCGCACCTGTCGATCTGCATTTTAGTCCGTAGGCGATCATTAATGCGAACAGAACAACAGACAACGTGCTTCTGTCAGAAAAGGATGAAAAAACGCTGTTTCGCTTAGCGGACTGAGAAAACTAGCCAAGACTGCCAAGAGTAAGAGCCGAGAAGCTAAAAGGTAATTCCGGCAGGGGGAGATCGCGACCACCGACTCACAGACCACCACCGACCCAAGTAACAGAAGAGAACAACGGAAGAGGACAACCGAGCCTGCGCAGCGATTTACATACGGAACGAGCAAGTTTGTACCAATCAGCAGACAGGACAATAATGAATATGTATGAATACGTAAAACATTGATCTACAAATTGTACGGGAAAGGTGCGTGAGGTACGCACGCCAGGAGGAGCGATCCCCCGTGCATCCGGCGCCGCGAATAAAGAATGCCTGCTCTTTAATACTAAATTGGTGTTGAGGAGTCGTTTCCGATTTTAACGCGTTTTTCGGTAACACAGGGAGTCAGATCAAGAGAGCCAGAGAACAACAAAACACCGACAGGCTACAGGACAGAGCAGGAGGAATAAAAAAAAAAAAAACACGGAGCCAGAGCCAGGCAGAGAGAGGCGGAGAAAGAAAAAGGAGCCACAGGCTACAGGACAGAGAGAGGGAGGACTGAAAAGACGGGGAGGCAGGGAGACACTCAGAGCGAGATGGAGAAAGAAGGTGCGGGGGGGGGGGGGGCGCAAAAAAAAAAAGTAAATTTTGCAGCAGGTAAGGAAAGAGAGGGGGCCGGGGGAGAGACAGGGAGGGCCCAGGACGCACAAGAGAGGCAACGGGGCCCCAGTGGCCCAGGACTCACCGCGACTCTCGCTCTCAGCGCTGCTGGCACAATTTAGCCGTTCAGATGCTTCTTTACCCTCCTCTCCTCCCTGCCTCTTCTGCAGCTCCAGACTCTAGGCCGTCCTCCACCTGAAGAGAATACGTGGGTGTCTTACAGCTCTTACCAGATGAGGCTTCCTAGGCACGTAGCCTAGCTCGCTCGTGCACTACACGCCCGTACCCAACTCCGGGTTACGCGTACAGACCCTACGGTGCACATTGGTGGCCTGGCCCGCTGCGGGCTATGAAGGGGGATCCTTCCTCCCCCACCTGCATGGACAGGCTCTCTCTTGCCTGCGGCAGGAAGGCAGCTGGCAGCCAGAGCACCTTCAGTTTCTTCTTCTTTACCTTTCGTTGGCGTCTCCAGCTTCAGCCGAGGCAGCTCCTGTCCGCAGCCGGGAAGGGCTTTGTCTATCCCTTTTCGGCCCTGCGCTGCGAGGACGGCGAGGACGGGCAGAGAGAAGCCACGCGAGCCTGAGACGGCCGCAGGCAACGGCATCCCCGGGGGAAGGACAGACAACCACGTCCTCAGCACGGTCTCTGGGAGAGGGAAAGAAGAAACAGTGACCGTCATTACCGTCGATCGACCCTGGCCAAAGCCTCTCCTTCCGCAGGGGCTTCTGGACACACCGCTCCCTCCCCACGCTACTGCTAAGGGCCCCTGCACCAAGGGGGAATCCAGTGCGCTTGAGGGACGGCTTGCTGCCTTCACGACAGGGCCTGGGGGCGGCCTAAGGCTATGCAGCACGCTTATGGGGAGGTGCCGGAGCTGGGGGCAGGCGCACGGGGCAAGGGGTGCCCGGGGAGGCTGAGCGGGACCTCTGGTGGGCCGGGGAGGCGGCCATCATCTGCGCCCTGGGCACGGGGAAAAGGTCATCGTCCTCCTCCTTTCCCTCTTCCCTTCTGTCAGCTCCCGGGGAACTCACCGCTTCTCGGGAAGCGGCCGCACCCGCAAGCCCCCAGTAATCAACACGAAGCCAACCCCAAAAATACACCTCGCGTACCGTACGCGCCACGGCCGGCCGGCACCCGAGCGCCGGAAGACCGCGCCTCCCGCCATGCCCGGCGAACCACGTGACAGGGCCGGCAGCCACTGCGCCAGGAATACAGCTCCCGGCATGCTCTGCGGCACAACCCGGCCGCCCGGCAGCCGCAAGGACTACAGCTCCCGGCATGCTCTGCGGCACAACCCGGCCGCCCGGCGGCCGGTTTGATGCGGAGCCACCCAGCATCCCTGCGAGCACAGCTGCAGGCGCAACAGCAGTTACGCAGCCACAACTAGGCACTAAACAAAGGCTTTCCAACACTGGAGGTCTAGAACAGGTAGACATTAGCACAGAAGCACAAGGGGCTCCGTCACCCTGCACAAATCTCCCCGTGCCTACACACGCACACGTTCAGAAGTTAGTTATCAGAAAACGCCCGACTCAGCCATTTGCCACAGTCACCAGACTCACGACATGATAACACGACATGACACACGAGGTGGGCTCGGAGTTTTAAGGCAAGAAATACCTCCCACGCCCCCCACCCGAGATCTTTCAGGGTCCACACCTGCCATCGCCCCGCACCAAACCTACCCGGCCAAAGGCTTTCAGGTGGCCCGAAACACTGTACACAGAAAATAACCAGGGACAGACCTGCATTGTTCGGAAGCGAACGATGCCCGACCGGGGCTTCTCTGCGGGGCACGGAGCCCCCCGGCCCCGCCCGGAGACACACACCCGCCCCCCGCTGCCCGAACTCACCCACCAGCGCTCTCCGGCCCCCGGACACGGCCGCGCTGCTCTCTCAGGCGGCTGCCGCAGGCGAGGCTCGGGCACCGCCAGGCCTCCAGGCGTCCCGAGGGGCTGCCGGACACCGCAGGGGATGGCTGCCGGCGGCCGGACCGCCGCGGCGCTCCCCGCCCAGCTCCGAGCAGGCTCCGCCGGCCGCGGGCTTCCCACGCCGGGCCGCAGAGGGGCCCCGGCACCGCACAGGGACGCCTCGCGACCCGGCCGCCACACGCACCGGCCCTTCGGCCTCCACACGCACCGCTCCCGCCCCCGCTCCGACGCGCCGCGCACGCGCCACCGGAAGCCCGAGCCCCGCGGGGCGGCCCTTAAAGGGCGGCCGGAAGGAACGGCCCCCACCGGCCCCGCCACCGCGCCCAGCCGGTGAGCGCCAGCGCCCCCTGCTGGCCGGGCCGCGCTCAGCTCGCGAGGGCGCCGAGGGCCGGGCGGGGCGGGACGCGCCGGCTCGGGGCCAGCGCCTTCTCGGGGCGAGCGGGAAACCCCTGCGGGCCCCGGTCACGGCCGGGCACAGCCGCGCGCCCTCCGAGAGCTGCTGAACGGGGCTGCCGCTCGTGACACATACCGAGCCGTCTGCGACGGGAGCGGGCAGAGGAGGAAGGGGCCGGCGGCCGCGGGGCCCTGGCCCCAGGCGGGGGGGGGGGGGCTGGGGCCCGGGGGGCCGCCCCCCTCCTCACAGTTCCCTCACAGTTCCCTCACAGTTCCCTCACAGTTCCCTCACAGTTCCCTCACAGTTCCCTCACAGTTCTGTGAGAGACTGAACTAAGGTATTGTTTATTAAGACTTATGTTAAAGTTCAATGTAAAGCATGCGAAGAATACCTCCCAGGCGTGTTTATGCAAGATAACCACCAGATGTCCAAACTTATCTCTGTCGATAAGACAAGCAACCCCATATATCACCAGGAAGCAGGAAACGACCCCCTAACAACAACTGAAGCATGCGAAGAATACCTCCCAGGCGTGTTTATGCAAGATAACCACCAGATGTCCAAACTTATCGACAGAGATAAGACAAGCAACCCCATATATCACCAGGAAGCAGGAAACGACCCCCTAACAACAACTGAAGCATGCGAAAAGTACCTCCACTATCTCATTGAACATGGAAGTAAAGATGTATAAAGAGAGACTGTTTGAACTGCTCAGTACGGCAGTTGGCGGAGCGCAGACTCCCCTGCCGTCCAGCGCTGTATTTGCTCATATTCTACTTGCTACAATTAATAAAATTCTAATTGGATTATGATCCATTGTGGTCTAAATTTATGACAATTTGGTGCCGTGACTCGGATAAGGAACGGTGAGCTTCTGTCCTCCGGGGAGGCGCCCCGCGGCAATCCGCGGCCCCGCGACCGACGGCTTACCTCAACCTTACCGACGAACCTAAATTCTAGAATGATGAGCAAAGGAGAAACCGGTAAAATCCCATAAAAATTCTGTGCACGGGAGTCCGGACGAAGACGCAGGGCGCGTAAGTATATGGCGAATTTGTTCGCGGGTTTACCGTTCGGGCGGGATTGGGTTTCCTGGAATATAACGAGTGAGAGGTTCGCTATATTGAACCAGGCGAGTGCGGACCCTTAAGTACTGCGTTTCCCATCTCCCGCGAGGGACTGGGCCAGGAACAAGGGGAACGAGTGAGTGCGCGCTTGTGGATATTCCAGAAGATGGGGGCGAAGGGCAGCAAGCCTTCGACTCCCATGGGAAAGGTACCCACTGTACCTAAGAATACCCCTCTGGCATATATCCTAGACAATTGGAGATATTTCCCTGGAACCCTAGGGAAAGATAAACAAAAAATGATAAAATATTGTACTAGGATATGGGGAGGGAAGAAGATTTCTAAAGATGACGTTTGGCCAGTCTATGGGTCAGAAGAGGATTGGGTCAGACAACAATTAAACCTCTGGGTTAACAATAAAAAACCCCTTAACCCAGAAGAGAGTCAGTATGCGGAAGTGTGGCTAGAAAGACCGAGAGCTAGACTTTATCCACTGAATAAAGTAAAAACTGAACAAAAGAAAAAGAAGGAAGAGTTAGACGAAACCCTTCTAAGCCCCCCTCCCTATATTTCTCCTCCTGCTCCCGCAGCCCCTTCAGAGGTCCCCAGAGCACCCACTCCCCCACCAGAATCGGAACAAGGGTCTCCCCCTCCTCCTAGACGCGTAACTAGGAGTAACAAAGGGGCAGCTCAGATGTATCCTTTAAGGGAAATGCCCATGGGGGGACCCCAACCTGTGATTGGATATATTTTTGTGCCCCTAAGTTCGGCTGACCTACGAGATTTTAAAAGAACCGAGATGGGAAACCTAATTGAAGACCCACTCGGAGTGGCAGAAAGATTCGATCAATTTTTGGGACCAAATCTTTATACTTGGGATGAGATGCAATCTATCCTTGGTCAATTATTTACTACCGAGGAAAGAGATATGATCAGGCGAGCAGGAATGAGACTGTGGGATGCTCAGCATGCCCAGGGACCCCAAGCAGATATTAAATGGCCACTTCAAAGACCTAATTGGGATAATCAGGATCCGGTGCATAGAACTCATATGCAGGACCTGAGAACTATAGTAATTCAAGGGATTAGAGAAGCAGTACCCCGTGGCCAGAATATCAATAAAGCATTTAATGAAATACAAAAGAAAGATGAGAGCCCTACTGAGTGGCTGGAACGACTGAGGAAAGCCCTTCAGCTGTATTCTGGGGTAAATCCAGACAACCCTTTAGGGCAAGCGCTCCTCAAAACTCAGTTTGTGGCAAAATCATGGGAAGATATCAGAAAGAAGATTGAAAAGTTAGAGGACTGGCAGAATAGAGGGTTGGATGAATTATTGAGGGAAGCTCAGAAAGTCTACGTAAGGCGGGAAGAAGAGAGCAGCAAGCGACAAGTAAAAATGATGGTAGCAGCAGTCAGAGAGGATCGCAAAGGGCGGACTGGTGAACACAGATCTGCTGGAACGAAACAAGGGAACGTGGTAGTAAAGAAGGAACAGAGATGTTGTTTTTACTGTGGAAAGAAGGGACATATAAAGACGAATTGCAGAGAAAGGATCAGGGATGAGGAAATATTAAAAACGGAATAGGAGAGTCAGGGGCTCTATATCTTAGGGGACCGGAGTCATCATGAGCCCTTGATAAAATTAAAAATAGGTCCCCATAAACAAGAGTTCACCTTTTTAGTAGACACTGGGGCTGAGAAATCGACTATTAGGCAAATACCTGAGGGATGTAAAGTTTCCCCTGAAAAGGTACAAGTAATTGGGGCAAAAGGAGAACCCTTTAAAGTAAGCAAAATCACAAATGTGGTATTCGAAACTGAAAATAAATTTGGAATGGGTGAACTCTTGCTCGTCCCTGAAGCAGAATTTAATCTGTTAGGACGAGATTTAATTGTTGAATTGCAATTAGAAATTAAAGTAAAAAATCAAGAGCTAACGGTGTCTGCCTATCCTTTGACCGTAGATGATCAAAAACAAATTAACCCCGATGTCTGGTACTCTCCGGATACAATAAGTAAACTGGAAATCCCACCGATTAAAATTCAAATTTCCGAACCCCACATACCTGTGAGGATAAGGCAATATCCCATATCCCTAGAAGGACGGAGAGGATTGAAACCAGAAATTGATCGATTATTAGCACAAGGAATCTTAGAGCCTTGTATGTCACCCTTTAACACTCCCATTTTGCCTGTAAGGAAGCCAAATGGGAAATATCGGCTCGTACATGATTTAAGGGAAATAAACAAAAGAACTATCACCCGGTTCCCTGTAGTAGCAAATCCATACACACTGCTAAGCAAGCTAGGACCTCATAACTCCTGGTATAGTGTGGTTGATTTAAAGGATGCCTTTTGGGCCTGTCCATTGGCAGAAGAATGCCGTGATTATTTTGCCTTTGAATGGGAAGACATAGAGACAGGCCGCAGACAGCAATTGAGATGGACCGTGCTCCCCCAAGGGTTCACTGAGTCCCCTAACCTGTTTGGACAGGCCCTGGAAGAGATCTTAAAAGAATACCAGGTACAAACGGGAAATGTGCTGTTACAGTATGTAGATGATCTACTCATAGCAGGGAATAATAAGAAGGATGTAAGAAAAGAAACCATTCGACTTCTAAACTTTCTTGCACAACAGGGACTACGGGTATCACAAGAAAAGTTACAATTTGTGGAGGAAAAAGTGAAATATTTGGGGCATTATTTGTTTAACGGCAAGAAGATATTGGATCCGGAGCGCATTAAGGGAATTCAGGAATTACCTATGCCTGTCACTAAGAGACAAATTCGACAAGCATTAGGGCTATTTGGGTATTGTAGACAATGGATAGAGAATTATAGCTTTAAAGTTAAATTCTTGTATGAACAACTGTCTAAAGACAAAATACCCAAGTGGACCCCTCAGGATCAAGATCAGTTTATCAGCCTCAAAAGGGAGTTAAGTCAAGCACCGGTTTTAAGCCTCCCAGATCTAAAGCGG
Organism: Phalacrocorax aristotelis; assembly: GCF_949628215.1. NCBI lineage: Eukaryota > Metazoa > Chordata > Aves > Suliformes > Phalacrocoracidae > Phalacrocorax > Phalacrocorax aristotelis. The sequence goes on from NW_027441368.1 coordinate 981,836, forward strand.
CCATTCCATTTATTCGTTAACATACATGAAGGAACAGCATTCGGAGTATTAACTCAGGAATGGGCGGGACAAAAGAAACCAGTAGCATACTTATCAAAGCTGTTGGATCCTGTGAGCAGGGGTTGGCCAAGTTGTTTACAAATCGTTGTTGCTGCTGCCTTATTACTTGAAGAAACGAATCGTATTACCTTCAATGGGGAAGTTGTCCTATATGCGCCTCATAACATAAGGGGGGTGCTTCAACAAAAAGTAGAAAAATGGCTTACAGATAGCCGACTACTAAAGTATGAGGGAATACTCATAGAATCTCCAAAACTGTCCCTAAGGACTGTCGGAGCGGTTAACCCTGCAGAATTTTTATACCCAGGGGAAAGTACTGAGTTAATACACGATTGTCTTCAAACGATTGAACAACAAACACGAATTCGACCAGATCTAGAAGAAGAGGAATTACAACATGGAGAAATAATTTTTATAGATGGGTCATCTCGAATAGTGGAAGGTAAACGATTGTCAGGGTATGCCATCATTAAGTTGGATAAAGGAGAATTTAGGACAATAGAATCGGGCCCCCTGAGTGCCAGCTGGTCGGCTCAAGCCTGTGAGCTGTACGCATTGTGGAAAGCCTTAGTGTCACTGAAGGGAAAGGATGGAACTATATATACAGACTCACGCTATGCGTTCGGAGTAGTACATACCTTTGGGAAAATATGGGAGGAGAGAGGATTTGTTAACTCACAGGGAAAAGAACTGATACACCCAGAATTAATTCGGCGAGTTCTGGGGGCATTGAAAATACCAAATAAAATAGCAGTTGTACATATAAAGGGACACCAGCGAGGCACGAGTTATCAAGTTAGAGGAAATAATGCAGCTGATACAGAAGCAAAACGAGTAGCAGGCAATTATAGTACGATTTTGACTATGCAGCAAGTACCTGTTAGTAATAATTTGAGTTTTGAGTCTGCAGAAAAGGAAAAACTAGAACAAATGGGAGCTAAGGAACAAGATGGTAAGTACATATTGCCAGATGGGAGAGAAGTCTTGCCGAAGGGCATAGCACTCGAAATTTTTTCAAAAATACACAGTAAAACACACTGGGGAACCCAGGCGTTAGTTGATCATTTCAATCAACAGTTTGCCTGTATAAGCGTATATAACATAGCAAAGGCAGTCACTGCAGCCTGCGAGACCTGTCAAAAGGTTAATCGAAACAACATGAGACGAAAACCTCTTGGAGGACGTTCCCCAGCATACAGACCTTTCTCACACATACAAGTGGATTTTACTGAACTACCCAGGGTAGGGCGTTACAAATATTTATTAGTGATGGTGGATCATTTAACACATTATGTTGAGGCTTTTCCTACCTCTAAAGCAACTGCTAACCAAGTTACTAAGGTATTACTTGAACATATTATATCTCGATATGGAGTACCCGATGTAATCGATTCAGACAGAGGAACACACTTTGTGTCAAAAATTGTTAGAAATCTAACAGGAAGTTTAGGTATTAAGTGGGAATATCATACGCCATGGCATCCACAAAGTTCGGGAAAAGTTGAAAGGATGAACGGAGAAATCAAAACTATTTTGACTAAATTAATGATAGAAACCAAATTATCATGGGTTAAGTGCCTACCCATGGCACTATTAATTCTCAGAACCAGGCCCCGAGCAGATGTAGGGATATCAGCGTTTGAACTGGTGTATGGAATGCCCTATAGAATCGAAAGTCCACAAACAAATGTTTTAATTCGAGATCATGTGATTAATGAATATGTTTCACAATTAGCAGAACATCGTAACAAGCTTTGGGAACATGGACTAATTGTGCAACGACCCCCATTGGACTTAAAAATTCACAATTTTAAACCTGGGGACTGGATATTGGTTAAAACGTGGAAAGAAGAAACCCTAAAACCCAATTGGGAGGGACCTTATCTTGTTTTGCTTACAACAGAAACAGCTGTCCGGACTGCTGAGCGTGGATGGACTCATGCCAGTCGCATTAAAGGCCCAGTGACGAGACCCCACTGGAAAGTAATCAGTACTCCAGGTGACACCAAGATAACTCTGAAAAGATAACGTAATGATAAGAACTTTAGTTGATTATTTTGCCGCATTACCTTTTGGTATAAAGTGTATATTGCTGTTTATATTTGCTATAATTATCTTTTTTAATCTATTATATATGGAAGCGTACGAAGTGTGTTGAAGGAAATTGCTAAACTTATGTAGTAACACAATATTGAATATAGAGGAAAAGCTAATAAGCCTTTTAGATACACAAATTAGATGCAATCATTTGAACTGCGATTGTTATCCATTTGCTCGTTGCAAGTGTAAGGTATGCCAGGATAAATGGTGGACACACTGTGAATATGGATACCCTCCGATAGGAGTTTGCACACAGTGTTGGAAAATCCAAAGAACTCTCACTGAGTGGAAATTAAAAAAAAAAAAAAAAAAAAAAAAAAAAAAAATTTAGAGTCGGAACAAGAAATTATTCGAGGATCCCATGAATGGTGGAAAGTTTTGCCAAAGGAATAAACCCTTAGTATTATTGTTACCATTCCAACGAATCAATCCCCTTTGTGGTTGAAATTTTGGCTACAAAGTGCAGAAGGGAAGTACTAGCTGTGTCTTGCTTAGTCTCATTAGTTAAAGCTGCAAAGTGGGAGGCCTATATAAACAGGCAGAAAGCCTGAAACAGCTGTTCTCCTGAAGATTTCCCTTGCTGCCAAGAAGATGGTACACCCCGTGGCTCGAAGCAACCGAGTCGACGGGCGAGGCAGAGGAGGAACAAACTGTGGAGAAAAGAACCAGAACAATGAGGCGCAAGAGCAGCTATGGTCGAACTTCCCCAAGACTGGTAAAAGTGTACTTAAATTGGAAAAATTGACAGACACCCTTTTTCCTGGTATATCGTTAGTTTTATTATCGATAATAGCCCAAACAAATGGAAAAGGAAACCCTCATGAACCCATGAATTGGACAATAATAAACATACAATATCCAAATAAGCCAATCCAAGCACAAATTATGGAGGGGGGAACAGTTAGTTTCAATATAAGTTTGCGTTACTTAATCGATGAAGAAATGGATAAGAATTGCAAGCCAATTTATATATGCCCGGCATCGAACCCTGGTAAATCATACTGTAATCGTCCAGACCATTATTATTGTGCATACTGGGGATGCGAAACATGGGCCTCTGAATGGTCTGCATCTGGAGATCAAAATCTAGAAATCAAATGGTCACCACAAATATGTCAAAAGAGAAATTGGAGCTACACAGATAGTTACTATAATGGTATATGTAATCATAAAGATATTGGATGTACAGGCATTAATATAACCATAAAAGATCCTAGTCAGGACTTCTGGCTTGTAGGAAAATTTTGGGGAATTAGATATTATGAACAAGGTGTAGATAGAGGGGGTATTTTTCAAATTATGAAGAAACCGATGCCCCACGATCCTTTGCCAATAGGACCAAATCTGGTCCTGAATCCGCTCACTTCCTCTGAAGAAAAGATGGCCCCCGTAATTGTCATAACCCCTTCCTCAGGCTCTCCTTCGAAAACAACTAATGATGCTGTGACTGAATTCTCTTTATCCAGAGATCTAGAGTTGTCAGAACCCAAGGACCCCTTATGGAATCTAATGCAAGCCTCTTATCGTGCCCTTAATGAAAGCAAACCAAATTTAACTGAAGAATGCTGGTTATGTTATAATATTAGACCACCATATTTTGAGGCAGTTGGAAAACCAGGTATGATTCGATGGTCTAATGGTTTAAACCCACAAGAATGTCAATGGGATGACCAGAAGAATCATACGCAAGGAATTACTATTCAATTAGTAACGGGTCAGGGAAAATGTATAGGCACAGTGCCCGAAAAGTATCAGCCTTTGTGCAGCCGAACAGTCACTAACACCAATATAGAGAAACACAAAAATAAAAAGGACAAATGGGCTATCCCGAAATCAGGAGCTAAATGGGTTTGTTCAGACATCGGAATAACGCCTTGCCTATCCTTGAACGTGTTTAATGAATCTCAGTTTTGCATACAGGTGATTATTGTTCCTCGCCTAATCTATCACACCTCTGAGGAGGTGCTACGCCACTTTGAAGGAAACCTGAATAGACAAAAACGAGAGCCAATTACGGCAGTAACCCTAGCTACACTGCTGATAGCGGGTGGAGTTGGAGCAAGTACAGGCATAGCCTCCCTGGTAAAAGGTCAGGAGTTGCAAAATTTGCAGATGGCTGTAGATGAGGATTTAGCAAAAATAGAGCAATCTATTCAAAATTTAGCCACTTCAGTAAAATCTTTATCAGAAGTGGTGCTGCAAAATAGGAGAGGATTAGACCTATTGTTCTTAAAGGAAGGAGGGTTATGCGTAGCTCTCAATGAAGAATGTTGTTCGTTTGCTGACCATACGGGAGTAGTCCAAGACACCATGTCTGAACTCCGGAAAAGGTTAGAACAACGTAAAAAAGATCGTGAAGCGGGCAAGTTATGGTATGAAAGCTGGTTTAATGTTTCACCTTGGCTAACCACTTTGTTGTCTGCTTTAGCAGGACCGTTTATTATGTTGATTCTGGGACTTATATTTGGACCTTGTATACTACGCTATATTTTACATTTTATTAAAGAACGGTTTGACCCAGCTAAATTGCTTATTTTGACTACAAGGTCTGAAGCAAAATATAAGAGTGTATCTATTAATGAAGATGACGATTGTTGTGAATGCATAATGCCACACAAGAACTATGATTGTAATTGTGAGATATTACCTTGTGAGTGTTATGATAAATGTCGGAATTGTGGAAGAAGATTTGTCTGCAGTGTCGAAAATGAAAGTAGTGTCTAATAAACAATAATAGGATAAAAAAAGAAAAAGGGGGGATTGTGAGAGACTGAACTAAGGTATTGTTTATTAAGACTTATGTTAAAGTTCAATGTAAAGCATGCGAAGAATACCTCCCAGGCGTGTTTATGCAAGATAACCACCAGATGTCCAAACTTATCTCTGTCGATAAGACAAGCAACCCCATATATCACCAGGAAGCAGGAAACGACCCCCTAACAACAACTGAAGCATGCGAAGAATACCTCCCAGGCGTGTTTATGCAAGATAACCACCAGATGTCCAAACTTATCGACAGAGATAAGACAAGCAACCCCATATATCACCAGGAAGCAGGAAACGACCCCCTAACAACAACTGAAGCATGCGAAAAGTACCTCCACTATCTCATTGAACATGGAAGTAAAGATGTATAAAGAGAGACTGTTTGAACTGCTCAGTACGGCAGTTGGCGGAGCGCAGACTCCCCTGCCGTCCAGCGCTGTATTTGCTCATATTCTACTTGCTACAATTAATAAAATTCTAATTGGATTATGATCCATTGTGGTCTAAATTTATGACAGTTCCCTCACAGTTCCCTCACAGTTCCCTCACAGTTCCCTCACAGTTCCCTCACAGTTCCCTCACAGTTCCCTCACAGTTCCCTCACAGTTCCCTCACAGTTCCCTCACAGTTCCCTCACAGTTCCCTCACAGTTCCCTCACAGTTCCCTCACAGTTCCCTCACAGTTCCCTCACAGTTCCCTCACAGTTCCCTCACAGTTCCCTCACAGTTCCCTCACAGTTCCCTCACAGTTCCCTCACAGTTCCCTCACAGTTCCCTCACAGTTCCCTCACAGTTCCCTCACAGTTCCCTCACAGTTCCCTCACAGTTCCCTCACAGTTCCCTCACAGTTCCCTCACAGTTCCCTCACAGTTCCCTCACAGTTCCCTCACAGTTCCCTCACAGTTCCCTCACAGTTCCCTCACAGTTCCCTCACAGTTCCCTCACAGTTCCCTCACAGTTCCCTCACAGTTCCCTCACAGTTCCCTCACAGTTCCCTCACAGTTCCCTCACAGTTCCCTCACAGTTCCCTCACAGTTCATCCCATGGACGGAACCGGGACCTACTGTGAGGCACTGGGCAAGAAGTGGGAGGAAGCCGGGACAGACCAATATAGCCCAGTATGGACTAGACCAATATAGCCCAGTATGGACTGGAGGGAACTGCGAGGGAACCGCGAGAGAACCCCACAGAACAAACCATGGGGCACGAGAAGGCAGAGAATTAAGAATTAGGGACAGGGAGCCAGAAAAAAAAAAAGAAAAAAACCAAAGGGAGACAGAGAGCAAAAGGAATCGCAATGCGTACGGAGAGAAGAGAGAAACAATTCTAGCTTAGGGTCACGGGGGAGCCAGGGACAGCAAGATGGAGAAAGGACAGAAGCTACAGGCTACAGGGCAGAGAGGGAAGAATTAATGAATAGACACAGAGAGCTGGGCAGAAAGACATGGAGAAAGGCTAAAGATCACACGGCCTACAGGGAAGAGAGAAGAGAGGGAGGAATTTTAAAAACAGGGGCAAGAAGCCAGAGAGAGGGAGAGAGAAGCAACAATAAAATGGGGACAAGCCACAGGGCAGCGAGGAGGGAATCAATGAATAAGAACACGAGACCAAAGAGAACACAATGTAGAATGGAAAAAAGGAACAGCGGCCTACAGGGAAGGAGGAATTAAAGATCAGGGACTGGGAGGCAGACAGAGACACATGAAGAAACAAGTGGAAAAAAAAAAAACAAAAACAAACCAACAGCAATGGGCTACAAAGACAGAGAGGGAGGAAATGAGGAAATAAAACATCGCAGCAAGGAGCTGGACAGAGAGAGATGAGGACAAACAAATAGCACGGGTCCACGTGACAGAGAACGTGGAATTAGAACACAGAGAGAGGGAGCCGGACAGAGAGAGAGGCCGAGAGAAACATCTAGACAGGCTACAGCGGGCAGAGGCAGGAATTAAAACCTAGGGACAGGGAGCTGGACAGAGAGAGATGGAGGTCACAGGGAACAGCGGTGGCTGCAGGAAGAACAGGAATTCATGAATAGGGCAAGGGAGCTGGACAGAGAAGAACTCAGAAAGGCAAGAACAGTAGCAGGGTACAGAGCAGAGAAGACAAATTAAAAAGCACGGGGGGAGCGTTGAGGCAGACAGAGAGAGATTAAGAAAAAAGTCACGGGCTACGTGGCAAAGCAGGAGGAATTCAGAAACGAGGATGGGAACCAAGGGAGAGTGTGCTGGTGAAGGATAACGGGCATTAAAAGTGAGGGACGGGGAGCTGGGAAAAGCGAGGCAGAGAAAAACAGAATCACAGAGAGAATCACACAAAGCCAAAAAAGAAGAAACTGAACAACAGGAACAGGTGTAACCAAAGCGATGAAATCAACCAACCAGAGACGGTGTTCCATTACGGGAACATGGAGCGTACCAATCAGCGCACCTGTCGATCTGCATTTTAGTGCCTAGGCGATCGTTAATGTCAGCAGAACAACAGACAACATGCTTCTGTCAGAAAAGGATGACAAAACGCGGTTTCGCTTAGCGGACTGAGAAAACTAGCCAAGACTGCCAAGAGTAAGAGCCGAGAAGCTAAAAGGTAATTCCGGCAGGGGGAGATCGCGACCACCGACTCACAGACCACCACCGACCCAAGTAACACCACCTACTCAGAAGAGAACAACGGAAGAGGACAACCGAGCCTGCGCAGTGATTGACATACGGAACGAGCAAGTTTGTACCCATCGCTAGACAAGACAATAATGACTATGTATGAGTATGTAAAATTTTCATCTACAAATTGTACAGGAAAGGTGCGTGAGGTACGCACGCCAGGAGGAGCGATCCCCCGTGCATCCGGCGCCGTGAATATAGAATGCCTGCTCTTTAATACTAAATTGGTGTTGAGGAGTCGTTTCCGATTTTAACGCGTTTTTCGGTAACAGTTTTGGCACCCCAGGTGGGAACCTGCTTTTGAATCTCGACGGATGCGTGGGATCGTGGGACCTGCAGCCGGCCCCGAGGAATTCTCCGGGAGAGCTTCCGATCCCCGGGCCAGAGAATTCTGAGCAAGATCCCCTGGATTGAGGTAAACAAGGCATTCTTTGAAGAAGAAACTTAGGTAGAATAATACGTGGGGTTAGTTTCCCACATAGGATAGGATAGCGGGTTTGAGTCCCACAGGCCTGCCCGTAAGGCGCGGCGAAAGCCACGCAGGGTCGGGGCCAAGAGGTGCCTCGGTTGGTAAGTCTCTGCTAGGCGAAAGCCTGTGGAGCGGGACCTGAGGGTAGGGGAGTCTTCAACAGGGGGTTGAAGTCTCCAGGGATATCTAGCAGGGGGCTACAGATCCCAGTGGCAGATTTCCAGTGAGACCTCTAACGGGGGTTGGAGTCCCTCTGACTAGTATTTGTGATAGTGCACTATCACAACTACTAGTCGACTGGGAGACGGGAGCATTACTGAGTAGGAAACCTATCCCACAGAGAACACCTTTGCGATGTATTTTGAAGCACTGGAAAGACGTCGGGGGCGGTGACCCACTAACTCGGAAACCATTAATTGAATATTGCAATCATTGGTGGCCAACGTATCAATTGGAAGGTGGGCACAAATGGCCAGAACATGAGACATTGCAATATCGTACCATCTTGCAATTAATGTTGTTTTGTAAAAAGGGAAGGCAAATGGGAAGAAGTGGCATATGTTGATTTGTTCTTTACACCGTGGAATCATCCCGAGCAGCAGAAACAGCGTGAGGTATGTCCACAAGATTCTACGGCAATGTTTCTGAAAAGAGGAAAACGTGGTGAGAACTTGAAAGAGTGTTGCTCTACTTGTGATACTGGATACTTCGCTTGATGAAACTGACAAGAAAATAGTACTGAATACAGCCAGAAGGCAGGTGCAGGGAGCACATGCTAACGGGAATTTACAGAGAACAATGAATAAGAATTTTCCATCTACAAATCCCGAGTGGGACCCTAATCAGCCAGGACCCAGGGGAATGTTGACTAGATGTCAGAGAGAGATTTTATTTGGAGTAAGACAAGCAATGCCAAAAGCAATAAATTGGTCAAAATTTATGAAGTGAGACAAGAATTAAGTGAGTCCCCTTCAGCCTTTATGGAAAGACTGAAGGTGACCACCAGAAAATATACTCATTTGAACCCAGAAAAACCAGAAAAAGCAATTCAGCTGGTCTCTATATTCATAAGACAATCAGCCCCAGATGGGGGCGGGGGGAGAGAAAACAACCTTCAGAAACTAGAACAACCTGAATCCAGAGATCTGGGTTAAATGCTTGAAGTAGCTTGGCATGAAGGAGACCAGGGGAATCAACCCTAGCTGAACACCTGGTTACACTGAAGCTACGGAATGAAGAAATAGAATTTTTGGTAGATACGGGAGCCACTTATTTGGTATTGAATACACGTGAAGAGAAATTTGATCATAAATCAGTAGATGTTGCTAGCGCAACAGGGCAAAGAAAAATTAGCCCCTCTCAGAGCCATTAAAGTTTAAATTGGAGAAGCAATGGGCAACTCACCAGTTTCTGCATATGCCTGAATGTCCACTGCCTCTGTTATGACGAGATCTATTAGGTCAATTAGATGCTCAAGTAACTTTTAAAGATGGAGAGATTAAATCACTAATACCAGAATCAAAAGCCACAGAGGCGAGAGCGTTTATGTTACAGGATTCCTCCAGGGAGGAACGGGTTCCCGAGGAAGTGGAAAACGTAGTAATTCCTTTGGTTTGAGCGAGCGGAGCTCCGGAGCGATCTAAGTGGGCAGAGCCGGTAAAAGTAACCTTAAAGCCTGGAGCCAAGCCCGTAAGACAAAAACAATACCCTATTAAGCGAGAGGCTCGAAAAGGATTACAGAAGTTAATTATAAAATTTTTCAGAATATGAGCTTTTAGTGGAATGTGAATCAGAATATAGTACTCCTGTGTCGCCAGTAAAGAAATCTAGAGGCAAAGAGTATTAGCTAGTTCACCATTTAAGGGCTATAAATCAGGTGGTCCAAGATATACATCCGGTAGTAGCTAATCCATACACTTTACTGACCTCTTTTAAAGGAGGAGCATAAATGGTTTACTGTACTAGATTTGAAGGACGCCTTCTTTTGCATACCTCCAGGCATAAAAAGTCAAAGCCTATTTGCTTTGCAATGGGAAAGCCCCACCACAGAATGAAAGACACAGCTACCATGGACCGTACTTCCACAAGGATTTAAAAATAGTCCTACGATACTTGAGACTCAGCTGGCAAAAAAAAATTAGAGATATAGAAAAAACAGAACCCAGGGAGAGGCATCTTGTTACAGAATGCGGATGACATTCTGATAGCGGCACAAAGTAAAGAAAAATGTTTTGAAATTTTTAAATTTTCTCGGCCAAGGAAGATGCGGAGTTTCCAGAAACAAAACCCAAATAGGAAAAGAAGCAGCCATTTATTTAGGATTTGAAATATCTCAAAGACAAAGACAATTAGAAAGTGAAAAAGAAAGAAACTATTTGTCAAATTCCCGAACCTAGCAGCCCGAAGGAACTGAGAGCTTTTCTGAAAACAATGAAATAGCATCAGCTCTGGATTCTGAACTGTAGACTGTATGTAAAACCATTATTTGAGGCATTGAAAGACTCAAAAGGATAAATATTTAACCTGGACGCCCGGATGCCAAACGGCATTCAAAGAACTGAAAAGAGCCTCGATGATGGCCCCTGCATTAGGCCTACCTGATTTCGCTAAACCTTTTCAGTTGTTTGTCCACGAAAGACAACATTTAGCCCTTGGAGTGCTGACACAGCGACTGGGAACCTGGAAGAGACCTGTGGGCTACTTCTCCAAACAACCTGACCACGCGAGTAAAAGATGGCCTAGGTGTTTACGGGCAGTAGCAACAACAGCGCTGCCGATCCGGGAAGCCCCAAAGTTAACAATGGGACAGAAGATGACAGTATATGTCCCGCACATAGCGGTGACTGTTTTAGAACAAAAGGGGGGTCGTTGGCTATCCCTTAGCAGAATGTTGAAATATCAAGTTGTTCTGTTAGAACAAGACGATGTGGAATCGAAGACTACTGCTATACTGAATCCTGCTATGTTTTTAACAACAGAAAACCTTACGGACAATTTAGAACACGATCGCTTGCTAACTATTGAACAAGTCTATTCCAGCAGACCAGACCTGAGACACAAACCTCTGGGAAAATCCTGATCTGGAGTTGTTTACAGATGGAAGAAGCTCTGGGCGAGAAGAGAAGCGAATGGCCGGATATGCTGTCGTTATCGCCGCCGAGGGAACGGAGTCAGGGGTGCTGCCTGCAAACACCTCAGCACAGAAAGCAGTATTGGTAGCATTGAAGCGAGCTCTGCGAATGGCAGAAGGACAAAGGATAAATATCTAGACTGATTCCAAACGTGCATTTGGTGTGATCCACGATCATGGAGCTATTGGGAAGGAGAAAGGACTGCCATCAGCCCAAGAATCATCAATACAGCATAAAGAAGAAATTCTCCAACTTCCGGAAGACGTGCAGAAACCAAAAGAAGTGGCGGTAAAGCGTTGCAAAGCTCATCAATTTGGCCAGACGGCTGTAAACATAAGCAAACGACCGACCGATAAAGCTGCAAAGAGGACTGCAGAGCAAGGTATCCTTGCACTAGTACCAGTAAAACAGATCAGAATTCCAAAGTTGAAACCGAGATATAATAAATTGGATGAGCAATTAGCAGAACAATTGGAAGCATCACAAAACACAGAGAGATGGTAGGTAACACCAGAAAAACAAGTAATAACAACAACCACCCCACAAGTTATGACAGAACTTGCAAAAGAAAACCATGAGCAAACACATTAGGCTGTAGGCGCTACGGTTTTGAGTTTAAAAACATCTGTAGCGTGTGTAGGCATGACAAGAATAGTTAAACCCATAGTAGCTAAGTGTCCAATCTGTCCTAGAAATAATCCCCTGAACCAAAGGAAACAACCTTTAGGAGTAACAAAACAAAAAATTCTCCCGGAAATTATTAGCAAATTAAGTTCTCTGAGTTACCCAGACAAAATAGATAGAGCAGTATTTGTCAGTGCTGATTGACAAATTTTCTAGATGGCCAGCAGCTTTCTCGTGCTGCACCGACAAAGCTAGAGTAGTAGTTAAGACGTTGCTGAAGGAAATAATACCAAGATTTAGAGTGCCAACGGGAATGTCCTCTGATAGAGCACCACATTTTTTTGCAGAGGTACTTCAACAAATTAATAAAATTTTGGGTAGAAAATGGGACCTGCATACACCCTGGAGACCACAATCAAGTGAAAAATTTCAGAACATGAAGCAAACACTAAACTGACATAGTGGAATATTATTGATCTAGGATGGAAGTATTGAGAAAATTATTATTTCAGAACTTCCAAACAGGGGAAATGTAACCAAAGTGATGAAATCAACCAGAGACGGTGTTCCATTACGGGAACATGGAGCGTACCAATCAGCGCACCTGTCGATCTGCATTTTAGTCCGTAGGCGATCATTAATGCGAACAGAACAACAGACAACGTGCTTCTGTCAGAAAAGGATGAAAAAACGCTGTTTCGCTTAGCGGACTGAGAAAACTAGCCAAGACTGCCAAGAGTAAGAGCCGAGAAGCTAAAAGGTAATTCCGGCAGGGGGAGATCGCGACCACCGACTCACAGACCACCACCGACCCAAGTAACAGAAGAGAACAACGGCGAGCCTGCGCAGCGATTTACATACGGAACGAGCAAGTTTGTACCAATCAGCAGACAGGACAATAATGAATATGTATGAATACGTAAAACATTGATCTACAAATTGTACGGGAAAGGTGCGTGAGGTACGCACGCCAGGAGGAGCGATCCCCCGTGCATCCGGCGCCGCGAATAAAGAATGCCTGCTCTTTAATACTAAATTGGTGTTGAGGAGTCGTTTCCGATTTTAACGCGTTTTTCGGTAACACAGGGAGTCAGATCAAGAGAGCCAGAGAACAACAAAACACCGACAGGCTACAGGACAGAGCAGGAGGAATAAAAAAAAAAAAAACACGGAGCCAGAGCCAGGCAGAGAGAGGCGGAGAAAGAAAAAGGAGCCACAGGCTACAGGACAGAGAGAGGGAAGACTGAAAAGACGGGGAGGCAGGGAGACACTCAGAGCGAGATGGAGAAAGAAGGTGCGGGGGGGGGGGGCGCAAAAAAAAAAGTAAATTTTGCAGCAGGTAAGGAAAGAGAGGGGGCCGGGGGAGAGACAGGGAGGGCCCAGGACGCACAAGAGAGGCAACGGGGCCCCAGTGGCCCAGGACTCACCGCGACTCTCGCTCTCAGCGCTGCTGGCACAATTTAGCCGTTCAGATGCTTCTTTACCCTCCTCTCCTCCCTGCCTCTTCTGCAGCTCCAGACTCTAGGCCGTCCTCCACCTGAAGAGAATACGTGGGTGTCTTACAGCTCTTACCAGATGAGGCTTCCTAGGCACGTAGCCTAGCTCGCTCGTGCACTACACGCCCGTACCCAACTCCGGGTTACGCGTACAGACCCTACGGTGCACGTTGGTGGCCTGGCCCGCTGCGGGCTATGAAGGGGGATCCTTCCTCCCCCACCTGCATGGACAGGCTCTCTCTTGCCTGCGGCAGGAAGGCAGCTGGCAGCCAGAGCACCTTCAGTTTCTTCTTCTTTACCTTTCGTTGGCGTCTCCAGCTTCAGCCGAGGCAGCTCCTGTCCGCAGCCGGGAAGGGCTTTGTCTATCCCTTTTCGGCCCTGCGCTGCGAGGACGGCGAGGACGGGCAGAGAGAAGCCACGCGAGCCTGAGACGGCCGCAGGCAACGGCATCCCCGGGGGAAGGACAGACAACCACGTCCTCAGCACGGTCTCTGGGAGAGGGAAAGAAGAAACAGCGACCGTCATTACCGTCGATCGACCCTGGCCAAAGCCTCTCCTTCCGCAGGGGCTTCTGGACACACCGCTCCCTCCCCACGCTACTGCTAAGGGCCCCTGCGCCAAGGGGGAATCCAGTGCGCTTGAGGGACGGCTTGCTGCCTTCACGACAGGGCCTGGGGGCGGCCTAAGGCTATGCAGCACGCTTATGGGGAGGTGCCGGAGCTGGGGGCAGGCGCACGGGGCAAGGGGTGCCCGGGGAGGCTGAGCGGGACCTCCGGTGGGCCGGGGAGGCGGCCATCATCTGCGCCCTGGGCACGGGGAAAAGGTCATCGTCCTCCTCCTTTCCCTCTTCCCTTCTGTCAGCTCCCGGGGAACTCACCGCTTCTCGGGAAGCGGCCGCACCCGCAAGCCCCCAGTAATCAACACGAAGCCAACCCCAAAAATACACCTCGCGTACCGTACGCGCCACGGCCGGCCGGCACCCGAGCGCCGGAAGACCGCGCCTCCCGCCATGCCCGGCGAACCACGTGACAGGGCCGGCAGCCACTGCGCCAGGAATACAGCTCCCGGCATGCTCTGCGGCACAACCCGGCCGCCCGGCAGCCGCAAGGACTACAGCTCCCGGCATGCTCTGCGGCACAACCCGGCCGCCCGGCGGCCGGTTTGATGCGGAGCCACCCAGCATCCCTGCGAGCACAGCTGCAGGCGCAACAGCAGTTACGCAGCCACAACTAGGCACTAAACAAAGGCTTTCCAACACTGGAGGTCTAGAACAGGTAGACATTAGCACAGAAGCACAAGGGGCTCCGTCACCCTGCACAAATCTCCCCGTGCCTACACACGCACACGTTCAGAAGTTAGTTATCAGAAAACGCCCGACTCAGCCATTTGCCACAGTCACCAGACTCACGACATGATAACACGACATGACACACGAGGTGGGCTCGGAGTTTTAAGGCAAGAAATACCTCCCACGCCCCCCACCCGAGATCTTTCAGGGTCCACACCTGCCATCGCCCCGCACCAAACCTACCCGGCCAAAGGCTTTCAGGTGGCCCGAAACACTGTACACAGAAAATAACCAGGGACAGACCTGCATTGTTCGGAAGCGAACGATGCCCGACCGGGGCTTCTCTGCGGGGCACGGAGCCCCCCGGCCCCGCCCGGAGACACACACCCGCCCCCCGCTGCCCGAACTCACCCACCAGCGCTCTCCGGCCCCCGGACACGGCCGCGCTGCTCTCTCAGGCGGCTGCCGCAGGCGAGGCTCGGGCACCGCCAGGCCTCCAGGCGTCCCGAGGGGCTGCCGGCCACCGCAGGGGATGGCTGCCGGCGGCCGGACCGCCGCGGCGCTCCCCGCCCAGCTCCGAGCAGGCTCCGCCGGCCGCGGGCTTCCCACGCCGGGCCGCAGAGGGGCCCCGGCACCGCACAGGGACGCCTCGCGACCCGGCCGCCACACGCACCGGCCCTTCGGCCTCCACACGCACCGCTCCCGCCCCCGCTCCGACGCGCCGCGCACGCGCCACCGGAAGCCCGAGCCCCGCGGGGCGGCCCTTAAAGGGCGGCCGGAAGGAACGGCCCCCACCGGCCCCGCCACCGCGCCCAGCCGGTGAGCGCCAGCGCCCCCTGCTGGCCGGGCCGCGCTCAGCTCGCGAGGGCGCCGAGGGCCGGGCGGGGCGGGACGCGCCGGCTCGGGGCCAGCGCCTTCTCGGGGCGAGCGGGAAACCCCTGCGGGCCCCGGTCACGGCCGGGCACAGCCGCGCGCCCTCCGAGAGCTGCTGAACGGGGCTGCCGCTCGTGACACATACCGAGCCGTCTGCGACGGGAGCGGGCAGAGGAGGAAGGGGCCGGCGGCCGCGGGGCCCTGGCCCCAGGCGGGGGGGGGGGGGCTGGGGCCCGGGGGGCCGCCCCCCTACTCACAGTTCCCTCACAGTTCCCTCACAGTTCCCTCACAGTTCCCTCACAGTTCCCTCACAGTTCCCTCACAGTTCCCTCACAGTTCCCTCACAGTTCCCTCACAGTTCCCTCACAGTTCCCTCACAGTTCCCTCACAGTTCCCTCACAGTTCCCTCACAGTTCCCTCACAGTTCCCTCACAGTTCCCTCACAGTTCCCTCACAGTTCCCTCACAGTTCCCTCACAGTTCCCTCACAGTTCCCTCACAGTTCCCTCACAGTTCCCTCACAGTTCCCTCACAGTTCCCTCACAGTTCCCTCACAGTTCCCTCACAGTTCCCTCACAGTTCCCTCACAGTTCCCTCACAGTTCATCCCATGGACGGAACCGGGACCTACTGTGAGGCACTGGGAAAGAAGTGGGAGGAAGCCGGGACAGACCAATATAGCCCAGTATGGACTAGACCAATATAGCCCAGTATGGACTGGAGGGAACTGCGAGGGAACCGCGAGAGAACCCCACAGAACAAACCATGGGGCACGAGAAGGCAGAGAATTAAGAATTAGGGACAGGGAGCCAGAAAAAAAAAAAGAAAAAAACCAAAGGGAGACAGAGAGCAAAAGGAATCGCAATGCGTACGGAGAGAAGAGAGAAACAATTCTAGCATAGGGTCACGCGGGAGCCAGGGACAGCAAGATGGAGAAAGGACAGAAGCTACAGGCTACAGGGCAGAGAGGGAAGAATTAATGAATAGACACAGAGAGATGGGCAGAAAGACATGGAGAAAGGCTAAAGATCACACGGCCTACAGGGAAGAGAGAAGAGAGGGAGGAATTTTAAAAACAGGGGCAAGAAGCCAGAGAGAGGGAGAGAGAAGCAACAATAAAATGGGGACAAGCCACAGGGCAGCGAGGAGGGAATCAATGAATAAGAACACGAGACCAAAGAGAACACAATGTAGAATGGAAAAAAGGAACAGCGGCCTACAGGGAAGGAGGAATTAAAGATCAGGGACTGGGAGGCAGACAGAGACACATGAAGAAACAAGTGGAAAAAAAAAAAACAAAAACAAACCAACAGCAATGGGCTACAAAGACAGAGAGGGAGGAAATGAGGAAATAAAACATCGCAGCAAGGAGCTGGACAGAGAGAGATGAGGACAAACAAATAGCACGGGTCCACGTGACAGAGAACGTGGAATTAGAACACAGAGAGAGGGAGCCGGACAGAGAGAGAGGCCGAGAGAAACATCTAGACAGGCTACAGCGGGCAGAGGCAGGAATTAAAACCTAGGGACAGGGAGCTGGACAGAGAGAGATGGAGGTCACAGGGAACAGCGGTGGCTGCAGGAAGAACAGGAATTCATGAATAGGGCAAGGGAGCTGGACAGAGAAGAACTCAGAAAGGCAAGAACAGTAGCAGGGTACAGAGCAGAGAAGACAAATTAAAAAGCACGGGGGGAGCGTTGAGGCAGACAGAGAGAGATTAAGAAAAAAGTCACGGGCTACGTGGCAAAGCAGGAGGAATTCAGAAACGAGGATGGGAACCAAGGGAGAGTGTGCTGGTGAAGGATAACGGGCATTAAAAGTGAGGGACGGGGAGCTGGGAAAAGCGAGGCAGAGAAAAACAGAATCACAGAGAGAATCACACAAAGCCAAAAAAGAAGAAACTGAACAACAGGAACAGGTGTAACCAAAGCGATGAAATCAACCAACCAGAGACGGTGTTCCATTACGGGAACATGGAGCGTACCAATCAGCGCACCTGTCGATCTGCATTTTAGTGCCTAGGCGATCGTTAATGTCAGCAGAACAACAGACAACATGCTTCTGTCAGAAAAGGATGACAAAACGCGGTTTCGCTTAGCGGACTGAGAAAACTAGCCAAGACTGCCAAGAGTAAGAGCCGAGAAGCTAAAAGGTAATTCCGGCAGGGGGAGATCGCGACCACCGACTCACAGACCACCACCGACCCAAGTAACACCACCTACTCAGAAGAGAACAACGGAAGAGGACAACCGAGCCTGCGCAGTGATTGACATACGGAACGAGCAAGTTTGTACCCATCGCTAGACAAGACAATAATGACTATGTATGAGTATGTAAAATTTTCATCTACAAATTGTACAGGAAAGGTGCGTGAGGTACGCACGCCAGGAGGAGCGATCCCCCGTGCATCCGGCGCCGTGAATATAGAATGCCTGCTCTTTAATACTAAATTGGTGTTGAGGAGTCGTTTCCGATTTTAACGCGTTTTTCGGTAACAGTTTTGGCACCCCAGGTGGGAACCTGCTTTTGAATCTCGACGGATGCGTGGGATCGTGGGACCTGCAGCCGGCCCCGAGGAATTCTCCGGGAGAGCTTCCGATCCCCGGGCCAGAGAATTCTGAGCAAGATCCCCTGGATTGAGGTAAACAAGGCATTCTTTGAAGAAGAAACTTAGGTAGAATAATACGTGGGGTTAGTTTCCCACATAGGATAGGATAGCGGGTTTGAGTCCCACAGGCCTGCCCGTAAGGCGCGGCGAAAGCCACGCAGGGTCGGGGCCAAGAGGTGCCTCGGTTGGTAAGTCTCTGCTAGGCGAAAGCCTGTGGAGCGGGACCTGAGGGTAGGGGAGTCTTCAACAGGGGGTTGAAGTCTCCAGGGATATCTAGCAGGGGGCTACAGATCCCAGTGGCAGATTTCCAGTGAGACCTCTAACGGGGGTTGGAGTCCCTCTGACTAGTATTTGTGATAGTGCACTATCACAACTACTAGTCGACTGGGAGACGGGAGCATTACTGAGTAGGAAACCTATCCCACAGAGAACACCTTTGCGATGTATTTTGAAGCACTGGAAAGACGTCGGGGGCGGTGACCCACTAACTCGGAAACCATTAATTGAATATTGCAATCATTGGTGGCCAACGTATCAATTGGAAGGTGGGCACAAATGGCCAGAACATGAGACATTGCAATATCGTACCATCTTGCAATTAATGTTGTTTTGTAAAAAGGAAAGGCAAATGGGAAGAAGTGGCATATGTTGATTTGTTCTTTACACCGTGGAATCATCCCGAGCAGCAGAAACAGCGTGAGGTATGTCCACAAGATTCTACGGCAATGTTTCTGAAAAGAGGAAAACGTGGTGAGAACTTGAAAGAGTGTTGCTCTACTTGTGATACTGGATACTTCGCTTGATGAAACTGACAAGAAAATAGTACTGAATACAGCCAGAAGGCAGGTGCAGGGAGCACATGCTAACGGGAATTTACAGAGAACAATGAATAAGAATTTTCCATCTACAAATCCCGAGTGGGACCCTAATCAGCCAGGACCCAGGGGAATGTTGACTAGATGTCAGAGAGAGATTTTATTTGGAGTAAGACAAGCAATGCCAAAAGCAATAAATTGGTCAAAATTTATGAAGTGAGACAAGAATTAAGTGAGTCCCCTTCAGCCTTTATGGAAAGACTGAAGGTGACCACCAGAAAATATACTCATTTGAACCCAGAAAAACCAGAAAAAGCAATTCAGCTGGTCTCTATATTCATAAGACAATCAGCCCCAGATGGGGGCGGGGGGAGAGAAAACAACCTTCAGAAACTAGAACAACCTGAATCCAGAGATCTGGGTTAAATGCTTGAAGTAGCTTGGCATGAAGGAGACCAGGGGAATCAACCCTAGCTGAACACCTGGTTACACTGAAGCTACGGAATGAAGAAATAGAATTTTTGGTAGATACGGGAGCCACTTATTTGGTATTGAATACACGTGAAGAGAAATTTGATCATAAATCAGTAGATGTTGCTAGCGCAACAGGGCAAAGAAAAATTAGCCCCTCTCAGAGCCATTAAAGTTTAAATTGGAGAAGCAATGGGCAACTCACCAGTTTCTGCATATGCCTGAATGTCCACTGCCTCTGTTATGACGAGATCTATTAGGTCAATTAGATGCTCAAGTAACTTTTAAAGATGGAGAGATTAAATCACTAATACCAGAATCAAAAGCCACAGAGGCGAGAGCGTTTATGTTACAGGATTCCTCCAGGGAGGAACGGGTTCCCGAGGAAGTGGAAAACGTAGTAATTCCTTTGGTTTGAGCGAGCGGAGCTCCGGAGCGATCTAAGTGGGCAGAGCCGGTAAAAGTAACCTTAAAGCCTGGAGCCAAGCCCGTAAGACAAAAACAATACCCTATTAAGCGAGAGGCTCGAAAAGGATTACAGAAGTTAATTATAAAATTTTTCAGAATATGAGCTTTTAGTGGAATGTGAATCAGAATATAGTACTCCTGTGTCGCCAGTAAAGAAATCTAGAGGCAAAGAGTATTAGCTAGTTCACCATTTAAGGGCTATAAATCAGGTGGTCCAAGATATACATCCGGTAGTAGCTAATCCATACACTTTACTGACCTCTTTTAAAGGAGGAGCATAAATGGTTTACTGTACTAGATTTGAAGGACGCCTTCTTTTGCATACCTCCAGGCATAAAAAGTCAAAGCCTATTTGCTTTGCAATGGGAAAGCCCCACCACAGAATGAAAGACACAGCTACCATGGACCGTACTTCCACAAGGATTTAAAAATAGTCCTACGATACTTGAGACTCAGCTGGCAAAAAAAAATTAGAGATATAGAAAAAACAGAACCCAGGGAGAGGCATCTTGTTACAGAATGCGGATGACATTCTGATAGCGGCACAAAGTAAAGAAAAATGTTTTGAAATTTTTAAATTTTCTCGGCCAAGGAAGATGCGGAGTTTCCAGAAACAAAACCCAAATAGGAAAAGAAGCAGCCATTTATTTAGGATTTGAAATATCTCAAAGACAAAGACAATTAGAAAGTGAAAAGAAAGAAACTATTTGTCAAATTCCCGAACCTAGCAGCCCGAAGGAACTGAGAGCTTTTCTGAAAACAATGAAATAGCATCAGCTCTGGATTCTGAACTGTAGACTGTATGTAAAACCATTATTTGAGGCATTGAAAGACTCAAAAGGATAAATATTTAACCTGGACGCCCGGATGCCAAACGGCATTCAAAGAACTGAAAAGAGCCTCGATGATGGCCCCTGCATTAGGCCTACCTGATTTCGCTAAACCTTTTCAGTTGTTTGTCCACGAAAGACAACATTTAGCCCTTGGAGTGCTGACACAGCGACTGGGAACCTGGAAGAGACCTGTGGGCTACTTCTCCAAACAACCTGACCACGCGAGTAAAAGATGGCCTAGGTGTTTACGGGCAGTAGCAACAACAGCGCTGCCGATCCGGGAAGCCCCAAAGTTAACAATGGGACAGAAGATGACAGTATATGTCCCGCACATAGCGGTGACTGTTTTAGAACAAAAGGGGGGTCGTTGGCTATCCCTTAGCAGAATGTTGAAATATCAAGTTGTTCTGTTAGAACAAGACGATGTGGAATCGAAGACTACTGCTATACTGAATCCTGCTATGTTTTTAACAACAGAAAACCTTACGGACAATTTAGAACACGATCGCTTGCTAACTATTGAACAAGTCTATTCCAGCAGACCAGACCTGAGACACAAACCTCTGGGAAAATCCTGATCTGGAGTTGTTTACAGATGGAAGAAGCTCTGGGCGAGAAGAGAAGCGAATGGCCGGATATGCTGTCGTTATCGCCGCCGAGGGAATGGAGTCAGGGGTGCTGCCTGCAAACACCTCAGCACAGAAAGCAGTATTGGTAGCATTGAAGCGAGCTCTGCGAATGGCAGAAGGACAAAGGATAAATATCTAGACTGATTCCAAACGTGCATTTGGTGTGATCCACGATCATGGAGCTATTGGGAAGGAGAAAGGACTGCCATCAGCCCAAGAATCATCAATACAGCATAAAGAAGAAATTCTCCAACTTCCGGAAGACGTGCAGAAACCAAAAGAAGTGGCGGTAAAGCGTTGCAAAGCTCATCAATTTGGCCAGACGGCTGTAAACATAAGCAAACGACTGACCGATAAAGCTGCAAAGAGGACTGCAGAGCAAGGTATCCTTGCACTAGTACCAGTAAAACAGATCAGAATTCCAAAGTTGAAACCGAGATATAATAAATTGGATGAGCAATTAGCAGAACAATTGGAAGCATCACAAAACACAGAGAGATGGTAGGTAACACCAGAAAAACAAGTAATAACAACAACCACCCCACAAGTTATGACAGAACTTGCAAAAGAAAACCATGAGCAAACACATTAGGCTGTAGGCGCTACGGTTTTGAGTTTAAAAACATCTGTAGCGTGTGTAGGCACGACAAGAATAGTTAAACCCATAGTAGCTAAGTGTCCAATCTGTCCTAGAAATAATCCCCTGAACCAAAGGAAACAACCTTTAGGAGTAACAAAACAAAAAATTCTCCCGGAAATTATTAGCAAATTAAGTTCTCTGAGTTACCCAGACAAAATAGATAGAGCAGTATTTGTCAGTGCTGATTGACAAATTTTCTAGATGGCCAGCAGCTTTCTCGTGCTGCACCGACAAAGCTAGAGTAGTAGTTAAGACGTTGCTGAAGGAAATAATACCAAGATTTAGAGTGCCAACGGGAATGTCCTCTGATAGAGCACCACATTTTTTTGCAGAGGTACTTCAACAAATTAATAAAATTTTGGGTAGAAAATGGGACCTGCATACACCCTGGAGACCACAATCAAGTGAAAAATTTCAGAACATGAAGCAAACACTAAACTGACATAGTGGAATATTATTGATCTAGGATGGAAGTATTGAGAAAATTATTATTTCAGAACTTCCAAACAGGGGAAATGTAACCAAAGTGATGAAATCAACCAGAGACGGTGTTCCATTACGGGAACATGGAGCGTACCAATCAGCGCACCTGTCGATCTGCATTTTAGTCCGTAGGCGATCATTAATGCGAACAGAACAACAGACAACGTGCTTCTGTCAGAAAAGGATGAAAAAACGCTGTTTCGCTTAGCGGACTGAGAAAACTAGCCAAGACTGCCAAGAGTAAGAGCCGAGAAGCTAAAAGGTAATTCCGGCAGGGGGAGATCGCGACCACCGACTCACAGACCACCACCGACCCAAGTAACAGAAGAGAACAACGGAAGAGGACAACCGAGCCTGCGCAGCGATTTACATACGGAACGAGCAAGTTTGTACCAATCAGCAGACAGGACAATAATGAATAGGTATGAATACGTAAAACATTGATCTACAAATTGTACGGGAAAGGTGCGTGAGGTACGCACGCCAGGAGGAGCGATCCCCCGTGCATCCGGCGCCGCGAATAAAGAATGCCTGCTCTTTAATACTAAATTGGTGTTGAGGAGTCGTTTCCGATTTTAACGCGTTTTTCGGTAACACAGGGAGTCAGATCAAGAGAGCCAGAGAACAACAAAACACCGACAGGCTACAGGACAGAGCAGGAGGAATAAAAAAAAAAAAAACACGGAGCCAGAGCCAGGCAGAGAGAGGCGGAGAAAGAAAAAGGAGCCACAGGCTACAGGACAGAGAGAGGGAGGACTGAAAAGACGGGGAGGCAGGGAGACACTCAGAGCGAGATGGAGAAAGAAGGTGCGGGGGGGGGGGGGGCGCAAAAAAAAAAAGTAAATTTTGCAGCAGGTAAGGAAAGACAGGGGGCCGGGGGAGAGACAGGGAGGGCCCAGGACGCACAAGAGAGGCAACGGGGCCCCAGTGGCCCAGGACTCACCGCGACTCTCGCTCTCAGCGCTGCTGGCACAATTTAGCCGTTCAGATGCTTCTTTCCCCTCCTCTCCTCCCTGCCTCTTCTGCAGCTCCAGACTCTAGGCCGTCCTCCACCTGAAGAGAATACGTGGGTGTCTTACAGCTCTTACCAGATGAGGCTTCCTAGGCACGTAGCCTAGCTCGCCCGTGCTGGAGCTGGGGGCAGGCGCACGGGGCAAGGGGGGCCAGGGGAGGCTGAGGGGGAGCTCTGGTGAGCTGGGGAGTCGGCCATCTTCTGCACCCAGAAGCTGCAGGGGGAAAAGGTCATCATCCTCCTCCTCCTTTCCCTCTTCCCTTCTATCAGCTCCCGGGTAACTCCTAGGGCTGCCCTCACCCGCTCGCCTTTAGCATACCAGAAGCCTGCCTCGGCGGGTCATTTGAAGCTTCCCATCCCACCAGCCCCAGTAGTGCAGGCACACAAGGAGATACCCCTGCACCCACCAAAGGGGCTCGCTCACCTCGCCGGCAGCCCTAGGCCTCACCCGACACAGGGAATCGTGTCCTACACACCACCACGCTGCAGCAGGAGCAGAGGAGGCCTTTCCTTACCAGGAAGCAGCAACGAGCACGGCGGCATCACCTCGCAGGCACCGCAGCATCGCAGGGCTGTTACCTGCGGAGAGAGCAATGGGGATCACAGGGACGCCACCGCGCGTGCGCGGCTCCCGGGCTCAGTACCCAATTCTGGTCGCTGGGCAGCAGCATTATCTGAATTACTCTTCTCGATTAATACCATCCAGAAACCGTAACTTGGCTGCATCCACAGAGCTTCTATTCCTCTGCACCTTTCCCCCTCGCAGCCCCAGCAGCGCCGTTCATTGCCTCTGCACCAAACAGCAAAGTGTCTCGAGGGAGGAGAAGCAGCACAGCAAACCTGGGGAACAAGGTTGGGTTCCCACCCCCGCAGAATAAGCCCCAGGAACTGCTTGTAGGCATGTGGCATCAGGGTTGTGATCGGGTTTTGGTTTGGTTTTCTTTTTTTTTCCCCCGCCTTCTTTACATAATGTAATAATTGGGGTTGCTTTTCCAAACTACTGAGTTCTGTGGGGATTTTTTGTGCTTTTGCCCTACAAAAAATGGTCATTTTCACTTTCGGTTTTGTGCATGAGAATGGTTGGTGGGTGCTTTTAGGTTGTTGTTCCTTCCCCCCACCCCCTTTTTTTTTTCCTTTCCAGCCGCACAAATCCAGCTGGAGTTGGCTTTCCCAGAAGCCCCAAGTTGTTTTCTTTCCACCAGAATTCTTCCTGTATTTTCACCCCTCATTGCAGGCCCAGAGTCAAGGGGTTTGAGGTATTTTTGTGCCCAGGCAGCAGCTCCCAGGCTGCATAAGCAGCCCCACAGGGGGAAGTCCCCGTTTGAGGGAATCGGCCCCAAATT
Organism: Phalacrocorax aristotelis; assembly: GCF_949628215.1. Taxonomy (NCBI): domain Eukaryota; kingdom Metazoa; phylum Chordata; class Aves; order Suliformes; family Phalacrocoracidae; genus Phalacrocorax; species Phalacrocorax aristotelis. Next base: position 1,006,604 of record NW_027441368.1, read on the forward strand.
GGGATGGGAAAGTGAAGAGAAGGAGAAAAAACCCTGAATAACCTGAAAAAGAACACCTACTCCAGCCCACCAAGCACCGGTCACCTTGCCTGACTCACCTCCAGGGCCCACATCACGCTCGGCTCATCGCTTAGCACCCTCAGATCACAAAAAAAAAAAAAAAAGAGTAAAACCCATAATGGAGCCCTATAGCCATCAGTCACATCTTCCCTCCAGTACTACACACAGACTCACCTTCTTACAGCGCTCCCCTGGGCTCTCCTCCGTTGCCCTGCACGACTCATCCATCTGCACCTGGAAAAACAGTGTTACTGAACAAGTCACCTGGAGGCACAGCAACAGCTTAACCATTCCACAGCTCCTGCGCCCACGTAGGAATACCATCTAGAGCCCAACTACAGCCTGCCGTTAAAGGAAATGCATTAAATCAAACGTTAAGCCCTCGCACATACAAGCCGGAACAGCAAAAACACGGCACGCTCGCGCACCCAGGGCGCAGCCCGACGGAGGTCCACGCGCACCTCGCCGGTTTGATGCGGAGCCACCCAGCATCCCTGAGAGCACAGCTGCAGGCGCAACAGCAGTTTCACCTACACCCATCTCGGCACGCAGCGCTTCTGAAGCTTTAAGCTGAAAGCCCTACCTTGACGCTTGGCCACACTAGAAGCGAGCCGTAGCTAGAACTCCACAGAAACACAAATTGCACACCCACAGCGGCGACAGCCTTGCAACTACTTAGACCAGGAACAACAGAGGAAAGTAAAACGGCTTCATCACCCGCACAGGAAAAGCGGCAGACAGAGGCAAAGGGTCAGCATTCATAGCCCTTACAGAACACAGGCGTTCTCTCTCCTTCCATTCCTAAACCCATCCCTTAGGTCTAAATATCGCAGCCCTGCTGTGGCAATAGCGAGAGCGGGGAACGAGAGCCCTGCCGCCGGCCATTTGTGCGGCAGGACACAAAAACAGAGGGACATGTTTTGCCACACACAACCCTGAATCTCCTGAAAAGTTATGTTTACCAAAAATAGGCATTTGGAACATATTGCCAAAAACAAAACATTCTGCAATAAAACTTTTATGTGTTTGACACCCGCACATTTTTTGGGAACTTGCTATTTGCTTCCTGGTTTTGCTGGTCTTCCCTCAGAAGTTCTACCTGCAGCCAAGTTATTCCCACCCGCCCGACCGGTTCAAGCATTCACCTTCCTGGTATTACCAGCACATTGAGACACAGGCGAGGAACTTAACTGCTCTTCTAAAACTATCCAAATGACAATTACAGCCCTGAAAGAGGAGTGGAAGAGAAGAACAGGAGAGATCAGGCAGCAAAAATGCTCTGCAGGCTGCTGCCAGCCAACACTGCACTCTTTTGTTAAAGCCACCCCGCCCCCCCAAATGCAAACAAAAAAACCCCCCATGACTTCATGAAGTGCGTGGGTTTTTTTTCTTTTCAGTAGTCCTTTTGGAGCTCATCCCTGTCTCAGCATCTTGTCTTGTCAGAGCATGAAGTGCAGATGATCTGTATCCCGATGACATTTGCATGGGATGAATACATTTTCAGAAATAGACCCGATCCGTGAGACTCCTGTCACCTTTGTGGTTTTAATAATCGTAACTCAATTTTATCGACTGACACACTTGTGAGAAAACTAATTAACTTGAAACGTAGCCTCTCCTCGGGGAAAAAATGTGTTAGACACCAAATGAAACCGATTCAGAGCTCCAAACCACGATGGAGCCGATAGAGCTGTTGTGACTTAGTTTGTATGTTTAATTAATTGGTTAATAACTCTTCTAAGCAGCGCAGAATGAAGAGCTGGACCCAAAGAGGGTGCGCTGCGCTGGATCCAAAAAGCACCCTTCCTCCAGAGACCCGCCTCAGGTGGCGAGTTCGCTCTGGTGCATGCCGGCCTCCCGAACTTCGGGGTCCGATGTGACCGGACCCCCACCTCCGGGGAGGGTCCTCGTACCCTGCCCAACCCTTGCTTTCCCCTGCAGCACCCGATGCCCCCACGCCACCCCCACAAGCAGCCAAACCGGCTTCTGCTTTTGGCCCCCAAACCAGCTCACTTTGGGACCGGTTCTGAGCCAAAAAGCCCAGCTGCTGAGCCTGTTCTCAAGTCCCAAAAGCGCAGCACTTGACCTCTGCTCCTCAGCCCAAAACCACACCACTTAGTCCCCTCGCTCAGGCCCTCAAAACGCACGACTCGATCTGTTTCAGGGCCCCGGCGTCAGCCACAGGAGCCTGCTCTCAAGGCCCAGGAACAGAAGAGCTGTGCTCTCCACGCTCAGGGACCAAACCAGCTGAACCTGGCTGCGTCCCGGCCCCCTCCGCAGTCCCCACGGGCAACGCTCAGGGCCGCGGAGAGCGCAGCCACCCCGCAGCCCTGCACCCCCACGGCCCACGCGGGCACTGTCGGGGAGGCCTTGGGAACTGAACTGCGCCGGCCCGGCCCCGCACCCCGGCGGGGCAGCCCAGCACCGGCCCGGCAGCGCTTTCTTCCTGCTCTCGCAGGCCTCGTTTCCCCGGCAGCGCCGGGCCCGCACCCCAACCCCACAGGGGGCCGGGCCCAGCCCGCCTCCAGCAAACCGCGGCGGCAGCAGCCGGGGTCCCTGCCTGCCTCGCGGGCAAGGGGGGACCCGCCCGGCACCGCAGGAGCCCCCGCCGGGGTCGCCGCCGCCGCCGCCAGACCCCGACGAGGAGCAGTCGAGAGCCGGGTGGGGCTGCCCCTACTCCCCGGGGACGGGCACGGGCTCGGCCCCAAAACCCAACCACCGACCCACGACAGCGCTCGGCCCGGGGCCGCTGCTGCCCGCACCCCGCCGCCCCCCCGGGGGCTCCGCGGACCGGGAGACCCCACAGCCCAAACCCGCCGACCCACAGCGCGCCCGGCCATGCGGCTCCTCACCTGCTCTGGCGCGGCTCCGGCTGCCCCACGGCCCGGCACGGAGCCGAACCCGGCCACCGGACCATCCGCCAACCCCCCCAACCCCCGGACGCTCCGGGACGGTTCTCGTCCCTTTTCGCTCTGACGCCTCGAGCCGAGCCGGCCCCGCTCCTCCGAGCTACCGGCGGTGCCCGCTCTGCTGCTCGGGGCCGGGCCCTGTTCTCGCCCGGACGCGAGAAGCCGCTCCGGGGTCTTCTCGGTGCGTCCAGCCCCGTGCCGTGCCGGAGCGCGGAGAGCCGGGTACGAGCGCGGAGCCCTGGGGCAGGGGTTGCCCCAGTGCCGCCGACGGTGTGTGGGGGGGTGTCGTCGTCCCCCGCCCCACGCGGGGGGCGCACACACGGTACACCCGCGGGCAGGGGCATCCCCGGGGAGCCGTGCGGCCGGGCTGCGCCGTAGGAGGGGAAGGTGATGTTGGTTTCCCATTTTCCCCGCAAACTGATCCTCCCCCCCGGCCCCCCTTTCCCGCGCGTTACAGCCCGCGAAAAAGCTTTTAACAACCCGATCGACAACACTCCCTTTATCCCTCTTCCAGCAGCAGCAGCAGCAGCAGCGAGAGATTAAGGCAACTGCAGCAGAGGGGAGGAAGGCAAGGAGAGCCTTTTCAAGCAAGGGCAGGACAAAATGCACGGCGTGGACAGGCACAGGAGAGGCTGCATTATCTGGAAAGCACAACGCCTGCCCAAGGGCAGAAAATAAGGAACGAATTGTTTCCAAGGAGCTGCAGCAGACGAATCACCTTTTTCTTTATTGCACTCCTGCCCTTTGTTATCCAAAGCGATAGGCTTCACCACCGGGCAGAAAATAGCTGCCTAGATTTACACGGACAACCAGAAACAATCAAGCCACCCAGCAAGAAGTTCGCAGCAGAGGTATAACCCATCAGCAGCTAAAACATTTGTTACGCAGCCACAACTAGGCACTAAACAAAGGCTTTCCAACTCTGGAGGTCTAGAACAGGTAGACATTAGCACAGAAGCACAAGGGGCTCCGTCACACTGCACAAATCTCCCCGTGCCTACACACGCACACGTTCAGAAGTTAGTTATCAGAAAACGCCCGACTCAGCCATTTGCCACAGTCACGAGACTCACGACATGACACACGAGGTGGGCTCAGAGTTTTAAGGCAAGAAATACCTCCCCCACCCCCCACCAGAGATCTTTCAGGCTCCAGACCTGCCATCTCCCCGCACCAAACGTAACCGGCCAAAGGCTTTCAGGTGACCCAAAACACAGTACACAAAAAATAACCGGGGAGAGCCCTACATTGTGGAAAAGCGAACGATGCCCGACCGGGGCTTCTCTGCGGGGCCCGGCCCCCGCCCCGCCCCCGGCCCGACCCGCACGGAGATACCCCCCGGCCCGCGCCAGGCCTCACCTCACACGGAGACCCACCCGCTGCCCGAACTCACCCACCAGCGCTCTCCGGCCCCCGGACACGGCCGCGCTGCTCTCTCAGGCGGCTGCCGCAGGCGAGGCTCGGGCACCGCCAGGCCTCCAGGCGTCCCGAGGGGCTGCCGGCCACCGCAGGGGATGGCTGCCGGCGGCCGGACCGCCGCGGCGCTCCCCGCCCAGCTCCGAGCAGGCTCCGCCGGCCGCGGGCTTCCCACGCCGGGCCGCAGAGGGGCCCCGGCACCGCACAGGGACGCCTCGCGACCCGGCCGCCACACGCACCGGCCCTTCGGCCTCCACACGCACCGCTCCCGCCCCCGCTCCGACGCGCACGCGCCACGGGAAGCCCGAGCCCCGCGGGGCGGCCCTTAAAGGGCGGCCGGAAGGAGCGGCCCCCACCGGCCCCGCCCCCGCGCCGGACCGCCCCCGCGCCCAGCCGGTGAGCGCCAGCGCCCCCTGCTGGCCGGGCCGCGCTCAGCTCGCGAGGGCGCCGAGGGCCGGGCGGGGCGGGGCGGGACGCCCCGGCTCGGGGCCAGCGCCTTCTCGGAGCGAGCGGGAAACCCCTGCGGGCCCCGGTCACGGCCGGGCAGAGCCGCGCGCCCTCCGAGAGCTGCTGAACGGGGCTGCCGCTCGTGACACATACCGAGCCGTCTGCGACGGGAGCGGGCAGAGGAGGAAGAGGCCGGCGGCCGCGGGGCCTGGCCGCAGGCGGGGGGGGGGGGCTGGGGCCCGGGGGGCCGCCCTGCTGGGTCACTGCCCTGCGCCGCACCGCGCTGGGGGCTGGGGCCCGACCGGCGCCGGGCGACCGGGGGCAGCCACTAGCAGGGGGCCTGAGCTTAGCCACGGCCTGCAAAACACCCCGAAGCGTGAGACGCTGCAAGGCCAAGGTGGTCCTTGGCAATGGGGGCGCCTGGGCTCGGCCTCCGCCTTACCTGTCCTGGGTCTGCGTGGCGTTCCAGGGGAATGGTGTTTTCCTTGTGCGGAAGGTGGGCTGGCCGTTCGGCCGTGCCCCGGCCGTTACCGATCCTGCCAAAGGCGCTCGCACGCTCTGGCCCATTACTGCTGCGGTACCGCGCCGTAGCAGAAAGGTGTTGTGTTTTCTCACAAAAAGCCTCCTATGGTCAGTTGAAGAAATAACCTCCTTCCGTGGCACTGACTCTTCGTACAGTCCATAGCCGGCTTTCGGCTTTTGTCTTTACAGCATTCAGTTTGCTTTCTGCCTAGCTTTCTACCTGCTGTGAAACATTTGGATGGTTTTTTCTTGTTGGTTTTTTTTCCCCCTACTTGCTCCACAACTCCCACACCAACCACCCAGCGCGGCTCGCCTTTCAGCCCCCAGACCCAGGAGCCTTGCCCTGGGACGGCCCTTACATGTCAGCAGAGTTGTTCCAGCTCTCACCCTGTCCCTACCCAGCTGAGGACGTCTGTGTCCGTGGGAGACACCCAGACACTCCCCCTGCAGCGTGGCAGCCCCCTGCCCCGTCAGTGAAAACTGCGGCAATATCGGCTAAGTTTAAAAGCGTCGGCAGGAGGTGCAGAATACGTAAATAAAGCGGCGGTTGGCTGCCGGGTATGGGTGCGATATAAATACCTTTTGTTTACAGGCCTTCGTGCCTATTCAGCGTTGAACGGCACCGCAGCCCACCCACCCCGGGGCTCACGGGGCTCGGAGAAGGGTCTCTCCAAGGGCACAACCTAAGGCAGCGCAGGAAGCCCAGCTGCCACGCTCCCAGTCGCTACGGGACACTTGCTTACAGCTACACCGACGAGGGTACGGATGAGGCTGGAACTAGCAGAAATGCTGACTCTTCTGGCCTTTTATTTGTGGAAGGTACAGCGCGCGAGCCTCGGCGGCTCACAGGAGAAGCGCGCAGTGCTGCCTAACTCTCATTCTCAGCTCACGTACTACTGCCAAAGCTCCTGCCCTGTGCTGTGCCAGATGCCGGCTGGCGTGAGCACCTGGGCTCCTGAGGGACCCCCTTGTCCTGAGAGCCAGAGGTACTCACTTCCCTTTGCATGAGGCCTGTAGGAGATATACCCTGCAATTTAAAAAATCCGTATCAAATGTGGCAGACTCAAAAGAGGGCATTTTTAAAAAGGCAGGTTTGTTTTCTTTGTTAACTTTACGATCTACAGCCTAGCAAAGAGCTCCCTTTCAGTGTCAGTCGCTTGGCTTTCTCCCCTACTGACGAGGTCCCAGCCTCCCGGTGAGATCTCGCTGGAGATATTCTGAGTTTCCCTCGAGTACGTGGCTGCCCTGGCCTGAGGCCAGCGAAGAAGCTGACTTTGCCCGTGCCTGAATCAGCAACACGTCCAGCAGGCGACTTGCAGAGCCCAGGGAACCCTCGTAAAGAGGTTTGGGGGTGGGGCGCGCCACATCTGCGGCATCGGCCGTGGGAAAGGACCGGCGCAGTAAAACAGGTGGGTGAAACCGCGGTCCGCGCCAATACGTGCTGCTGCCTGGGGCATCACTTTGCTGCGGGTCAAGTCAGATGCTCTCTGTAAGAGTCAGTCAGGGTAAAGGCAGCAGCAGATTTCTTTTCTGCTCATTTTAACAAAGGCTGGACGGAGCCCATAGAGGAAGGCACTACGCGTCTTGCTGGGTTGGTTTCCCTGCCTTCTCGTAAGCTGTCGCGGAAACTTGCACGAGCAAAGCCTGTGCAAGCTGATGACAGCCACACACGGTTGAAGAGGGAGCAGACGGTGAGAGCAGAGGTGTGCGCTCAGGCTGTGCGCTGGAAGCTAATGCTAATGCTGCAAAATAAAGAGTGGATTTTCTTTTTTGGGTTTAGGTGAGCGCTAAACATGACATGTGCGTATGTGCGTGTGTCTCTCGCAGGTTTTTGTCATACACCCCACCCTCCCACCCCAAAAAAACAACCCACACATGCCACGCGTTAAACAGTGGTTTTCCGTTGTACTTAGAAGTGCTTACATAGGTGTGTTGGTTTTTTTCTTTTTTATTTTTTAATGCAGAAACAGCAATACGATAGATTTAATACAGCTAGCAATTAGATGGGTGTAGCTTTAGAGCGTCGGCTGTTTACAAAGCAACCGCACACCTTCTTTAACTCACAGTTTAAACAAGTAAACTTGCAGTGCATCACACGTGCTTTGTACAGTCACGTTCCACACGGCAGGCCAGATGCTTCACCCTGCCTTGTCCTTGTTGCCCCGACTCCAACGGGACCGCCGAGGCCATCCTGGGGACAGCGCCGCTTTCTAGCAGCTGGGTTGCTTGCCTGGACGCCCCACAGACAAAGAGTCATTTCCCCACTGAACCTCTTCTCAAATAATTTCCTAGCCCTGCAGGCCCCACGTCCTTTGGTTCATATTTCCTTTTTTCCGGGCTTGATGCACAGGACCGACGATTTCCAGAAATAGAAACAGAGGCTGATTCAGTCCAGGCTCAACATTCTCTGACCTAAACCAAACTGTCTTCGAAGAGATAGCTGTACCGTAGGCACCACCTCGGGAACAGAAGTTGCCCTGTCATAAAAAAAAAAAAAAAGAAGGAAAACAAGGCATTTCAGGCTGAGGAGGCTGAGCGGTGTGCTGGGGGCGGTGGGGGTTGGAAAGAAACAGTTCAGACGATTAGAGCGAGCTTAGCGTTGCAAAGCGTGCCATTATTTTTAATTTGGCAGTCAGAAGACAATAGATTCTGACACTGATTTCCTGTGTGCTGCGGGAGTTCTCTCCTCAGCATTCCTGTGCACCATTTTACTTTTGTGTCCCGTCCGCTTCGCTTTTGCGCTGTAGCTCTCCGGTTCTAGCTACGCTTCCCACCACCCCCATTACTCTTTGACAAGCCCAGCTCTCACTGTGCTTCCCTTCCCTTCCCTTCCCTTCCCTTCCCGTATGCGCGTGCAGGGAAAAGCCCGCGCGTCTGCCACTACAGGACACGCTCTGGGAGGCAGGAGAGATGACGACGCTCCCTGACAGAGGACACAGCTGAGGGGCGGTCCGCCGGGGCTGGGGAGATGGCAGCACCTTCCCTCAGCTGCCCCATCCGAGCACAGGTGCAGGTGAGCACTGAGGAGAGACAAGCAGGCAGGAGCCGCAGAGCGAGAGAGAAAATAAAATTCACGGGTGGGTGCTACTTGCGTCTCATTTTTAGCGCAAGGGATGAATTCTCAGCACATTCTTGGAGCTGCCCCTTTGGGACTCACGGAGAAGAGGGAGGTTGGCCACGCGGTGCAGCCCAGCTCTGCTTCCCCTAAATGGTTTTACTGTTCAGGTGTTGCCCTAATCTGGCCGGTACCCCTGCAAAGAGTTTGGGATTTCTGCTGCCTCTCCGGGCCAGCCGCAGACCCTGACTTCATCGCAGCGAATGACCCTGCGCTCGTCAGAGCGGTTGCCGAGTCACATCCCGCTGCCTTCCCTGCAGAACCGGTGACCCTTTTTCAGCCCTTGCCCCCTCTTCTCTCCGCTCGTTGCCCATCCCTTTATCAGTGCCGGCACCGATCCTGCCTCCAGCTCGCCCTGTCTCCACCTGCGAGCGCCCAACAGGAGCTAAATGTCTCCTCAAGGACGCACGGAAGAGACGCGCAGGTAACCCAGCACAGACCCCCTGCAAACATCTTCTTTCCATTTTCTTTCCTCTCCTGACACGAAGAGATGACTTAGGAAAAAGCGTACTGCTCACACTTCACCTGCACTGCTTCTACTTTCACTTTCGCTCTCCTTGGCAGTAATTAATAGCGGTGGCTGGGGGGGCTGGGGCATTCCCCCAAAGCGGCTGCAGTTACATCCGGGCGGTTGTGGCACTCCATTAGCTCTGTAGTTTTTAAATCTAAATCTTCTGGAATTGTTAGTTCTGCTCAGGAATCACCCGTACCTGCAAATTTTCTTAATAGCTACGCTTGACCCCAGCCACTGTTTAACAGCTCACCTTTATTTCTCTTCATTTAAGAACCTAAAGCTTCGTTTACTGCTTGGGTTGGAAGCAGGAGCTGTCGCTGCCTCTGAACTTTCTAACAGCCCTGTTACAATTTCAGTACTACCCGCTCCCAATTTAGCTTTCCGGGTCGATTTTCATTCTAGATTCGAAAATTTCCTTATTTTGTTTCTGATCAGGAGTCATTAATGCCTGCAGTTGATTTAGTAACGGCTGTATTTAGATTGAGCTATTAATGACTCGCAACTCTATTTATGGCATAAAAAAGGACTGCCTTTATTTTTTTTAACTACAGATTAGGAATAATGACTGCCTGGTTTGTTCAGTAATAGGTGTGATTAAATTTAGTCACGACTCCTCCCTAAATAATATGTATTTATTTGCACTCTAACAATTTAACCTTCCCTTTACCGGCCAGGGGCACCGACAAGTGCCCGTGCGTACCTCCGCTCCCCCTGCGCCGGCTCCCCAGGGAACAGCCTCTTACCCTGACCAGAGTCTGCAGCGGCCCGTTGTCATCCCAGCTCCTCGCCCTCGAGAAAGCGGCCGCCTGAAGTGGCGTCAGCTCCGCTGCTGCCCAGAGGGGACGGAAATGGCGCGGGGTAAAGCTCTCCGGGCCGCCTGCGTCCCGCGCGGAGGCGGTGACCTCAGCAGCCTGTACGCTGTTGGGGCTGAGCCAACAACCTGAGGAGGAGTCGCAGGGCGTAGCTGTTTCTGCAACAACCACGCTTTCCCACCTGGCTGGACAAGAAAGCGGGGCCTGCGGGGGCCTGGAGAGGCAGCATCGCTGCAGGTTGTGCCACGGCTGTTGAGAGGCCAAGGCAACACCTGAAACAGTGAACGGCACAACTAGTGAAAACCCCCAAGGTTCCGGGTTCAGTAAAGACAGGAATTGCAGCAGCACAATAAAATGATCTCACGAGGGGAAAAAAAACAGCAAAGCAAAAACCAAACCCCAAACAGAACACCATACCACTAACCCGTCTCACCGCCCCCTCAGCGCCCAAAACAGCATCCTGGGAGAAAAAAAGCAAAGCAGGCCACAAGGGACCTTTCTAGTACAGATGCCGCCAAAGAGTGCCAAGCTCTGGAATCCTTACCTCAGGCAACGCCTCCGCTTCTCTAAACGCCAGAGCACGCCTGCCCGGGGGGCTGAGACAGCCCCAAAGCTGCGACCGCCCGAGGGAACACGGGAGCACCGACGCCAGAGAAGCCCAGGGCCAGAGCCGGGGCTCTTCCACCCCCGGGCCCCGCCCCCGCCCTTCCCACAGCGCCCCGCGAAAGGGGCGGGCCGAGCCCCCCGGGGGGTGAAGGCCCCGGGAGCCGTACGAGAGCCGCCTGGAGTTCCCGGCACGGGAGGGAGGGGGGAGAGAAAACACCCAAACCGAGCCCCCCGAGCGGAGCAAACACAGGCTCGGGCTGTTGCCGGGGGGCGGGGCCTGTCGCTAAGGGGAGAGAGCCGGCACCGCCCCCCGGGCCGTTGCCGGGGGGTGGGGCCTGTCGCTAAGGGGAGAGAGCCGGCACCGACCCCCGGGCCGTTGCCGGGGGGTGGGGCCTGTCACTAAGGGGGTGTGTCCAAAGGGACGCTGGCAATGCCCCTGGAGCCATCACCAAGGGCAGGGCCTGTTGCTATGGAGGGTGGGGCCAGGCAGCACCAGCAACACCCCCAGGCTGTCACCAGGGGGTGGGACCTGTTGCTAACTGGGGATGCTGGGGAGCACACGAGCACGGCCCCACCCCACCAGGCCCTCGCCAGGGGGCGGGGCCTGTCGCAAAGGTGGGTGGGGCCAGAGGGGTCAGATATCAGCCCGCGCGTATAGACCAGTGCGTCCCAGTAATGACCAACATGCCACACAGTATGGATCCCAGTACATCCCAGCTCCCTCCCAGCGACGCCCAGTACATCCCAGTTCCCTCCCAGTACATCCCAGTTGCCTACCAGTGCAGCCCAGTACATCCCAGATCCCTCCCAGTCCGTCCCAGTTCCTTCCCAGTCCGTCCCAGTACATCCCAGTTCCCTCACAGTACATCCCAGTACTTCACAGTTCACTCCCACTACATCCCAGTACGTCCCAGTTCCCCCTTGGTAAATAACACTTCCCTCCCAATACATCCCAGTTCCCTCCCATTACATCCCGATTCCCTCCCAGTACATCCCAGTTCCCTCCCAGTATGTCCCAGTACATCCCAGTTCCCTCACAGTACATCCCAGTTCCCTCCCAGTACATCCCAGTACATCCCAGTTCCCTGCCAGTACATACCAGTTCCCTCCCAGTACATCCCAGTACATCCTGGTACATCCCAGTTCCCAACCAGTACATCCTACTACATACCAGTTCCCTCCCAGTTCCATCCCAGTTCCATCCCAGTTCCATCCCAGTACATCCCAGTACTTCACAGTTCCCTCCCAGTACATCCCAGTTCCCTCTAAGTACATCCCAGTACTTCACAGTTCCCTCCCAGCACATCCCAGTACGTCCCAGTTTCCCTCAGTACATAACACTTCCCTCCCCGTACATAACAGTACATCCCAGTGTCCTCACACTACGTCCCAGTTCCCTCACAGTACATCCCAGTTCCCTACCAGTACATCCCAGTTCCCTCCCAGTTCCTTCCCAGTACATAACAGTTACCTCCCAGTACATCCCAGTAGATCCTGGTACATCCCAAATCCATGCCAGTTCCACCCGGTACAACCCAGTACAAGCCTGTACATCCTAGTTCCTCCACGGTACATCCCTGTGCATCCCCGCACATTGTAGTGCCTCCCAGTACATCCCAGGTCCCTCCCAGTACTGGGAGGGACCTGGGATGTACTGGGAGGGAACTGGGATGTACTGGGATGTAATGGGACGGAACTGGGAAAGAAGTGGTAGTGAACCGGGAGGGAATTGGGATGTATGGGGATGAACTGGTAGGGAACTGGGATGTACTGGCATGGAACGGGGATGTATTGGGATGTACAGGAACGGAACTGGAATGTACTGCGATGTACTGGGATGTACTGGGAGCAAATTGGAATTTACTGGGATGTACTGGGAGGAAACTGGGATATACTGGGTGGAAACTGGAATATACTGGGAGGCACTGGGAGGGAAGTGGGTATCAACTGGGACATTCCAGTTTCCTCCCAGTACATCCCAGTTCCCTACCAGTGCAGCCCAGTACATCCCATTTCCCTCCCAGTCCGTCCCAGTTCCCTCCCAGTCCGTCCCAGTTCCCTCCCAGTACATCCCAGTTCCCTCACAGTTCACACACAGTTCACTCCCAGTTCCATTCCAGTACATCCCAGTACATGCCAGTTGCCTCCAAGTTTCCTCTAAGTACATCCCAGTACTTCAAAGTTCCATCCCAGTACATCCCAGTTCCCTCCCACTCCGTCCCAGTACATCCCAGTTCCCTCCCAGTACATCCTACTACATACCAGTTCCCTCCCAGTTCACTCCCAGTACACAACAGTTACCTCCCAGTACGTCCCAGTTCCCTCCCAGTACGTCCCAGTACATCCCAGTTCCGTCCCAGTTCCCTACCAGTGCGTCCTAGTTCCCTCCCAGTACGTCCCAGTTCCCTCTTAGTCCATTCCAGTTCCCTCCAGTATATCCCAGTACATCCCAGTTCCCTCCAGTACATCTCAGTTCCCTCACAGTTCACACACAGTTCACTACCAGTTCCATTCCAGTACATCCCAGTACATGCCAGTTCCCTCCCAGTACATCCCAGTTCCCTCACAGTTCACACACAGTTCACTCCCAGTTCCATTCCAGTACATCCCAGTACATGCCAGTTCCCTCCCAGTACATCACACTACATCCCAGTTCCCTCCCAGTTCCTGCTAAGTACACCCCAGTACTTCACAGTTCCCTCCCAGCACATCCCAGTACGTCCCAGTTCCCCTCAGTACATAACACTTCCCTCCCAGTACATACCAGTACATCCCAGTGTCCTCACAGTACGTCCCAGTTCCCTCCCAGTACATCCCAGTTCCCTCCCAGTCCGTCCCAATCCCCTCCCAGTACATCCCAGTTCCCTCCCAGTATGTCCCAGTACATCCCAGTTCCCTCCCAGTTCCCTCCCACTACATCCCAGTTCCCTCCCAGTACATACCAGTTCCCTCCCAGTACATCCCAGTACATCCTGGTACATCCCAGTTCCCACCCAGTACATCCTACTACATACCAGTTCACTCCCAGTACATCCCAGTTCCATCCCAGTACATCCCAGTTCCCTCCCAGTTCCTTCCCAGTACATAACAGTTACCTCCCAGTACATCCCAGTACATCCCAGTACATCCTGGTACATCCCAAATCCCTGCCAGTTCCACCCGGTACAACCCAGTACAAGCCTGTACATCCTAGTTCCTCCACAGTACATCCCAGGGCATCCCCGCACATTGTAGTGCCTCCCAGTACATCCCAGTTCCCTCCCAGTACTGGGAGGGACCTGGGATGTACTGGGAGGGACCTGGGATGTACTGGGATGTAATGGGACGGAACTGGGATGTATTGGGAGGCACTGGGAAAGAAGTGGTAGTGAACCGGGAGGGAATTGGGATGTACGGGGATGAACTGGTAGGGAACTGGGATGTACTGGCATGGAACGGGGATGTATTGGGATGTACAGGAACAGAACTGGAATGTACTGCGATGTATTGGCATGTACTGGCAGCGAGCTGGGATTTACTGGGATGTACTGGGAGGAAACTGGGATATACTGGGAGGAAACTGGGATATACTGGGAGGCATTGGGAGGGAAGTGGGTGTCAACTGGGACATTCCAGTTTCCTCCCAGTACATCCCAGTTCCCTACCAGTGCAGCCCAGTACATCCCAGATCCCTCCCAGTACATCCCAGTTCCCTCCCAGTCCGTCCCAGTACATCCCAGTACATCCCAGTTCCCTCACAGTACATCCCAGTTCCCTCACAGTTCACACACAGTTCACTCCCAGTTCCATCCCACTACATCCCAGTACATGCCACTTTCCTCCAAGTAAATCCCAGTTCCCTCCCACTACATCCAAGTTCCCTCCCACTTCCCTCTAAGTACATCCCAGTACTTCACAGTTCACTCCCAGTACATCCCAGTTCCCCCTCGGTACATAACAGTTCCCTCCCAGTACACCCCAGTACATCCCAGTTCCCTCCCAGTATGTCCCACTACATCCCAGTTCCCTCCCAGTCCATCCCAGTTCCCTCCCAGTAAATCCCAATTCCCAACACTTTCCACCCAGTACATACCAGTTCCCTACCAGTACATCCCAGTTCCCTCTAAGTACATCCCAATACTTCATAGTTCCCTCCCAGCACGTCCCAGTACGTCCCAGTTCCCCTCAGTACATAACACTTCCCTCCCAGTACATACCAGTACATCCCAGTGTCCTCACAGTACATCCCAGTTCCCTACCAGTACATCCCAGTTCTCTCCCAGTTCACTCCCAGTACACAACAGTTACCTCCCAGTACATCCCAGTACATCCCAGTAGATCCTGGTACATCCCAAATCCCTGCCAGTTCCACCCGGTACAACCCAGTACAAGCCTGTACATCCTAGTTCCTCCACAGTACATCCCAGGGCATCCCCGCACATTGTAGTGCCTCCCAGTACATCCCAGATCCCTCCCAGTACATCCCAGATCCCTCCCAGTCTGTCCCAGTACGTCCCAGTACATCCCAGTTCCCTCACAGTACATCCCAGTTCCCTCACAGTTCACACACAGTTCACTCCCAGTTCCATTCCAGTACAGCCCAGTACATGCCACTTTCCTCCAAGTAAATCCCAGTTCCCTCCCACTAAATCCAAGTTCCCTCCCACTTCCCTCTAAGGACATCCCAGTACTTCACAGTTCACTCCCAGTACATCCCAGTTCCCCCTCGGTACATAACAATTCCCTCCCAGTACACCCCAGTACACCCCAGTTCCCTCCCAGTATGTCCCACTACATCCCAGTTCCCTCCCAGTCCATCCCAGTTCCCTCCCAGTAAATCCCAATTCCCAACACTTTCCACCCAGTACATCCCAGTTCCCTCCCAGTACATCCCAGTTCCCTCTAAGTACATCCCAGTACTTCACAGTTCCCTCCCAGTTCACTCCCAGTACACAACAGTTACCTCCCAGTACATCCCAGTACATCCCAGTACATCCTGGTACATCCCAAATCCCTGCCAGTTCCACCCGGTACAACCCAGTACAAGCCTGTACATCCTAGTTCCTCCACAGTACATCCCAGGACATCCCCGCACATTGTAGTGCCTCCCAGTACATCCCAGGTCCCTCCCAGTACTGGGAGGGAACTGGGATGTACTGGGATGTAATGGGACGGAACTGGGATGTATTGGGAGGCACTGGGAAAGAAGTGGTAGTGAACCGGGAGGGAATTGGGATGTACGGGGATGAACTGGTAGGAAACTGGGATGTACTGGCATGGAACGGGGATGTATTGGGATGTACAGGAACAGAACTGGAATGTACAGCGATGTATTGGCATGTACTGGCAGCGAGCTGGGATTTACTGGGATGTACTGGGAGGAAACTGGGATATACTGGGAGGAAACTGGGATATACTGGGAGGCATTGGGAGGGAAGTGGGTGTCAACTGGGACATTCCAGTTTCCTCCCAGTACATCCCAGTTCCCTACCAGTGCAGCCCAGTACATCCCAGTTCCCTCCCAGTCCGTCCCAATCCCCTTCCAGTACATCCCAGTTCCCTGCCAGTATGTCCCAGTACATCCCAGTTCCCTCCCAGTACATACCAGTTCCCTCCCAGTACATACCAGTTCCCTCACAGTACATCCCAGTACATCCAGGTACATCCCAGTTCCCACCCAGTACATCCTACTACATACCAGTTCCCTCCCAGTTCACTCCCAGTACATCCCAGTACTTCACAGTTCCCTCCCAGTACATCCCAGTACGCACCGGTTCCCCTCTGTACATAACACTTCCCTCCCAGTACAAAACAGTACATCCCAGTGTCCTCACAGTACGTCCCAGTTCCCTCACAGTACATCCCAGTTCCCTACCAGTACGTCCCAGTTCCCTCCCAGTTCACTCCCAGTACATAACAGTTACCTCCCAGTACATCCCAGTACATCCCAGTAGATCCTGGTACATCCCAAATCCCTGCTAGTTCCACCCGGTACAACCCAGTACAAGCCTGTACATCCTAGTTCCTCCACAGTACATCCCAGGGCATCCCCGCACATTGTAGTGCCTCCCAGTACATCCCAGTTCCCTCCCAGTACTGGGAGGGACCTGGGATGTACTGGGAGGGAACTGGGACGTACTGGGAGGGACCTGGGATGTACTGGGATGTAATGGGACGGAACTGGGATGTATTGGGAGGCACTGGGAAAGAAGTGGTAGCGAACCGGGAGGGAATTGGGATGTACGGGGATGAACTGGTAGGAAACTGGGATGTACTGGCATGGAACGGGGATGTATTGGGATGTACAGGAACGGAACTGGAATGTACAGCGATGTATTGGGATGTACTGGCAGCGAGCTGGGATTTACTGGGATGTACTGGGAGGAAACTGGGATATACTGGGAGGAAACTGGGATATACTGGGAGGCATTGGGAGGGAAGTGGGTGTCAACTGGGACATTCCAGTTCCCTCCCAGTCCGTCCCAATCCCCTCCCAGTACATCCCAGTTCCCTGCCAGTATGTCCCAGTACATCCCAGTTCCCTCCCAGTACATACCAGTACATCCTGGTACATCCCAGTTCCCACCCAGTACATCCTACTACATACCAGTTCCCTCCCAGTTCACTCCCAGTACATCCCAGTACTTCACAGTTCCCTCCCAGTACATCCCAGTACGTCCCAGTTCCCCTCAGTACATAACACTTCCCTCCCAGTACATACCAGTACATCCCAGTGTCCTCACAGTACGTCCCAGTTCCCTCACAGTACATCCCAGTTCCCTACCAGTACGTCCCAGTTCCCTCCCAGTTCACTCCCAGTACATAACAGTTACCTCCCAGTACATCCCAGTAGATCCTGGTACATCCCAAATCCCTGCCAGTTCCACCCGGTACAACCCAGTACAAGCCTGTACATCCTAGTTCCTCCACAGTACATCCCAGGGCATCCCCGCACATTGTAGTGCCTCCCAGTACATCCCAGTTCCCTCCCAGTACTGGGAGGGAACTGGGATGTACTGGGAGGGACCTGGGATGTACTGGGAGGGAACTGGGATGTGCTGGGATGTAATGGGACGGAACTGGGATGTAATGGGACGGAACTGGGAAAGAAGTGGTAGTGAACCGGGAGGGAATTGGGATGTACTGGGATGAACTGGTAGGGAACTGGGATGTACTGGCATGGAATGGGGATGTATTGGGATGTACAGGAACGGAACTGGAATGTACTGCGATGTACTGGGATGTACTGGGAGCAAATTGGAATTTACTGGGATGTACTGGGAGGAAACTGGGATATACTGGGTGGAAACTGGAATATACTGGGAGGCACTGGGAGGGAAGTGGGTATCAACTGGGACATTCCAGTTTCCTCCCAGTACATCCCAGTTCCCTACCAGTGCAGCCCAGTACATCCCATTTCCCTCCCAGTCCGTCCCAGTTCCCTCCCAGTCCGTCCCAGTTCCCTCCCAGTACATCCCAGTTCCCTCACAGTTCACACACAGTTCACTCCCAGTTCCATTCCAGTACATCCCAGTACATGCCAGTTGCCTCCAAGTTTCCTCTAAGTACATCCCAGTACTTCAAAGTTCCATCCCAGTACATCCCAGTTCCCTCCCACTCCGTCCCAGTACATCCCAGTTCCCTCCCAGTACATCCTACTACATACCAGTTCCCTCCCAGTTCACTCCCAGTACACAACAGTTACCTCCCAGTACGTCCCAGTTCCCTCCCAGTACGTCCCAGTACATCCCAGTTCCGTCCCAGTTCCCTACCAGTGCGTCCTAGTTCCCTCCCAGTACGTCCCAGTTCCCTCTTAGTCCATTCCAGTTCCCTCCAGTATATCCCAGTACATCCCAGTTCCCTCCAGTACATCTCAGTTCCCTCACAGTTCACACACAGTTCACTACCAGTTCCATTCCAGTACATCCCAGTACATGCCAGTTCCCTCCCAGTACATCCCAGTTCCCTCACAGTTCACACACAGTTCACTCCCAGTTCCATTCCAGTACATCCCAGTACATGCCAGTTCCCTCCCAGTACATCACACTACATCCCAGTTCCCTCCCAGTTCCTGCTAAGTACACCCCAGTACTTCACAGTTCCCTCCCAGCACATCCCAGTACGTCCCAGTTCCCCCCAGTACATAACACTTCCCTCCCAGTACATACCAGTACATCCCAGTGTCCTCACAGTACGTCCCAGTTCCCTCCCAGTACATCCCAGTTCCCTCCCAGTCCGTCCCAATCCCCTCCCAGTACATCCCAGTTCCCTCCCAGTATGTCCCAGTACATCCCAGTTCCCTCCCAGTTCCCTCCCACTACATCCCAGTTCCCTCCCAGTACATACCAGTTCCCTCCCAGTACATCCCAGTACATCCTGGTACATCCCAGTTCCCACCCAGTACATCCTACTACATACCAGTTCACTCCCAGTACATCCCAGTTCCATCCCAGTACATCCCAGTTCCCTCCCAGTTCCTTCCCAGTACATAACAGTTACCTCCCAGTACATCCCAGTACATCCCAGTACATCCTGGTACATCCCAAATCCCTGCCAGTTCCACCCGGTACAACCCAGTACAAGCCTGTACATCCTAGTTCCTCCACAGTACATCCCAGGGCATCCCCGCACATTGTAGTGCCTCCCAGTACATCCCAGTTCCCTCCCAGTACTGGGAGGGACCTGGGATGTACTGGGAGGGACCTGGGATGTACTGGGATGTAATGGGACGGAACTGGGATGTATTGGGAGGCACTGGGAAAGAAGTGGTAGTGAACCGGGAGGGAATTGGGATGTACGGGGATGAACTGGTAGGGAACTGGGATGTACTGGCATGGAACGGGGATGTATTGGGATGTACAGGAACAGAACTGGAATGTACTGCGATGTATTGGCATGTACTGGCAGCGAGCTGGGATTTACTGGGATGTACTGGGAGGAAACTGGGATATACTGGGAGGAAACTGGGATATACTGGGAGGCATTGGGAGGGAAGTGGGTGTCAACTGGGACATTCCAGTTTCCTCCCAGTACATCCCAGTTCCCTACCAGTGCAGCCCAGTACACCCCAGATCCCTCCCAGTCCCTCCCAGTACATCCCAGTACATCCCAGTTCCCTCACAGTACATCCCAGTTCCCTCCCAATTCACACACAGTTCACTCCCAGTTCCATTCCAGTACATCCCAGTACATGCCAGTTGCCTCCCAGTTTCCTCTAAGTACATCCCAGTACTTTAAAGTTCCCTCCCAGTACATCCCAGTTCCCTCACAGTACATCCCAGTACTTCACAGTTCACTCCCACTACATCCCAGTACGTCCCAGTTCCCCCTTGGTACATAACACTTCCCTCCCAATACATCCAAGTTCCCTCCCAGTACATCCCAATCCCCTCCCAGTACATCCCAGTACCCCGCCAGTATGTCCCAGTACATCCCAGTTCCCTCCCAGTACATACCAGTTCCCTCCCAGTACATCCCAGTTCCCTCCCAGTTCCCTCCCACTACATCCCAGTTCCCTCCCAGTACATACCAGTTCCCTCCCAGTACATCCCAGTACATCCTGGTACATCCCAGTTCCCACCCAGTACATCCTACTACATACCAGTTCCCTCCCAGTTCACTCCCAGTACATCCCAGTACTTCACAGTTCCATCCCAGTACATCCCAGTACACACCAGTTCCCCTCAGTACATAACACTTCCCTCCCAGTACATACCAGTACATCCCAGTGTCCTCACAGTACGTCCCAGTTCCCTCACAGTACATCCCAGTTCCCTACCAGTACGTCCCAGTTCCCTCCCGGTACATCCCAGTTCCCACCCAGTACATCCTACTACATACCAGTTCCCTCCCAGTTCACTCCCAGTACATCCCAGTACTTCACAGTTCCCTCCCAGTACGTCCCAGTTCCCCTCAGTACATAACACTTCCCTCCCAGTACATAACAGTACATCCCAGTGTCCTCACAGTACGTCCCAGTTCCCTCCCAGTACATCCCAGTTCCCTACCAGTACATAACAGTTACCTCCCTGTTCCTTCCCAGTACATAACAGTTACCTCCCAGTACATCCCAGTAGATCCTGGTACATCCCAAATCCCTGCCAGTTCCACCCGGTACAACCCAGTACAAGCCTGTACATCCTAGTTCCTCCACAGTACACCCCAGGGCATCCCCGCACATTGTAGTGCCTCCCAGTACATCCCAGGTCCCTCCCAGTACTGGGAGGGAACTGGGATGTACTGGGAGGGAACTGGGATGTACTGGGATGTAATGGGACGGAACTGGGATGTATTGGGAGGCACTGGGAAAGAAGTGGTAGTGAACCGGGAGGGAATTGGGATGTACGGGGATGAACTGGTAGGGAACTGGGATGTACTGGCATGGAACGGGGATGTATTGGGATGTACAGGAACAGAACTGGAATGTACAGCGATGTATTGGCATGTACTGGCAGCGAGCTGGGATTTACTGGGATGTACTGGGAGGAAACTGGGATATACTGGGAGGAAACTGGGATATACTGGGAGGCATTGGGAGGGAAGTGGGTGTCAACTGGGACATTCCAGTTTCCTCCCAGTACATCCCAGTTCCCTACCAGTGCAGCCCAGTACATCCCAGTTCCCTCCCAGTCCGTCCCAATCCCCTCCCAGTACATCCCAGTTCCCTGCCAGTATGTCCCAGTACATCCCAGTTCCCTCCCAGTACATACCAGTTCCCTCCCAGTACATCCCAGTTCCCACCCAGTACATCCTACTACATACCAGTTCCCTCCCAGTTCACTCCCAGTACATCCCAGTACTTCACAGTTCCCTCCCAGTACATCCCAGTACGTCCCAGTTCCCCTCAGTACATAACACTTCCCTCCCAGTACATACCAGTACATCCCAGTGTCCTCACAGTACGTCCCAGTTCCCTACCAGTACATCCCAGTTCCCTCCCTGTTCCTTCCCAGTACATAACAGTTACCTCCCAGTACATCCCAGTAGATCCTGGTACATCCCAAATCCCTGCCAGTTCCACCCGGTACAACCCAGTACAAGCCTGTACATCCTAGTTCCTCCACAGTACATCCCAGGGCATCCCCGCACATTGTAGTGCCTCCCAGTACATCCCAGTTCCCTCCCAGTACTGGGAGGGACCTGGGATGTACTGGAAGGGAACTGGGATGTACTGGGAGGGACCTGGGATGTACTGGGATGTAATGGGACGGAACTGGGATGTAATGGGACGGAACTGGGAAAGAAGTGGTAGTGAACCGGGAGGGAACTGGAATGTACGGGGATGAACTGGTTGGGAACTGGGATGTACTGGCATGGAACGGGGATGTATTGGGATGTACAGGAACGGAACTGGAATGTACTGCGATGTACTGGGATGTACTGGGAGCGAACTGGGATTTACTGGGATGTACTGGGAGGAAACTGGGATATACTGGGAGGCACTGGGAGGGAAGTGGGTGTCAACTGGGACATTCCAGTTTCCTCCCAGTACATCCCAGTTCCCTACCAGTGCATCCCAGTACATCCCAGATCCCTCCCAGTACATCCCAGTTCCCTCCCAGTCCGTCCCAGTACATCCCAGTACATCCCAGTTCCCTCACAGTACATCCCAGTTCCCTCACAGTTCACACACAGTTCACTCCCAGTTCCATTCCAGTACATCCCAGTACATGCCACTTTCCTCCAAGTAAATCCCAGTTCCCTCCCACTACATCCAAGTTCCCTCCCACTTCCCTCTAAGTACATCCCAGTACTTCACAGTTCACTCCCAGTACATCCCAGTTCCCCCTCGGTACATAACAGTTCCCTCCCAGTACACCCCAGTACATCCCAGTTCCCTCCCAGTATGTCCCACTACATCCCAGTTCCCTCCCAGTCCATCCCAGTTCCCTCCCAGTAAATCCCAATTCCCAACACTTTCCACCCAGTACATCCCAGTTCCCTCCCAGTACATCCCAGTTCCCTCTAAGTACATCCCAGTACTTCACAGTTCCCTCCCAGTTCACTCCCAGTTCCCTCCCAGTACATCCCAGTTCCCTCTAAGTACATCCCAATACTTCATAGTTCCCTCCCAGAACGTCCCAGTACGTCCCAGTTCCCCTCAGTACATAACACTTCCCTCCCAGTACATACCAGTACATCCCAGTGTCCTCACAGTACATCCCAGTTCCCTCCCAGTACATCCCAGTTCTCTCCCAGTTCACTCCCAGTACACAACAGTTACCTCCCAGTACATCCCAGTACATCCCAGTAGATCCTGGTACATCCCAAATCCCTGCCAGTTCCACCCGGTACAACCCAGTACAAGCCTGTACATCCTAGTTCCTCCACAGTACATCCCAGGGCATCCCCGCACATTGTAGTGCCTCCCAGTACATCCCAGTTCCCTCCCAGTACTGGGAGGGACCTGGGACGTACTGGGAGGGAACTGGGACGTACTGGGAGGGAACTGGGATGTACTGGGATGTAATGGGACGGAACTGGGATGTATTGGGAGGCACTGGGAAAGAAGTGGTAGTGAACCGGGAGGGAATTGGGATGTACGGGGATGAACTGGTAGGAAACTGGGATGTACTGGCATGGAACGGGGATGTATTGGGATGTACAGGAACAGAACTGGAATGTACGGCGATGTATTGGCATGTACTGGCAGCGAGCTGGGATTTACTGGGATGTACTGGGAGGAAACTGGGATATACTGGGAGGAAACTGGGATATACTGGGAGGCATTGGGAGGGAAGTGGGTGTCAACTGGGACATTCCAGTTTCCTCCCAGTACATCCCAGTTCCCTACCAGTGCAGCCCAGTACATCCCAGTTCCCTCCCAGTCCGTCCCAATCCCCTCCCAGTACATCCCAGTTCCCTGCCAGTATGTCCCAGTACATCCCAGTTCCCTCCCAGTACATACCAGTTCCCTCCCAGTTCCCTCCCACTACATCCCAGTACATCCCAGTTCCCTCCCAGTACATACCAGTTCCCTCCCAGTACATCCTGGTACATCCTGGTACATCCCAGTTCCCACCCAGTACATCCTACTACATACCAGTTCCCTCCCAGTTCCCTCCCAGTACATCCCAGTACTTCACAGTTCCCTCCCAGTACATCCCAGTACGTCCCAGTTCCCCTCAGTACATAACACTTCCCTCCCAGTACATACCAGTACATCCCAGTGTCCTCACAGTACGTCCCAGTTCCCTCCCAGTACATCCCAGTTCCCTCCCAGTTCACTCCCAGTACATAACAGTTACCTCCCAGTACATCCTAGTAGATCCTAGGACATTTCAAATCCCTGCCAGTTCCACCCGGTACAACCCAGTACAAGCCTGTACATCCTAGTTCCTCCACAGTACATCCCAGGGCATCCCCGCACATTGTAGTGCCTCCCAGTACATCCCAGTTCCCTCCCAGTACTGGGAGGGACCTGGGATGTACTGGGAGGGAACTGGGACGTACTGGGAGGGAACTGGGATGTACTGGGATGTAATGGGACGGAACTGGGATGTATTGGGAGGCACTGGGAAAGAAGTGGTAGTGAACCGGGAGGGAATTGGGATGTACGGGGATGAACTGGTAGGAAACTGGGATGTACTGGCATGGAACGGGGATGTATTGGGATGTACAGGAACAGAACTGGAATGTACTGCGATGTACTGGGAGCAAACTGGGATTTACTGGGATGTACTGGGAGGAAACTGGGATATACTGGGAGGAAACTGGGATATACTGGGAGGAAACTGGGATATACTGGGAGGAAACTGGGAGGGAAGTGGGTGTCAACTGGGACATTCCAGTTTCCTCCCAGTACATCCCAGTTCCCTACCAGTGCAGCCCAGTACATCCCAGTTCCCTCCCAGTCCGTCCCAATCCCCTCCCAGTACATCCCAGTTCCCTCCCAGTACATCCAAGTTCCCTCCCAGTACATCCCAATTCCCAACACTTTCCACCCAGTACATCCCAGTTCCCTCCCAGTACATCCCAGTTCCCTCTAAGTACATCCCAGTACTTCACAGTTCCCTCCCAGTTCACTCCCAGTTCCCTCCCAGTACATCCCAGTTCCCTCTAAGTACATCCCAATACTTCATAGTTCCCTCCCAGAACGTCCCAGTACGTCCCAGTTCCCCTCAGTACATACCAGTTCGCTCCCAGTACATCCCAGTTCCCTCCCAGTTCCCTCCCACTACATCTCAGTACATCCCAGTTCCCTCCCAGTACATCCCAGTTCCCTCCCAGTACATCCCAGTTCCCTCCCAGTACATCCTACTACATACCAGTTCCCTCCCAGTTCACTCCCAGTACATCCCAGTACTTCACAGTTCCCTCCCAGTACATCCCAGTACGTCCCAGTTCCCCTCAGTACATAACACTTCCCTCCCAGTACATACCAGTACATCCCAGTGTCCTCACAGTACGTCCCAGTTCCCTCACAGTACATCCCAGTTCCCTACCAGTACATCCCAGTTCCCTCCCTGTTCCTTCCCAGTACATAACAGTTACCTCCCAGTACATCCCAGTAGATCCTGGTACATCCCAAATCCCTGCCAGTTCCACCCGGTACAACCCAGTACAAGCCTGTACATCCTAGTTCCTCCACAGTACATCCCAGGGCATCCCCGCACATTGTAGTGCCTCCCAGTACATCCCAGTTCCCTCCCAGTACTGGGAGGGACCTGGGATGTACTGGAAGGGAACTGGGATGTACTGGGAGGGACCTGGGATGTACTGGGATGTAATGGGACGGAACTGGGATGTAATGGGACGGAACTGGGAAAAAAGTGGTAGTGAACCGGGAGGGAACTGGAATGTACGGGGATGAACTGGTTGGGAACTGGGATGTACTGGCATGGAACGGGGATGTATTGGGATGTACAGGAACGGAACTGGAATGTACTGCGATGTACTGGGATGTACTGGCAGCGAGCTGGGATTTACTGGGATGTACTGGGAGGAAACTGGGATATACTGGGAGGCACTGGGAGGGAAGTGGGTGTCAACTGGGACATTCCAGTTTCCTCCCAGTACATCCCAGTTCCCTACCAGTGCAGCCCAGTACATCCCAGATCCCTACCAGTCCGTCCCAGTACATCCCAGTACATCCCAGTTCCCTCACAGTACATCCCAGTTCCCTCACAGTTCACACACAGTTCACTCCCAGTTCCATCCCACTACATCCCAGTACATGCCACTTTCCTCCAAGTAAATCCCAGTTCCCTCCCACTACGTCCAAGTTCCCTCCCACTTCCCTCTAAGTACATCCCAGTACTTCACAGTTCACTCCCAGTACATCCCAGTTTCCCCTCGGTACATAACAGTTCCCTCCCAGTACACCCCAGTACATCCCAGTTCCCTCCCAGTATGTCCCACTACATCCCAGTTCCCTCCCAGTCCATCCCAGTTCCCTCCCAGTAAATCCCAATTCCCAACACTTTCCACCCAGTACATCCCAGTTCCCTCCCAGTACATCCCAGTTCCCTCTAAGTACATCCCAGTACTTCACAGTTCCCTCCCAGTTCACTCCCAGTTCCCTCCCAGTACATCCCAGTTCCCTCTAAGTACATCCCAATACTTCATAGTTCCCTCCCAGCACGTCCCAGTACGTCCCAGTTCCCCTCAGTACATAACACTTCCCTCCCAGTACATACCAGTACATCCCAGTGTCCTCACAGTACATCCCAGTTCCCTCCCAGTACATCCCAGTTCTCTCCCAGTTCACTCCCAGTACACAACAGTTACCTCCCAGTACATCCCAGTACATCCCAGTAGATCCTGGTACATCCCAAATCCCTGCCAGTTCCACCCGGTACAACCCAGTACAAGCCTGTACATCCTAGTTCCTCCACAGTACATCCCAGGGCATCCCCGCACATTGTAGTGCCTCCCAGTACATACCAGTTCCCTCCCAGTACTGGGAGGGAACTGGGACGTACTGGGAGGGAACTGGGATGTACTGGGATGTAATGGGACGGAACTGGGATGTATTGGGAGGCACTGGGAAAGAAGTGGTAGTGAACCGGGAGGGAATTGGGATGTACGGGGATGAACTGGTAGGGAACTGGGATGTACTGGCATGGAACGGGGATGTATTGGGATGTACAGGAACGGAACTGGAATGTACTGCGATGTACTGGGATGTACTGGCAGCGAGCTGGGATTTACTGGGATGTACTGGGAGGAAACTGGGATATACTGGGAGGAAACTGGGATATACTGGGAGGCATTGGGAGGGAAGTGGGTGTCAACTGGGACATTCCAGTTTCCTCCCAGTACATCCCAGTTCCCTACCAGTGCAGCCCAGTACATCCCAGTTCCCTCCCAGTCCGTCCCAATCCCCTCCCAGTACATCCCAGTTCCCTGCCAGTATGTCCCAGTACATCCCAGTTCCCTCCCAGTACATACCAGTTCCCTCCCAGTACATCCCAGTTCCCACCCAGTACATCCTACTACATACCAGTTCCCTCCCAGTTCACTCCCAGTACATCCCAGTACTTCACAGTTCCCTCCCAGTACATCCCAGTACGTCCCAGTTCCCCTCAGTACATAACACTTCCCTCCCAGTACATACCAGTACATCCCAGTGTCCTCACAGTACGTCCCAGTTCCCTCACAGTACATCCCAGTTCCCTACCAGTACATCCCAGTTCCCTCCCTGTTCCTTCCCAGTACATAACAGTTACCTCCCAGTACATCCCAGTAGATCCTGGTACATCCCAAATCCCTGCCAGTTCCACCCGGTACAACCCAGTACAAGCCTGTACATCCTAGTTCCTCCACAGTACATCCCAGGGCATCCCCGCACATTGTAGTGCCTCCCAGTACATCCCAGTTCCCTCCCAGTACTGGGAGGGACCTGGGATGTACTGGAAGGGAACTGGGATGTACTGGGAGGGACCTGGGATGTACTGGGATGTAATGGGACGGAACTGGGATGTAATGGGACGGAACTGGGAAAGAAGTGGTAGTGAACCGGGAGGGAACTGGAATGTACGGGGATGAACTGGTTGGGAACTGGGATGTACTGGCATGGAACGGGGATGTATTGGGATGTACAGGAACGGAACTGGAATGTACTGCGATGTACTGGGATGTACTGGGAGCGAACTGGGATTTACTGGGATGTACTGGGAGGAAACTGGGATATACTGGGAGGCACTGGGAGGGAAGTGGGTGTCAACTGGGACATTCCAGTTTCCTCCCAGTACATCCCAGTTCCCTACCAGTGCATCCCAGTACATCCCAGATCCCTCCCAGTACATCCCAGTTCCCTCCCAGTCCGTCCCAGTACATCCCAGTACATCCCAGTTCCCTCACAGTACATCCCAGTTCCCTCACAGTTCACACACAGTTCACTCCCAGTTCCATTCCAGTACATCCCAGTACATGCCACTTTCCTCCAAGTAAATCCCAGTTCCCTCCCACTACATCCAAGTTCCCTCCCACTTCCCTCTAAGTACATCCCAGTACTTCACAGTTCACTCCCAGTACATCCCAGTTCCCCCTCGGTACATAACAGTTCCCTCCCAGTACACCCCAGTACATCCCAGTTCCCTCCCAGTATGTCCCACTACATCCCAGTTCCCTCCCAGTCCATCCCAGTTCCCTCCCAGTAAATCCCAATTCCCAACACTTTCCACCCAGTACATCCCAGTTCCCTCCCAGTACATCCCAGTTCCCTCTAAGTACATCCCAGTACTTCACAGTTCCCTCCCAGTTCACTCCCAGTTCCCTCCCAGTACATCCCAGTTCCCTCTAAGTACATCCCAATACTTCATAGTTCCCTCCCAGAACGTCCCAGTACGTCCCAGTTCCCCTCAGTACATAACACTTCCCTCCCAGTACATACCAGTACATCCCAGTGTCCTCACAGTACATCCCAGTTCCCTCCCAGTACATCCCAGTTCTCTCCCAGTTCACTCCCAGTACACAACAGTTACCTCCCAGTACATCCCAGTAGATCCTGGTACATCCCAAATCCCTGCCAGTTCCACCCGGTACAACCCAGTACAAGCCTGTACATCCTAGTTCCTCCACAGTACATCCCAGGGCATCCCCGCACATTGTAGTGCCTCCCAGTACATCCCAGTTCCCTCCCAGTACTGGGAGGGACCTGGGACGTACTGGGAGGGAACTGGGACGTACTGGGAGGGAACTGGGATGTACTGGGATGTAATGGGACGGAACTGGGATGTATTGGGAGGCACTGGGAAAGAAGTGGTAGTGAACCGGGAGGGAATTGGGATGTACGGGGATGAACTGGTAGGAAACTGGGATGTACTGGCATGGAACGGGGATGTATTGGGATGTACAGGAACAGAACTGGAATGTACGGCGATGTATTGGCATGTACTGGCAGCGAGCTGGGATTTACTGGGATGTACTGGGAGGAAACTGGGATATACTGGGAGGAAACTGGGATATACTGGGAGGCATTGGGAGGGAAGTGGGTGTCAACTGGGACATTCCAGTTTCCTCCCAGTACATCCCAGTTCCCTACCAGTGCAGCCCAGTACATCCCAGTTCCCTCCCAGTCCGTCCCAATCCCCTCCCAGTACATCCCAGTTCCCTGCCAGTATGTCCCAGTACATCCCAGTTCCCTCCCAGTACATACCAGTTCCCTCCCAGTACATCCCAGTTCCCTCCCAGTTCCCTCCCACTACATCCCAGTACATCCCAGTTCCCTCCCAGTACATCCCAGTTCCCTCCCGGTACTTCCCAGTTCCCACCCAGTACATCCTACTACATACCAGTTCCCTCCCAGTTCACTCCCAGTACATCCCAGTACTTCACAGTTCCCTCCCAGTACATCCCAGTACGTCCCAGTTCCCCTCAGTACATAACACTTCCCTCCCAGTACATACCAGTACATCCCAGTGTCCTCACAGTACGTCCCAGTTCCCTCCCAGTATATCCCAGTTCCCTACCAGTACATCCCAGTTACCTCCCTGTTCCTTCCCAGTACATAATAGTTACCTCCCAGTACATCCCAGTAGATCCTGGTACATCCCAAATCCCTGCCAGTTCCACCCGGTACAACCCAGTACAAGCCTGTACATCCTAGTTCCTCCACAGTACATCCCAGGGCATCCCCGCACATTGTAGTGCCTCCCAGTACATCCCAGTTCCCTCCCAGTACTGGGAGGGACCTGGGATGTACTGGGAGGGAACTGGGACGTACTGGGAGGGACCTGGGATGTACTGGGATGTAATGGGACGGAACTGGGATGTATTGGGAGGCACTGGGAAAGAAGTGGTAGTGAACCGGGAGGGAATTGGGATGTACGGGGATGAACTGGTAGGGAACTGTGATGTACTGGCATGGAACGGGGATGTATTGGGATGTACAGGAACAGAACTGGAATGTACAGCGATGTATTGGCATGTACTGGCAGCGAGCTGGGATTTACTGGGATGTACTGGGAGGAAACTGGGATATACTGGGAGGAAACTGGGATATACTGGGAGGCATTGGGAGGGAAGTGGGTGTCAACTGGGACATTCCAGTTTCCTCCCAGTACATCCCAGTTCCCTACCAGTGCAGCCCAGTACATCCCAGTTCCCTCCCAGTCCGTCCCAATCCCCTCCCAGTACATCCCAGTTCCCTGCCAGTATGTCCCAGTACATCCCAGTTCCCTCCCAGTACATACCAGTTCCCTCACAGTACATCCCAGTTCCCTCACAGTTCCCTCCCACTACATCCCAGTACATCCCAGTTCCCTCCCAGTACATACCAGTTCCCTCCCAGTACATCCTGGTACATCCTGGTACATCCCAGTTCCCACCCAGTACATCCTACTACATACCAGTTCCCTCCCAGTTCCCTCCCAGTACATCCCAGTACTTCACAGTTCCCTCCCAGTACATCCCAGTACGTCCCAGTTCCCCTCAGTACATAACACTTCCCTCCCAGTACATAACAGTACATCCCAGTGTCCTCACGGTACGTCCCAGTTCCCTCCCAGTACATCCCAGTTCCCTCCCAGTTCCTTCCCAGTACATAACAGTTACCTCCCAGTACATCCCAGTACATCCTAGTAGATCCTGGTACATCCCAAATCCCTGCCAGTTCCACCTGGTACAACCCAGTACAAGCCTGTACATCCTAGTTCCTCCACGGTACATCCCAGGGCATCCCCGCACATTGTAGTGCCTCCCAGTACATCCCAGTTCCCTCCCAGTACTGGGAGGGAGCTGGGATGTACTGGGAGGGACCTAGGATGTACTGGGATGTAATGGGACGGAACTGGGATGTATTGGGAGGCACTGGGAAAGAAGTGGTAGTGAACCGGGAGGGAATTGGGATGTACGGGGATGAACTGGTAGGGAACTGGGATGTACTGGCATGGAACGGGGATGTATTGGGATGGACAGGAACGGAACTGGAATGTACGGCGATGTATTGGGATGTACTGGGAGCGAACTGGGATTTACTGGGATGTACTGGGAGGAAACTGGGATTTACTGGGAGGAAACTGGGATTTACTGGGAGGAAACTGGGATATACTGGGAGGAAACTGGGATATACTGGGAGGAAACTGGGAGGGAAGTGGGTGTCAACTGAGACATTCCAGTGTCCTCCCAGTACATCCCAGTTCCCTACCAGTGCAACCCAGTACATCCCAGATCCCTCCCAGTCCCTCCCAGTACATCCCAGTTCCCTCACAGTACATCCCAGTTCCCTCACAGTTCACACACAGTTCACTCCCAGTTCCATTCCCGTACGTCCCACTACATCCCAGTTGCCTCCCAGTTTCCTCTAAGTACATCCCAGTACTTCACAGTTCACTCCCACTACATCCCAGTACGTCCCAGTTCCCCCGTGGTACATAACACTTCCCTCCCAATACATCCAAGTTCCCTCCCAGTACATCCCAATCCCCTCCCAGTACATCCCAGTTCCCTGCCAGTATGTCCCCAGTACATCCCAGTTCCCTCCCAGTACATACCAGTTCCCTCCCAGTACATCCCAGTACATCCCAGTTCCCTCCCAGTACATACCAGTTCCCTCCCAGTACATACCAGTACATCCTGGTACATCCCAGTTCCCACCCAGTACATCCTACTACATACCAGTTCCCTCCCAGTTCACTCCCAGTACATCCCAGTACTTCACAGTTCCCTCCCAGTACATCCCAGTACGTCCCAGTTCCCCTCAGTACATAACACTTCCCTCCCAGTACATAACAGTACATCCCAGTGTCCTCACAGTACGTCCCAGTTCCCTCCCAGTACATCCCAGTTCCCTACCAGTACATCCCAGTTCCCTCCCTGTTCCTTCCCAGTACATAACAGTTACCTCCCAGTACATCCCAGTACATCCCAGTAGATCCTGGTACATCCCAAATCCCTGCCAGTTCCACCCGGTACAACCCAGTACAAGCCTGTACATCCTAGTTCCTCCACAGTACATCCCAGGGCATCCCCGCACATTGTAGTGCCTCCCAGTACATCCCAGTTCCCTCCCAGTACTGGGAGGGAACTGGGATGTACTGGGAGGGACCTGGGATGTACTGGGATGTAATGGGACGGAACTGGGATGTAATGGGACGGAACTGGGATGTAATGGGACGGAACTGGGAAAGAAGTGGTAGTGAACCGGGAGGGAATTGGGATGTACGGGGATGTACTGGCATGGAACGGGGATGTATTGGGATGTACAGGCACGGAACTGGAATGTACTGCGATGTACTGGGATGTACTGGGAGCAAACTGGGATTTACTGGGATGTACTGGGAGGAAACTGGGATATACTGGGAGGCACTGGGAGGGAAGTGGGTGTCAACTGGGACATTCCAGATTCCTCCCAGTACATCCCAGTTCCCTACCAGTGCATCCCAGTACATCCCAGATCCCTCCCAGTCTGTCCCAGTACATCCCAGTTCCCTCACAGTACATCCCAGTTCCCTCACAGTTCACACACAGTTCACTCCCAGTTCCATTCCAGTACATCCCAGTACATGCCACTTTCCTCCAAGTAAATCCCAGTTCTCTCCCACTACATCCAAGTTCCCTCCCACTTCCCTCTAAGTACATCCCAGTACTTCACAGTTCACTCCCAGTACATCCCAGTTCCCCCTCGGTACATAACAGTCCCCTCCCAGTACACCCCAGTACATCCCAGTTCCCTCCCAGTATGTCCCACTACATCCCAGTTCCCTCCCAGTCCATCCCAGTTCCCTCCCAGTCCATCCCAGTTCCCTCCCAGTCCATCCCAGTTCCCTCCCAGTAAATCCCAATTCCCAACACTTTCCACCCAGTACATCCCAGTTCCCTCCCAGTACATCCCAGTTCCCTCTAAGTACATCCCAGTACTTCACAGTTCCCTCCCAGTTCCCTCCCAGTACATCCCAGTTCCCCTCAGTACATAACACTTCCCTCCCAGTACATCCCAGTACATCCCAAATCCCTGCTAGTTCCACCCGGTACAACCCAGTACAAGCCTGTACATCCTAGTTCCTCCACACTACATCCCAGGACATCCCAGGACATTGTAGAGCCTCCCAGTACATCCCAGTTCCCTCCCAGTACATCCCATTACATTCCAGTGCCTTCCCAGTACATCCCAGTACATCCCAGTACATCCCAGTACTTCACAGTTCCCTCCCAGTACATCCCAGTTCCCTCTAAGTACATCCCAGTACTTCACAGTTCCCTCCCAGCACATCGCAGTTGCCTCTAAGTACATCCCAGTACTTCACAGTTCCCTCCCAGTACATCCCAGTACGTCCCAGTTCCCCTCAGTACATAACACTTCCCTCCCAGTACATACCAGTACATCCCAGTGTCCTCACGGTACGTCCCAGTTCCCTCCCAGTACATCCAGTTCCCTCCCAGTTCCTTCCCAGTACATAACAGTTACCTCCCAGTACATCCCAGTACATCCTAGTAGATCCTGGTACATCCCAAATCCCTGCCAGTTCCACCTGGTACAACCCAGTACAAGCCTGTACATCCTAGTTCCTCCACGGTACATCCCAGGGCATCCCCGCACATTGTAGTGCCTCCCAGTACATCCCAGTTCCCTCCCAGTACTGGGAGGGAGCTGGGATGTACTGGGAGGGACCTGGGATGTACTGGGATGTAATGGGACGGAACTGGGATGTATTGGGAGGCACTGGGAAAGAAGTGGTAGTGAACCGGGAGGGAATTGGGATGTACGGGGATGAACTGGTAGGGAACTGGGATGTACTGGCATGGAACGGGGATGTATTGGGATGGACAGGAACGGAACTGGAATGTACGGCGATGTATTGGGATGTACTGGGAGCGAACTGGGATTTACTGGGATGTACTGGGAGGAAACTGGGATTTACTGGGAGGAAACTGGGATTTACTGGGAGGAAACTGGGATTTACTGGGAGGAAACTGGGATTTACTGGGAGGAAACTGGGATTTACTGGGAGGAAACTGGGATTTACTGGGAGGAAACTGGGATTTACTGGGAGGAAACTGGGATTTACTGGGAGGAAACTGGGATTTACTGGGAGGAAACTGGGATTTACTGGGAGGAAACTGGGAGGGAAGTGGGTGTCAACTGGGACATTCCAGTGTCCTCCCAGTACATCCC
Organism: Phalacrocorax aristotelis; assembly: GCF_949628215.1. Taxonomy (NCBI): domain Eukaryota; kingdom Metazoa; phylum Chordata; class Aves; order Suliformes; family Phalacrocoracidae; genus Phalacrocorax; species Phalacrocorax aristotelis. The sequence continues at coordinate 1,040,541 of NW_027441368.1, forward strand.
AGTTCCCTACCAGTGCAACCCAGTACATCCCAGATCCCTCCCAGTCCCTCCCAGTACATCCCAGTTCCCTCACAGTACATCCCAGTTCCCTCACAGTTCACACACAGTTCACTCCCAGTTCCATTCCCGTACGTCCCACTACATCCCAGTTGCCTCCCAGTTTCCTCTAAGTACATCCCAGTACTTCACAGTTCACTCCCACTACATCCCAGTACGTCCCAGTTCCCCCGTGGTACATAACACTTCCCTCCCAATACATCCAAGTTCCCTCCCAGTACATCCCAATCCCCTCCCAGTACATCCCAGTTCCCTGCCAGTATGGCCCCAGTACATCCCAGTTCCCTCCCAGTACATACCAGTTCCCTCCCAGTACATCCCAGTACATCCCAGTTCCCTCCCAGTACATACCAGTTCCCTCCCAGTACATCCCAGTACATCCTGGTACATCCCAGCTCCCACCCAGTACATCCTACTACATACCAGTTCCCTCCCAGTTGACTCCCAGTACATCCCAGTACTTCACAGTTCCCTCCCAGTACATCCCAGTACGTCCCAGTTCCCCTCAGTACATAACACTTCCCTCCCAGTACATAACACTACATCCCAGTGTCCTCACAGTACGTCCCAGTTCCCTCCCAGTACATCCCAGTTCCCTACCAGTACATCCCAGTTCCCTCCCTGTTCCTTCCCAGTACATAACAGTTACCTCCCAGTACATCCCAGTACATCCCAGTAGATCCTGGTACATCCCAAATCCCTGCCAGTTCCACCCGGTACAACCCAGTACAAGCCTGTACATCCTAGTTCCTCCACAGTACATCCCAGGGCATCCCCGCACATTGTAGTGCCTCCCAGTACATCCCAGTTCCCTCCCAGTACTGGGAGGGACCTGGGACGTACTGGGAGGGAACTGGGATGTACTGGGATGTAATGGGACAGAACTGGGATGTATTGGGAGGCACTGGGAAAGAAGTGGTAGTGAACCGGGAGGGAATTGGGATGTACGGGGATGAACTGGTAGGAAACTGGGATGTACTGGCATGGAACGGGGATGTATTGGGATGTACAGGCACGGAACTGGAATGTACTGCGATGTACTGGGAGCAAACTGGGATTTACTGGGATGTACTGGGAGGAAACTGGGATATACTGGGAGGCACTGGGAGGGAAGTGGGTGTCAACTGGGACATTCCAGATTCCTCCCAGTACATCCCAGTTCCCTACCAGTGCATCCCAGTACATCCCAGATCCCTCCCAGTCTGTCCCAGTACATCCCAGTTCCCTCACAGTACATCCCAGTTCCCTCACAGTACATCCCAGTTCCCTCACAGTTCACACACAGTTCACTCCCAGTTCCATTCCAGTACAGCCCAGTACATGCCACTTTCCTCCAAGTAAATCCCAGTTCTCTCCCACTACATCCAAGTTCCCTCCCACTTCCCTCTAAGTACATCCCAGTACATCCCAGTTCCCCCTCGGTACATAAAAGTCCCCTCCCAGTACACCCCAGTACATCCCAGTTCCCTCCCAGTATGTCCCAGTCCATCCCAGTTCCCTCCCAGTCCATCCCAGTTCCCTCCCAGTCCATCCCAGTTCCCTCCCAGTCCATCCCAGTTCCCTCCCAGTAAATCCCAATTCCCAACACTTTCCACCCAGTACATCCCAGTTCCCTCCCAGTACATCCCAGTTCCCTCTAAGTACATCCCAGTACTTCACAGTTCCCTCCCAGCACATCCCAGTACGTCCCAGTTCCCCTCAGTACATAACACTTCCCTCCCAGTACATCCCAGTACATCCCAAATCCCTGCTAGTTCCACCCGGTACAACCCAGTACAAGCCTGTACATCCTAGTTCCTCCACACTACATCCCAGGACATCCCAGGACATTGTAGAGCCTCCCAGTACATCCCAGTTCCCTCCCAGTACATCCCATTACATTCCAGTGCCTTCCCAGTACATCCCAGTACATCCCAGTTCCCTCCCAGTACATCCCAGTTCCCTCTAAGTACATCCCAGTACTTCACAGTTCCCTCCCAGCACATCGCAGTTGTCTCTAAGTACATCCCAGTACTTCACAGTTCCCTCCCAGTACATCCCAGTACGTCCCAGTTCCCCTCAGTACATAACACTTCCCTCCCAGTACATACCAGTACATCCCAGTACATACCAGTTCCTTCCCAGTACATAACAGTTACCTCCCAGTACATCCCAGTAGATCCTGGTACATCCCAAATTCCTGCCCGTTCCACCCGGTACAACCCAGTACAAGCCTGTACATCCTAGTTCCTCCACACTACATCCCAGGACATCCCAGGACATTGTAGAGCCTCCCAGTACGTCCCAGTTCCCTCCCAGTACAACCCAGTAGATCCTGGTACGTCCCCGTTCCCCGCACTGTACGTCCCCATTCCTCGCACTGTACTGGGAGGACAACCGAGCCGGCGCAGTGATTGACATAGGGAACGAGCAAGTTTGTACCAATCAGCAGACAGGACAATAATGACTATGTATGAGTATGTGAAATTTTCATCTATAAATTGTACGGGAAAGCTATGTGAGGTACGCACGCGAGGAGGAGCGATCCCCCGTGCGTCCGGCGCCGCGAATAAAGAATGCCTGCTCTTTAATACTAAATTGGTGTTGAGGAGTCGTTTCCGATTTTAACGCGTTTTTCGGTAACACAGGGAGTCAGATCAAGAGAGCCAGAGAACAACAAAACACCGACAGGCTACAGGACAGAGCAGGAGGAATAAAAAAAAAAAAAACGGAGCCAGAGCCAGAGCCAGGCAGAGAGAGGCGGAGAAAGAAAAAGGAGCCACAGGCTACAGGACAGAGAGAGGGAGGACTGAAAAGACGGGGAGGCAGGGAGCCACTCAGAGCGAGATGGAGAAAGAAGGTGCGGGGGGGGGGGGCGCAAAAAAAAAAGTAAATTTTGCAGCAGGTAAGGAAAGAGAGGGGGCCGGGGGAGAGACAGGGAGGGCCCAGGACGCACAAGAGAGGCAACGGGGCCCCAGTGGCCCAGGACTCACCGCGACTCTCGCTCTCAGCGCTGCTGGCACAATTTAGCCGTTCACATGCTTCTTTCCCCTCCTCTCCTCCCTGCCTCTTCTGCAGCTCCAGACTCTAGGCCGTCCTCCACCTGAAGAGAATACGTGGGTGTCTTACAGCTCTTACCAGATGAGGCTTCCTAGGCACGTAGCCTAGCTCGCTCGTGCACTACACGCCCGTACCCAACTCCGGGTTACGCGTACAGACCCTACGGTGCACGTTGGTGGCCTGGCCCGCTGCGGGCTATGAAGGGGGATCCTTCCTCCCCCACCTGCATGGACAGGCTCTCTCTTGCCTGCGGCAGGAAGGCAGCTGGCAGCCAGAGCACCTTCAGTTTCTTCTTCTTTACCTTTCGTTGGCGTCTCCAGCTTCAGCCGAGGCAGCTCCTGTCCGCAGCCGGGAAGGGCTTTGTCTATCCCTTTTCGGCCCTGCGCTGCGAGGACGGCGAGGACGGGCAGAGAGAAGCCACGCGAGCCTGAGACGGCCGCAGGCAACGGCATCCCCGGGGGAAGGACAGACAACCACGTCCTCAGCACGGTCTCTGGGAGAGGGAAAGAAGAAACAGCGACCGTCATTACCGTCGATCGACCCTGGCCAAAGCCTCTCCTTCCGCAGGGGCTTCTGGACACACCGCTCCCTCCCCACGCTACTGCTAAGGGCCCCTGCGCCAAGGGGGAATCCAGTGCGCTTGAGGGACGGCTTGCTGCCTTCACGACAGGGCCTGGGGGCGGCCTAAGGCTATGCAGCACGCTTATGGGGAGGTGCCGGAGCTGGGGGCAGGCGCACGGGGCAAGGGGGGCCAGGGGAGGCTGAGCGGGACCTCCGGTGGGCCGGGGACGCGGCCATCATCTGCGCCCTGGGCACGGGGAAAAGGTCATCGTCCTCCTCCTTTCCCTCTTCCCTTCTGTCAGCTCCCGGGGAACTCACCGCTTCTCGGGAAGCGGCCGCACCCGCAAGCCCCCAGTAATCAACACGAAGCCAACCCCAAAAATACACCTCGCGTACCGTACGCGCCACGGCCGCCCGGCACCCGAGCGCCGGAAGACCGCGCCTCCCGCCACGCCCGGCGAACCACGTGACAGGGCCGGCAGCCACTGCGCCAGGAATACAGCTCCCGGCATGCTCTGCGGCACAACCCGGCCGCCCGGCAGCCGCAAGGACTACAGCTCCCGGCATGCTCTGCGGCACAACCCGGCCGCCCGGCGGCCGGTTTGATGCGGAGCCACCCAGCATCCCTGCGAGCACAGCTGCAGGCGCAACAGCAGTTACGCAGCCACAACTAGGCACTAAACAAAGGCTTTCCAACACTGGAGGTCTAGAACAGGTAGACATTAGCACAGAAGCACAAGGGGCTCCGTCACCCTGCACAAATCTCCCCGTGCCTACACACGCACACGTTCAGAAGTTAGTTATCAGAAAACGCCCGACTCAGCCATTTGCCACAGTCACGAGACTCACGACATGATAACACGACATGACACGCGAGGTGGGCTCAGAGTTTTAAGGCAAGAAATACCTCCCACGCCCCCCACCCGAGATCTTTCAGGGTCCACACCTGCCATCGCCCCGCACCAAACCTACCCGGCCAAAGGCTTTCAGGTGGCCCGAAACACTGTACACAGAAAATAACCAGGGACAGACCTGCATTGTTCGGAAGCGAACGATGCCCGACCGGGGCTCCTCTGCGGGGCACGGAGCCCCCCGGCCCCGCCCGGAGACACACACCCGCCCCCCGCTGCCCGAACTCACCCACCAGCGCTCTCCGGCCCCCGGACACGGCCGCGCTGCTCTCTCAGGCGGCTGCCGCAGGCGAGGCTCGGGCACCGCCAGGCCTCCAGGCGTCCCGAGGGGCTGCCGGCCACCGCAGGGGATGGCTGCCGGCGGCCGGACCGCCGCGGCGCTCCCCGCCCAGCTCCGAGCAGGCTCCGCCGGCCGCGGGCTTCCCACGCCGGGCCGCAGAGGGGCCCCGGCACCGCACAGGGACGCCTCGCGACCCGGCCGCCACACGCACCGGCCCTTCGGCCTCCACACGCACCGCTCCCGCCCCCGCTCCGACGCGCCGCGCACGCGCCACCGGAAGCCCGAGCCCCGCGGGGCGGCCCTTAAAGGGCGGCCGGAAGGAACGGCCCCCACCGGCCCCGCCACCGCGCCCAGCCGGTGAGCGCCAGCGCCCCCTGCTGGCCGGGCCGCGCTCAGCTCGCGAGGGCGCCGAGGGCCGGGCGGGGCGGGACGCGCCGGCTCGGGGCCAGCGCCTTCTCGGGGCGAGCGGGAAACCCCTGCGGGCCCCGGTCACGGCCGGGCACAGCCGCGCGCCCTCCGAGAGCTGCTGAACGGGGCTGCCGCTCGTGACACATACCGAGCCGTCTGCGACGGGAGCGGGCAGAGGAGGAAGGGGCCGGCGGCCGCGGCGCCCTGGCCCCAGGCGGGGGGGGGGGGCTGGGGCCCGGGGGGCCGCCCCCCTCCTCACAGTTCCCTCACAGTTCCCTCACAGTTCCCTCACAGTTCCCTCACAGTTCCCTCACAGTTCCCTCACAGTTCCCTCACAGTTCCCTCACAGTTCCCTCACAGTTCCCTCACAGTTCCCTCACAGTTCCCTCACAGTTCCCTCACAGTTCCCTCACAGTTCCCTCACAGTTCCCTCACAGTTCCCTCACAGTTCCCTCACAGTTCCCTCACAGTTCCCTCACAGTTCCCTCACAGTTCCCTCACAGTTCCCTCACAGTTCCCTCACAGTTCCCTCACAGTTCCCTCACAGTTCCCTCACAGTTCCCTCACAGTTCCCTCACAGTTCCCTCACAGTTCCCTCACAGTTCCCTCACAGTTCCCTCACAGTTCCCTCACAGTTCCCTCACAGTTCCCTCACAGTTCCCTCACAGTTCCCTCACAGTTCCCTCACAGTTCCCTCACAGTTCCCTCACAGTTCCCTCACAGTTCCCTCACAGTTCCCTCACAGTTCCCTCACAGTTCCCTCACAGTTCCCTCACAGTTCCCTCACAGTTCCCTCACAGTTCCCTCACAGTTCCCTCACAGTTCCCTCACAGTTCCCTCACAGTTCCCTCACAGTTCCCTCACAGTTCCCTCACAGTTCCCTCACAGTTCCCTCACAGTTCCCTCACAGTTCATCCCATGGACGGAACCGGGACCTACTGTGAGGCACTGGGAAAGAAGTGGGAGGAAGCCGGGACAGACCAATATAGCCCAGTATGGACTAGACCAATATAGCCCAGTATGGACTGGAGGGAACTGCGAGGGAACCGCGAGAGAACCCCACAGAACAAACCATGGGGCACGAGAAGGCAGAGAATTAAGAATTAGGGACAGGGAGCCAGAAAAAAAAAAAGAAAAAAACCAAAGGGAGACAGAGAGCAAAAGGAATCGCAATGCGTACGGAGAGAAGAGAGAAACAATTCTAGCATAGGGTCACGGGGGAGCCAGGGACAGCAAGATGGAGAAAGGACAGAAGCTACAGGCTACAGGGCAGAGAGGGAAGAATTAATGAATAGACACAGAGAGCTGGGCAGAAAGACATGGAGAAAGGCTAAAGATCACACGGCCTACAGGGAAGAGAGAAGAGAGGGAGGAATTTTAAAAACAGGGGCAAGAAGCCAGAGAGAGGGAGAGAGAAGCAACAATAAAATGGGGACAAGCCACAGGGCAGCGAGGAGGGAATCAATGAATAAGAACACGAGACCAAAGAGAACACAATGTAGAATGGAAAAAAGGAACAGCGGCCTACAGGGAAGGAGGAATTAAAGATCAGGGACTGGGAGGCAGACAGAGACACATGAAGAAACAAGTGGAAAAAAAAAAAACAAAAACAAACCAACAGCAATGGGCTACAAAGACAGAGAGGGAGGAAATGAGGAAATAAAACATCGCAGCAAGGAGCTGGACAGAGAGAGATGAGGACAAACAAATAGCACGGGTCCACGTGACAGAGAACGTGGAATTAGAACACAGAGAGAGGGAGCCGGACAGAGAGAGAGGCCGAGAGAAACATCTAGACAGGCTACAGCGGGCAGAGGCAGGAATTAAAACCTAGGGACAGGGAGCTGGACAGAGAGAGATGGAGGTCACAGGGAACAGCGGTGGCTGCAGGAAGAACAGGAATTCATGAATAGGGCAAGGGAGCTGGACAGAGAAGAACTCAGAAAGGCAAGAACAGTAGCAGGGTACAGAGCAGAGAAGACAAATTAAAAAGCACGGGGGGAGCGTTGAGGCAGACAGAGAGAGATTAAGAAAAAAGTCACGGGCTACGTGGCAAAGCAGGAGGAATTCAGAAACGAGGATGGGAACCAAGGGAGAGTGTGCTGGTGAAGGATAACGGGCATTAAAAGTGAGGGACGGGGAGCTGGGAAAAGCGAGGCAGAGAAAAACAGAATCACAGAGAGAATCACACAAAGCCAAAAAAGAAGAAACTGAACAACAGGAACAGGTGTAACCAAAGCGATGAAATCAACCAACCAGAGACGGTGTTCCATTACGGGAACATGGAGCGTACCAATCAGCGCACCTGTCGATCTGCATTTTAGTGCCTAGGCGATCGTTAATGTCAGCAGAACAACAGACAACATGCTTCTGTCAGAAAAGGATGACAAAACGCGGTTTCGCTTAGCGGACTGAGAAAACTAGCCAAGACTGCCAAGAGTAAGAGCCGAGAAGCTAAAAGGTAATTCCGGCAGGGGGAGATCGCGACCACCGACTCACAGACCACCACCGACCCAAGTAACACCACCTACTCAGAAGAGAACAACGGAAGAGGACAACCGAGCCTGCGCAGTGATTGACATACGGAACGAGCAAGTTTGTACCCATCGCTAGACAAGACAATAATGACTATGTATGAGTATGTAAAATTTTCATCTACAAATTGTACAGGAAAGGTGCGTGAGGTACGCACGCCAGGAGGAGCGATCCCCCGTGCATCCGGCGCCGTGAATATAGAATGCCTGCTCTTTAATACTAAATTGGTGTTGAGGAGTCGTTTCCGATTTTAACGCGTTTTTCGGTAACAGTTTTGGCACCCCAGGTGGGAACCTGCTTTTGAATCTCGACGGATGCGTGGGATCGTGGGACCTGCAGCCGGCCCCGAGGAATTCTCCGGGAGAGCTTCCGATCCCCGGGCCAGAGAATTCTGAGCAAGATCCCCTGGATTGAGGTAAACAAGGCATTCTTTGAAGAAGAAACTTAGGTAGAATAATACGTGGGGTTAGTTTCCCACATAGGATAGGATAGCGGGTTTGAGTCCCACAGGCCTGCCCGTAAGGCGCGGCGAAAGCCACGCAGGGTCGGGGCCAAGAGGTGCCTCGGTTGGTAAGTCTCTGCTAGGCGAAAGCCTGTGGAGCGGGACCTGAGGGTAGGGGAGTCTTCAACAGGGGGTTGAAGTCTCCAGGGATATCTAGCAGGGGGCTACAGATCCCAGTGGCAGATTTCCAGTGAGACCTCTAACGGGGGTTGGAGTCCCTCTGACTAGTATTTGTGATAGTGCACTATCACAACTACTAGTCGACTGGGAGACGGGAGCATTACTGAGTAGGAAACCTATCCCACAGAGAACACCTTTGCGATGTATTTTGAAGCACTGGAAAGACGTCGGGGGCGGTGACCCACTAACTCGGAAACCATTAATTGAATATTGCAATCATTGGTGGCCAACGTATCAATTGGAAGGTGGGCACAAATGGCCAGAACATGAGACATTGCAATATCGTACCATCTTGCAATTAATGTTGTTTTGTAAAAAGGAAAGGCAAATGGGAAGAAGTGGCATATGTTGATTTGTTCTTTACACCGTGGAATCATCCCGAGCAGCAGAAACAGCGTGAGGTATGTCCACAAGATTCTACGGCAATGTTTCTGAAAAGAGGAAAACGTGGTGAGAACTTGAAAGAGTGTTGCTCTACTTGTGATACTGGATACTTCGCTTGATGAAACTGACAAGAAAATAGTACTGAATACAGCCAGAAGGCAGGTGCAGGGAGCACATGCTAACGGGAATTTACAGAGAACAATGAATAAGAATTTTCCATCTACAAATCCCGAGTGGGACCCTAATCAGCCAGGACCCAGGGGAATGTTGACTAGATGTCAGAGAGAGATTTTATTTGGAGTAAGACAAGCAATGCCAAAAGCAATAAATTGGTCAAAATTTATGAAGTGAGACAAGAATTAAGTGAGTCCCCTTCAGCCTTTATGGAAAGACTGAAGGTGACCACCAGAAAATATACTCATTTGAACCCAGAAAAACCAGAAAAAGCAATTCAGCTGGTCTCTATATTCATAAGACAATCAGCCCCAGATGGGGGCGGGGGGAGAGAAAACAACCTTCAGAAACTAGAACAACCTGAATCCAGAGATCTGGGTTAAATGCTTGAAGTAGCTTGGCATGAAGGAGACCAGGGGAATCAACCCTAGCTGAACACCTGGTTACACTGAAGCTACGGAATGAAGAAATAGAATTTTTGGTAGATACGGGAGCCACTTATTTGGTATTGAATACACGTGAAGAGAAATTTGATCATAAATCAGTAGATGTTGCTAGCGCAACAGGGCAAAGAAAAATTAGCCCCTCTCAGAGCCATTAAAGTTTAAATTGGAGAAGCAATGGGCAACTCACCAGTTTCTGCATATGCCTGAATGTCCACTGCCTCTGTTATGACGAGATCTATTAGGTCAATTAGATGCTCAAGTAACTTTTAAAGATGGAGAGATTAAATCACTAATACCAGAATCAAAAGCCACAGAGGCGAGAGCGTTTATGTTACAGGATTCCTCCAGGGAGGAACGGGTTCCCGAGGAAGTGGAAAACGTAGTAATTCCTTTGGTTTGAGCGAGCGGAGCTCCGGAGCGATCTAAGTGGGCAGAGCCGGTAAAAGTAACCTTAAAGCCTGGAGCCAAGCCCGTAAGACAAAAACAATACCCTATTAAGCGAGAGGCTCGAAAAGGATTACAGAAGTTAATTATAAAATTTTTCAGAATATGAGCTTTTAGTGGAATGTGAATCAGAATATAGTACTCCTGTGTCGCCAGTAAAGAAATCTAGAGGCAAAGAGTATTAGCTAGTTCACCATTTAAGGGCTATAAATCAGGTGGTCCAAGATATACATCCGGTAGTAGCTAATCCATACACTTTACTGACCTCTTTTAAAGGAGGAGCATAAATGGTTTACTGTACTAGATTTGAAGGACGCCTTCTTTTGCATACCTCCAGGCATAAAAAGTCAAAGCCTATTTGCTTTGCAATGGGAAAGCCCCACCACAGAATGAAAGACACAGCTACCATGGACCGTACTTCCACAAGGATTTAAAAATAGTCCTACGATACTTGAGACTCAGCTGGCAAAAAAAAATTAGAGATATAGAAAAAACAGAACCCAGGGAGAGGCATCTTGTTACAGAATGCGGATGACATTCTGATAGCGGCACAAAGTAAAGAAAAATGTTTTGAAATTTTTAAATTTTCTCGGCCAAGGAAGATGCGGAGTTTCCAGAAACAAAACCCAAATAGGAAAAGAAGCAGCCATTTATTTAGGATTTGAAATATCTCAAAGACAAAGACAATTAGAAAGTGAAAAGAAAGAAACTATTTGTCAAATTCCCGAACCTAGCAGCCCGAAGGAACTGAGAGCTTTTCTGAAAACAATGAAATAGCATCAGCTCTGGATTCTGAACTGTAGACTGTATGTAAAACCATTATTTGAGGCATTGAAAGACTCAAAAGGATAAATATTTAACCTGGACGCCCGGATGCCAAACGGCATTCAAAGAACTGAAAAGAGCCTCGATGATGGCCCCTGCATTAGGCCTACCTGATTTCGCTAAACCTTTTCAGTTGTTTGTCCACGAAAGACAACATTTAGCCCTTGGAGTGCTGACACAGCGACTGGGAACCTGGAAGAGACCTGTGGGCTACTTCTCCAAACAACCTGACCACGCGAGTAAAAGATGGCCTAGGTGTTTACGGGCAGTAGCAACAACAGCGCTGCCGATCCGGGAAGCCCCAAAGTTAACAATGGGACAGAAGATGACAGTATATGTCCCGCACATAGCGGTGACTGTTTTAGAACAAAAGGGGGGTCGTTGGCTATCCCTTAGCAGAATGTTGAAATATCAAGTTGTTCTGTTAGAACAAGACGATGTGGAATCGAAGACTACTGCTATACTGAATCCTGCTATGTTTTTAACAACAGAAAACCTTACGGACAATTTAGAACACGATCGCTTGCTAACTATTGAACAAGTCTATTCCAGCAGACCAGACCTGAGACACAAACCTCTGGGAAAATCCTGATCTGGAGTTGTTTACAGATGGAAGAAGCTCTGGGCGAGAAGAGAAGCGAATGGCCGGATATGCTGTCGTTATCGCCGCCGAGGGAATGGAGTCAGGGGTGCTGCCTGCAAACACCTCAGCACAGAAAGCAGTATTGGTAGCATTGAAGCGAGCTCTGCGAATGGCAGAAGGACAAAGGATAAATATCTAGACTGATTCCAAACGTGCATTTGGTGTGATCCACGATCATGGAGCTATTGGGAAGGAGAAAGGACTGCCATCAGCCCAAGAATCATCAATACAGCATAAAGAAGAAATTCTCCAACTTCCGGAAGACGTGCAGAAACCAAAAGAAGTGGCGGTAAAGCGTTGCAAAGCTCATCAATTTGGCCAGACGGCTGTAAACATAAGCAAACGACTGACCGATAAAGCTGCAAAGAGGACTGCAGAGCAAGGTATCCTTGCACTAGTACCAGTAAAACAGATCAGAATTCCAAAGTTGAAACCGAGATATAATAAATTGGATGAGCAATTAGCAGAACAATTGGAAGCATCACAAAACACAGAGAGATGGTAGGTAACACCAGAAAAACAAGTAATAACAACAACCACCCCACAAGTTATGACAGAACTTGCAAAAGAAAACCATGAGCAAACACATTAGGCTGTAGGCGCTACGGTTTTGAGTTTAAAAACATCTGTAGCGTGTGTAGGCACGACAAGAATAGTTAAACCCATAGTAGCTAAGTGTCCAATCTGTCCTAGAAATAATCCCCTGAACCAAAGGAAACAACCTTTAGGAGTAACAAAACAAAAAATTCTCCCGGAAATTATTAGCAAATTAAGTTCTCTGAGTTACCCAGACAAAATAGATAGAGCAGTATTTGTCAGTGCTGATTGACAAATTTTCTAGATGGCCAGCAGCTTTCTCGTGCTGCACCGACAAAGCTAGAGTAGTAGTTAAGACGTTGCTGAAGGAAATAATACCAAGATTTAGAGTGCCAACGGGAATGTCCTCTGATAGAGCACCACATTTTTTTGCAGAGGTACTTCAACAAATTAATAAAATTTTGGGTAGAAAATGGGACCTGCATACACCCTGGAGACCACAATCAAGTGAAAAATTTCAGAACATGAAGCAAACACTAAACTGACATAGTGGAATATTATTGATCTAGGATGGAAGTATTGAGAAAATTATTATTTCAGAACTTCCAAACAGGGGAAATGTAACCAAAGTGATGAAATCAACCAGAGACGGTGTTCCATTACGGGAACATGGAGCGTACCAATCAGCGCACCTGTCGATCTGCATTTTAGTCCCTAGGCGATCGTTAATGCGAACAGAACAACAGACAACGTGCTTCTGTCAGAAAAGGATGACAAAACGCGGTTTCGCTTAGCAGACTGAGAAAACTAGCCAAGACTGCCAAGATTAAGAGCCAAGAAGGTAAAAGGTAATTCCGGCAGGGGGAGATCGCGACCACCGACTCACAGACCACCACCGACCCAAGTAACAGAAGAGAACAACGGAAGAGGACAACCGAGCCTGCGCAGCGATTTACATACGGAACGAGCAAGTTTGTACCAATCAGCAGACAGGACAATAATGAATATGTATGAATACGTAAAACATTGATCTACAAATTGTACGGGAAAGGTGCGTGAGGTACGCACACCAGGAGGAGCGATCCCTCGTGCATCCGGCGCCGCGAATAAAGAATGCCTGCTCTTTAATACTAAATTGGTGTTGAGGAGTCGTTTCCGATTTTAACGCGTTTTTCGGTAACACAGGGAGTCAGATCAAGAGAGCCAGAGAACAACAAAACACCGACAGGCTACAGGACAGAGCAGGAGGAAAAAAAAAAAAAACGGAGCCAGAGCCAGGCAGAGAGAGGCGGAGAAAGAAAAAGGAGCCACAGGCTACAGGACAGAGAGAGGGAGGACTGAAAAGACGGGGAGGCAGGGAGACACTCAGAGCGAGATGGAGAAAGAAGGTGCGGGGGGGGGGGGGGGGGGGGGGGGGCAAAAAAAAAAAGTAAATTTTGCAGCAGGTAAGGAAAGAGAGGGGGCCGGGGGAGAGACAGGGAGGGCCCAGGACGCACAAGAGAGGCAACGGGGCCCCAGTGGCCCAGGACTCACCGCGACTCTCGCTCTCAGCGCTGCTGGCACAATTTAGCCGTTCAGATGCTTCTTTCCCCTCCTCTCCTCCCTGCCTCTTCTGCAGCTCCAGACTCTAGGCCGTCCTCCACCTGAAGAGAATACGTGGGTGTCTTACAGCTCTTACCAGATGAGGCTTCCTAGGCACGTAGCCTAGCTCGCCCGTGCTGGAGCTGGGGGCAGGCGCACGGGGCAAGGGGGGCCAGGGGAGGCTGAGGGGGAGCTCTGGTGAGCTGGGGAGTCGGCCATCTTCTGCACCCAGAAGCTGCAGGGGGAAAAGGTCATCATCCTCCTCCTCCTTTCCCTCTTCCCTTCTATCAGCTCCCGGGTAACTCCTAGGGCTGCCCTCACCCGCTCGCCTTTAGCATACCAGAAGCCTGCCTCGGCGGGTCATTTGAAGCTTCCCATCCCACCAGCCCCAGTGGTACAGGCACACAAGGAGATACCCCTGCACCCACCAAAGGGGCTCGCTCACCTCGCCGGCAGCCCTAGGCCTCACCCGACACAGGGAATCGTGTCCGACACACCACCACGCTGCAGCAAGAGCAGAGGAGGCCTTTCCTTACCAGGAAGCAGCAACGAGCACGGCGGCATCACCTCGCAGGCACCGCAGCATCGCAGGGCTGTTACCTGCGGAGAGAGCAATGGGGATCACAGGGACGCCACCGCGCGTGCGCGGCTCCCGGGCTCAGTACCCAATTCTGGTCGCTGGGCAGCAGCATTATCTGAATTACTCTTCTCGATTAATACCATCCAGAAACCGTAACTTGGCTGCATCCACAGAGCTTCTATTCCTCTGCACCTTTCCCCCTCGCAGCCCCAGCAGCGCCGTTCATTGCCTCTGCACCAAACAGCAAAGTGTCTCGAGGGAGGAGAAGCAGCACAGCAAACCTGGGGAACAAGGTTGGGTTCCCACCCCCGCAGAATAAGCCCCAGGAACTGCTTGTAGGCATGTGGCATCAGGGTTGTGATCGGGTTTTGGTTTGGTTTTCTTTTTTTTTCCCCCGCCTTCTTTACATAATGTAATAATTGGGGTTGCTTTTCCAAACTACTGAGTTCTGTGGGGATTTTTTGTGCTTTTGTCCTACAAAAAATGGTCATTTTCACTTTCGGTTTTGTGCATGAGAATGGTTGGTGGGTGCTTTTAGGTTGTTGTTCCTTCCCCCCACCCCCTTTTTTTTTTCCTTTCCAGCCGCACAAATCCAGCTGGAGTTGGCTTTCCCAGAAGCCCCAAGTTGTTTTCTTTCCACCAGAATTCTTCCTGTATTTTCACCCCTCATTGCAGGCCCAGAGTCAAGGGGTTTGAGGTATTTTTGTGCCCAGGCAGCAGCTCCCAGGCTGCATAAGCAGCCCCACAGGGGGAAGTCCCCGTTTGAGGGAATCGGCCCCAAATTGGGATGGGAAAGTGAAGAGAAGGAGAAAAAACCCTGAATAACCTGAAAAAGAACACCTACTCCAGCCCACCAAGCACCGGTCACCTTGCCTGACTCACCTCCAGGGCCCACATCACGCTCGGCTCATCGCTTAGCACCCTCAGATCACAAAAAAAAAAAAAAAGAGTAAAACCCATAATGGAGCCCTATAGCCATCAGTCACATCTTCCCTCCAGTACTACACACAGACTCACCTTCTTACAGCGCTCCCCTGGGCTCTCCTCCGTTGCCCTGCACGACTCATCCATCTGCACCTGGAAAAACAGTGTTACTGAACAAGTCACCTGGAGGCACAGCAACAGCTTAACCATTCCACAGCTCCTGCGCCCACGTAGGAATACCATCTAGAGCCCAACTACAGCCTGCCGTTAAAGGAAATGCATTAAATCAAACGTTAAGCCCTCGCACATACAAGCCGGAACAGCAAAAACACGGCACGCTCGCGCACCCAGGGCGCAGCCCGACGGAGGTCCACGCGCACCTCGCCGGTTTGATGCGGAGCCACCCAGCATCCCTGCGAGCACAGCTGCAGGCGCAACAGCAGTTTCACCTACACCCATCTCGGCACGCAGCGCTTCTGAAGCTTTAAGCTGAAAGCCCTACCTTGACGCTTGGCCACACTAGAAGCGAGCCGTAGCTAGGACTCCACAGAAACACAAATTGCACACCCACAGCGGCGACAGCCTTGCAACTACTTAGACCAGGAACAACAGAGGAAAGTAAAACGGCTTCATCACCCGCACAGGAAAAGCGGCAGACGGAGGCAAAGGGTCAGCATTCATAGCCCTTACAGAACACAGGCGTTCTCTCTCCTTCCATTCCTAAACCCATCCCTTAGGTCTAAATATCGCAGCCCTGCTGTGGCAATAGCGAGAGCGGGGAACGAGAGCCCTGCCGCCGGCCATTTGTGCGGCAGGACACAAAAACAGAGGGACATGTTTTGCCACACACAACCCTGAATCTCCTGAAAAGTTATGTTTACCAAAAATAGGCATTTGGAACATATTGCCAAAAACAAAACATTCGGCAATAAAACTTTTATGTGTTTGACACCCGCACATTTTTTGGGAACTTGCTATTTGCTTCCTGGTTTTGCTGGTCTTCCCTCAGAAGTTCTACCTGCAGCCAAGTTATTCCCACCCGCCCGACCGGTTCAAGCATTCACCTTCCTGGTATTACCAGCACATTGAGACACAGGCGAGGAACTTAACTGCTCTTCTAAAACTATCCAAATGACAATTACAGCCCTGAAAGAGGAGTGGAAGAGAAGAACAGGAGAGATCAGGCAGCAAAAATGCTCTGCAGGCTGCTGCCAGCCAACACTGCACTCTTTTGTTAAAGCCACCCCGCCCCCCCAAATGCAAACAAAAAAACCCCCCATGACTTCATGAAGTGCGTGGGTTTTTTTTCTTTTCAGTAGTCCTTTTGGAGCTCATCCCTGTCTCAGCATCTTGTCTTGTCAGAGCATGAAGTGCAGATGATCTGTATCCCGATGACATTTGCATGGGATGAATACATTTTCAGAAATAGACCCGATCCGTGAGACTCCTGTCACCTTTGTGGTTTTAATAATCGTAACTCAATTTTATCGACTGACACACTTGTGAGAAAACTAATTAACTTGAAACGTAGCCTCTCCTCGGGGAAAAAATGTGTTAGACACCAAATGAAACCGATTCAGAGCTCCAAACCACGATGGAGCCGATAGAGCTGTTGTGACTTAGTTTGTATGTTTAATTAATTGGTTAATAACTCTTCTAAGCAGCGCAGAATGAAGAGCTGGACCCAAAGAGGGTGCGCTGCGCTGGATCCAAAAAGCACCCTTCCTCCAGAGACCCGCCTCAGGTGGCGAGTTCGCTCTGGTGCATGCCGGCCTCCCAAACTTCGGGGTCCGATGTGACCGGACCCCCACCTCCGGGGAGGGTCCTCGTACCCTGCCCAACCCTTGCTTTCCCCTGCAGCACCCGATGCCCCCACGCCACCCCCACAAGCAGCCAAACCGGCTTCTGCTTTTGGCCCCCAAACCAGCTCACTTTGGGACCGGTTCTGAGCCAAAAAGCCCAGCTGCTGAGCCTGTTCTCAAGTCCCAAAAGCGCAGCACTTGACCTCTGCTCCTCAGCCCAAAACCACACCACTTAGTCCCCTCGCTCAGGCCTTCAAAACGCACGACTCGATCTGTTTCAGGGCCCCGGCGTCAGCCACAGGAGCCTGCTCTCAAGGCCCAGGAACAGAAGAGCTGTGCTCTCCACGCTCAGGGACCAAACCAGCTGAACCTGGCTGCGTCCCGGCCCCCTCCGCAGTCCCCACGGGCAACGCTCAGGGCCGCGGAGAGCGCAGCCACCCCGCAGCCCTGCACCCCCACGGCCCACGCGGGCACTGTCGGGGAGGCCTTGGGAACTGAACTGCGCCGGCCCGGCCCCGCACCCCGGCGGGGCAGCCCAGCACCGGCCCGGCAGCGCTTTCTTCCTGCTCTCGCAGGCCTCGTTTCCCCGGCAGCGCCGGGCCCGCACCCCAACCCCACAGGGGGCCGGGCCCGGCCCGCCTCCAGCAAACCGCGGCGGCAGCAGCCGGGGTCCCTGCCTGCCTCGCGGGCAAGGGGGGACCCGCCCGGCACCGCAGGAGCCCCCGCCGGGGTCGCCGCCGCCGCCGCCAGACCCCGACGAGGAGCAGTCGAGAGCCGGGTGGGGCTGCCCCTACTCCCCGGGGACGGGCACGGGCTCGGCCCCAAAACCCAACCACCGACCCACGACAGCGCTCGGCCCGGGGCCGCTGCTGCCCGCACCCCGCCGCCCCCCCGGGGGCTCCGCGGACCGGGAGACCCCACAGCCCAAACCCGCCGACCCACAGCGCGCCCGGCCATGCGGCTCCTCACCTGCTCTGGCGCGGCTCCGGCTGCCCCACGGCCCGGCACGGAGCCGAACCCGGCCACCGGACCATCCGCCAACCCCCCCAACCCCCGGACGCTCCGGGACGGTTCTCGTCCCTTTTCGCTCTGACGCCTCGAGCCGAGCCGGCCCCGCTCCTCCGAGCTACCGGCGGTGCCCGCTCTGCTGCTCGGGGCCGGGCCCTGTTCTCGCCCGGACGCGAGAAGCCGCTCCGGGGTCTTCTCGGTGCGTCCAGCCCCGTGCCGTGCCGGAGCGCGGAGAGCCGGGTACGAGCGCGGAGCCCTGGGGCAGGGGTTGCCCCAGTGCCGCCGACGGTGTGTGGGGGGGTGTCGTCGTCCCCCGCCCCACGCGGGGGGCGCACACACGGTACACCCGCGGGCAGGGGCATCCCCGGGGAGCCGTGCGGCCGGGCTGCGCCGTAGGAGGGGAAGGTGATGTTGGTTTCCCATTTTCCCCGCAAACTGATCCTCCCCCCCGGCCCCCCTTTCCCGCGCGTTACAGCCCGCGAAAAAGCTTTTAACAACCCGATCGACAACACTCCCTTTATCCCTCTTCCAGCAGCAGCAGCAGCGAGAGATTAAGGCAACTGCAGCAGAGGGGAGGAAGGCAAGGAGAGCCTTTTCAAGCAAGGGCAGGACAAAATGCACGGCGTGGACAGGCACAGGAGAGGCTGCATTATCTGGAAAGCACAACGCCTGCCCAAGGGCAGAAAATAAGGAACGAATTGTTTCCAAGGAGCTGCAGCAGACGAATCACCTTTTTCTTTATTGCACTCCTGCCCTTTGTTATCCAAAGCGATAGGCTTCACCACCGGGCAGAAAATAGCTGCCTAGATTTACACGGACAACCAGAAACAATCAAGCCACCCAGCAAGAAGTTCGCAGCAGAGGTATAACCCATCAGCAGCTAAAACATTTGTTACGCAGGCACAACTAGGCACTAAACAAAGGCTTTCCAACTCTGGAGGTCTAGAACAGGTAGACATTAGCACAGAAGCACAAGGGGCTCCGTCACACTGCACAAATCTCCCCGTGCCTACACACGCACACGTTCAGAAGTTAGTTATCAGAAAACGCCCGACTCAGCCATTTGCCACAGTCACGAGACTCACGACATGACACACGAGGTGGGCTCAGAGTTTTAAGGCAAGAAATACCTCCCCCACCCCCCACCCGAGATCTTTCAGGCTCCAGACCTGCCATCTCCCCGCACCAAACGTAACCGGCCAAAGGCTTTCAGGTGACCCAAAACACAGTACACAAAAAATAACCGGGGAGAGCCCTACATTGTGGAAAAGCGAACGATGCCCGACCGGGGCTTCTCTGCGGGGCCCGGCCCCCGCCCCGCCCCCGGCCCGACCCGCACGGAGATACCCCCCGGCCCGCGCCAGGCCTCACCTCACACGGAGACCCACCCGCTGCCCGAACTCACCCACCAGCGCTCTCCGGCCCCCGGACACGGCCGCGCTGCTCTCTCAGGCGGCTGCCGCAGGCGAGGCTCGGGCACCGCCAGGCCTCCAGGCGTCCCGAGGGGCTGCCGGCCACCGCAGGGGATGGCTGCCGGCGGCCGGACCGCCGCGGCGCTCCCCGCCCAGCTCCGAGCAGGCTCCGCCGGCCGCGGGCTTCCCACGCCGGGCCGCAGAGGGGCCCCGGCACCGCACAGGGACGCCTCGCGACCCGGCCGCCACACGCACCGGCCCTTCGGCCGCCACACGCACCGCTCCCGCCCCCGCTCCGACGCGCCGCGCACGCGCCACCGGAAGCCCGAGCCCCGCGGGGCGGCCCTTAAAGGGCGGCCGGAAGGAGCGGCCCCCACCGGCCCCGCCCCCGCGCCGGACCGCCCCCGCGCCCAGCCGGTGAGCGCCAGCGCCCCCTGCTGGCCGGGCCGCGCTCAGCTCGCGAGGGCGCCGAGGGCCGGGCGGGGCGGGACGCGCCGGCTCGGGGCCAGCGCCTTCTCGGGGCGAGCGGGAAACCCCTGCGGGCCCCGGTCACGGCCGGCCAGAGCCGCGCGCCCTCCGAGAGCTGCTGAACGGGGCTGCCGCTCGTGACACATACCGAGCCGTCTGCGACGGGAGCGGGCAGAGGAGGAAGGGGCCGGCGGCCGCGGGGCCCTGGCCCCAGGCGGGGGGGGGGGGGCTGGGGCCCGGGGGGCCGCCCTGCTGGGTCACTGCCCTGCGCCGCACCGCGCTGGGGGCTGGGGCCCGACCGGCGCCGGGCGACCGGGGGCAGCCACTAGCAGGGGGCCTGAGCTTAGCCACGGCCTGCAAAACACCCCGAAGCGTGAGACGCTGCAAGGCCAAGGTGGTCCTTGGCAATGGGGGCGCCTGGGCTCGGCCTCCGCCTTACCCGTCCTGGGTCTGCGTGGCGTTCCAGGGGAATGGTGTTTTCCTTGTGCGGAAGGTGGGCTGGCCGTTCGGCCGTGCCCCGGCCGTTACCGATCCTGCCAAAGGCGCTCGCACGCTCTGGCCCATTACTGCTGCGGTACCGCGCCGTAGCAGAAAGGTGTTGTGTTTTCTCACAAAAAGCCTCCTATGGTCAGTTGAAGAAATAACCTCCTTCCGTGGCACTGACTCTTCGTACAGTCCATAGCCGGCTTTCGGCTTTTGTCTTTACAGCATTCAGTTTGCTTTCTGCCTAGCTTTCTACCTGCTGTGAAACATTTGGATGGTTTTTTCTTGTTGGTTTTTTTTCCCCCTACTTGCTCCACAACTCCCACACCAACCACCCAGCGCGGCTCGCCTTTCAGCCCCCAGACCCAGGAGCCTTGCCCTGGGACGGCCCTTACATGTCAGCAGAGTTGTTCCAGCTCTCACCCTGTCCCTACCCAGCTGAGGACGTCTGTGTCCGTGGGAGACACCCAGACACTCCCCCTGCAGCGTGGCAGCCCCCTGCCCCGTCAGTGAAAACTGCGGCAATATCGGCTAAGTTTAAAAGCGTCGGCAGGAGGTGCAGAATACGTAAATAAAGCGGCGGTTGGCTGCCGGGTATGGGTGCGATATAAATACCTTTTGTTTACAGGCCTTCGTGCCTATTCAGCGTTGAACGGCACCGCAGCCCACCCACCCCGGGGCTCACGGGGCTCGGAGAAGGGTCTCTCCAAGGGCACAACCTAAGGCAGCGCAGGAAGCCCAGCTGCCACGCTCCCAGTCGCTACGGGACACTTGCTTACAGCTACACCGACGAGGGTACGGATGAGGCTGGAACTAGCAGAAATGCTGACTCTTCTGGCCTTTTATTTGTGGAAGGTACAGCGCGCGAGCCTCGGCGGCTCACAGGAGAAGCGCGCAGTGCTGCCTAACTCTCATTCTCAGCTCACGTACTACTGCCAAAGCTCCTGCCCTGTGCTGTGCCAGATGCCGGCTGGCGTGAGCACCTGGGCTCCTGAGGGACCCCCTTGTCCTGAGAGCCAGAGGTACTCACTTCCCTTTGCATGAGGCCTGTAGGAGATATACCCTGCAATTTAAAAAATCCGTATCAAATGTGGCACACTCAAAAGAGGGCATTTTTAAAAAGGCAGGTTTGTTTTCTTTGTTAACTTTACGATCTACAGCCTAGCAAAGAGCTCCCTTTCAGTGTCAGTCGCTTGGCTTTCTCCCCTACTGACGAGGTCCCAGCCTCCCGGTGAGATCTCGCTGGAGATATTCTGAGTTTCCCTCGAGTACGTGGCTGCCCTGGCCCGAGGCCAGCGAAGAAGCTGACTTTGCCCGTGCCTGAATCAGCAACACGTCCAGCAGGCGACTTGCAGAGCCCAGGGAACCCTCGTAAAGAGGTTTGGGGGTGGGGCGCGCCACATCTGCGGCATCGGCCGTGGGAAAGGACCGGCGCAGTAAAACAGGTGGGTGAAACCGCGGTCCGCGCCAATACGTGCTGCTGCCTGGGGCATCGCTTTGCTGCGGGTCAAGTCAGATGCTCTCTGTAAGAGTCAGTCAGGGTAAAGGCAGCAGCAGATTTCTTTTCTGCTCATTTTAACAAAGGCTGGACGGAGCCCATAGAGGAAGGCACTACGCGTCTTGCTGGGTTGGTTTCCCTGCCTTCTCGTAAGCTGTCGCGGAAACTTGCACGAGCAAAGCCTGTGCAAGCTGATGACAGCCACACACGGTTGAAGAGGGAGCAGACGGTGAGAGCAGAGGTGTGCGCTCAGGCTGTGCGCTGGAAGCTAATGCTAATGCTGCAAAATAAAGAGTGGATTTTCTTTTTTGGGTTTAGGTGAGCGCTAAACATGACATGTGCGTATGTGCGTGTGTCTCTCGCAGGTTTTTGTCATACACCCCACCCTCCCACCCCAAAAAAACAACCCACACATGCCACGCGTTAAACAGTGGTTTTCCGTTGTACTTAGAAGTGCTTACATAGGTGTGTTGGTTTTTTTCTTTTTTATTTTTTAATGCAGAAACAGCAATACGATAGATTTAATACAGCTAGCAATTAGATGGGTGTAGCTTTAGAGCGTCGGCTGTTTACAAAGCAACCGCACACCTTCTTTAACTCACAGTTTAAACAAGTAAACTTGCAGTGCATCACACGTGCTTTGTACAGTCACGTTCCACACGGCAGGCCAGATGCTTCACCCTGCCTTGTCCTTGTTGCCCCGACTCCAACGGGACCGCCGAGGCCATCCTGGGGACAGCGCCGCTTTCTAGCAGCTGGGTTGCTTGCCTGGACGCCCCACAGACAAAGAGTCATTTCCCCACTGAACCTCTTCTCAAATAATTTCCTAGCCCTGCAGGCCCCACGTCCTTTGGTTCATATTTCCTTTTTTCCGGGCTTGATGCACAGGACCGACGATTTCCAGAAATAGAAACAGAGGCTGATTCAGTCCAGGCTCAACATTCTCTGACCTAAACCAAACTGTCTTCGAAGAGATAGCTGTACTGTGGGCACCACCTCGGGAACAGAAGTTGCCCTGTCATAAAAAAAAAAAAAAAGAAGGAAAACAAGGCATTTCAGGCTGAGGAGGCTGAGCGGTGTGCTGGGGGCGGTGGGGGTTGGAAAGAAACAGTTCAGACGATTAGAGCGAGCTTAGCGTTGCAAAGCGTGCCATTATTTTTAATTTGGCAGTCAGAAGACAATAGATTCTGACACTGATTTCCTGTGTGCTGCGGGAGTTCTCTCCTCAGCATTCCTGTGCACCATTTTACTTTTGTGTCCCGTCCGCTTCGCTTTTGCGCTGTAGCTCTCCGGTTCTAGCTACGCTTCCCACCACCCCCATTACTCTTTGACAAGCCCAGCTCTCACTGTGCTTCCCTTCCCTTCCCTTCCCTTCCCGTATGCGCGTGCAGGGAAAAGCCCGCGCGTCTGCCACTACAGGACACGCTCTGGGAGGCAGGAGAGATGACGACGCTCCCTGACAGAGGACACAGCTGAGGGGCGGTCCGCCGGGGCTGGGGAGATGGCAGCACCTTCCCTCAGCTGCCCCATCCGAGCACAGGTGCAGGTGAGCACTGAGGAGAGACAAGCAGGCAGGAGCCGCAGAGCGAGAGAGAAAATAAAATTCACGGGTGGGTGCTACTTACGTCTCATTTTTAGCGCAAGGGATGAATTCTCAGCACATTCTTGGAGCTGCCCCTTTGGGACTCACGGAGAAGAGGGAGGTTGGCCACGCGGTGCAGCCCAGCTCTGCTTCCCCTAAATGGTTTTACTGTTCAGGTGTTGCCCTAATCTGGCCGGTACCCCTGCAAAGAGTTTGGGATTTCTGCTGCCTCTCCGGGCCAGCCGCAGACCCTGACTTCATCGCAGCGAATGACCCTGCGCTCGTCAGAGCGGTTGCCGAGTCACATCCCGCTGCCTTCCCTGCAGAACCGGTGACCCTTTTTCAGCCCTTGCCCCCTCTTCTCTCCGCTCGTTGCCCATCCCTTTATCAGTGCCGGCACCGATCCTGCCTCCAGCTCGCCCTGTCTCCACCTGCGAGCGCCCAACAGGAGCTAAATGTCTCCTCAAGGACGCACGGAAGAGACGCGCAGGTAACCCAGCACAGACCCCCTGCAAACATCTTCTTTCCATTTTCTTTCCTCTCCTGACACGAAGAGATGACTTAGGAAAAAGCGTACTGCTCACACTTCACCTGCACTGCTTCTACTTTCACTTTCGCTCTCCTTGGCAGTAATTAATAGCGGTGGCTGGGGGGGCTGGGGCATTCCCCCAAAGCGGCTGCAGTTACATCCGGGCGGTTGTGGCACTCCATTAGCTCTGTAGTTTTTAAATCTAAATCTTCTGGAATTGTTAGTTCTGCTCAGGAATCACCCGTACCTGCAAATTTTCTTAATAGCTACGCTTGACCCCAGCCACTGTTTAACAGCTCACCTTTATTTCTCTTCATTTAAGAACCTAAAGCTTCGTTTACTGCTTGGGTTGGAAGCAGGAGCTGTCGCTGCCTCTGAACTTTCTAACAGCCCTGTTACAATTTCAGTACTACCCGCTCCCAATTTAGCTTTCCGGGTCGATTTTCATTCTAGATTCGAAAATTTCCTTATTTTGTTTCTGATCAGGAGTCATTAATGCCTGCAGTTGATTTAGTAACGGCTGTATTTAGATTGAGCTATTAATGACTCGCAACTCTATTTATGGCATAAAAAAGGACTGCCTTTATTTTTTTTAACTACAGATTAGGAATAATGACTGCCTGGTTTGTTCAGTAATAGGTGTGATTAAATTTAGTCACGACTCCTCCCTAAATAATATGTATTTATTTGCACTCTAACAATTTAACCTTCCCTTTACCGGCCAGGGGCACCGACAAGTGCCCGTGCGTACCTCCGCTCCCCCTGCGCCGGCTCCCCAGGGAACAGCCTCTTACCCTGACCAGAGTCTGCAGCGGCCCGTTGTCATCCCAGCTCCTCGCCCTCGAGAAAGCGGCCGCCTGAAGCGGCGTCAGCTCCGCTGCTGCCCAGAGGGGACGGAAATGGCGCGGGGTAAAGCTCTCCGGGCCGCCTGCGTCCCGCGCGGAGGCGGTGACCTCAGCAGCCTGTACGCTGTTGGGGCCGAGCCAACAACCTGAGGAGGAGTCGCAGGGCGTAGCTGTTTCTGCAACAACCACGCTTTCCCGCCTGGCTGGACAAGAAAGCGGGGCCTGCGGGGGCCTGGAGAGGCAGCATCGCTGCAGGTTGTGCCACGGCTGTTGAGAGGCCAAGGCAACACCTGAAACAGTGAACGGCACAACTAGTGAAAACCCCCAAGGTTCCGGGTTCAGTAAAGACAGGAATTGCAGCAGCACAATAAAATGATCTCACGAGGGGAAAAAAAACAGCAAAGCAAAAACCAAACCCCAAACAGAACACCATACCACTAACCCGTCTCACCGCCCCCTCAGCGCCCAAAACAGCATCCTGGGAGAAAAAAAGCAAAGCAGGCCACAAGGGACCTTTCTAGTACAGATGCCGCCAAAGAGTGCCAAGCTCTGGAATCCTTACCTCAGGCAACGCCTCCGCTTCTCTAAACGCCAGAGCACGCCTGCCCGGGGGGCTGAGACAGCCCCAAAGCTGCGACCGCCCGAGGGAACACGGGAGCACCGACGCCAGAGAAGCCCAGGGCCAGAGCCGGGGCTCTTCCACCCCCGGGCCCCGCCCCCGCCCTTCCCACAGCGCCCCGCGAAAGGGGCGGGCCGAGCCCCCCGGGGGGTGAAGGCCCCGGGAGCCGTACGAGAGCCGCCTGGAGTTCCCGGCACGGGAGGGAGGGGGGAGAGAAAACACCCAAACCGAGCCCCCCGGGCGGAGCAAACACAGGCTCGGGCTGTTGCCGGGGGGCGGGGCCTGTCGCTAAGGGGAGAGAGCCGGCACCGCCCCCCGGGCCGTTGCCGGGGGGTGGGGCCTGTCGCTAAGGGGAGAGAGCCGGCACCGCCCCCCGGGCCGTTGCCGGGGGGTGGGGCCTGTCACTAAGGGGGTGTGTCCAAAGGGACGCTGGCAATGCCCCTGGAGCCATCACCAAGGGCAGGGCCTGTTGCTATGGAGGGTGGGGCCAGGCAGCACCAGCAACACCCCCAGGCTGTCACCAGGGGGTGGGACCTGTTGCTAACTGGGGATGCTGGGGAGCACACGAGCACGGCCCCACCCCACCAGGCCCTCGCCAGGGGGCGGGGCCTGTCGCAAAGGTGGGTGGGGCCAGAGGGGTCAGATATCAGCCCGCGCGTGTAGACCAGTGCGTCCCAGTAATGACCAACATGCCACACAGTATGGATCCCAGTACATCCCAGCTCCCTCCCAGCGACGCCCAGTACATCCCAGTTCCCTCCCAGTACATCCCAGTTGCCTACCAGTGCAGCCCAGTACATCCCAGATCCCTCCCAGTCCGTCCCAGTTCCTTCCCAGTCCGTCCCAGTACATCCCAGTTCCCTCACAGTACATCCCAGTTCCCTCCCAGTTCACACACAGTTCACTCCCAGTTCCATTCCAGTACATCCCAGTACATGCCAGTTGCCTCCCAGTTTCCTCTAAGTACATCCAAGTACTTCAAAGTTCCCTCCCAGTACATCCCAGTTCCCTCACAGTACATCCCAGTACTTCACAGTTCACTCCCACTACATCCCAGTACGTCCCAGTTCCCCCTTGGTAAATAACACTTCCCTCCCAATACATCCCAGTTCCCTCCCATTACATCCCGATTCCCTCCCAGTACATCCCAGTTCCCTCCCAGTATGTCCCAGTACATCCCAGTTCCCTCACAGTACATCCCAATTCCCTCCCAGTACATCCCAGTTCCCTCCCAGTACATCCCAGTTCCCTCCCAGTACATACCAGTTCCCTCCCAGTACATCCCAGTACATCCTGGTACATCCCAGTTCCCAACCAGTACATCCTACTACATACCAGTTCCCTCCCAGTTCCATCCCAGTTCCATCCCAGTTCCATCCCAGTACATCCCAGTACTTCACAGTTCCCTCCCAGTACATCCCAGTTCCCTCTAAGTACATCCCAGTACTTCACAGTTCCCTCCCAGCACATCCCAGTACGTCCCAGTTCCCCTCAGTACATAACACTTCCCTCCCCGTACATAACAGTACATCCCAGTGTCCTCACACTACGTCCCAGTTCCCTCACAGTACATCCCAGTTCCCTACCAGTACATCCCAGTTCCCTCCCAGTTCCTTCCCAGTACATAACAGTTACCTCCCAGTACATCCCAGTAGATCCTGGTACATCCCAAATCCATGCCAGTTCCACCCGGTACAACCCAGTACAAGCCTGTACATCCTAGTTCCTCCACGGTACATCCCTGTGCATCCCCGCACATTGTAGTGCCTCCCAGTACATCCCAGGTCCCTCCCAGTACTGGGAGGGACCTGGGATGTACTGGGAGGGAACTGGGATGTACTGGGATGTAATGGGACGGAACTGGGATGTAATGGGACGGAACTGGGAAAGAAGTGGTAGTGAACCGGGAGGGAATTGGGATGTATGGGGATGAACTGGTAGGGAACTGGGATGTACTGGCATGGAACGGGGATGTATTGGGATGTACAGGAACGGAACTGGAATGTACTGCGATGTACTGGGATTTACTGGGAGCAAATTGGAATTTACTGGGATGTACTGGGAGGAAACTGGGATATACTGGGTGGAAACTGGAATATACTGGGAGGCACTGGGAGGGAAGTGGGTGTCAACTGGGACATTCCAGTTTCCTCCCAGTACATCCCAGTTCCCTACCAGTGCAGCCCAGTACATCCCATTTCCCTCCCAGTCCGTCCCAGTTCCCTCCCAGTCCGTCCCAGTTCCCTCCCAGTACATCCCAGTTCCCTCACAGTTCACACACAGTTCACTCCCAGTTCCATTCCAGTACATCCCAGTACATGCCAGTTGCCTCCAAGTTTCCTCTAAGTACATCCCAGTACTTCAAAGTACCATCCCAGTACATCCCAGTTCCCTCCCACTCCGTCCCAGTACATCCCAGTTCCCTCCCAGTACATCCTACTACATACCAGTTCCCTCCCAGTTCACTCCCAGTACACAACAGTTACCTCCCAGTACGTCCCAGTTCCCTCCCAGTACGTCCCAGTACATCCCAGTTCCGTCCCAGTTCCCTACCAGTGCGTCCTAGTTCCCTCCCAGTACGTCCCAGTTCCCTCTTAGTCCATTCCAGTTCCCTCCAGTATATCCCAGTACATCCCAGTTCCCTCCAGTACATCTCAGTTCCCTCACAGTTTACACACAGTTCACTACCAGTTCCATTCCAGTACATCCCAGTACATGCCAGTTCCCTCCCAGTACATCCCAGTTCCCTCACAGTTCACACACAGTTCACTCCCAGTTCCATTCCAGTACATCCCAGTACATGCCAGTTCCCTCCCAGTACATCACACTACATCCCAGTTCCCTCCCAGTTCCTGCTAAGTACACCCCAGTACTTCACAGTTCCCTCCCAGCACATCCCAGTACGTCCCAGTTCCCCTCAGTACATAACACTTCCCTCCCAGTACATACCAGTACATCCCAGTGTCCTCACAGTACGTCCCAGTTCCCTCCCAGTACATCCCAGTTCCCTCCCAGTCCGTCCCAATCCCCTCCCAGTACATCCCAGTTCCCTCCCAGTATGTCCCAGTACATCCCAGTTCCCTCCCAGTAAATCCCAGTTCCCTCCCAGTTCCCTCCCACTACATCCCAGTTCCCTCCCAGTACATACCAGTTCCCTCCCAGTACATCCCAGTACATCCTGGTACATCCCAGTTCCCACCCAGTACATCCTACTACATACCAGTTCACTCCCAGTACATCCCAGTTCCATCCCAGTACATCCCAGTTCCCTCCCAGTTCCTTCCCAGTACATAACAGTTACCTCCCAGTACATCCCAGTACATCCCAGTACATCCTGGTACATCCCAAATCCCTGCCAGTTCCACCCGGTACAACCCAGTACAAGCCTGTACATCCTAGTTCCTCCACAGTACATCCCAGGGCATCCCCGCACATTGTAGTGCCTCCCAGTACATCCCAGTTCCCTCCCAGTACTGGGAGGGACCTGGGATGTACTGGGAGGGACCTGGGATGTACTGGGATGTAATGGGACGGAACTGGGATGTATTGGGAGGCACTGGGAAAGAAGTGGTAGTGAACCGGGAGGGAATTGGGATGTACGGGGATGAACTGGTAGGAAACTGGGATGTACTGGCATGGAACGGGGATGTATTGGGATGGACAGGAACAGAACTGGAATGTACTGCGATGTACTGGGAGCAAACTGGGAATTACTGGGATGTACTGGGAGGAAACTGGGATATACTGGGAGGAAACTGGGATATACTGGGAGGAAACTGGGAGGGAAGTGGGTGTCAACTGGGACATTCCAGTTTCCTCCCAGTACATCCCAGTTCCCTACCAGTGCAGCCCAGTACATCCCAGTTCCCTCCCAGTCCGTCCCAATCCCCTCCCAGTCCATCCCAGTTCCCTGCCAGTATGTCCCAGTACATCCCAGTTCCCTCCCAGTACATCCCAGTTCCCTCCCAGTACATCCCAGTTCCCTCCCAGTTCCCTCCCACTACATCCCAGTACATCCCAGTTCCCTGCCAGTACATACCAGTTCCCTCCCAGTACATCCCAGTTCCCTCCCGGTACATCCCAGTTCCCACCCAGTACATCCTACTACATACCAGTTCCCTCCCAGTTCACTCCCAGTACATCCCAGTACTTCACAGTTCCATCCCAGTACATCCCAGTACGTCCCAGTTCCCCTCAGTACATAACACTTCCCTCCCAGTACATAACAGTACATCCCAGTGTCCTCACAGTACGTCCCAGTTCCCTCCCAGTACATCCCAGTTCCCTACCAGTACATCCCAGTTCCCTCCCTGTTCCTTCCCAGTACATAACAGTTACCTCCCAGTACATCCCAGTAGATCCTGGTACATCCCAAATCCCTGCCAGTTCCACCCGGTACAACCCAGTACAAGCCTGTACATCCTAGTTCCTCCACAGTACATCCCAGGGCATCCCCGCACATTGTAGTGCCTCCCAGTACATCCCAGGTCCCTCCCAGTACTGGGAGGGACCTGGGATGTACTGGAAGGGAACTGGGATGTACTGGGAGGGACCTGGGATGTACTGGGATGTAATGGGACGGAACTGGGATGTAATGGGACGGAACTGGGAAAGAAGTGGTAGTGAACCGGGAGGGAACTGGAATGTACGGGGATGAACTGGTTGGGAACTGGGATGTACTGGCATGGAACGGGGATGTATTGGGATGTACAGGAACGGAACTGGAATGTACTGCGATGTACTGGGATGTACTGGGAGCAAACTGGGATTTACTGGGATGTACTGGGAGGAAACTGGGATATACTGGGAGGCACTGGGAGGGAAGTGGGTGTCAACTGGGACATTCCAGTTTCCTCCCAGTACATCCCAGTTCCCTACCAGTGCATCCCAGTACATCCCAGATCCCTCCCAGTACATCCCAGTTCCCTCCCAGTCCGTCCCAGTACATCCCAGTACATCCCAGTTCCCTCACAGTACATCCCAGTTCCCTCACAGTTCACACACAGTTCACTCCCAGTTCCATTCCAGTACATCCCAGTACATGCCACTTTCCTCCAAGTAAATCCCAGTTCCCTCCCACTACATCCAAGTTCCCTCCCACTTCCCTCTAAGTACATCCCAGTACTTCACAGTTCACTCCCAGTACATCCCAGTTCCCCCTCGGTACATAACAGTTCCCTCCCAGTACACCCCAGTACATCCCAGTTCCCTCCCAGTATGTCCCACTACATCCCAGTTCCCTCCCAGTCCATCCCAGTTCCCTCCCAGTAAATCCCAATTCCCAACACTTTCCACCCAGTACATCCCAGTTCCCTCCCAGTACATCCCAGTTCCCTCTAAGTACATCCCAGTACTTCACAGTTCCCTCCCAGTTCACTCCCAGTTCCCTCCCAGTACATCCCAGTTCCCTCTAAGTACATCCCAATACTTCATAGTTCCCTCCCAGAACGTCCCAGTACGTCCCAGTTCCCCTCAGTACATAACACTTCCCTCCCAGTACATACCAGTACATCCCAGTGTCCTCACAGTACATCCCAGTTCCCTCCCAGTACATCCCAGTTCTCTCCCAGTTCACTCCCAGTACACAACAGTTACCTCCCAGTACATCCCAGTACATCCCAGTAGATCCTGGTACATCCCAAATCCCTGCCAGTTCCACCCGGTACAACCCAGTACAAGCCTGTACATCCTAGTTCCTCCACAGTACATCCCAGGGCATCCCCGCACATTGTAGTGCCTCCCAGTACATCCCAGTTCCCTCCCAGTACTGGGAGGGACCTGGGACGTACTGGGAGGGAACTGGGACGTACTGGGAGGGACCTGGGATGTACTGGGATGTAATGGGACGGAACTGGGATGTATTGGGAGGCACTGGGAAAGAAGTGGTAGTGAACCGGGAGGGAATTGGGATGTACGGGGATGAACTGGTAGGAAACTGGGATGTACTGGCATGGAACGGGGATGTATTGGGATGTACAGGAACAGAACTGGAATGTACGGCGATGTATTGGCATGTACTGGCAGCGAGCTGGGATTTACTGGGATGTACTGGGAAGAAACTGGGATATACTGGGAGGAAACTGGGATATACTGGGAGGCATTGGGAGGGAAGTGGGTGTCAACTGGGACATTCCAGTTTCCTCCCAGTACATCCCAGTTCCCTACCAGTGCAGCCCAGTACATCCCAGTTCCCTCCCAGTCCGTCCCAATCCCCTCCCAGTACATCCCAGTTCCCTGCCAGTATGTCCCAGTACATCCCAGTTCCCTCCCAGTACATACCAGTTCCCTCCCAGTTCCCTCCCACTACATCCCAGTACATCCCAGTTCCCTCCCAGTACATACCAGTTCCCTCCCAGTACATCCTGGTACATCCTGGTACATCCCAGTTCCCACCCAGTACATCCTACTACATACCAGTTCCCTCCCAGTTCACTCCCAGTACATCCCAGTACTTCACAGTTCCCTCCCAGTACATCCCAGTACGTCCCAGTTCCCCTCAGTACATAACACTTCCCTCCCAGTACATACCAGTACATCCCAGTGTCCTCACGGTACGTCCCAGTTCCCTCCCAGTACATCCCAGTTCCCTCCCAGTTCACTCCCAGTACATAACAGTTACCTCCCAGTACATCCTAGTAGATCCTAGGACATTTCAAATCCCTGCCAGTTCCACCCGGTACAACCCAGTACAAGCCTGTACATCCTAGTTCCTCCACAGTACATCCCAGGGCATCCCCGCACATTGTAGTGCCTCCCAGTACATCCCAGTTCCCTCCCAGTACTGGGAGGGACCTGGGATGTACTGGGAGGGAACTGGGACGTACTGGGAGGGAACTGGGATGTACTGGGATGTAATGGGACGGAACTGGGATGTATTGGGAGGCACTGGGAAAGAAGTGGTAGTGAACCGGGAGGGAATTGGGATGTACGGGGATGAACTGGTAGGGAACTGGGATGTACTGGCATGGAACGGGGATGTATTGGGATGTACAGGAACAGAACTGGAATGTACAGCGATGTATTGGCATGTACTGGCAGCGAGCTGGGATTTACTGGGATGTACTGGGAGGAAACTGGGATATACTGGGAGGAAACTGGGATATACTGGGAGGCATTGGGAGGGAAGTGGGTGTCAACTGGGACATTCCAGTTTCCTCCCAGTACATCCCAGTTCCCTACCAGTGCAGCCCAGTACATCCCAGTTCCCTCCCAGTCCGTCCCAATCCCCTCCCAGTACATCCCAGTTCCCTGCCAGTATGTCCCAGTACATCCCAGTTCCCTCCCAGTACATACCAGTTCCCTCCCAGTACATCCCAGTTCCCTCCCAGTACATCCCAGTTCCCTCCCAGTACATACCAGTTCCCTCCCAGTACATCCTGGTACATCCTGGTACATCCCAGTTCCCACCCAGTACATCCTACTACATACCAGTTCCCTCCCAGTTCACTCCCAGTACATCCCAGTACTTCACAGTTCCCTCCCAGTACATCCCAGTACGTCCCAGTTCCCCTCAGTACATAACACTTCCCTCCCAGTACATAACAGTACATCCCAGTGTCCTCACGGTACGTCCCAGTTCCCTCCCAGTACATCCCAGTTCCCTCCCAGTTCCTTCCCAGTACATAACAGTTACCTCCCAGTACATCCCAGTACATCCTAGTAGATCCTGGTACATCCCAAATCCCTGCCAGTTCCACCTGGTACAACCCAGTACAAGCCTGTACATCCTAGTTCCTCCACGGTACATCCCAGGGCATCCCCGCACATTGTAGTGCCTCCCAGTACATCCCAGTTCCCTCCCAGTACTGGGAGGGAGCTGGGATGTACTGGGAGGGACCTGGGATGTACTGGGATGTAATGGGACGGAACTGGGATGTATTGGGAGGCACTGGGAAAGAAGTGGTAGTGAACCGGGAGGGAATTGGGATGTACGGGGATGAACTGGTAGGGAACTGGGATGTACTGGCATGGAACGGGGATGTATTGGGATGGACAGGAACGGAACTGGAATGTACGGCGATGTATTGGGATGTACTGGGAGCGAACTGGGATTTACTGGGATGTACTGGGAGGAAACTGGGATTTACTGGGAGGAAACTGGGATTTACTGGGAGGAAACTGGGATATACTGGGAGGAAACTGGGAGGGAAGTGGGTGTCAACTGAGACATTCCAGTGTCCTCCCAGTACATCCCAGTTCCCTACCAGTGCAACCCAGTACATCCCAGATCCCTCCCAGTCCCTCCCAGTACATCCCAGTTCCCTCACAGTTCACACACAGTTCACTCCCAGTTCCATTCCCGTACGTCCCACTACATCCCAGTTGCCTCCCAGTTTCCTCTAAGTACATCCCAGTACTTCACAGTTCACTCCCACTACATCCCAGTACGTCCCAGTTCCCCCGTGGTACATAACACTTCCCTCCCAATACATCCAAGTTCCCTCCCAGTACATCCCAATCCCCTCCCAGTACATCCCAGTTCCCTGCCAGTATGGCCCCAGTACATCCCAGTTCCCTCCCAGTACATACCAGTTCCCTCCCAGTACATCCCAGTACATCCCAGTTCCCTCCCAGTACATACCAGTTCCCTCCCAGTACATCCCAGTACATCCTGGTACATCCCAGTTCCCACCCAGTACATCCTACTACATACCAGTTCCCTCCCAGTTCACTCCCAGTACATCCCAGTACTTCACAGTTCCCTCCCAGTACATCCCAGTACGTCCCAGTTCCCCTCAGTACATAACACTTCCCTCCCAGTACATAACAGTACATCCCAGTGTCCTCACAGTGCGTCCCAGTTCCCTCCCAGTACATCCCAGTTCCCTACCAGTACATCCCAGTTCCCTCCCTGTTCCTTCCCAGTACATAACAGTTACCTCCCAGTACATCCCAGTACATCCCAGTAGA
Source organism: Phalacrocorax aristotelis (assembly GCF_949628215.1). Taxonomy (NCBI): domain Eukaryota; kingdom Metazoa; phylum Chordata; class Aves; order Suliformes; family Phalacrocoracidae; genus Phalacrocorax; species Phalacrocorax aristotelis. Next base: position 1,074,708 of record NW_027441368.1, read on the forward strand.
TCCTGGTACATCCCAAATCCCTGCCAGTTCCACCCGGTACAACCCAGTACAAGCCTGTACATCCTAGTTCCTCCACAGTACATCCCAGGGCATCCCCGCACATTGTAGTGCCTCCCAGTACATCCCAGTTCCCTCCCAGTACTGGGAGGGACCTGGGATGTACTGGGAGGGACCTGGGATGTACTGGGAGGGACCTGGGATGTACTGGGAGGGAACTGGGATGTACTGGGATGTAATGGGACGGAACTGGGATGTAATGGGACGGAACTGGGAAAGAAGTGGTAGTGAACCGGGAGGGAATTGGGATGTACGGGGATGAACTGGTAGGGAACTGGGATGTACTGGCATGGAACGGGGATGTATTGGGATGTACAGGCACGGAACTGGAATGTACTGCGATGTACTGGGATGTACTGGGAGCAAACTGGGATTTACTGGGATGTACTGGGAGGAAACTGGGATATACTGGGAGGCATTGGGAGGGAAGTGGGTGTCAACTGGGACATTCCAGATTCCTCCCAGTACATCCCAGTTCCCTACCAGTGCATCCCAGTACATCCCAGATCCCTCCCAGTCTGTCCCAGTACATCCCAGTTCCCTCACAGTACATCCCAGTTCCCTCACAGTTCACACACAGTTCACTCCCAGTTCCATTCCAGTACAGCCCAGTACATGCCACTTTCCTCCAAGTAAATCCCAGTTCCCTCCCACTTCCCTCTAAGTACATCCCAGTACTTCACAGTTCACTCCCAGTACATCCCAGTTCCCCCTCGGTACATAACAGTTCCCTCCCAGTACACCCCAGTACATCCCAGTTCCCTCCCAGTATGTCCCACTACATCCCAGTTCCCTCCCAGTCCATCCCAGTTCCCTCCCAGTAAATCCCAATTCCCAACACTTTCCACCCAGTACATCCCAGTTCCCTCCCAGTCCATCCCAGTTCCCTCCCAGTAAATCCCAATTCCCAACACTTTCCACCCAGTACATCCCAGTTCCCTCCCAGTACATCCCAGTTCCCTCTAAGTACATCCCAGTACTTCACAGTTCCCTCCCAGTTCACTCCCAGTTCCCTCCCAGTACATCCCAGTTCCCTCTAAGTACATCCCAATACTTCATACTTCCCTCCCAGCACGTCCCAGTACGTCCCAGTTCCCCTCAGTACATAACACTTCCCTCCCAGTACATACCAGTACATCCCAGTGTCCTCACAGTACATCCCAGTTCCCTCACAGTACATCCCAGTTCCCTCACAGTTCACACACAGTTCACTCCCAGTTCCATTCCAGTACATCCCAGTACATGCCACTTTCCTCCAAGTAAACCCCAGCTCCCTCCCACTACATCCAAGTTCCCTCCCACTTCCCTCTAAGTACATCCCAGTACTTCACAGTTCACTCCCAGTACATCCCAGTTCCCCCTCGGTACATAACAGTTCCCTCCCAGTACACCCCAGTACATCCCAGTTCCCTCCCAGTATGTCCCACTACATCCCAGTTCCCTCCCAGTCCATCCCAGTTCCCTCCCAGTAAATCCCAATTCCCAACACTTTCCACCCAGTACATCCCAGTTCCCTCCCAGTACATACCAGTTCCCTCCCAGTACATCCCAGTACTTCACAGTTCCCTCCCAGTTCCCTCCCAGTACATCCCAGTTCCCTCTAAGTACATCCCAATACTTCATAGTTCCCTCCCAGCACGTCCCAGTACGTCCCAGTTCCCCTCAGTACATAACACTTCCCTCCCAGTACATACCAGTACATCCCAGTGTCCTCACAGTACATCCCAGTTCCCTCCCAGTACATCCCAGTTCTCTCCCAGTTCACTCCCAGTACACAACAGTTACCTCCCAGTACATCCCAGTACATCCTAGTAGATCCTAGGACATTTCAAATCCCTGCCAGTTCCACCCGGTACAACCCAGTACAAGCCTGTACATCCTAGTTCCTCCACGGTACATCCCAGGGCATCCCCGCACATTGTAGTGCCTCCCAGTACATCCCAGTTCCCTCCCAGTACTGGGAGGGAACTGGGATGTACTGGGAGGGACCTGGGATGTACTGGGAGGGAACTGGGATGTACTGGGATGTAATGGGACGGAACTGGGATGTATTGGGAGGCACTGGGAAAGAAGTGGTAGTGAACCGGGAGGGAACTGGGATGTACGGGGATGAACTGGTAGGAAACTGGGATGTACTGGCATGGAACGGGGATGTATTGGGATGTACAGGAACAGAACTGGAATGTACAGCGATGTATTGGCATGTACTGGCAGCGAGCTGGGATTTACTGGGATGTACTGGGAGGAAACTGGGATATACTGGGAGGAAACTGGGATATACTGGGAGGCATTGGGAGGGAAGTGGGTGTCAACTGGGACATTCCAGTTTCCTCCCAGTACATCCCAGTTCCCTACCAGTGCAGCCCAGTACATCCCAGTTCCCTCCCAGTCCGTCCCAATCCCCTCCCAGTACATCCCAGTTCCCTGCCAGTATGTCCCAGTACATCCCAGTTCCCTCCCAGTACATACCAGTTCCCTCCCAGTACATCCCAGTTCCCACCCAGTACATCCTACTACATACCAGTTCCCTCCCAGTTCACTCCCAGTACATCCCAGTACTTCACAGTTCCCTCCCAGTACATCCCAGTACGTCCCAGTTCCCCTCAGTACATAACACTTCCCTCCCAGTACATACCAGTACATCCCAGTGTCCTCACAGTACGTCCCAGTTCCCTCACAGTACATCCCAGTTCCCTACCAGTACATCCCAGTTCCCTCCCTGTTCCTTCCCAGTACATAACAGTTACCTCCCAGTACATCCCAGTAGATCCTGGTACATCCCAAATCCCTGCCAGTTCCACCCGGTACAACCCAGTACAAGCCTGTACATCCTAGTTCCTCCACAGTACATCCCAGGGCATCCCCGCACATTGTAGTGCCTCCCAGTACATCCCAGTTCCCTCCCAGTACTGGGAGGGACCTGGGATGTACTGGAAGGGAACTGGGATGTACTGGGAGGGACCTGGGATGTACTGGGATGTAATGGGACGGAACTGGGATGTAATGGGACGGAACTGGGAAAGAAGTGGTAGTGAACCGGGAGGGAACTGGAATGTACGGGGATGAACTGGTTGGGAACTGGGATGTACTGGCATGGAACGGGGATGTATTGGGATGTACAGGAACGGAACTGGAATGTACTGCGATGTACTGGGATGTACTGGGAGCGAACTGGGATTTACTGGGATGTACTGGGAGGAAACTGGGATATACTGGGAGGCACTGGGAGGGAAGTGGGTGTCAACTGGGACATTCCAGTTTCCTCCCAGTACATCCCAGTTCCCTACCAGTGCAGCCCAGTACGTCCCAGATCCCTCCCAGTACATCCCAGTTCCCTCCCAGTCCGTCCCAGTACATCCCAGTACATCCCAGTTCCCTCACAGTTCACACACAGTTCACTCCCAGTTCCATTCCAGTACATCCCAGTACATGCCACTTTCCTCCAAGTAAATCCCAGTTCCCTCCCACTACATCCAAGTTCCCTCCCACTTCCCTCTAAGTACATCCCAGTACTTCACAGTTCACTCCCAGTACATCCCAGTTCCCCCTCGGTACATAACAGTTCCCTCCCAGTACACCCCAGTACATCCCAGTTCCCTCCCAGTATGTCCCACTACATCCCAGTTCCCTCCCAGTCCATCCCAGTTCCCTCCCAGTAAATCCCAATTCCCAACACTTTCCACCCAGTACATCCCAGTTCCCTCCCAGTACATCCCAGTTCCCTCTAAGTACATCCCAGTACTTCACAGTTCCCTCCCAGTTCACTCCCAGTTCCCTCCCAGTACATCCCAGTTCCCTCTAAGTACATCCCAATACTTCATAGTTCCCTCCCAGAACGTCCCAGTACGTCCCAGTTCCCCTCAGTACATAACACTTCCCTCCCAGTACATACCAGTACATCCCAGTGTCCTCACAGTACATCCCAGTTCCCTCCCAGTACATCCCAGTTCTCTCCCAGTTCACTCCCAGTACACAACAGTTACCTCCCAGTACATCCCAGTACATCCCAGTAGATCCTGGTACATCCCAAATCCCTGCCAGTTCCACCCGGTACAACCCAGTACAAGCCTGTACATCCTAGTTCCTCCACAGTACATCCCAGGGCATCCCCGCACATTGTAGTGCCTCCCAGTACATCCCAGTTCCCTCCCAGTACTGGGAGGGACCTGGGACGTACTGGGAGGGAACTGGGACGTAATGGGACGGAACTGGGATGTACTGGGATGTAATGGGACGGAACTGGGATGTATTGGGAGGCACTGGGAAAGAAGTGGTAGTGAACCGGGAGGGAATTGGGATGTACGGGGATGAACTGGTAGGAAACTGGGATGTACTGGCATGGAACGGGGATGTATTGGGATGTACAGGAACAGAACTGGAATGTACGGCGATGTATTGGCATGTACTGGCAGCGAGCTGGGATTTACTGGGATGTACTGGGAGGAAACTGGGATATACTGGGAGGAAACTGGGATATACTGGGAGGCATTGGGAGGGAAGTGGGTGTCAACTGGGACATTCCAGTTTCCTCCCAGTACATCCCAGTTCCCTACCAGTGCAGCCCAGTACATCCCAGTTCCCTCCCAGTCCGTCCCAATCCCCTCCCAGTACATCCCAGTTCCCTGCCAGTATGTCCCAGTACATCCCAGTTCCCTCCCAGTACATACCAGTTCGCTCCCAGTACATCCCAGTTCCCTCCCAGTTCCCTCCCACTACATCCCAGTACATCCCAGTTCCCTCCCAGTACATCCCAGTTCCCTCCCGGTACATCCCAGTTCCCACCCAGTACATCCTACTACATACCAGTTCCCTCCCAGTTCACTCCCAGTACATCCCAGTACTTCACAGTTCCCTCCCAGTACATCCCAGTACGTCCCAGTTCCCCTCAGTACATAACACTTCCCTCCCAGTACATACCAGTACATCCCAGTGTCCTCACAGTACGTCCCAGTTCCCTCCCAGTATATCCCAGTTCCCTACCAGTACATCCCAGTTACCTCCCTGTTCCTTCCCAGTACATAATAGTTACCTCCCAGTACATCCCAGTAGATCCTGGTACATCCCAAATCCCTGCCAGTTCCACCCGGTACAACCCAGTACAAGCCTGTACATCCTAGTTCCTCCACAGTACATCCCAGGGCATCCCCGCACATTGTAGTGCCTCCCAGTACATCCCAGTTCCCTCCCAGTACTGGGAGGGACCTGGGATGTACTGGGAGGGAACTGGGACGTACTGGGAGGGACCTGGGATGTACTGGGATGTAATGGGACGGAACTGGGATGTATTGGGAGGCACTGGGAAAGAAGTGGTAGTGAACCGGGAGGGAATTGGGATGTACGGGGATGAACTGGTAGGGAACTGGGATGTACTGGCATGGAACGGGGATGTATTGGGATGTACAGGAACAGAACTGGAATGTACAGCGATGTATTGGCATGTACTGGCAGCGAGCTGGGATTTACTGGGATGTACTGGGAGGAAACTGGGATATACTGGGAGGAAACTGGGATATACTGGGAGGCATTGGGAGGGAAGTGGGTGTCAACTGGGACATTCCAGTTTCCTCCCAGTACATCCCAGTTCCCTACCAGTGCAGCCCAGTACATCCCAGTTCCCTCCCAGTCCGTCCCAATCCCCTCCCAGTACATCCCAGTTCCCTGCCAGTATGTCCCAGTACATCCCAGTTCCCTCCCAGTACATACCAGTTCCCTCCCAGTACATCCCAGTTCCCTCCCAGTACATCCCAGTTCCCTCCCAGTACATACCAGTTCCCTCCCAGTACATCCTGGTACATCCTGGTACATCCCAGTTCCCACCCAGTACATCCTACTACATACCAGTTCCCTCCCAGTTCACTCCCAGTACATCCCAGTACTTCACAGTTCCCTCCCAGTACATCCCAGTACGTCCCAGTTCCCCTCAGTACATAACACTTCCCTCCCAGTACATAACAGTACATCCCAGTGTCCTCACGGTACGTCCCAGTTCCCTCCCAGTACATCCCAGTTCCCTCCCAGTTCCTTCCCAGTACATAACAGTTACCTCCCAGTACATCCCAGTACATCCTAGTAGATCCTGGTACATCCCAAATCCCTGCCAGTTCCACCTGGTACAACCCAGTACAAGCCTGTACATCCTAGTTCCTCCACGGTACATCCCAGGGCATCCCCGCACATTGTAGTGCCTCCCAGTACATCCCAGTTCCCTCCCAGTACTGGGAGGGAGCTGGGATGTACTGGGAGGGACCTGGGATGTACTGGGATGTAATGGGACGGAACTGGGATGTATTGGGAGGCACTGGGAAAGAAGTGGTAGTGAACCGGGAGGGAATTGGGATGTACGGGGATGAACTGGTAGGGAACTGGGATGTACTGGCATGGAACGGGGATGTATTGGGATGGACAGGAACGGAACTGGAATGTACGGCGATGTATTGGGATGTACTGGGAGCGAACTGGGATTTACTGGGATGTACTGGGAGGAAACTGGGATTTACTGGGAGGAAACTGGGATATACTGGGAGGAAACTGGGAGGGAAGTGGGTGTCAACTGAGACATTCCAGTGTCCTCCCAGTACATCCCAGTTCCCTACCAGTGCAACCCAGTACATCCCAGATCCCTCCCAGTCCCTCCCAGTACATCCCAGTTCCCTCACAGTTCACACACAGTTCACTCCCAGTTCCATTCCCGTACGTCCCACTACATCCCAGTTGCCTCCCAGTTTCCTCTAAGTACATCCCAGTACTTCACAGTTCACTCCCACTACATCCCAGTACGTCCCAGTTCCCCCGTGGTACATAACACTTCCCTCCCAATACATCCAAGTTCCCTCCCAGTACATCCCAATCCCCTCCCAGTACATCCCAGTTCCCTGCCAGTATGGCCCCAGTACATCCCAGTTCCCTCCCAGTACATACCAGTTCCCTCCCAGTACATCCCAGTACATCCCAGTTCCTTCCCAGTACATACCAGTTCCCTCCCAGTACATCCCAGTACATCCTGGTACATCCCAGTTCCCACCCAGTACATCCTACTACATACCAGTTCCCTCCCAGTTCACTCCCAGTACATCCCAGTACTTCACAGTTCCCTCCCAGTACATCCCAGTACGTCCCAGTTCCCCTCAGTACATAACACTTCCCTCCCAGTACATAACAGTACATCCCAGTGTCCTCACAGTGCGTCCCAGTTCCCTCCCAGTACATCCCAGTTCCCTACCAGTACATCCCAGTTCCCTCCCTGTTCCTTCCCAGTACATAACAGTTACCTCCCAGTACATCCCAGTACATCCCAGTAGATCCTGGTACATCCCAAATCCCTGCCAGTTCCACCCGGTACAACCCAGTACAAGCCTGTACATCCTAGTTCCTCCACAGTACATCCCAGGGCATCCCCGCACATTGTAGTGCCTCCCAGTACATCCCAGTTCCCTCCCAGTACTGGGAGGGACCTGGGATGTACTGGGAGGGACCTGGGATGTACTGGGAGGGACCTGGGATGTACTGGGAGGGAACTGGGATGTACTGGGATGTAATGGGACGGAACTGGGATGTAATGGGACGGAACTGGGAAAGAAGTGGTAGTGAACCGGGAGGGAATTGGGATGTACGGGGATGAACTGGTAGGGAACTGGGATGTACTGGCATGGAACGGGGATGTATTGGGATGGACAGGAACGGAACTGGAATGTACTGCGATGTACTGGGATGTACTGGGAGCAAACTGGGATTTACTGGGATGTACTGGGAGGAAACTGGGATATACTGGGAGGCATTGGGAGGGAAGTGGGTGTCAACTGGGACATTCCAGATTCCTCCCAGTACATCCCAGTTCCCTACCAGTGCATCCCAGTACATCCCAGATCCCTCCCAGTCTGTCCCAGTACATCCCAGTTCCCTCACAGTACATCCCAGTTCCCTCACAGTTCACACACAGTTCACTCCCAGTTCCATTCCAGTACAGCCCAGTACATGCCACTTTCCTCCAAGTAAATCCCAGTTCCCTCCCACTTCCCTCTAAGTACATCCCAGTACTTCACAGTTCACTCCCAGTACATCCCAGTTCCCCCTCGGTACATAACAGTTCCCTCCCAGTACACCCCAGTACATCCCAGTTCCCTCCCAGTATGTCCCACTACATCCCAGTTCCCTCCCAGTCCATCCCAGTTCCCTCCCAGTAAATCCCAATTCCCAACACTTTCCACCCAGTACATCCCAGTTCCCTCCCAGTCCATCCCAGTTCCCTCCCAGTAAATCCCAATTCCCAACACTTTCCACCCAGTACATCCCAGTTCCCTCCCAGTACATCCCAGTTCCCTCTAAGTACATCCCAGTACTTCACAGTTCCCTCCCAGTTCACTCCCAGTTCCCTCCCAGTACATCCCAGTTCCCTCTAAGTACATCCCAATACTTCATACTTCCCTCCCAGCACGTCCCAGTACGTCCCAGTTCCCCTCAGTACATAACACTTCCCTCCCAGTACATACCAGTACATCCCAGTGTCCTCACAGTACATCCCAGTTCCCTCACAGTACATCCCAGTTCCCTCACAGTTCACACACAGTTCACTCCCAGTTCCATTCCAGTACATCCCAGTACATGCCACTTTCCTCCAAGTAAACCCCAGCTCCCTCCCACTACATCCAAGTTCCCTCCCACTTCCCTCTAAGTACATCCCAGTACTTCACAGTTCACTCCCAGTACATCCCAGTTCCCCCTCGGTACATAACAGTTCCCTCCCAGTACACCCCAGTACATCCCAGTTCCCTCCCAGTATGTCCCACTACATCCCAGTTCCCTCCCAGTCCATCCCAGTTCCCTCCCAGTAAATCCCAATTCCCAACACTTTCCACCCAGTACATCCCAGTTCCCTCCCAGTACATACCAGTTCCCTCCCAGTACATCCCAGTACTTCACAGTTCCCTCCCAGTTCCCTCCCAGTACATCCCAGTTCCCTCTAAGTACATCCCAATACTTCATAGTTCCCTCCCAGCACGTCCCAGTACGTCCCAGTTCCCCTCAGTACATAACACTTCCCTCCCAGTACATACCAGTACATCCCAGTGTCCTCACAGTACATCCCAGTTCCCTCCCAGTACATCCCAGTTCTCTCCCAGTTCACTCCCAGTACACAACAGTTACCTCCCAGTACATCCCAGTACATCCTAGTAGATCCTAGGACATTTCAAATCCCTGCCAGTTCCACCCGGTACAACCCAGTACAAGCCTGTACATCCTAGTTCCTCCACGGTACATCCCAGGGCATCCCCGCACATTGTAGTGCCTCCCAGTACATCCCAGTTCCCTCCCAGTACTGGGAGGGAGCTGGGATGTACTGGGAGGGACCTGGGATGTACTGGGATGTAATGGGACGGAACTGGGATGTATTGGGAGGCACTGGGAAAGAAGTGGTAGTGAACCGGGAGGGAATTGGGATGTACGGGGATGAACTGGTAGGGAACTGGGATGTACTGGCATGGAACGGGGATGTATTGGGATGGACAGGAACGGAACTGGAATGTACGGCGATGTATTGGGATGTACTGGGAGCGAACTGGGATTTACTGGGATGTACTGGGAGGAAACTGGGATTTACTGGGAGGAAACTGGGATTTACTGGGAGGAAACTGGGATATACTGGGAGGAAACTGGGAGGGAAGTGGGTGTCAACTGAGACATTCCAGTGTCCTCCCAGTACATCCCAGTTCCCTACCAGTGCAACCCAGTACATCCCAGATCCCTCCCAGTCCCTCCCAGTACATCCCAGTTCCCTCACAGTTCACACACAGTTCACTCCCAGTTCCATTCCCGTACGTCCCACTACATCCCAGTTGCCTCCCAGTTTCCTCTAAGTACATCCCAGTACTTCACAGTTCACTCCCACTACATCCCAGTACGTCCCAGTTCCCCCGTGGTACATAACACTTCCCTCCCAATACATCCAAGTTCCCTCCCAGTACATCCCAATCCCCTCCCAGTACATCCCAGTTCCCTGCCAGTATGGCCCCAGTACATCCCAGTTCCCTCCCAGTACATACCAGTTCCCTCCCAGTACATCCCAGTACATCCCAGTTCCTTCCCAGTACATACCAGTTCCCTCCCAGTACATCCCAGTACATCCTGGTACATCCCAGTTCCCACCCAGTACATCCTACTACATACCAGTTCCCTCCCAGTTCACTCCCAGTACATCCCAGTACTTCACAGTTCCCTCCCAGTACATCCCAGTACGTCCCAGTTCCCCTCAGTACATAACACTTCCCTCCCAGTACATAACAGTACATCCCAGTGTCCTCACAGTGCGTCCCAGTTCCCTCCCAGTACATCCCAGTTCCCTACCAGTACATCCCAGTTCCCTCCCTGTTCCTTCCCAGTACATAACAGTTACCTCCCAGTACATCCCAGTACATCCCAGTAGATCCTGGTACATCCCAAATCCCTGCCAGTTCCACCCGGTACAACCCAGTACAAGCCTGTACATCCTAGTTCCTCCACAGTACATCCCAGGGCATCCCCGCACATTGTAGTGCCTCCCAGTACATCCCAGTTCCCTCCCAGTACTGGGAGGGACCTGGGATGTACTGGGAGGGACCTGGGATGTACTGGGAGGGACCTGGGATGTACTGGGAGGGAACTGGGATGTACTGGGATGTAATGGGACGGAACTGGGATGTAATGGGACGGAACTGGGAAAGAAGTGGTAGTGAACCGGGAGGGAATTGGGATGTACGGGGATGAACTGGTAGGGAACTGGGATGTACTGGCATGGAACGGGGATGTATTGGGATGTACAGGCACGGAACTGGAATGTACTGCGATGTACTGGGATGTACTGGGAGCAAACTGGGATTTACTGGGATGTACTGGGAGGAAACTGGGATATACTGGGAGGCATTGGGAGGGAAGTGGGTGTCAACTGGGACATTCCAGATTCCTCCCAGTACATCCCAGTTCCCTACCAGTGCATCCCAGTACATCCCAGATCCCTCCCAGTCTGTCCCAGTACATCCCAGTTCCCTCACAGTACATCCCAGTTCCCTCACAGTTCACACACAGTTCACTCCCAGTTCCATTCCAGTACAGCCCAGTACATGCCACTTTCCTCCAAGTAAATCCCAGTTCCCTCCCACTTCCCTCTAAGTACATCCCAGTACTTCACAGTTCACTCCCAGTACATCCCAGTTCCCCCTCGGTACATAACAGTTCCCTCCCAGTACACCCCAGTACATCCCAGTTCCCTCCCAGTATGTCCCACTACATCCCAGTTCCCTCCCAGTCCATCCCAGTTCCCTCCCAGTAAATCCCAATTCCCAACACTTTCCACCCAGTACATCCCAGTTCCCTCCCAGTCCATCCCAGTTCCCTCCCAGTAAATCCCAATTCCCAACACTTTCCACCCAGTACATCCCAGTTCCCTCCCAGTACATCCCAGTTCCCTCTAAGTACATCCCAGTACTTCACAGTTCCCTCCCAGTTCACTCCCAGTTCCCTCCCAGTACATCCCAGTTCCCTCTAAGTACATCCCAATACTTCATACTTCCCTCCCAGCACGTCCCAGTACGTCCCAGTTCCCCTCAGTACATAACACTTCCCTCCCAGTACATACCAGTACATCCCAGTGTCCTCACAGTACATCCCAGTTCCCTCACAGTACATCCCAGTTCCCTCACAGTTCACACACAGTTCACTCCCAGTTCCATTCCAGTACATCCCAGTACATGCCACTTTCCTCCAAGTAAACCCCAGCTCCCTCCCACTACATCCAAGTTCCCTCCCACTTCCCTCTAAGTACATCCCAGTACTTCACAGTTCACTCCCAGTACATCCCAGTTCCCCCTCGGTACATAACAGTTCCCTCCCAGTACACCCCAGTACATCCCAGTTCCCTCCCAGTATGTCCCACTACATCCCAGTTCCCTCCCAGTCCATCCCAGTTCCCTCCCAGTAAATCCCAATTCCCAACACTTTCCACCCAGTACATCCCAGTTCCCTCCCAGTACATACCAGTTCCCTCCCAGTACATCCCAGTACTTCACAGTTCCCTCCCAGTTCCCTCCCAGTACATCCCAGTTCCCTCTAAGTACATCCCAATACTTCATAGTTCCCTCCCAGCACGTCCCAGTACGTCCCAGTTCCCCTCAGTACATAACACTTCCCTCCCAGTACATACCAGTACATCCCAGTGTCCTCACAGTACATCCCAGTTCCCTCCCAGTACATCCCAGTTCTCTCCCAGTTCACTCCCAGTACACAACAGTTACCTCCCAGTACATCCCAGTACATCCTAGTAGATCCTAGGACATTTCAAATCCCTGCCAGTTCCACCCGGTACAACCCAGTACAAGCCTGTACATCCTAGTTCCTCCACGGTACATCCCAGGGCATCCCCGCACATTGTAGTGCCTCCCAGTACATCCCAGTTCCCTCCCAGTACTGGGAGGGAACTGGGATGTACTGGGAGGGACCTGGGATGTACTGGGAGGGAACTGGGATGTACTGGGATGTAATGGGACGGAACTGGGATGTATTGGGAGGCACTGGGAAAGAAGTGGTAGTGAACCGGGAGGGAACTGGGATGTACGGGGATGAACTGGTAGGAAACTGGGATGTACTGGCATGGAACGGGGATGTATTGGGATGTACAGGAACAGAACTGGAATGTACAGCGATGTATTGGCATGTACTGGCAGCGAGCTGGGATTTACTGGGATGTACTGGGAGGAAACTGGGATATACTGGGAGGAAACTGGGATATACTGGGAGGCATTGGGAGGGAAGTGGGTGTCAACTGGGACATTCCAGTTTCCTCCCAGTACATCCCAGTTCCCTACCAGTGCAGCCCAGTACATCCCAGTTCCCTCCCAGTCCGTCCCAATCCCCTCCCAGTACATCCCAGTTCCCTGCCAGTATGTCCCAGTACATCCCAGTTCCCTCCCAGTACATACCAGTTCCCTCCCAGTACATCCCAGTTCCCTCCCAGTTCCCTCCCACTACATCCCAGTTCCCTCCCAGTTCCCTCCCAGTACATCCCAGTTCCCTCCCAGTACATCCTACTACATACCAGTTCCCTCCCAGTTCACTCCCAGTTCCCCTCAGTACATAACACTTCCCTCCCAGTACATACCAGTACATCCCAGTGTCCTCACAGTACGTCCCAGTTCCCTCACAGTACATCCCAGTTCCCTATCAGTACATCCCAGTTCCCTATCAGTACATCCCAGTTCCCTCCCAGTTCCTTCCCAGTACATAACAGTTACCTCCCAGTACATCCCAGTAGATCCTGGTACATCCCAAATCCCTGCCAGTTCCACCCGGTACAACCCAGTACAAGCCTGTACATCCTAGTTCCTCCACAGTACATCCCAGGGCATCCCCGTACATTGTAGTGCCTCCCAGTACATCCCAGTTCCCTCCCAGTACTGGGAGGGACCTGGGATGTACTGGGAGGGAACTGGGACGTACTGGGATGTAATGGGACGGAACTGGGATGTATTGGGAGGCACTGGGAAAGAAGTGGTAGTGAATCGGGAGGGAACTGGGATGTACGGGGATGAACTGGTAGGAAACTGGGATGTACTGGCATGGAACGGGGATGTATTGGGATGTACAGGAACAGAACTGGAATGTACAGCGATGTATTGGCATGTACTGGCAGCGAGCTGGGATTTACTGGGATGTACTGGGAGGAAACTGGGATATACTGGGAGGAAACTGGGATATACTGGGAGGCATTGGGAGGGAAGTGGGTGTCAACTGGGACATTCCAGTTTCCTCCCAGTACATCCCAGTTCCCTACCAGTGCAGCCCAGTACATCCCAGTTCCCTCCCAGTCCGTCCCAATCCCCTCCCAGTACATCCCAGTTCCCTGCCAGTATGTCCCAGTACATCCCAGTTCCCTCCCAGTACATACCAGTTCCCTCCCAGTACATCCCAATTCCCTCCCAGTTCCCTCCCACTACATCCCAGTACATCCCAGTTCCCTCCCAGTACATCCCAGTTCCCTCCCAGTACATCCCAGTTCCCTCCCAGTACATCCTGGTACATCCCACTACATACCAGTTCCCTCCCAGTTCACTCCCAGTACATCCCAGTACTTCACAGTTCCCTCCCAGTACATCCCAGTACGTCCCAGTTCCCCTCAGTACATAACACTTCCCTCCCAGTACATACCAGTACATCCCAGTGTCCTCACGGTACGTCCCAGTTCCCTCTCAGTACAGCCCAGTTCCCTCCCAGTTCACTCCCAGTACATAACAGTTACCTCCCAGTACATCCCAGTAGATCCTGGGACATCCCAAATCCCTGCCAGTTCCACCCGGTACAACCCAGTACAAGCCTGTACATCCTAGTTCCTCCACAGTACATCCCAGGGCATCCCCGCACATTGTAGTGCCTCCCAGTACATCCCAGTTCCCTCCCAGTACTGGGAGGGACCTGGGATGTACTGGGAGGGAACTGGGACGTACTGGGAGGGAACTGGGATGTACTGGGATGTAATGGGACGGAACTGGGATGTATTGGGAGGCACTGGGAAAGAAGTGGTAGTGAACCAGGAGGGAATTGGGATGTACGGGGATGAACTGGTAGGAAACTGGGATGTACTGGCATGGAACGGGGATGTATTGGGATGTACAGGAACAGAACTGGAATGTACTGCGATGTACTGGGAGCAAACTGGGGTTTACTGGGATGTACTGGGAGGAAACTGGGATATACTGGGAGGAAACTGGGATATACTGGGAGGCATTGGGAGGGAAGTGGGTGTCAACTGGGACATTCCAGTTTCCTCCCAGTACATCCCAGTTCCCTACCAGTGCAGCCCAGTACATCCCAGATCCCTCCCAGTACATCCCAGTTCCCTGCCAGTATGTCCCAGTACATCCCAGTTCCCTCCCAGTACATCCCAGTTCCCTCCCAGTACATCCCAGTTCCCTCCCAGTGCAGCCCAGTACATCCCAGTTCCCTCCCAGTTCCCTCCCACTACATCCCAGAACATCCCAGTTCCCTCCCAGTACATCCCAGTTCCCTCCCAGTACATCCCAGTTCCCTCCCAGTACATACCAGTTCCCTCCCGGTACATACCAGTTCCCTCCCGGTACATCCTACTACATACCAGTTCCCTCCCAGTTCACTCCCAGTACATCCCAGTACTTCACAGTTCCCTCCCAGTACATCCCAGTATGTCCCAGTTCCCCTCAGTACATAACACTTCCCTCCCAGTACATACCAGTACATCCCAGTGTCCTCACAGTACGTCCCAGTTCCCTCCCAGTACATCCCAGTTCTCTCCCAGTTCACTCCCAGTACACAACAGTTACCTCCCAGTACATCCCAGTACATCCTAGTAGATCCTAGGACATTTCAAATCCCTGCCAGTTCCACCCGGTACAACCCAGTACAAGCCTGTACATCCTAGTTCCTCCACGGTACATCCCAGGGCATCCCCGCACATTGAAGTGCCTCCCAGTACATCCCAGTTCCCTCCCAGTACTGGGAGGGACCTGGGATGTACTGGGAGGGAACTGGGACGTACTGGGAGGGAACTGGGATGTACTGGGATGTAATGGGACGGAACTGGGATGTAATGGGACGGAACTGGGATGTAATGGGACGGAACTGGGAAAGAAGTGGTAGTGAACCGGGAGGGAATTGGGATGTACGGGGATGAACTGGTAGGGAACTGGGATGTACTGGCATGGAACGGGGATGTATTGGGATGTACAGGAACGGAACTGGAATGTACTGCGATGTACTGGCATGTACTGGGAGCAAACTGGGATTTACTGGGATGTACTGGGAGGAAACTGGGATATACTGGGAGGCACTGGGAGGGAAGTGGGTGTCAACTGGGACATTCCAGTTTCCTCCCAGTACATCCCAGTTCCCTACCAGTGCAGCCCAGTACATCCCAGTTCCCTCCCAGTCCGTCCCAATCCCCTCCCAGTACATCCCAGTTCCCTGCCAGTATGTCCCAGTACATCCCAGTTCCCTCCCAGTACATACCAGTTCCCTCCCAGTTCCCTCCCACTACATCCCAGTACATCCCAGTTCCCTCCCAGTACATACCAGTTCCCTCCCAGTACATCCCAGTACATCCTGGTACATCCCAGTTCCCACCCAGTACATCCTACTACATACCAGTTCCCTCCCAGTTCACTCCCAGTACATCCCAGTACTTCACAGTTCCCTCCCAGTACATCCCAGTACGTCCCAGTTCCCCTCAGTACATAACACTTCCCTCCCAGTACATACCAGTACATCCCAGTGTCCTCACAGTACGTCCCAGTTCCCTCCCAGTACATCCCAGTTCCCTACCAGTACGTCCCAGTTCCCTCCCAGTTCACTCCCAGTACATAACAGTTACCTCCCAGTACATCCCAGTAGATCCTGGTACATCCCAAATCCCTGCCAGTTCCACCCGGTACAACCCAGTACAAGCCTGTACATCCTAGTTCCTCCACAGTACATCCCAGGGCATCCCCGCACATTGTAGTGCCTCCCAGTACATCCCAGTTCCCTCCCAGTACTGGGAGGGAACTGGGATGTACTGGGACATACTGGCAGGGAACTGGGATGTACTGGGAGGGGATTGGGACGGACTGGGAGGGACCTGGGATGTACTGGGAGGGACCTGGGATGTACTGGGATGTAATGGGACGGAACTGGGATGTAATGGGACGGAACTGGGATGTATTGGGAGGCACTGGGAAAGAAGTGGTAGTGAACCGGGAGGGAATTGGGATGTACGGGGATGAACTGGTAGGGAACTGGGATGTACTGGCATGGAACGGGGATGTATTGGGATGTACAGGAACAGAACTGGAATGTACAGCGATGTATTGGCATGTACTGGCAGCGAGCTGGGATTTACTGGGATGTACTGGGAGGAAACTGGGATATACTGGGAGGAAACTGGGATATACTGGGAGGCATTGGGAGGGAAGTGGGTGTCAACTGGGACATTCCAGTTTCCTCCCAGTACATCCCAGTTCCCTACCAGTGCAGCCCAGTACATCCCAGTTCCCTCCCAGTCCGTCCCAATCCCCTCCCAGTACATCCCAGTTCCCTGCCAGTATGTCCCAGTACATCCCAGTTCCCTCCCAGTCCATCCCAGTTCCCTACCAGTACATCCCAATTCCCAACACTTTCCACCCAGTACATCCCAGTTCCCTCCCAGTACATCCCAGTTCCCTCTAAGTACATCCCAGTACTTCACAGTTCCCTCCCAGTTCACTCCCAGTACACAACAGTTACCTCCCAGTACATCCCAGTACATCCTAGTAGATACTAGGACATTTCAAATCCCTGCCAGTTCCACCCGGTACAACCGAGTACAAGCCTGTACATCCTAGTTCCTCCACAGTATATCCCAGGGCATCCCCGCACATTGTAGTGCCTCCCAGTACATCCCAGTTCCCTCCCAGTACTGGGAGGGACCTGGGATGTACTGGGAGGGACCTGGGATGTACTGGGAGGGACCTGGGATGTACTGGGATGTAATGGGACGGAACTGGGATGTATTGGGAGGCACTGGGAAAGAAGTGGTAGTGAACCGGGAGGGAATTGGGATGTACGGGGATGAACTGGTAGGGAACTGGGATGTACTGGCATGGAACGGGGATGTATTGGGATGTACAGGAACAGAACTGGAATGTACAGCGATGTATTGGCATGTACTGGCAGCGAGCTGGGATTTACTGGGATGTACTGGGAGGAAACTGGGATATACTGGGAGGAAACTGGGATATACTGGGAGGCATTGGGAGGGAAGTGGGTGTCAACTGGGACATTCCAGTTTCCTCCCAGTACATCCCAGTTCCCTACCAGTGCAGCCCAGTACATCCCAGTTCCCTCCCAGTCCGTCCCAATCCCCTCCCAGTACATCCCAGTTCCCTGCCAGTATGTCCCAGTACATCCCAGTTCCCTCCCAGTACATACCAGTTCCCTCCCAGTACATCCCAGTTCCCTCCCAGTTCCCTCCCACTACATCCCAGTACATCCCAGTTCCCTCCCAGTACATACCAGTTCCCTCCCAGTACATCCTGGTACATCCCAGTTCCCACCCAGTACATCCTACTACATACCAGTTCCCTCCCAGTTCACTCCCAGTACATCCCAGTACTTCACAGTTCCCTCCCAGTACATCCCAGTACGTCCCAGTTCCCCTCAGTACATAACACTTCCCTCCCAGTACATACCAGTACATCCCAGTGTCCTCACGGTACGTCCCAGTTCCCTCCCAGTACATCCCAGTTCTCTCCCAGTTCACTCCCAGTACACAACAGTTACCTCCCAGTACATCCTAGTAGATCCTAGGACATTTCAAATCCCTGCCAGTTCCACCCGGTACAACCCAGTACAAGCCTGTACATCCTAGTTCCTCCACAGTACATCCCAGGGCATCCCCGCACATTGTAGTGCCTCCCAGTACATCCCAGTTCCCTCCCAGTACTGGGAGGGACCTGGGATGTACTGGGAGGGAACTGGGACGTACTGGGAGGGAACTGGGATGTACTGGGATGTAATGGGACGGAACTGGGATGTATTGGGAGGCACTGGGAAAGAAGTGGTAGTGAACCGGGAGGGAATTGGGATGTACGGGGATGAACTGGTAGGAAACTGGGATGTACTGGCATGGAACGGGGATGTATTGGGATGTACAGGAACAGAACTGGAATGTACTGCGATGTACTGGGAGCAAACTGGGATTTACTGGGATGTACTGGGAGGAAACTGGGATATACTGGGAGGAAACTGGGATATACTGGGAGGCATTGGGAGGGAAGTGGGTGTCAACTGGGACATTCCAGTTTCCTCCCAGTACATCCCAGTTCCCTACCAGTGCAGCCCAGTACATCCCAGTTCCCTCCCAGTCCGTCCCAATCCCCTCCCAGTACATCCCAGTTCCCTGCCAGTATGTCCCAGTACATCCCAGTTCCCTCCCAGTACATACCAGTTCCCTCCCAGTACATCCCAGTTCCCTCCCAGTTCCCTCCCACTACATCCCAGTACATCCCAGTTCCCTCCCAGTACATACCAGTTCCCTCCCAGTACATCCCAGTTCCCACCCAGTACATCCTACTACATACCAGTTCCCTCACAGTTCACTCCCAGTACATCCCAGTACTTCACAGTTCCCTCCCAGTACATCCCAGTACGTCCCAGTTCCCCTCAGTACATAACACTTCCCTCCCAGTACATACCAGTACATCCCAGTGTCCTCACAGTACGTCCCAGTTCCCTCCCTGTTCCTTCCCAGTACATAACAGTTACCTCCCAGTACATCCCAGTAGATCCTGGTACATCCCAAATCCCTGCCAGTTCCACCCGGTACAACCCAGTACAAGCCTGTACATCCTAGTTCCTCCACAGTACATCCCAGGGCATCCCCGCACATTGTAGTGCCTCCCAGTACATCCCAGTTCCCTCCCAGTACTGGGAGGGACCTGGGATGTACTGGAAGGGAACTGGGATGTACTGGGAGAGACCTGGGATGTACTGGGATGTAATGGGACGGAACTGGGATGTAATGGGACGGAACTGGGAAAGAAGTGGTAGTGAACCGGGAGGGAACTGGAATGTACGGGGATGAACTGGTAGGGAACTGGGATGTACTGGCATGGAACGGGGATGTATTGGGATGTACAGGAACGGAACTGGAATGTACTGCGATGTACTGGGATGTACTGGCAGCGAGCTGGGATTTACTGGGATGTACTGGGAGGAAACTGGGATATACTGGGAGGCACTGGGAGGGAAGTGGGTGTCAACTGGGACATTCCAGTTTCCTCCCAGTACATCCCAGTTCCCTACCAGTGCAGCCCAGTACATCCCAGATCCCTCCCAGTACATCCCAGTTCCCTCCCAGTCCGTCCCAGTACATCCCAGTACATCCCAGTTCCCTCACAGTACATCCCAGTTCCCTCACAGTTCACACACAGTTCACTCCCAGTTCCATTCCAGTACATCCCAGTACATGCCACTTTCCTCCAAGTAAATCCCAGTTCCCTCCCACTACATCCAAGTTCCCTCCCACTTCCCTCTAAGTACATCCCAGTACTTCACAGTTCACTCCCAGTACATCCCAGTTCCCCCTCGGTACATAACAGTTCCCTCCCAGTACACCCCAGTACATCCCAGTTCCCTCCCAGTATGTCCCACTACATCCCAGTTCCCTCCCAGTCCATCCCAGTTCCCTCCCAGTAAATCCCAATTCCCAACACTTTCCACCCAGTACATCCCAGTTCCCTCCCAGTACATACCAGTTCCCTCTAAGTACATCCCAGTACTTCACAGTTCCCTCCCAGTTCACTCCCAGTTCCCTCCCAGTACATCCCAGTTCCCTCTAAGTACATCCCAATACTTCATAGTTCCCTCCCAGAACGTCCCAGTACGTCCCAGTTCCCCTCAGTACATAACACTTCCCTCCCAGTACATACCAGTACATCCCAGTGTCCTCACAGTACATCCCAGTTCCCTCCCAGTACATCCCAGTTCTCTCCCAGTTCACTCCCAGTACACAACAGTTACCTCCCAGTACATCCCAGTACATCCCAGTAGATCCTGGTACATCCCAAATCCCTGCCAGTTCCACCCGGTACAACCCAGTACAAGCCTGTACATCCTAGTTCCTCCACAGTACATCCCAGGGCATCCCCGCACATTGTAGTGCCTCCCAGTACATCCCAGTTCCCTCCCAGTACTGGGAGGGACCTGGGATGTACTGGGAGGGAACTGGGACGTACTGGGAGGGAACTGGGATGTACTGGGATGTAATGGGACGGAACTGGGATGTATTGGGAGGCACTGGGAAAGAAGTGGTAGTGAACCGGGAGGGAATTGGGATGTACTGGGATGAACTGGTAGGAAACTGGGATGTACTGGCATGGAACGGGGATGTATTGGGATGTACAGGAACAGAACTGGAATGTACAGCGATGTATTGGCATGTACTGGCAGCGAGCTGGGATTTACTGGGATGTACTGGGAGGAAACTGGGATATACTGGGAGGAAACTGGGATATACTGGGAGGCATTGGGAGGGAAGTGGGTGTCAACTGGGACATTCCAGTTTCCTCCCAGTACATCCCAGTTCCCTACCAGTGCAGCCCAGTACATCCCAGTTCCCTCCCAGTCCGTCCCAATCCCCTCCCAGTACATCCCAGTTCCCTGCCAGTATGTCCCAGTACATCCCAGTTCCCTCCCAGTACATACCAGTTCCCTCCCAGTACATCCCAGTTCCCTCCCAGTTCCCTCCCACTACATCCCAGTTCCCTCCCAGTACATACCAGTTCCCTCCCAGTACATCCCAGTTCCCACCCAGTACATCCTACTACATACCAGTTCCCTCCCAGTTCACTCCCAGTACATCCCAGTACTTCACAGTTCCCTCCCAGTACATCCCAGTACGTCCCAGTTCCCCTCAGTACATAACACTTCCCTCCCAGTACATACCAGTACATCCCAGTGTCCTCACAGTACGTCCCAGTTCCCTCACAGTACATCCCAGTTCCCTACCAGTACATCCCAGTTCCCTCCCTGTTCCTTCCCAGTACATAACAGTTACCTCCCAGTACATCCCAGTACATCCTGATACATCCCAAATCCCTGCCAGTTCCACCCGGTACAACCCAGTACAAGCCTGTACATCCTAGTTCCTCCACAGTACATCCCAGGGCATCCCCGCACATTGTAGTGCCTCCCAGTACATCCCAGTTCCCTCCCAGTACTGGGAGGGACCTGGGATGTACTGGAAGGGAACTGGGATGTACTGGGAGGGACCTGGGATGTACTGGGATGTAATGGGACGGAACTGGGATGTAATGGGACGGAACTGGGAAAGAAGTGGTAGTGAACCGGGAGGGAACTGGAATGTATGGGGATGAACTGGTTGGGAACTGGGATGTACTGGCATGGAACGGGGATGTATTGGGATGTACAGGAACGGAACTGGAATGTACTGCGATGTACTGGGATGTACTGGCAGCGAGCTGGGATTTACTGGGATGTACTGGGAGGAAACTGGGATATACTGGGAGGCACTGGGAGGGAAGTGGGTGTCAACTGGGACATTCCAGTTTCCTCCCAGTACATCCCAGTTCCCTACCAGTGCAGCCCAGTACATCCCAGATCCCTCCCAGTACATCCCAGTTCCCTCCCAGTCCGTCCCAGTACATCCCAGTACATCCCAGTTCCCTCACAGTACATCCCAGTTCCCTCACAGTTCACACACAGTTCACTCCCAGTTCCATTCCAGTACATCCCAGTACATGCCACTTTCCTCCAAGTAAATCCCAGTTCCCTCCCACTACATCCAAGTTCCCTCCCACTTCCCTCTAAGTACATCCCAGTACTTCACAGTTCACTCCCAGTACATCCCAGTTCCCCCTCGGTACATAACAGTTCCCTCCCAGTACACCCCAGTACATCCCAGTTCCCTCCCAGTATGTCCCACTACATCCCAGTTCCCTCCCAGTCCATCCCAGTTCCCTCCCAGTAAATCCCAATTCCCAACACTTTCCACCCAGTACATCCCAGTTCCCTCCCAGTCCATCCCAGTTCCCTCCCAGTAAATCCCAATTCCCAACACTTTCCACCCAGTACATCCCAGTTCCCTCCCAGTACATCCCAGTTCCCTCTAAGTACATCCCAGTACTTCACAGTTCCCTCCCAGTACATCCCAGTTCCCTCTAAGTACATCCCAATACTTCATACTTCCCTCCCAGCACGTCCCAGTACGTCCCAGTTCCCCTCAGTACATAACACTTCCCTCCCAGTACATACCAGTACATCCCAGTGTCCTCACAGTACATCCCAGTTCCCTCACAGTACATCCCAGTTCCCTCACAGTTCACACACAGTTCACTCCCAGTTCCATTCCAGTACATCCCAGTACATGCCACTTTCCTCCAAGTAAACCCCAGCTCCCTCCCACTACATCCAAGTTCCCTCCCACTTCCCTCTAAGTACATCCCAGTACTTCACAGTTCACTCCCAGTACATCCCAGTTCCCCCTCGGTACATAACAGTTCCCTCCCAGTACACCCCAGTACATCCCAGTTCCCTCCCAGTATGTCCCACTACATCCCAGTTCCCTCCCAGTCCATCCCAGTTCCCTCCCAGTAAATCCCAATTCCCAACACTTTCCACCCAGTACATCCCAGTTCCCTCCCAGTACATACCAGTTCCCTCCCAGTACATACCAGTACTTCACAGTTCCCTCCCAGTTCCCTCCCAGTACATCCCAGTTCCCTCTAAGTACATCCCAATACTTCATAGTTCCCTCCCAGCACGTCCCAGTACGTCCCAGTTCCCCTCAGTACATAACACTTCCCTCCCAGTACATACCAGTACATCCCAGTGTCCTCACAGTACATCCCAGTTCCCTCCCAGTACATCCCAGTTCTCTCCCAGTTCACTCCCAGTACACAACAGTTACCTCCCAGTACATCCCAGTACATCCTAGTAGATCCTAGGACATTTCAAATCCCTGCCAGTTCCACCCGGTACAACCCAGTACAAGCCTGTACATCCTAGTTCCTCCACGGTACATCCCAGGGCATCCCCGCACATTGTAGTGCCTCCCAGTACATCCCAGTTCCCTCCCAGTACTGGGAGGGAACTGGGATGTACTGGGAGGGACCTGGGATGTACTGGGAGGGAACTGGGATGTACTGGGATGTAATGGGACGGAACTGGGATGTATTGGGAGGCACTGGGAAAGAAGTGGTAGTGAACCGGGAGGGAACTGGGATGTACGGGGATGAACTGGTAGGAAACTGGGATGTACTGGCATGGAACGGGGATGTATTGGGATGTACAGGAACAGAACTGGAATGTACAGCGATGTATTGGCATGTACTGGCAGCGAGCTGGGATTTACTGGGATGTACTGGGAGGAAACTGGGATATACTGGGAGGAAACTGGGATATACTGGGAGGCATTGGGAGGGAAGTGGGTGTCAACTGGGACATTCCAGTTTCCTCCCAGTACATCCCAGTTCCCTACCAGTGCAGCCCAGTACATCCCAGTTCCCTCCCAGTCCGTCCCAATCCCCTCCCAGTACATCCCAGTTCCCTGCCAGTATGTCCCAGTACATCCCAGTTCCCTCCCAGTACATACCAGTTCCCTCCCAGTACATCCCAGTTCCCTCCCAGTTCCCTCCCACTACATCCCAGTTCCCTCCCAGTTCCCTCCCAGTACATCCCAGTTCCCTCCCAGTACATCCTACTACATACCAGTTCCCTCCCAGTTCACTCCCAGTTCCCCTCAGTACATAACACTTCCCTCCCAGTACATACCAGTACATCCCAGTGTCCTCACAGTACGTCCCAGTTCCCTCACAGTACATCCCAGTTCCCTATCAGTACATCCCAGTTCCCTATCAGTACATCCCAGTTCCCTCCCTGTTCCTTCCCAGTACATAACAGTTACCTCCCAGTACATCCCAGTAGATCCTGGTACATCCCAAATCCCTGCCAGTTCCACCCGGTACAACCCAGTACAAGCCTGTACATCCTAGTTCCTCCACAGTACATCCCAGGGCATCCCCGTACATTGTAGTGCCTCCCAGTACATCCCAGTTCCCTCCCAGTACTGGGAGGGACCTGGGATGTACTGGGAGGGAACTGGGACGTACTGGGATGTAATGGGACGGAACTGGGATGTATTGGGAGGCACTGGGAAAGAAGTGGTAGTGAATCGGGAGGGAACTGGGATGTACGGGGATGAACTGGTAGGAAACTGGGATGTACTGGCATGGAACGGGGATGTATTGGGATGTACAGGAACAGAACTGGAATGTACAGCGATGTATTGGCATGTACTGGCAGCGAGCTGGGATTTACTGGGATGTACTGGGAGGAAACTGGGATATACTGGGAGGAAACTGGGATATACTGGGAGGCATTGGGAGGGAAGTGGGTGTCAACTGGGACATTCCAGTTTCCTCCCAGTACATCCCAGTTCCCTACCAGTGCAGCCCAGTACATCCCAGTTCCCTCCCAGTCCGTCCCAATCCCCTCCCAGTACATCCCAGTTCCCTGCCAGTATGTCCCAGTACATCCCAGTTCCCTCCCAGTACATACCAGTTCCCTCCCAGTACATCCCAATTCCCTCCCAGTTCCCTCCCACTACATCCCAGTACATCCCAGTTCCCTCCCAGTACATCCCAGTTCCCTCCCAGTACATCCCAGTTCCCTCCCAGTACATCCTGGTACATCCCACTACATACCAGTTCCCTCCCAGTTCACTCCCAGTACATCCCAGTACTTCACAGTTCCCTCCCAGTACATCCCAGTACGTCCCAGTTCCCCTCAGTACATAACACTTCCCTCCCAGTACATACCAGTACATCCCAGTGTCCTCACGGTACGTCCCAGTTCCCTCTCAGTACAGCCCAGTTCCCTCCCAGTTCACTCCCAGTACATAACAGTTACCTCCCAGTACATCCCAGTAGATCCTGGTACATCCCAAATCCCTGCCAGTTCCACCCGGTACAACCCAGTACAAGCCTGTACATCCTAGTTCCTCCACAGTACATCCCAGGGCATCCCCGCACATTGTAGTGCCTCCCAGTACATCCCAGTTCCCTCCCAGTACTGGGAGGGACCTGGGATGTACTGGGAGGGAACTGGGACGTACTGGGAGGGAACTAGGATGTACTGGGATGTAATGGGACGGAACTGGGATGTATTGGGAGGCACTGGGAAAGAAGTGGTAGTGAACCAGGAGGGAATTGGGATGTACGGGGATGAACTGGTAGGAAACTGGGATGTACTGGCATGGAACGGGGATGTATTGGGATGTACAGGAACAGAACTGGAATGTACTGCGATGTACTGGGAGCAAACTGGGGTTTACTGGGATGTACTGGGAGGAAACTGGGATATACTGGGAGGAAACTGGGATATACTGGGAGGCATTGGGAGGGAAGTGGGTGTCAACTGGGACATTCCAGTTTCCTCCCAGTACATCCCAGTTCCCTACCAGTGCAGCCCAGTACATCCCAGATCCCTCCCAGTACATCCCAGTTCCCTGCCAGTATGTCCCAGTACATCCCAGTTCCCTCCCAGTACATCCCAGTTCCCTCCCAGTACATCCCAGTTCCCTCCCAGTGCAGCCCAGTACATCCCAGTTCCCTCCCAGTTCCCTCCCACTACATCCCAGAACATCCCAGTTCCCTCCCAGTACATCCCAGTTCCCTCCCAGTACATCCCAGTTCCCTCCCAGTACATACCAGTTCCCTCCCGGTACATACCAGTTCCCTCCCGGTACATCCTACTACATACCAGTTCCCTCCCAGTTCACTCCCAGTACATCCCAGTACTTCACAGTTCCCTCCCAGTACATCCCAGTATGTCCCAGTTCCCCT
Organism: Phalacrocorax aristotelis; assembly: GCF_949628215.1. Lineage (NCBI taxonomy): Eukaryota > Metazoa > Chordata > Aves > Suliformes > Phalacrocoracidae > Phalacrocorax > Phalacrocorax aristotelis. The sequence continues at coordinate 1,101,137 of NW_027441368.1, forward strand.
CAGTACATAACACTTCCCTCCCAGTACATACCAGTACATCCCAGTGTCCTCACAGTACGTCCCAGTTCCCTCCCAGTACATCCCAGTTCTCTCCCAGTTCACTCCCAGTACACAACAGTTACCTCCCAGTACATCCCAGTACATCCTAGTAGATCCTAGGACATTTCAAATCCCTGCCAGTTCCACCCGGTACAACCCAGTACAAGCCTGTACATCCTAGTTCCTCCACGGTACATCCCAGGGCATCCCCGCACATTGTAGTGCCTCCCAGTACATCCCAGGTCCCTCCCAGTACTGGGAGGGAACTGGGATGTACTGGGAGGGAACTGGGACGTACTGGGAGGGAACTGGGATGTACTGGGATGTAATGGGACGGAACTGGGATGTAATGGGACGGAACTGGGATGTAATGGGACGGAACTGGGAAAGAAGTGGTAGTGAACCGGGAGGGAATTGGGATGTACGGGGATGAACTGGTAGGGAACTGGGATGTACTGGCATGGAACAGGGATGTATTGGGATGTACAGGAACGGAACTGGAATGTACTGCGATGTACTGGCATGTACTGGGAGCAAACTGGGATTTACTGGGATGTACTGGGAGGAAACTGGGATATACTGGGAGGCACTGGGAGGGAAGTGGGTGTCAACTGGGACATTCCAGTTTCCTCCCAGTACATCCCAGTTCCCTACCAGTGCAGCCCAGTACATCCCAGATCCCTCCCAGTACATCCCAGATCCCTCCCAGTACATCCCAGTTCCCTCCCAGTCCGTCCCAGTACATCCCAGTACATCCCAGTTCCCTCACAGTACATCCCAGTTCCCTCACAGTTCACACACAGTTCACTCCCTGTTCCATTCCAGTACATCCCAGTACATGCCACTTTCCTCCAAGTAAACCCCAGTTCCCTCCCACTACATCCAAGTTCCCTCCCACTTCCCTCTAAGTACATCCCAGTACTTCACAGTTCACTCCCAGTACATCCCAGTTCCCCCTCGGTACATAACAGTTCCCTCCCAGTACACCCCAGTACATCCCAGTTCCCTCCCAGTATGTCCCACTACATCCCAGTTCCCTCCCAGTCCATCCCAGTTCCCTCCCAGTAAATCCCAATTCCCAACACTTTCCACCCAGTACATCCCAGTTCCCTCCCAGTACATACCAGTTCCCTCCCAGTACATCCCAGTACTTCACAGTTCCCTCCCAGTTCCCTCCCAGTACATCCCAGTTCCCTCTAAGTACATCCCAATACTTCATAGTTCCCTCCCAGCACGTCCCAGTACGTCCCAGTTCCCCTCAGTACATAACACTTCCCTCCCAGTACATACCAGTACATCCCAGTGTCCTCACAGTAAATCCCAGTTCCCTCCCAGTACATCCCAGTACATAACAGTTACCTCCCAGTACATCCCAGTAGATCCTGGTACATCCCAAATCCCTGCCAGTTCCACCCGGTACAACCCAGTACAAGCCTGTACATCCTAGTTCCTCCACAGTACATCCCAGGGCATCCCCGTACATTGTAGTGCCTCCCAGTACATCCCAGTTCCCTCCCAGTACTGGGAGGGACCTGGGATGTACTGGGAGGGAACTGGGACGTACTGGGATGTAATGGGACGGAACTGGGATGTATTGGGAGGCACTGGGAAAGAAGTGGTAGTGAATCGGGAGGGAACTGGGATGTACGGGGATGAACTGGTAGGAAACTGGGATGTACTGGCATGGAACGGGGATGTATTGGGATGTACAGGAACAGAACTGGAATGTACTGCGATGTACTGGGAGCAAACTGGGGTTTACTGGGATGTACTGGGAGGAAACTGGGATATACTGGGAGGAAACTGGGATATACTGGGAGGCATTGGGAGGGAAGTGGGTGTCAACTGGGACATTCCAGTTTCCTCCCAGTACATCCCAGTTCCCTACCAGTGCAGCCCAGTACATCCCAGTTCCCTCCCAGTCCGTCCCAATCCCCTCCCAGTACATCCCAGTTCCCTGCCAGTATGTCCCAGTACATCCCAGTTCCCTCCCAGTACATACCAGTTCCCTCCCAGTACATCCCAATTCCCTCCCAGTTCCCTCCCACTACATCCCAGTACATCCCAGTTCCCAACCAGTACATCCCAGTTCCCTCCCAGTACATCCCAGTTCCCTCCCAGTACATCCTGGTACATCCCACTACATACCAGTTCCCTCCCAGTTCACTCCCAGTACATCCCAGTACTTCACAGTTCCCTCCCAGTACATCCCAGTACGTCCCAGTTCCCCTCAGTACATAACACTTCCCTCCCAGTACATACCAGTACATCCCAGTGTCCTCACGGTACGTCCCAGTTCCCTCTCAGTACAGCCCAGTTCCCTCCCAGTACATCCCAGTAGATCCTGGTACATCCCAAATCCCTGCCAGTTCCACCCGGTACAACCCAGTACAAGCCTGTACATCCTAGTTCCTCCACAGTACATCCCAGGGCATCCCCGCACATTGTAGTGCCTCCCAGTACATCCCAGTTCCCTCCCAGTACTGGGAGGGACCTGGGATGTACTGGGAGGGAACTGGGACGTACTGGGAGGGAACTGGGATGTACTGGGATGTAATGGGACGGAACTGGGATGTATTGGGAGGCACTGGGAAAGAAGTGGTAGTGAACCAGGAGGGAATTGGGATGTACGGGGATGAACTGGTAGGAAACTGGGATGTACTGGCATGGAACGGGGATGTATTGGGATGTACAGGAACAGAACTGGAATGTACTGCGATGTACTGGGAGCAAACTGGGGTTTACTGGGATGTACTGGGAGGAAACTGGGATATACTGGGAGGAAACTGGGATATACTGGGAGGCATTGGGAGGGAAGTGGGTGTCAACTGGGACATTCCAGTTTCCTCCCAGTACATCCCAGTTCCCTACCAGTGCATCCCAGTACATCCCAGATCCCTCCCAGTACATCCCAGTTCCCTCCCAGTCCGTCCCAGTACATCCCAGTACATCCCAGTTCCCTCACAGTACATCCAAGTTCCCTCACAGTTCACACACAGTTCACTCCCAGTTCCATTCCAGTACATCCCAGTACATGCCACTTTCCTCCAAGTAAATCCCAGTTCCCTCCCACTACATCCAAGTTCCCTCCCACTTCCCTCTAAGTACATCCCAGTACTTCACAGTTCACTCCCAGTACATCCCAGTTCCCCCTCGGTACATAACAGTTCCCTCCCAGTACACCCCAGTACATCCCAGTTCCCTCCCAGTATGTCCCACTACATCCCAGTTCCCTCCCAGTCCATCCCAGTTCCCTCCCAGTAAATCCCAATTCCCAACACTTTCCACCCAGTACATCCCAGTTCCCTCCCAGTACATCCCAGTTCCCTCTAAGTACATCCCAGTACTTCACAGTTCCCTCCCAGTTCACTCCCACTTCCCTCCCAGTACATCCCAGTTCCCTCTAAGTACATCCCAATACTTCATAGTTCCCTCCCAGAATGTCCCAGTACGTCCCAGTTCCCCTCAGTACATAACACTTCCCTCCCAGTACATACCAGTACATCCCAGTGTCCTCACAGTACATCCCAGTTCCCTACCAGTACATCCCAGTTCTCTCCCAGTTCACTCCCAGTACACAACAGTTACCTCCCAGTACATCCCAGTACATCCCAGTAGATCCTGGTACATCCCAAATCCCTGCCAGTTCCACCCGGTACAACCGAGTACAAGCCTGTACATCCTAGTTCCTCCACACTACATCCCAGGGCATCCCCGCACATTGTAGTGCCTCCCAGTACATCCCAGCTCCCTCCCAGTACTGGGAGGGACCTGGGATGTACTGGGAGGGAACTGGGACGTACTGGGAGGGAACTGGGATGTACTGGGATGTAATGGGACGGAACTGGGATGTATTGGGAGGCACTGGGAAAGAAGTGGTAGTGAACCGGGAGGGAATTGGGATGTACGGGGATGAACTGGTAGGGAACTGGGATGTACTGGCATGGAACGGGGATGTATTGGGATGTACAGGAACAGAACTGGAATGTACAGCGATGTATTGGCATGTACTGGCAGCGAGCTGGGATTTACTGGGATGTACTGGGAGGAAACTGGGATATACTGGGAGGAAACTGGGATATACTGGGAGGCATTGGGAGGGAAGTGGGTGTCAACTGGGACATTCCAGTTTCCTCCCAGTACATCCCAGTTCCCTACCAGTGCAGCCCAGTACATCCCAGTTCCCTCCCAGTCCGTCCCAATCCCCTCCCAGTACATCCCAGTTCCCTACCAGTACATACCAGTTCCCTCCCAGTACATCCCAGTTCCCTCCCAGTTCCCTCCCAGTTCCCTCCCAGTACATCCCAGTTCCCTCCCAGTACATACCAGTTCCCTCCCAGTACATCCCAGTTCCCTCCCGGTACATCCCAGTTCCCACCCAGTACATCCTACTACATACCAGTTCCCTCCCAGTTCACTCCCAGTACATCCCAGTACTTCACAGTTCCCTCCCAGTACATCCCAGTTCCCCTCAGTACATAACACTTCCCTCCCAGTACATACCAGTACATCCCAGTGTCCTCACGGTACGTCCCAGTTCCCTCCCAGTACATCCCAGTTCCCTCCCAGTACATAACAGTTACCTCCCAGTACATCCCAGTACATCCCAGTAGATCCTGGTACATCCCAAATCCCTGCCAGTTCCACCCGGTACAACCCAGTACAAGCCTGTACATCCTAGTTCCTCCACAGTACATCCCAGGGCATCCCCGCACATTGTAGTGCCTCCCAGTACATCCCAGCTCCCTCCCAGTACTGGGAGGGAACTGGGACGTACTGGGAGGGAACTGGGATGTACTGGGATGTAATGGGACGGAACTGGGATGTATTGGGAGGCACTGGGAAAGAAGTGGTAGTGAAACGGGAGGGAATTGGGATGTACGGGGATGAACTGGTAGGAAACTGGGATGTACTGGCATGGAACGGGGATGTATTGGGATGTACAGGAACGGAACTGGAATGTACTGCGATGTACTGGGAGCAAACTGGGGTTTACTGGGATGTACTGGGAGGAAACTGGGATATACTGGGAGGAAACTGGGATATACTGGGAGGCATTGGGAGGGAAGTGGGTGTCAACTGGGACATTCCAGTTTCCTCCCAGTACATCCCAGTTCCCTACCAGTGCAGCCCAGTACATCCCAGATCCCTCCCAGTACATCCCAGTTCCCTCCCAGTCCGTCCCAGTACATCCCAGTACATCCCAGTTCCCTCACAGTACATCCAAGTTCCCTCACAGTTCACACACAGTTCACTCCCAGTTCCATTCCAGTACATCCCAGTACATGCCACTTTCCTCCAAGTAAATCCCAGTTCCCTCCCACTACATCCAAGTTCCCTCCCACTTCCCTCTAAGTACATCCCAGTACTTCACAGTTCACTCCCAGTACATCCCAGTTCCCCCTCGGTACATAACAGTTCCCTCCCAGTACACCCCAGTACATCCCAGTTCCCTCCCAGTATGTCCCACTACATCCCAGTTCCCTCCCAGTCCATCCCAGTTCCCTCCCAGTAAATCCCAATTCCCAACACTTTCCACCCAGTACATCCCAGTTCCCTCCCAGTACATCCCAGTTCCCTCTAAGTACATCCCAGTACTTCACAGTTCCCTCCCAGTTCACTCCCACTTCCCTCCCAGTACATCCCAGTTCCCTCTAAGTACATCCCAATACTTCATAGTTCCCTCCCAGAATGTCCCAGTACGTCCCAGTTCCCCTCAGTACATAACACTTCCCTCCCAGTACATACCAGTACATCCCAGTGTCCTCACAGTACATCCCAGTTCCCTACCAGTACATCCCAGTTCTCTCCCAGTTCACTCCCAGTACACAACAGTTACCTCCCAGTACATCCCAGTACATCCCAGTAGATCCTGGTACATCCCAAATCCCTGCCAGTTCCACCCGGTACAACCGAGTACAAGCCTGTACATCCTAGTTCCTCCACACTACATCCCAGGGCATCCCCGCACATTGTAGTGCCTCCCAGTACATCCCAGCTCCCTCCCAGTACTGGGAGGGACCTGGGATGTACTGGGAGGGAACTGGGACGTACTGGGAGGGAACTGGGATGTACTGGGATGTAATGGGACGGAACTGGGATGTATTGGGAGGCACTGGGAAAGAAGTGGTAGTGAACCGGGAGGGAATTGGGATGTACGGGGATGAACTGGTAGGGAACTGGGATGTACTGGCATGGAACGGGGATGTATTGGGATGTACAGGAACAGAACTGGAATGTACAGCGATGTATTGGCATGTACTGGCAGCGAGCTGGGATTTACTGGGATGTACTGGGAGGAAACTGGGATATACTGGGAGGAAACTGGGATATACTGGGAGGCATTGGGAGGGAAGTGGGTGTCAACTGGGACATTCCAGTTTCCTCCCAGTACATCCCAGTTCCCTACCAGTGCAGCCCAGTACATCCCAGTTCCCTCCCAGTCCGTCCCAATCCCCTCCCAGTACATCCCAGTTCCCTACCAGTACATACCAGTTCCCTCCCAGTACATCCCAGTTCCCTCCCAGTTCCCTCCCAGTTCCCTCCCAGTACATCCCAGTTCCCTCCCAGTACATACCAGTTCCCTCCCAGTACATCCCAGTTCCCTCCCGGTACATCCCAGTTCCCACCCAGTACATCCTACTACATACCAGTTCCCTCCCAGTTCACTCCCAGTACATCCCAGTACTTCACAGTTCCCTCCCAGTACATCCCAGTTCCCCTCAGTACATAACACTTCCCTCCCAGTACATACCAGTACATCCCAGTGTCCTCACGGTACGTCCCAGTTCCCTCCCAGTACATCCCAGTTCCCTCCCAGTACATAACAGTTACCTCCCAGTACATCCCAGTACATCCCAGTAGATCCTGGTACATCCCAAATCCCTGCCAGTTCCACCCGGTACAACCCAGTACAAGCCTGTACATCCTAGTTCCTCCACAGTACATCCCAGGGCATCCCCGCACATTGTAGTGCCTCCCAGTACATCCCAGCTCCCTCCCAGTACTGGGAGGGAACTGGGACGTACTGGGAGGGAACTGGGATGTACTGGGATGTAATGGGACGGAACTGGGATGTATTGGGAGGCACTGGGAAAGAAGTGGTAGTGAAACGGGAGGGAATTGGGATGTACGGGGATGAACTGGTAGGAAACTGGGATGTACTGGCATGGAACGGGGATGTATTGGGATGTACAGGAACGGAACTGGAATGTACTGCGATGTACTGGGATGTACTGGGAGCGAACTGGGATTTACTGGGATGTACTGGGAGGAAACTGGGATATACTGGGAGGAAACTGGGATATACTGGGAGGCATTGGGAGGGAAGTGGGTGTCAACTGGGACATTCCAGTTTCCTCCCAGTACATCCCAGTTCCCTACCAGTGCAGCCCAGTACATCCCAGTTCCCTCCCAGTCCGTCCCAATCCCCTCCCAGTACATCCCAGTTCCCTGCCAGTATGTCCCAGTACATCCCAGTTCCCTCCCAGTACATACCAGTTCCCTCCCAGTACATCCCAGTTCCCTCCCAGTTCCCTCCCACTACATCCCAGTACATCCCAGTTCCCTCCCAGTACATACCAGTTCCCTCCCAGTACATCCCAGTACATCCTGGTACATCCCAGTTCCCACCCAGTACATCCTACTACATACCAGTTCCCTCCCAGTTCACTCCCAGTACATCCCAGTACTTCACAGTTCCCTCCCAGTACGTCCCAGTTCCCCTCAGTACATAACACTTCCCTCCCAGTACATAACAGTACATCCCAGTGTCCTCACAGTACGTCCCAGTTCCCTCACAGTACATCCCAGTTCCCTACCAGTACATAACAGTTACCTCCCTGTTCCTTCCCAGTACATAACAGTTCCCTCCCAGTACATCCCAGTACATCCCAGTAGATCCTGGTACATCCCAAATCCCTGCCAGTTCCACCCGGTACAACCCAGTACAAGCCTGTACATCCTAGTTCCTCCACAGTACATCCCAGGGCATCCCCGCACATTGTAGTGCCTCCCAGTACATCCCAGTTCCCTCCCAGTACTGGGAGGGACCTGGGATGTACTGGGATGTAATGGGACGGAACTGGGAAAGAAGTGGTAGTGAACCGGGAGGGAACTGGAATGTATGGGGATGAACTGGTTGGGAACTGGGATGTACTGGCATGGAACGGGGATGTATTGGGATGTACAGGAACGGAACTGGAATGTACTGCGATGTACTGGGATGTACTGGCAGCGAGCTGGGATTTACTGGGATGTACTGGGAGGAAACTGGGATATACTGGGAGGCACTGGGAGGGAAGTGGGTGTCAACTGGGACATTCCAGTTTCCTCCCAGTACATCCCAGTTCCATTCCAGTACATCCCAGTACATGCCACTTTCCTCCAAGTAAATCCCAGTTCCCTCCCACTTCCCTCTAAGTACATCCCAGTACTTCACAGTTCACTCCCAGTACATCCCAGTTCCCCCTCGGTACATAACAGTTCCCTCCCAGTACACCCCAGTACATCCCAGTTCCCTCCCAGTATGTCCCACTACATCCCAGTTCCCTCCCAGTCCATCCCAGTTCCCTCCCAGTAAATCCCAATTCCCAACACTTTCCACCCAGTACATCCCAGTTCCCTCCCAGTCCATCCCAGTTCCCTCCCAGTAAATCCCAATTCCCAACACTTTCCACCCAGTACATCCCAGTTCCCTCCCAGTACATACCAGTTCCCTCCCAGTACATACCAGTACTTCACAGTTCCCTCCCAGTTCACTCCCAGTTCCCTCCCAGTACATCCCAGTTCCCTCTAAGTACATCCCAATACTTCATACTTCCCTCCCAGCACGTCCCAGTACGTCCCAGTTCCCCTCAGTACATAACACTTCCCTCCCAGTACATACCAGTACATCCCAGTGTCCTCACAGTACATCCCAGTTCCCTCACAGTACATCCCAGTTCCCTCACAGTTCACACACAGTTCACTCCCAGTTCCATTCCAGTACATCCCAGTACATGCCACTTTCCTCCAAGTAAACCCCAGCTCCCTCCCACTACATCCAAGTTCCCTCCCACTTCCCTCTAAGTACATCCCAGTACTTCACAGTTCACTCCCAGTACATCCCAGTTCCCCCTCGGTACATAACAGTTCCCTCCCAGTACACCCCAGTACATCCCAGTTCCCTCCCAGTATGTCCCACTACATCCCAGTTCCCTCCCAGTCCATCCCAGTTCCCTCCCAGTAAATCCCAATTCCCAACACTTTCCACCCAGTACATCCCAGTTCCCTCCCAGTACATACCAGTTCCCTCCCAGTACATACCAGTACTTCACAGTTCCCTCCCAGTTCCCTCCCAGTACATCCCAGTTCCCTCTAAGTACATCCCAATACTTCATAGTTCCCTCCCAGCACGTCCCAGTACGTCCCAGTTCCCCTCAGTACATAACACTTCCCTCCCAGTACATACCAGTACATCCCAGTGTCCTCACAGTACATCCCAGTTCCCTCCCAGTACATCCCAGTTCTCTCCCAGGTCACTCCCAGTACACAACAGTTACCTCCCAGTACATCCCAGTACATCCTAGTAGATCCTAGGACATTTCAAATCCCTGCCAGTTCCACCCGGTACAACCCAGTACAAGCCTGTACATCCTAGTTCCTCCACGGTACATCCCAGGGCATCCCCGCACATTGTAGTGCCTCCCAGTACATCCCAGGTCCCTCCCAGAACTGGGAGGGACCTGGGATGTACTGGGAGGGACCTGGGATGTACTGGGAGGGAACTGGGATGTACTGGGATGTAATGGGACGGAACTGGGATGTATTGGGAGGCACTGGGAAAGAAGTGGTAGTGAACCGGGAGGGAACTGGGATGTACGGGGATGAACTGGTAGGAAACTGGGATGTACTGGCATGGAACGGGGATGTATTGGGATGTACAGGAACAGAACTGGAATGTACAGCGATGTATTGGCATGTACTGGCAGCGAGCTGGGATTTACTGGGATGTACTGGGAGGAAACTGGGATATACTGGGAGGAAACTGGGATATACTGGGAGGCATTGGGAGGGAAGTGGGTGTCAACTGGGACATTCCAGTTTCCTCCCAGTACATCCCAGTTCCCTACCAGTGCAGCCCAGTACATCCCAGTTCCCTCCCAGTCCGTCCCAATCCCCTCCCAGTACATCCCAGTTCCCTGCCAGTATGTCCCAGTACATCCCAGTTCCCTCCCAGTACATACCAGTTCCCTCCCAGTACATCCCAGTTCCCTCCCAGTTCCCTCCCAGTACATCCCAGTTCCCTCCCAGTACATCCCAGTTCCCTCCCAGTACATCCTACTACATACCAGTTCCCTCCCAGTTCACTCCCAGTTCCCCTCAGTACATAACACTTCCCTCCCAGTACATACCAGTACATCCCAGTGTCCTCACAGTACGTCCCAGTTCATACCAGTACATACCAGTTCCCTATCAGTACATCCCAGTTCCCTATCAGTACATCCCAGTTCCCTATCAGTACATCCCAGTTCCCTCCCTGTTCCTTCCCAGTACATAACAGTTACCTCCCAGTACATCCCAGTAGATCCTGGTACATCCCAAATCCCTGCCAGTTCCACCCGGTACAACCCAGTACAAGCCTGTACATCCTAGTTCCTCCACAGTACATCCCAGGGCATCCCCGCACATTGTAGTGCCTCCCAGTACATCCCAGTTCCCTCCCAGTACTGGGAGGGACCTGGGATGTACTGGGAGGGACCTGGGACGTACTGGGAGGGAACTGGGATGTACTGGGATGTAATGGGACGGAACTGGGATGTATTGGGAGGCACTGGGAAAGAAGTGGTAGTGAACCGGGAGGGAATTGGGATGTACGGGGATGAACTGGTAGGGAACTGGGATGTACTGGCATGGAACGGGGATGTATTGGGATGTACAGGAACAGAACTGGAATGTACAGCGATGTATTGGCATGTACTGGCAGCGAGCTGGGATTTACTGGGATGTACTGGGAGGAAACTGGGATATACTGGGAGGAAACTGGGATATACTGGGAGGCATTGGGAGGGAAGTGGGTGTCAACTGGGACATTCCAGTTTCCTCCCAGTACATCCCAGTTCCCTACCAGTGCAGCCCAGTACATCCCAGTTCCCTCCCAGTCCGTCCCAATCCCCTCCCAGTACATCCCAGTTCCCTGCCAGTATGTCCCAGTACATCCCAGTTCCCTCCCAGTACATACCAGTTCCCTCCCAGTACATCCCAGTTCCCTCCCAGTTCCCTCCCACTACATCCCAGTTCCCTCCCAGTACATACCAGTTCCCTCCCAGTACATCCCAGTTCCCACCCAGTACATCCTACTACATACCAGTTCCCTCCCAGTTCACTCCCAGTACATCCCAGTACTTCACAGTTCCCTCCCAGTACATCCCAGTACGTCCCAGTTCCCCTCAGTACATAACACTTCCCTCCCAGTACATACCAGTACATCCCAGTGTCCTCACGGTACGTCCCAGTTCCCTCACAGTACATCCCAGTTCCCTACCAGTACATCCCAGTTCCCTCCCTGTTCCTTCCCAGTACATAACAGTTACCTCCCAGTACATCCCAGTAGATCCTGGTACATCCCAAATCCCTGCCAGTTCCACCCGGTACAACCCAGTACAAGCCTGTACATCCTAGTTCCTCCACAGTACATCCCAGGGCATCCCCGCACATTGTAGTGCCTCCCAGTACATCCCAGTTCCCTCCCAGTACTGGGAGGGACCTGGGATGTACTGGGAGGGAACTGGGACGTACTGGGAGGGAACTGGGACGTACTGGGAGGGAACTGGGATGTACTGGGATGTAATGGGACGGAACTGGGATGTAATGGGACGGAACTGGGAAAGAAGTGGTAGTGAACCGGGAGGGAATTGGGATGTACGGGGATGAACTGGTAGGAAACTGGGATGTACTGGCATGGAACGGGGATGTATTGCGATGTACAGGAACGGAACTGGAATGTACTGCGATGTACTGGCATGTACTGGGAGCAAACTGGGATTTACTGGGATGTACTGGGAGGAAACTGGGATATACTGGGAGGCACTGGGAGGGAAGTGGGTGTCAACTGGGACATTCCAGTTTCCTCCCAGTACATCCCAGTTCCCTACCAGTGCAGCCCAGTACATCCCAGATCCCTCCCAGTACATCCCAGAACCCTCCCAGTACATCCCAGTTCCCTCCCAGTCCGTCCCAGTACATCCCAGTACATCCCAGTTCCCTCACAGTACATCCCAGTTCCCTCACAGTTCACACACAGTTCACTCCCTGTTCCATTCCAGTACATCCCAGTACATGCCACTTTCCTCCAAGTAAACCCCAGTTCCCTCCCACTACATCCAAGTTCCCTCCCACTTCCCTCTAAGTACATCCCAGTACTTCACAGTTCACTCCCAGTACATCCCAGTTCCCCCTCGGTACATAACAGTTCCCTCCCAGTACACCCCAGTACATCCCAGTTCCCTCCCAGTATGTCCCACTACATCCCAGTTCCCTCCCAGTCCATCCCAGTTCCCTCCCAGTAAATCCCAATTCCCAACACTTTCCACCCAGTACATCCCAGTTCCCTCCCAGTACATACCAGTTCCCTCCCAGTACATACCAGTACTTCACAGTTCCCTCCCAGTTCCCTCCCAGTACATCCCAGTTCCCTCTAAGTACATCCCAATACTTCATAGTTCCCTCCCAGCACGTCCCAGTACGTCCCAGTTCCCCTCAGTACATAACACTTCCCTCCCAGTACATACCAGTACATCCCAGTGTCCTCACAGTAAATCCCAGTTCCCTCCCAGTACATCCCAGTACATAACAGTTACCTCCCAGTACATCCCAGTAGATCCTGGTACATCCCAAATCCCTGCCAGTTCCACCCGGTACAACCCAGTACAAGCCTGTACATCCTAGTTCCTCCACAGTACATCCCAGGGCATCCCCGTACATTGTAGTGCCTCCCAGTACATCCCAGTTCCCTCCCAGTACTGGGAGGGACCTGGGATGTACTGGGAGGGAACTGGGACGTACTGGGATGTAATGGGACGGAACTGGGATGTATTGGGAGGCACTGGGAAAGAAGTGGTAGTGAATCGGGAGGGAACTGGGATGTACGGGGATGAACTGGTAGGAAACTGGGATGTACTGGCATGGAACGGGGATGTATTGGGATGTACAGGAACAGAACTGGAATGTACAGCAATGTATTGGCATGTACTGGCAGCGAGCTGGGATTTACTGGGATGTACTGGGAGGAAACTGGGATATACTGGGAGGAAACTGGGATATACTGGGAGGAAACTGGGATATACTGGGAGGCATTGGGAGGGAAGTGGGTGTCAACTGGGACATTCCAGTTTCCTCCCAGTACATCCCAGTTCCCTACCAGTGCAGCCCAGTACATCCCAGTTCCCTCCCAGTCCGTCCCAATCCCCTCCCAGTACATCCCAGTTCCCTGCCAGTATGTCCCAGTACATCCCAGTTCCCTCCCAGTACATACCAGTTCCCTCCCAGTACATCCCAATTCCCTCCCAGTTCCCTCCCACTACATCCCAGTACATCCCAGTTCCCTCCCAGTACATCCCAGTTCCCTCCCAGTACATCCTGGTACATCCCACTACATACCAGTTCCCTCCCAGTTCACTCCCAGTACATCCCAGTACTTCACAGTTCCCTCCCAGTACATCCCAGTACGTCCCAGTTCCCCTCAGTACATAACACTTCCCTCCCAGTACATACCAGTACATCCCAGTGTCCTCACGGTACGTCCCAGTTCCCTCTCAGTACAGCCCAGTTCCCTCCCAGTTCACTCCCAGTACATAACAGTTACCTCCCAGTACATCCCAGTAGATCCTGGGACATCCCAAATCCCTGCCAGTTCCACCCGGTACAACCCAGTACAAGCCTGTACATCCTAGTTCCTCCACAGTACATCCCAGGGCATCCCCGCACATTGTAGTGCCTCCCAGTACATCCCAGTTCCCTCCCAGTACTGGGAGGGACCTGGGATGTACTGGGAGGGAACTGGGACGTACTGGGAGGGACCTGGGATGTACTGGGATGTAATGGGACGGAACTGGGATGTATTGGGAGGCACTGGGAAAGAAGTGGTAGTGAACCAGGAGGGAATTGGGATGTACGGGGATGAACTGGTAGGAAACTGGGATGTACTGGCATGGAACGGGGATGTATTGGGATGTACAGGAACAGAACTGGAATGTACTGCGATGTACTGGGAGCAAACTGGGGTTTACTGGGATGTACTGGGAGGAAACTGGGATATACTGGGAGGAAACTGGGATATACTGGGAGGCATTGGGAGGGAAGTGGGTGTCAACTGGGACATTCCAGTTTCCTCCCAGTACATCCCAGTTCCCTACCAGTGCAGCCCAGTACATCCCAGTTCCCGCCCAGTCCGTCCCAATCCCCTCCCAGTACATCCCAGTTCCCTGCCAGTATGTCCCAGTACATCCCAGTTCCCTCCCAGTACATCCCAGTTCCCTCCCAGTACATCCCAGTTCCCCCCCAGTACATACCAGTTCCCTCCCAGTACATACCAGTTCCCTCCCGGTACATCCTACTACATACCAGTTCCCTCCCAGTTCACTCCCAGTACATCCCAGTACTTCACAGTTCCCTCCCAGTACATCCCAGTATGTCCCAGTTCCCCTCAGTACATAACACTTCCCTCCCAGTACATACCAGTACATCCCAGTGTCCTCACAGTACGTCCCAGTTCCCTCCCAGTACATCCCAGTTCCCTACCAGTACATCCCAGTTCCCTCCCTGTTCCTTCCCAGTACATAACAGTTACCTCCCAGTACATCCCAGTACATCCCAGTAGATCCTGGTACATCCCAAATCCCTGCCAGTTCCACCCGGTACAACCCAGTACAAGCCTGTACATCCTAGTTCCTCCACAGTACATCCCAGGGCATCCCCGCACATTGTAGTGCCTCCCAGTGCACTGGGAGGGAACTGGGACGTACTGGGAGGGACCTGGGATGTACTGGGATGTAATGGGACGGAACTGGGATGTATTGGGAGGCACTGGGAAAGAAGTGGTAGTGAACCGGGAGGGAATTGGGATGTACGGGGATGAACTGGTAGGAAACTGGGATGTACTGGCATGGAACGGGGATGTATTGGGATGTACAGGAACAGAACAGGAATGTACAGCAATGTATTGGCATGTACTGGCAGCGAGCTGGGATTTACTGGGATGTACTGGGAGGAAACTGGGATATACTGGGAGGAAACTGGGATATACTGGGAGGCATTGGGAGGGAAGTGGGTGTCAACTGGGACATTCCAGTTTCCTCCCAGTACATCCCAGTTCCCTACCAGTGCAGCCCAGTACATCCCAGTTCCCTCCCACTCCGTCCCAATCCCCTCCCAGTACATCCCAGTTCCCTGCCAGTATGTCCCAGTACATCCCAGTTCCCTCCCAGTAAATCCCAGTTCCCTCCCAGTACATACCAGTTCCCTTCCAGTACATCCTGGTACATCCCAGTTCCCACCCAGTACATCCTACTACATACCAGTTCCCTCCCAGTTCACTCCCAGTACATCCCAGTACTTCACAGTTCCCTCCCAGTACATCCCAGTACGTCCCAGTTCCCCTCAGTACATAACACTTCCCTCCCAGTACGTAACAGTACATCCCAGTGTCCTCACAGTACGTCCCAGTTCCCTCACAGCACATCCCAGTTTCCTCCCAGTACATCCCAGTTCCCTCCCTGTTCCTTCCCAGTACATAACAGTTACCTCCCAGTACATCCCAGTACATCCCAGTACATTCCAAATCCCTGCCAGCTCCACCCGGTACAACCCAGTACAAGCCTGTACATCCTAGTTCCTCCACAGTACATCCCAGGGCATCCCCGCACATTGTAGTGCCTCCCAGTACATCCCAGTTCCCTCCCAGTACTGGGAGGGACCTGGGATGTACTGGAAGGGAACTGGGATGTACTGGGAGGGACCTGGGATGTACTGGGATGTAATGGGACGGAACTGGGATGTAATGGGACGGAACTGGGAAAGAAGTGGTAGTGAACCGGGAGGGAACTGGAATGTACGGGGATGAACTGGTTGGGAACTGGGATGTACTGGCATGGAACGGGGATGTATTGGGATGTACAGGAACGGAACTGGAATGTACTGCGATGTACTGGGATGTACTGGCAGCGAGCTGGGATTTACTGGGATGTACTGGGAGGAAACTGGGATATACTGGGAGGCATTGGGAGGGAAGTGGGTGTCAACTGGGACATTCCAGTTTCCTCCCAGTACATCCCAGTTCCCTACCAGTGCATCCCAGTACATCCCAGATCCCTCCCAGTACATCCCAGTTCCCTCCCAGTCCGTCCCAGTTCCCTCACAGTACATCCCAGTTCCCTCACAGTTCACACACAGTTCACTCCCAGTTCCATTCCAGTACATCCCAGTACATGCCACTTTCCTCCAAGTAAATCCCAGTTCCCTCCCACTACATCCAAGTTCCCTCCCACTTCCCTCTAAGTACATCCCAGTACTTCACAGTTCACTCCCAGTACATCCCAGTTCCCCCTCGGTACATAACAGTTCCCTCCCAGTACACCCCAGTACATCCCAGTTCCCTCCCAGTATGTCCCACTACATCCCAGTTCCCTCCCAGTCCATCCCAGTTCCCTCCCAGTAAATCCCAATTCCCAACACTTTCCACCCAGTACATCCCAGTTCCCTCCCAGTACATACCAGTTCCCTCCCAGTACATCCCAGTACTTCACAGTTCCCTCCCAGTTCCCTCCAAGTACATCCCAATACTTCATAGTTCCCTCCCAGCACGTCCCAGTACGTCCCAGTTCCCCTCAGTACATAACACTTCCCTCCCAGTACATACCAGTACATCCCAGTGTCCTCACAGTAAATCCCAGTTCCCTCCCAGTACATCCCAGTACATAACAGTTACCTCCCAGTACATCCCAGTAGATCCTGGTACATCCCAAATCCCTGCCAGTTCCACCCGGTACAACCCAGTACAAGCCTGTACATCCTAGTTCCTCCACAGTACATCCCAGGGCATCCCCGTACATTGTAGTGCCTCCCAGTACATCCCAGTTCCCTCCCAGTACTGGGAGGGACCTGGGATGTACTGGGAGGGAACTGGGACGTACTGGGATGTAATGGGACGGAACTGGGATGTATTGGGAGGCACTGGGAAAGAAGTGGTAGTGAATCGGGAGGGAACTGGGATGTACGGGGATGAACTGGTAGGAAACTGGGATGTACTGGCATGGAACGGGGATGTATTGGGATGTACAGGAACAGAACTGGAATGTACAGCAATGTATTGGCATGTACTGGCAGCGAGCTGGGATTTACTGGGATGTACTGGGAGGAAACTGGGATATACTGGGAGGAAACTGGGATATACTGGGAGGCATTGGGAGGGAAGTGGGTGTCAACTGGGACATTCCAGTTTCCTCCCAGTACATCCCAGTTCCCTACCAGTGCAGCCCAGTACATCCCAGTTCCCTCCCAGTCCGTCCCAATCCCCTCCCAGTACATCCCAGTTCCCTGCCAGTATGTCCCAGTACATCCCAGTTCCCTCCCAGTACATACCAGTTCCCTCCCAGTACATACCAGTTCCCTCCCAGTACATACCAGTACTTCACAGTTCCCTCCCAGTTCCCTCCCAGTACATCCCAGTTCCCTCTAAGTACATCCCAGTACTTCATAGTTCCCTCCCAGCACGTCCCAGTACGTCCCAGTTCCCCTCAGTACATAACACTTCCCTCCCAGTACATACCAGTACATCCCAGTGTCCTCACAGTAAATCCCAGTTCCCTCCCAGTACATCCCAGTACATAACAGTTACCTCCCAGTACATCCCAGTAGATCCTGGTACATCCCAAATCCCTGCCAGTTCCACCCGGTACAACCCAGTACAAGCCTGTACATCCTAGTTCCTCCACAGTACATCCCAGGGCATCCCCGTACATTGTAGTGCCTCCCAGTACATCCCAGTTCCCTCCCAGTACTGGGAGGGAACTGGGATGTACTGGGAGGGAACTGGGACGTACTGGGATGTAATGGGACGGAACTGGGATGTATTGGGAGGCACTGGGAAAGAAGTGGTAGTGAATCGGGAGGGAACTGGGATGTACGGGGATGAACTGGTAGGAAACTGGGATGTACTGGCATGGAACGGGGATGTATTGGGATGTACAGGAACAGAACTGGAATGTACAGCAATGTATTGGCATGTACTGGCAGCGAGCTGGGATTTACTGGGATGTACTGGGAGGAAACTGGGATATACTGGGAGGAAACTGGGATATACTGGGAGGCATTGGGAGGGAAGTGGGTGTCAACTGGGACATTCCAGTTTCCTCCCAGTACATCCCAGTTCCCTACCAGTGCAGCCCAGTACATCCCAGTTCCCTCCCAGTCCGTCCCAATCCCCTCCCAGTACATCCCAGTTCCCTGCCAGTATGTCCCAGTACATCCCAGTTCCCTCCCAGTACATACCAGTTCCCTCCCAGTACATCCCAATTCCCTCCCAGTTCCCTCCCACTACATCCCAGTACATCCCAGTTCCCTCCCAGTACATCCCAGTTCCCTCCCAGTACATCCTGGTACATCCCACTACATCCCAGTTCCCTCCCAGTTCCCTCCCAGTACATCCCAGTTCCCTCCCAGTACATCCTACTACATACCAGTTCCCTCCCAGTTCACTCCCAGTTCCCCTCAGTACATAACACTTCCCTCCCAGTACATACCAGTACATCCCAGTGTCCTCACAGTACGTCCCAGTTCCCTCCCAGTACATCCCAGTTCCCTATCAGTACATCCCAGTTCCCTATCCGTACATCCCAGTTCCCTATCAGTACATCCCAGTTCCCTCCCTGTTCCTTCCCAGTACATAACAGTTACCTCCCAGTACATCCCAGTAGATCCTGGTACATCCCAAATCCCTGCCAGTTCCACCCGGTACAACCCAGTACAAGCCTGTACATCCTAGTTCCTCCACAGTACATCCCAGGGCATCCCCGCACATTGTAGTGCCTCCCAGTACATCCCAGTTCCCTCCCAGTACTGGGAGGGACCTGGGATGTACTGGGAGGGAACTGGGACGTACTGGGAGGGAACTGGGATGTACTGGGATGTAATGGGACGGAACTGGGATGTATTGGGAGGCACTGGGAAAGAAGTGGTAGTGAACCGGGAGGGAATTGGGATGTACGGGGATGAACTGGTAGGAAACTGGGATGTACTGGCATGGAACGGGGATGTATTGGGATGTACAGGAACAGAACTGGAATGTACAGCGATGTATTGGCATGTACTGGCAGCGAGCTGGGATTTACTGGGATGTACTGGGAGGAAACTGGGATATACTGGGAGGAAACTGGGATATACTGGGAGGCATTGGGAGGGAAGTGGGTGTCAACTGGGACATTCCAGTTTCCTCCCAGTACATCCCAGTTCCCTACCAGTGCAGCCCAGTACATCCCAGTTCCCTCCCAGTCCGTCCCAATCCCCTCCCAGTACATCCCAGTTCCCTGCCAGTATGTCCCAGTACATCCCAGTTCCCTCCCAGTACATACCAGTTCCCTCCCAGTACATCCCAGTTCCCTCCCAGTTCCCTCCCACTACATCCCAGTTCCCTCCCAGTACATACCAGTTCCCTCCCAGTACATCCCAGTTCCCACCCAGTACATCCTACTACATACCAGTTCCCTCCCAGTTCACTCCCAGTACATCCCAGTACTTCACAGTTCCCTCCCAGTACATCCCAGTACGTCCCAGTTCCCCTCAGTACATAACACTTCCCTCCCAGTACATACCAGTACATCCCAGTGTCCTCACGGTACGTCCCAGTTCCCTCACAGTACATCCCAGTTCCCTACCAGTACATCCCAGTTCCCTCCCTGTTCCTTCCCAGTACATAACAGTTACCTCCCAGTACATCCCAGTAGATCCTGGTACATCCCAAATCCCTGCCAGTTCCACCCGGTACAACCCAGTACAAGCCTGTACATCCTAGTTCCTCCACAGTACATCCCAGGGCATCCCCGCACATTGTAGTGCCTCCCAGTACATCCCAGTTCCCTCCCAGTACTGGGAGGGACCTGGGATGTACTGGGAGGGAACTGGGACGTACTGGGAGGGAACTGGGATGTACTGGGATGTAATGGGACGGAACTGGGATGTAATGGGACGGAACTGGGATGTAATGGGACGGAACTGGGAAAGAAGTGGTAGTGAACCGGGAGGGAATTGGGATGTACGGGGATGAACTGGTAGGGAACTGGGATGTACTGGCATGGAACGGGGATGTATTGGGATGTACAGGAACGGAACTGGAATGTACTGCGATGTACTGGCATGTACTGGGAGCAAACTGGGATTTACTGGGATGTACTGGGAGGAAACTGGGATATACTGGGAGGCACTGGGAGGGAAGTGGGTGTCAACTGGGACATTCCAGTTTCCTCCCAGTACATCCCAGTTCCCTACCAGTGCAGCCCAGTACATCCCAGATCCCTCCCAGTACATCCCAGATCCCTCCCAGTACATCCCAGTTCCCTCCCAGTCCGTCCCAGTACATCCCAGTACATCCCAGTTCCCTCACAGTACATCCCAGTTCCCTCACAGTTCACACACAGTTCACTCCCTGTTCCATTCCAGTACATCCCAGTACATGCCACTTTCCTCCAAGTAAACCCCAGTTCCCTCCCACTACATCCAAGTTCCCTCCCACTTCCCTCTAAGTACATCCCAGTACTTCACAGTTCACTCCCAGTACATCCCAGTTCCCCCTCGGTACATAACAGTTCCCTCCCAGTACACCCCAGTACATCCCAGTTCCCTCCCAGTATGTCCCACTACATCCCAGTTCCCTCCCAGTCCATCCCAGTTCCCTCCCAGTAAATCCCAATTCCCAACACTTTCCACCCAGTACATCCCAGTTCCCTCCCAGTACATACCAGTTCCCTCCCAGTACATACCAGTACTTCACAGTTCCCTCCCAGTTCCCTCCCAGTACATCCCAGTTCCCTCTAAGTACATCCCAATACTTCATAGTTCCCTCCCAGCACGTCCCAGTACGTCCCAGTTCCCCTCAGTACATAACACTTCCCTCCCAGTACATACCAGTACATCCCAGTGTCCTCACAGTAAATCCCAGTTCCCTCCCAGTACATCCCAGTACATAACAGTTACCTCCCAGTACATCCCAGTAGATCCTGGTACATCCCAAATCCCTGCCAGTTCCACCCGGTACAACCCAGTACAAGCCTGTACATCCTAGTTCCTCCACAGTACATCCCAGGGCATCCCCGCACATTGTAGTGCCTCCCAGTACATCCCAGTTCCCTCCCAGTACTGGGAGGGACCTGGGATGTACTGGGAGGGAACTGGGACGTACTGGGATGTAATGGGACGGAACTGGGATGTATTGGGAGGCACTGGGAAAGAAGTGGTAGTGAATCGGGAGGGAATTGGGATGTACGGGGATGAACTGGTAGGAAACTGGGATGTACTGGCATGGAACGGGGATGTATTGGGATGTACAGGAACAGAACTGGAATGTACTGCGATGTACTGGGAGCAAACTGGGGTTTACTGGGATGTACTGGGAGGAAACTGGGATATACTGGGAGGAAACTGGGATATACTGGGAGGCATTGGGAGGGAAGTGGGTGTCAACTGGGACATTCCAGTTTCCTCCCAGTACATCCCAGTTCCCTACCAGTGCAGCCCAGTACATCCCAGTTCCCTCCCAGTCCGTCCCAATCCCCTCCCAGTACATCCCAGTTCCCTGCCAGTATGTCCCAGTACATCCCAGTTCCCTCCCAGTACATCCCAGTTCCCTCCCAGTACATCCCAGTTCCCTCCCAGTGCAGCCCAGTACATCCCAGTTCCCTCCCAGTTCCCTCCCACTACATCCCAGAACATCCCAGTTCCCTCCCAGTTCCCTCCCACTACATCCCAGAACATCCCAGTTCCCTCCCAGTACATCCCAGTTCCCTCCCAGTAAATCCCAGTTCCCTCCCAGTACATACCAGTTCCCTCCCGGTACATACCAGTTCCCTCACGGTACATCCTACTACATACCAGTTCCCTCCCAGTTCACTCCCAGTACATCCCAGTACTTCACAGTTACCTCCCAGTACATCCCAGTATGTCCCAGTTCCCCTCAGTACATAAACCTTCCCTCACAGTACATACCAGTACATCCCAGTGTCCTCACAGTACGTCCCAGTTCCCTCCCAGTACATCCCAGTTCCCTACCAGTACATCCCAGTTCCCTCCCTGTTCCTTCCCAGTACATAACAGTTACCTCCCAGTATATCCCAGTACATCCCAGTAGATCCTGGTACATCCCAAATCCCTGCCAGTTCCACCCGGTACAACCCAGTACAAGCCTGTACATCCTAGTTCCTCCACAGTACATCCCAGGGCATCCCCGCACATTGTAGTGCCTCCCAGTACATCCCAGCTCCCTCCCAGTACTGGGAGGGACCTGGGATGTACTGGGAGGGAACTGGGATGTACTGGGAGGGAACTGGGATGTACTGGGAGGGAACTGGGATGTACTGGGAGGGAACTGGGATGTACTGGGACGGAACTGGGATGTACTGGGACGGAACTGGGATGTACTGGGACGGAACCGGGAAAGAAGTGGTAGTGAACCGGGAGGGAATTGGGATGTACGGGGATGAACTGGTAGGGAACTGGGATGTACTGGCATGGAACAGGGATGTATTGGGATGTACAGGAACGGAACTGGAATGTACTGCGATGTACTGGGAGCAAACTGGGATTTACTGGGATGTACTGGGAGGAAACTGGGATATACTGGGAGGAAACTGGGAGGGAAGTGGGTGTCAACTGGGACATTCCAGTTTCCTCCCAGTACATCCCAGTTCCCTACCAGTGCAGCCCAATACATCCCAGTTCCCTCCCAGTCCCTCCCAGTACATCCCAGTTCCCTCACAGTACATCCCAGTTCCCTCTAAGTACATCCCAATACTTCATAGTTCCCTCCCAGCACGTCCCAGTACGTCCCAGTTCCCCTCAGTACATAACACTTCCCTCCCAGTACATACCAGTACATCCCAGTGTCCTCACAGTACGTCCCAGTTCCCTCCCAGTACATCCCAGTTCCCTCCCAGTTCACTCCCAGTACACAACAGTTACCTCCCAGTACATCCCAGTAGATCCTGGTACATCCCAAATCCCTGCCAGTTCCACCCGGTACAACCCAGTACAAGCCTGTACATCCTAGTTCCTCCACAGTACATCCCAGGGCATCCCCGCACATTGTAGTGCCTCCCAGTGCACTGGGAGGGAACTGGGACGTACTGGGAGGGACCTGGGATGTACTGGGATGTAATGGGACGGAACTGGGATGTATTGGGAGGCACTGGGAAAGAAGTGTTAGTGAACCGGGAGGGAATTGGGATGTACGGGGATGAACTGGTAGGAAACTGGGATGTACTGGCATGGAACGGGGATGTATTGGGATGTACAGGAACAGAACAGGAATGTACAGCAATGTATTGGCATGTACTGGCAGCGAGCTGGGATTTACTGGGATGTACTGGGAGGAAACTGGGATATACTGGGAGGAAACTGGGATATACTGGGAGGAAACTGGGATATACTGGGAGGCATTGGGAGGGAACTGGGTGTCAACTGGGACATTCCAGTTTCCTCCCAGTACATCCCAGTTCCCTACCAGTGCAGCCCAGTACATCCCAGTTCCCTCCCACTCCGTCCCAATCCCCTCCCAGTACATCCCAGTTCCCTCCCAGTACATACCAGTTCCCTCCCAGTACATCCTGGTACATCCCAGTTCCCACCCAGTACATCCTACTACATACCAGTTCCCTCCCAGTTCACTCCCAGTACATCCCAGTACTTCACAGTTCCCTCCCAGTACATCCCAGTACGTCCCAGTTCCCCTCAGTACATAACACTTCCCTCCCAGTACGTAACAGTACATCCCAGTGTCCTCACAGTACGTCCCAGTTCCCTCACAGTACATCCCAGTTTCCTCCCAGTACATCCCAGTTCCCTCCCTGTTCCTTCCCAGTACATAACAGTTACCTCCCAGTACATCCCAGTACATCCCAGTACATCCCAAATCCCTGCCAGCTCCACCCGGTACAACCCAGTACAAGCCTGTACATCCTAGTTCCTCCACGGTACATCCCAGGGCATCCCCGCACATTGTAGTGCCTCCCAGTACATCCCAGTTCCCTCCCAGTACTGGGAGGGACCTGGGATGTACTGGGAGGGAACTGGGATGTACTGGGAGGGAACTGGGATGTACTGGGAGGGAACTGGGACGGAACTGGGATGTATTGGGAGGCACTGGGAAAGAAGTGGTAGTGAACCGGGAGGGAATTGGGATGTAAGGGGATGAACTGGTAGGGAACTGGGATGTACTGGCATGGAACGGGGATGTATTGGGATGGACAGGAACGCAACTGGAATGTACGGCGATGTATTGGGATGTACTGGGAGGAAACTGGGATATACTGGGAGGAAACTGGGATTTACTGGGAGGAAACTGGGATATACTGGGAGGAAACTGGGATATACTGGGAGGAAACTGGGATATACTGGGAGGAAACTGGGAGGGAAGTGGGTGTCAACTGGGACATTCCAGTTTCCTCCCAGTACATCCCAGTTCCCTACCAGTGCAGCCCAGTACATCCCAGATCCCTCCCAGTCCCTCCCAGTACATCCCAGTACCCTCACAGTACATCCCAGTTCCCTCCCAGTTCACACACAGTTCACTCCCAGTTCCATTCCAGTACGTCCCACTACATCCCAGTTGCCTCCCAGTTTCCTCTAAGTACATCCCAGTACTTCAAAGTTCCCTCCCAGTACATCCCAGTTCCCTCTAAGTACATCCCAGTACTTCACAGTTCACTCCCACTACATCCCAGTACGTCCCAGTTCCCCCTTGGTACATAACACTTCCCTCCCAATACATCCAAGTTCCCTCCCAGTACATCCCAATCCCCTCCCAGTACATCCCAGTTCCCTGCCAGTATGTCCCCAGTACATCCCAGTTCCCTCCCAGTACATACCAGTTCCCTCCCAGTACATCCCAGTACATCCCAGTTCCCTCCCAGTACATCCCAGTTCCCTCCCAGTACATCCCAGTACATCCTGGTACATCCCAGTTCCCACCCAGTACATCCTACTACATACCAGTTCCCTCCCAGTTCACTCCCAGTACATCCCAGTACTTCACAGTTCCCTCCCAGTACATCCCAGTACGTACCAGTTCCCCTCAGTACATAACACTTCCCTCCCAGCACATAACAGTACATCCCAGTGTCCTCACAGTACGTCCCAGTTCCCTCACAGTACATCCCAGTTCCTTACCAGTACATCCCAGTTCCCTACCTGTTCCTTCCCAGTACATAACAGTTACCTCCCAGTACATCCCAGTACATCCCAGTACATCCTGGTACATCCAAAATCCCTGCCAGTTCCACCCGGTACAACCCAGTACAAGCCTGTACATCCTAGTTCCTCCACAGTACATCCCAGGGCATCCCCGCACATTGTAGTGCCTCCCAGTACATCCCAGTTCCCTCTAAGTACATCCCAGTACTTCACAGTTCCCTCCCAGTTCACTCCCAGTACACAACAGTTACCTCCTAGTACATCCCAGTACATCCCAGTTCCCTCCCAGTACATCCCAGTTCCCTCCCTGTTCCTTCCCAGTACACAACAGTTACCTCCCAGTACATCCCAGTACATCCCAGTAGATCCTGGTACATCCCAAATCCCTGCCAGTTCCACCCGGTACAACCCAGTACAAGCCTGTACACCCTACTTCCTCCACGGTACATCCCAGGACATCCCAGCACATTGTAGTGCCTCCCAGTATACCCCAGTTCCCTCCCAGTACATCCCATTACATTCCAGTGCCCTCCCAGTACATCCCAGTACATCCCAGTACTTCACCGTTCCCTCCCAGTACATCCCAGTTCCCTCCCAGTACATCCCAGTTCCCTCCCAGTACATCCCAGTTCCCTCCCAGTACATCCCAGTACTGCACAGTTCCCTCCCAGCACATCCCAGTACGTCCCAGTTACCGTCAGTACATAACACTTCCCTCCCAGTACATACCAGTACATCCCAGTTCCCTCCCTGTTCCTTCCCAGTACATAACAGTTACCTCCCAGTACATCCCAGTACATCCTGGTACATCCAAAATCCCTGCCAGTTCCACCCGGTACAACCCAGTACAAGCCTGTACATCCTAGTTCCTCCACACTACATCCCAGGACATCCCAGGACATTGTAGAGACTCCCAGTACCTCCCAGTTCCCTCCCAGTACAACCCAGTAGATCCTGGTACGTCCCCGTTCCCCGCACTGTACGTCCCCGTTCCCCGCACTGTACTGGGAGGACAACCGAGCCTGCGCAGTGACTGACATAGGGAACGAGCAAGTTTGTACCTATCGCTAGACAAGACAATAATGACTATGTATGAGTATGTAAAATTTTCATCTACAAATTGTACGGGAAAGGTGCGTGAGGTACGCACGCCAGGAGGAGCGATCCCCCGTGCATCCGGCGCCGCGAATAAAGAATGCCTGCTCTTTAATACTAAATTGGTGTTGAGGAGTCGTTTCCGATTTTAACGCGTTTTTCGGTAACACAGGGAGTCAGATCAAGAGAGCCAGAGAACAACAAAACACCGACAGGCTACAGGACAGAGCAGGAGGAATAATAAAAAAAAAAAAAACGGAGCCAGAGCCAGGCAGAGAGAGGCGGAGAAAGAAAAAGGAGCCACAGGCTACAGGACAGAGAGAGGGAGGACTGAAAAGACGGGGAGGCAGGGAGACACTCAGAGCGAGATGGAGAAAGAAGGTGCGGGGGGGGGGGGGGGGGGGGCTCAAAAAAAAAAAGTAAATTTTGCAGCAGGTAAGGAAAGAGAGGGGGCCGGGGGAGAGACAGGGAGGGCCCAGGACGTACAAGAGAGGCAACGGGGCCCCAGTGGCCCAGGACTCACCGCGACTCTCGCTCTCAGCGCTGCTGGCACAATTTAGCCGTTCAGATGCTTCTTTCCCCTCCTCTCCTCCCTGCCTCTTCTGCAGCTCCAGACTCTAGGCCGTCCTCCACCTGAAGAGAATACGTGGGTGTCTTACAGCTCTTACCAGATGAGGCTTCCTAGGCACGTAGCCTAGCTTGCTCGTGCACTACACGCCCGTACCCAACTCCGGGTTACGCGTACAGACCCTACGGTGCACGTTGGTGGCCTGGCCCGCTGCGGGCTATGAAGGGGGATCCTTCCTCCCCCACCTGCATGGACAGGCTCTCTCTTGCCTGCGGCAGGAAGGCAGCTGGCAGCCAGAGCACCTTCAGTTTCTTCTTCTTTACCTTTCGTTGGCGTCTCCAGCTTCAGCTGAGGCAGCTCCTGTCCGCAGCCGGGAAGGGCTTTGTCTATCCCTTTTCGGCCCTGCGCTGCGAGGACGGCGAGGACGGGCAGAGAGAAGCCACGCGAGCCTGAGACGGCCGCAGGCAACGGCATCCCCGGGGGAAGGACAGACAACCACGTCCTCAGCACGGTCTCTGGGAGAGGGAAAGAAGAAACAGTGACCGTCATTACCGTCGATCGACCCTGGCCAAAGCCTCTCCTTCCGCAGGGGCTTCTGGACACACCGCTCCCTCCCCACGCTACTGCTAAGGGCCCCTGCACCAAGGGGGAATCCAGTGCGCTTGAGGGACGGCTTGCTGCCTTCACGACAGGGCCTGGGGGCGGCCTAAGGCTATGCAGCACGCTTATGGGGAGGTGCCGGAGCTGGGGGCAGGCGCACAGGGCAAGGGGGGCCAGGGGAGGCTGAGCGGGACCTCCGGTGGGCCGGGGACGCGGCCATCATCTGCGCCCTGGGCACGGGGAAAAGGTCATCGTCCTCCTCCTTTCCCTCTTCCCTTCTGTCAGCTCCCGGGGAACTCACCGCTTCTCGGGAAGCGGCCGCACCCGCAAGCCCCCAGTAATCAACACGAATCCAACCCCAAAAATACACCTCGCGTACCGTACGCGCCACGGCCGCCCGGCACCCGAGCGCCGGAAGACCGCGCCTCCCGCCATGCCCGGCGAACCACGTGACAGGGCCGGCAGCCACTGCGCCAGGAATACAGCTCCCGGCATGCTCTGCGGCACAACCCGGCCGCCCGGCAGCCGCAAGGACTACAGCTCCCGGCATGCTCTGCGGCACAACCCGGCCGCCCGGCGGCCGGTTTGATGCGGAGCCACCCAGCATCCCTGCGAGCACAGCTGCAGGCGCAACAGCAGTTACGCAGCCACAACTAGGCACTAAACAAAGGCTTTCCAACACTGGAGGTCTAGAACAGGTAGACATTAGCACAGAAGCACAAGGGGCTCCGTCACCCTGCACAAATCTCCCCGTGCCTACACACGCACACGTTCAGAAGTTAGTTATCAGAAAACGCCCGACTCAGCCATTTGCCACAGTCACGAGACTCACGACATGATAACACGACATGACACGCGAGGTGGGCTCAGAGTTTTAAGGCAAGAAATACCTCCCACGCCCCCCACCCGAGATCTTTCAGGGTCCACACCTGCCATCGCCCCGCACCAAACCTACCCGGCCAAAGGCTTTCAGGTGGCCCGAAACACTGTACACAGAAAATAACCAGGGACAGACCTGCATTGTTCGGAAGCGAACGATGCCCGACCGGGGCTCCTCTGCGGGGCACGGAGCCCCCCGGCCCCGCCCGGAGACACACACCCGCCCCCCGCTGCCCGAACTCACCCACCAGCGCTCTCCGGCCCCCGGACACGGCCGCGCTGCTCTCTCAGGCGGCTGCCGCAGGCGAGGCTCGGGCACCGCCAGGCCTCCAGGCGTCCCGAGGGGCTGCCGGCCACCGCAGGGGATGGCTGCCGGCGGCCGGACCGCCGCGGCGCTCCCCGCCCAGCTCCGAGCAGGCTCCGCCGGCCGCGGGCTTCCCACGCCGGGCCGCAGAGGGGCCCCGGCACCGCACAGGGACGCCTCGCGACCCGGCCGCCACACGCACCGGCCCTTCGGCCTCCACACGCACCGCTCCCGCCCCCGCTCCGACGCGCCGCGCACGCGCCACCGGAAGCCCGAGCCCCGCGGGGCGGCCCTTAAAGGGCGGCCGGAAGGAACGGCCCCCACCGGCCCCGCCCCCGCGCCCAGCCGGTGAGCGCCAGCGCCCCCTGCTGGCCGGGCCGCGCTCAGCTCGCGAGGGCGCCGAGGGCCGGGCGGGGCGGGACGCGCCGGCTCGGGGCCAGCGCCTTCTCGGGGCGAGCGGGAAACCCCTGCGGGCCCCGGTCACGGCCGGGCACAGCCGCGCGCCCTCCGAGAGCTGCTGAACGGGGCTGCCGCTCGTGACACATACCGAGCCGTCTGCGACGGGAGCGGGCAGAGGAGGAAGGGGCCGGCGGCCGCGGCGCCCTGGCCCCAGGCGGGGGGGGGGGGCTGGGGCCCGGGGGGCCGCCCCCCTACTCACAGTTCCCTCACAGTTCCCTCACAGTTCCCTCACAGTTCCCTCACAGTTCATCCCATGGACGGAACCGGGACCTACTGTGAGGCACTGGGAAAGAAGTGGGAGGAAGCCGGGACAGACCAATATAGCCCAGTATGGACTAGACCAATATAGCCCAGTATGGACTGGAGGGAACTGCGAGGGAACCGCGAGAGAACCCCACAGAACAAACCATGGGGCACGAGAAGGCAGAGAATTAAGAATTAGGGACAGGGAGCCAGAAAAAAAAAAAAGAAAAAAACCAAAGGGAGACAGAGAGCAAAAGGAATCGCAATGCGTACGGAGAGAAGAGAGAAACAATTCTAGCATAGGGTCACGGGGGAGCCAGGGACAGCAAGATGGAGAAAGGACAGAAGCTACAGGCTACAGGGCAGAGAGGGAAGAATTAATGAATAGACACAGAGAGATGGGCAGAAAGACATGGAGAAAGGCTAAAGATCACACGGCCTACAGGGAAGAGAGAAGAGAGGGAGGAATTTTAAAAACAGGGGCAAGAAGCCAGAGAGAGGGAGAGAGAAGCAACAATAAAATGGGGACAAGCCACAGGGCAGCGAGGAGGGAATCAATGAATAAGAACAGGAGACCAAAGAGAACACAATGTAGAATGGAAAAAAGGAACAGCGGCCTACAGGGAAGGAGGAATTAAAGATCAGGGACTGGGAGGCAGACAGAGACACATGAAGAAACAAGTGAAAAAAAAGAAAAAAACAAACCAACAGCAATGGGCTACAAAGACAGAGAGGGAGGAAATGAGGAAATAAAACGTCGCAGCAAGGAGCTGGACAGAGAGAGATGAGGACAAACAAATAGCACGGGTCCACGTGACAGAGAACGTGGAATTAGAACACAGAGAGAGGGAGCCGGACAGAGAGAGAGGCCGAGAGAAACATCTAGACAGGCTACAGCGGGCAGAGGCAGGAATTAAAACCTAGGGACAGGGAGCTGGACAGAGAGAGATGGAGGTCACAGGGAACAGCGGTGGCTGCAGGAAGAACAGGAATTCATGAATAGGGCAAGGGAGCTGGACAGAGAAGAACTCAGAAAGGCAAGAACAGTAGCAGGGTACAGAGCAGAGAAGACGAATTAAAAAGCACGGGGGGAGCGTTGAGGCAGACAGAGAGAGATTAAGAAAAAAGTCACGGGCTACGTGGCAAAGCAGGAGGAATTCAGAAACGAGGATGGGAACCAAGGGAGAGTGTGCTGGTGAAGGATAACGGGCATTAAAAGTGAGGGACGGGGAGCTGGGAAAAGCGAGGCAGAGAAAAACAGAATCACAGAGAGAATCACACAAAGCCAAAAAAGAAGAAACTGAACAACAGGAACAGGTGTAACCAAAGCGATGAAATCAACCAACCAGAGACGGTGTTCCATTACGGGAACATGGAGCGTACCAATCAGCGCACCTGTCGATCTGCATTTTAGTGCCTAGGCGATCGTTAATGTCAGCAGAACAACAGACAACATGCTTCTGTCAGAAAAGGATGACAAAACGCGGTTTCGCTTAGCGGACTGAGAAAACTAGCCAAGACTGCCAAGAGTAAGAGCCGAGAAGCTAAAAGGTAATTCCGGCAGGGGGAGATCGCGACCACCGACTCACAGACCACCACCGACCCAAGTAACACCACCTACTCAGAAGAGAACAACGGAAGAGGACAACCGAGCCTGCGCAGTGATTGACATACGGAACGAGCAAGTTTGTACCCATCGCTAGACAAGACAATAACGACTATGTATGAGTATGTAAAATTTTCATCTACAAATTGTACAGGAAAGGTGCGTGAGGTACGCACGCCAGGAGGAGCGATCCCCCGTGCATCCGGCGCCGTGAATATAGAATGCCTGCTCTTTAATACTAAATTGGTGTTGAGGAGTCGTTTCCGATTTTAACGCGTTTTTCGGTAACAGTTTTGGCACCCCAGGTGGGAACCTGCTTTTGAATCTCGACGGATCCGTGGGATCGTGGGACCTGCAGCCGGCCCCGAGGAATTCTCCGGGAGAGCTTCCGATCCCCGGGCCAGAGAATTCTGAGCAAGATCCCCTGGATTGAGGTAAACAAGGCATTCTTTGAAGAAGAAACTTAGGTAGAATAATACGTGGGGTTAGTTTCCCACATAGGATAGGATAGCGGGTTTGAGTCCCACAGGCCTGCCCGTAAGGCGCGGCGAAAGCCACGCAGGGTCGGGGCCAAGAGGTGCCTCGGTTGGTAAGTCTCTGCTAGGCGAAAGCCTGTGGAGCGGGACCCGAGGGTAGGG
This sequence comes from Phalacrocorax aristotelis, assembly GCF_949628215.1. Classification (NCBI taxonomy): domain Eukaryota; kingdom Metazoa; phylum Chordata; class Aves; order Suliformes; family Phalacrocoracidae; genus Phalacrocorax; species Phalacrocorax aristotelis. The sequence continues at coordinate 1,132,999 of NW_027441368.1, forward strand.
GAGTCTTCAACAGGGGGTTGAAGTCTCCAGGGATATCTAGCAGGGGGCTACAGATCCCAGTGGCAGATTTCCAGTGAGACCTCTAACGGGGGTTGGAGTCCCTCTGACTAGTATTTGTGATAGTGCACTATCACAACTACTAGTCGACTGGGAGACGGGAGCATTACTGAGTAGGAAACCTATCCCACAGAGAACACCTTTGCGATGTATTTTGAAGCACTGGAAAGACGTCGGGGGCGGTGACCCACTAACTCGGAAACCATTAATTGAATATTGCAATCATTGGTGGCCAACGTATCAATTGGAAGGTGGGCACAAATGGCCAGAACATGAGACATTGCAATATCGTACCATCTTGCAATTAATGTTGTTTTGTAAAAAGGGAAGGCAAACGGGAAGAAGTGGCATATGTTGATTTGTTCTTTACACCGTGGAATCATCCCGAGCAGCAGAAACAGCGTGAGGTATGTCCACAAGATTCTACGGCAATGTTTCTGAAAAGAGGAAAACGTGGTGAGAACTTGAAAGAGTGTTGCTCTACTTGTGATACTGGATACTTCGCTTGATGAAACTGACAAGAAAATAGTATGGAATACAGCCAGAAGGCAGGTGCAGGGAGCACATGCTAACGGGAATTTACAGAGAACAATGAATAAGAATTTTCCATCTACAAATCCCGAGTGGGACCCTAATCAGCCAGGACCCAGGGGAATGTTGACTAGATGTCAGAGAGAGATTTTATTTGGAGTAAGACAAGCAATGCCAAAAGCAATAAATTGGTCAAAATTTATGAAGTGAGACAAGAATTAAGTGAGTCCCCTTCAGCCTTTATGGAAAGACTGAAGGTGACCACCAGAAAATATACTCATTTGAACCCAGAAAAACCAGAAAAAGCAATTCAGCTGGTCTCTATATTCATAAGACAATCAGCCCCAGATGGGGGCGGGGGGAGAGAAAACAACCTTCAGAAACTAGAACAACCTGAATCCAGAGATCTGGGTTAAATGCTTGAAGTAGCTTGGCATGAAGGAGACCAGGGGAATCAACCCTAGCTGAACACCTGGTTACACTGAAGCTACGGAATGAAGAAATAGAATTTTTGGTAGATACGGGAGCCACTTATTTGGTATTGAATACACGTGAAGAGAAATTTGATCATAAATCAGTAGATGTTGCTAGCGCAACAGGGCAAAGAAAAATTAGCCCCTCTCAGAGCCATTAAAGTTTAAATTGGAGAAGCAATGGGCAACTCACCAGTTTCTGCATATGCCTGAATGTCCACTGCCTCTGTTATGACGAGATCTATTAGGTCAATTAGATGCTCAAGTAACTTTTAAAGATGGAGAGATTAAATCACTAATACCAGAATCAAAAGCCACAGAGGCGAGAGCGTTTATGTTACAGGATTCCTCCAGGGAGGAACGGGTTCCCGAGGAAGTGGAAAACGTAGTAATTCCTTTGGTTTGAGCGAGCGGAGCTCCGGAGCGATCTAAGTGGGCAGAGCCGGTAAAAGTAACCTTAAAGCTTGGAGCCAAGCCCGTAAGACAAAAACAATACCCTATTAAGCGAGAGGCTCGAAAAGGATTACAGAAGTTAATTATAAAATTTTTCAGAATATGAGCTTTTAGTGGAATGTGAATCAGAATATAGTACTCCTGTGTCGCCAGTAAAGAAATCTAGAGGCAAAGAGTATTAGCTAGTTCACCATTTAAGGGCTATAAATCAGGTGGTCCAAGATATACATCCGGTAGTAGCTAATCCATACACTTTACTGACCTCTTTTAAAGGAGGAGCATAAATGGTTTACTGTACTAGATTTGAAGGACGCCTTCTTTTGCATACCTCCAGGCATAAAAAGTCAAAGCCTATTTGCTTTGCAATGGGAAAGCCCCACCACAGAATGAAAGACACAGCTACCATGGACCGTACTTCCACAAGGATTTAAAAATAGTCCTACGATACTTGAGACTCAGCTGGCAAAAAAAAATTAGAGATATAGAAAAAACAGAACCCAGGGAGAGGCATCTTGTTACAGAACGCGGATGACATTCTGATAGCGGCACAAAGTAAAGAAAAATGTTTTGAAATTTTTAAATTTTCTGGGCCAAGGAAGATGCGGAGTTTCCAGAAACAAAACCCAAATAGGAAAAGAAGCAGCCATTTATTTAGGATTTGAAATATCTCAAAGACAAAGACAATTAGAAAGTGAAAAGAAAGAAACTATTTGTCAAATTCCCGAACCTAGCAGCCCGAAGGAACTGAGAGCTTTTCTGAAAACAATGAAATAGCATCAGCTCTGGATTCTGAACTATAGACTGTATGTAAAACCATTATTTGAGGCATTGAAAGACTCAAAAGGATAAATATTTAACCTGGATGCCCGGATGCCAAACGGCATTCAAAGAACTGAAAAGAGCCTCGATGATGGCCCCTGCATTAGGCCTACCTGATTTCGCTAAACCTTTTGAGTTGTTTGTCCACGAAAGACAACATTTAGCCCTTGGAGTGCTGACACAGCGACTGGGAACCTGGAAGAGACCTGTGGGCTACTTCTCCAAACAACCTGACCACGCGAGTTAAAGATGGCCTAGGTGTTTACGGGCAGTAGCAACGACAGCGCTGCCGATCCGGGAAGCCCCAAAGTTAACAATGGGACAGAAGATGACAGTATATGTCCCGCACATAGCGGTGACTGTTTTAGAACAAAAGGGGGGTCGTTGGCTATCCCTTAGCAGAATGTTGAAATATCAAGTTGTTCTGTTAGAACAAGACGATGTGGAATCGAAGACTACTGCTATACTGAATCCTGCTATGTTTTTAACAACAGAAAACCTTACGGACAATTTAGAACACGATCGCTTGCTAACTATTGAACAAGTCTATTCCAGCAGACCAGACCTGAGACACAAACCTCTGGGAAAATCCTGATCTGGAGTTGTTTACAGATGGAAGAAGCTCTGGGCGAGAAGAGAAGCGAATGGCCGGATATGCTGTCGTTATCGCCGCCGAGGGAATGGAGTCAGGGGTGCTGCCTGCAAACACCTCAGCACAGAAAGCAGCATTGGTAGCATTGAAGCGAGCTCTGCGAATGGCAGAAGGACAAAGGATAAATATCTAGACTGATTCCAAACGTGCATTTGGTGTGATCCACGATCATGGAGCTATTGGGAAGGAGAAAGGACTGCCATCAGCCCAAGAATCATCAATACAGCATAAAGAAGAAATTCTCCAACTTCCGGAAGACGTGCAGAAACCAAAAGAAGTGGCGGTAAAGCGTTGCAAAGCTCATCAATTTGGCCAGACGGCTGTAAACATAAGCAAACGACTGACCGATAAAGCTGCAAAGAGGACTGCAGAGCAAGGTATCCTTGCACTAGTACCAGTAAAACAGATCAGAATTCCAAAGTTGAAACCGAGATATAATAAATTGGATGAGCAATTAGCAGAACAATTGGAAGCATCACAAAACACAGAGAGATGGTAGGTAACACCAGAAAAACAAGTAATAACAACAACCACCCCACAAGTTATGACAGAACTTGCAAAAGAAAACCATGAGCAAACACATTAGGGTGTAGGCGCTACGGTTTTGAGTTTAAAAACATCTGTAGCGTGTGTAGGCACGACAAGAATAGTTAAACCCATAGTAGCTAAGTGTCCAATCTGTCCTAGAAATAATCCCCTGAACCAAAGGAAACAACCTTTAGGAGTAACAAAACAAAAAATTCTCCCGGAAATTATTAGCAAATTAAGTTCTCTGAGTTACCCAGACAAAATAGATAGAGCAGTATTTGTCAGTGCTGATTGACAAATTTTCTAGATGGCCAGCAGCTTTCTCGTGCTGCACCGACAAAGCTAGAGTAGTAGTTAAGACGTTGCTGAAGGAAATAATACCAAGATTTAGAGTGCCAACGGGAATGTCCTCTGATAGAGCACCACATTTTTTTGCAGAGGTACTTCAACAAATTAATAAAATTTTGGGTAGAAAATGGGACCTGCATACACCCTGGAGACCACAATCAAGTGAAAAATTTCAGAACATGAAGCAAACACTAAACTGACATAGTGGAATATTATTGATCTAGGATGGAAGTATTGAGAAAATTATTATTTCAGAACTTCCAAACAGGGGAAATGTAACCAAAGTGATGAAATCAACCAGAGACGGTGTTCCATTACGGGAACATGGAGCGTACCAATCAGCGCACCTGTCGATCTGCATTTTAGTCCGTAGGCGATCATTAATGCGAACAGAACAACAGACAACGTGCTTCTGTCAGAAAAGGATGAAAAAACGCTGTTTCGCTTAGCGGACTGAGAAAACTAGCCAAGACTGCCAAGAGTAAGAGCCGAGAAGCTAAAAGGTAATTCCGGCAGGGGGAGATCGCGACCACCGACTCACAGACCACCACCGACCCAAGTAACAGAAGAGAACAACGGAAGAGGACAACCGAGCCTGCGCAGCGATTTACATACGGAACGAGCAAGTTTGTACCAATCAGCAGACAGGACAATAATGAATATGTATGAATACGTAAAACATTGATCTACAAATTGTACGGGAAAGGTGCGTGAGGTACGCACGCCAGGAGGAGCGATCCCCCGTGCATCCGGCGCCGCGAATAAAGAATGCCTGCTCTTTAATACTAAATTGGTGTTGAGGAGTCGTTTCCGATTTTAACGCGTTTTTCGGTAACACAGGGAGTCAGATCAAGAGAGCCAGAGAACAACAAAACACCGACAGGCTACAGGACAGAGCAGGAGGAATAAAAAAAAAAAAACACGGAGCCAGAGCCAGGCAGAGAGAGGCGGAGAAAGAAAAAGGAGCCACAGGCTACAGGACAGAGAGAGGGAGGACTGAAAAGACGGGGAGGCAGGGAGACACTCAGAGCGAGATGGAGAAAGAAGGTGCGGGGGGGGGGGGGGCGCAAAAAAAAAAAGTAAATTTTGCAGCAGGTAAGGAAAGAGAGGGGGCCGGGGGAGAGACAGGGAGGGCCCAGGACGCACAAGAGAGGCAACGGGGCCCCAGTGGCCCAGGACTCACCGCGACTCTCGCTCTCAGCGCTGCTGGCACAATTTAGCCGTTCAGATGCTTCTTTCCCCTCCTCTCCTCCCTGCCTCTTCTGCAGCTCCAGACTCTAGGCCGTCCTCCACCTGAAGAGAATACGTGGGTGTCTTACAGCTCTTACCAGATGAGGCTTCCTAGGCACGTAGCCTAGCTCCCCCGTGCTGGAGCTGGGGGCAGGCGCACGGGGCAAGGGGGGCCAGGGGAGGCTGAGGGGGAGCTCTGGTGAGCTGGGGAGTCGGCCATCTTCTGCACCCAGAAGCTGCAGGGGGAAAAGGTCATCATCCTCCTCCTCCTTTCCCTCTTCCCTTCTATCAGCTCCCGGGTAACTCCTAGGGCTGCCCTCACCCGCTCGCCTTTAGCATACCAGAAGCCTGCCTCGGCGGGTCATTTGAAGCTTCCCATCCCACCAGCCCCAGTAGTACAGGCACACAAGGAGATACCCCTGCACCCACCAAAGGGGCTCGCTCACCTCGCCGGCAGCCCTAGGCCTCACCCGACACAGGGAATCGTGTCCGACACACCACCACGCTGCAGCAAGAGCAGAGGAGGCCTTTCCTTACCAGGAAGCAGCAACGAGCACGGCGGCATCACCTCGCAGGCACTGCAGCATCGCAGGGCTGTTACCTGCGGAGAGAGCAATGGGGATCACAGGGACGCCACCGCGCGTGCGCGGCTCCCGGGCTCAGTACCCAATTCTGGTCGCTGGGCAGCAGCATTATCTGAATTACTCTTCTCGATTAATACCATCCAGAAACCGTAACTTGGCTGCATCCACAGAGCTTCTATTCCTCTGCACCTTTCCCCCTCGCAGCCCCAGCAGCGCCATTCATTGCCTCTGCACCAAACAGCAAAGTGTCTCGAGGGAGGAGAAGCAGCACAGCAAACCTGGGGAACAAGGTTGGGTTCCCACCCCCGCAGAATAAGCCCCAGGAACTGCTTGTAGGCATGTGGCATCAGGGTTGTGATCGGGTTTTGGTTTGGTTTTTTTTTTTCCCCCGCCTTCTTTACATAATGTAATAATTGGGGTTGCTTTTCCAAACTACTGAGTTCTGTGGGGATTTTTTGTGCTTTTGCCCTACAAAAAATGGTCATTTTCACTTTCGGTTTTGTGCATGAGAATGGTTGGTGGGTGCTTTTAGGTTGTTGTTCCTTCCCCCCACCCCCTTTTTTTTTTCCTTTCCAGCCGCACAAATCCAGCTGGAGTTGGCTTTCCCAGAAGCCCCAAGTTGTTTTCTTTCCACCAGAATTCTTCCTGTATTTTCACCCCTCATTGCAGGCCCAGAGTCAAGGGGTTTGAGGTATTTTTGTGCCCAGGCAGCAGCTCCCAGGCTGCATAAGCAGCCCCACAGGGGGAAGTCCCCGTTTGAGGGAATCGGCCCCAAATTGGGATGGGAAAGTGAAGAGAAGGAGAAAAAACCCTGAATAACCTGAAAAAGAACACCTACTCCAGCCCACCAAGCACCGGTCACCTTGCCTGACTCACCTCCAGGGCCCACATCACGCTCGGCTCATCGCTTAGCACCCTCAGATCACAAAAAAAAAAAAAAAAAAGAGTAAAACCCATAATGGAGCCCTATAGCCATCAGTCACATCTTCCCTCCAGTACTACACACAGACTCACCTTCTTACAGCGCTCCCCTGGGCCCTCCTCCGTTGCCCTGCACGACTCATCCATCTGCACCTGGAAAAACAGTGTTACTGAACAAGTCACCTGGAGGCACAGCAACAGCTTAACCATTCCACAGCTCCTGCGCCCACGTAGGAATACCATCTAGAGCCCAACTACAGCCTGCCGTTAAAGGAAATGCATTAAATCAAACGTTAAGCCCTCGCACATACAAGCCGGAACAGCAAAAACACGGCACGCTCGCGCACCCAGGGCGCAGCCCGACGGAGGTCCACGCGCACCTCGCCGGTTTGATGCGGAGCCACCCAGCATCCCTGCGAGCACAGCTGCAGGCGCAACAGCAGTTTCACCTACACCCATCTCGGCACGCAGCGCTTCTGAAGCTTTAAGCTGAAAGCCCTACCTTGACGCTTGGCCACACTAGAAGCGAGCCGTAGCTAGGACTCCACAGAAACACAGCAACACAAATTGCACACCCACAGCGGCGACAGCCTTGCAACTACTTAGACCAGGAACAACAGAGGAAAGTAAAACGGCTTCATCACCCGCACAGGAAAAGCGGCAGACGGAGGCAAAGGGTCAGCATTCATAGCCCTTACAGAACACAGGCGTTCTCTCTCCTTCCATTCCTAAACCCATCCCTTAGGTCTAAGTATCGCAGCCCTGCTGTGGCAATAGCGAGAGCGGGGAACGAGAGCCCTGCCGCCGGCCATTTGTGCGGCAGGACACAAAAACAGAGGGACATGTTTTGCCACACACAACCCTGAATCTCCTGAAAAGTTATGTTTACCAAAAATAGGCATTTGGAACATATTGCCAAAAACAAAACATTCGGCAATAAAACTTTTATGTGTTTGACACCCGCACATTTTTTGGGAACTTGCTATTTGCTTCCTGGTTTTGCTGGTCTTCCCTCAGAAGTTCTACCTGCAGCCAAGTTATTCCCACCCGCCCGACCGGTTCAAGCATTCACCTTCCTGGTATTACCAGCACATTGAGACACAGGCGAGGAACTTAACTGCTCTTCTAAAACTATCCAAATGACAATTACAGCCCTGAAAGAGGAGTGGAAGAGAAGAACAGGAGAGATCAGGCAGCAAAAATGCTCTGCAGGCTGCTGCCAGCCAACACTGCACTCTTTTGTTAAAGCCACCCCGCCCCCCCAAATGCAAACAAAAAAACCCCCCATGACTTCATGAAGTGCGTGGGTTTTTTTTCTTTTCAGTAGTCCTTTTGGAGCTCATCCCTGTCTCAGCATCTTGTCTTGTCAGAGCATGAAGTGCAGATGATCTGTATCCCAATGACATTTGCATGGGATGAATACATTTTCAGAAATAGACCCGATCCGTGAGACTCCTGTCACCTTTGTGGTTTTAATAATCGTAACTCAATTTTATCGACTGACACACTTGTGAGAAAACTAATTAACTTGAAACGTAGCCTCTCCTCGGGGAAAAAATGTGTTAGACACCAAATGAAACCGATTCAGAGCTCCAAACCACGATGGAGCCGATAGAGCTGTTGTGACTTAGTTTGTATGTTTAATTAATTGGTTAATAACTCTTCTAAGCAGCGCAGAATGAAGAGCTGGACCCAAAGAGGGTGCGCTGCGCTGGATCCAAAAAGCACCCTTCCTCCAGAGACCCGCCTCAGGTGGCGAGTTCGCTCTGGTGCATGCCGGCCTCCCGAACTTCGGGGTCCGATGTGACTGGACCCCCACCTCCGGGGAGGGTCCTCGTACCCTGCCCAACCCTTGCTTTCCCCTGCAGCCCCCGATGCCCCCACGCCACCCCCACAAGCAGCCAAACCGGCTTCTGCTTTTGGCCCCCAAACCAGCTCACTTTGGGACCGGTTCTGAGCCAAAAAGCCCAGCTGCTGAGCCTGTTCTCAAGTCCCAAAAGCGCAGCACTTGACCTCTGCTCCTCAGCCCAAAACCACACCACTTAGTCCCCTCGCTCAGGCCCTCAAAACGCACGACTCGATCTGTTTCAGGGCCCCGGCGTCAGCCACAGGAGCCTGCTCTCAAGGCCCAGGAACAGAAGAGCTGTGCTCTCCACGCTCAGGGACCAAACCAGCTGAGCCTGGCTGCGTCCCGGCCCCCTCCGCAGTCCCCACGGGCAACGCTCAGGGCCGCGGAGAGCGCAGCCACCCCGCAGCCCTGCACCCCCACGGCCCACGCGGGCACTGTCGGGGAGGCCTTGGGAACTGAACTGCGCGGGCCCGGCCCCGCACCCCGGCGGGGCAGCCCAGCACCGGCCCGGCAGCGCTTTCTTCCTGCTCTCGCAGGCCTCGTTTCCCCGGCAGCGCCGGGCCCGCACCCCAACCCCACAGGGGGCCGGGCCCGGCCCGCCTCCAGCAAACCGCGGCGGCAGCAGCCGGGGTCCCTGCCTGCCTCGCGGGCAAGGGGGGACCCGCCCGGCACCGCAGGAGCCCCCGCCGGGGTCGCCGCCGCCGCCGCCCGACCCCGACGAGGAGCAGTCGAGAGCCGGGTGGGGCTGCCCCTACTCCCCGGGGACGGGCACGGGCTCGGCCCCAAAACCCAACCACCGACCCACGACAGCGCTCGGCCCGGGGCCGCTGCTGCCCGCACCCCGCCGCCCCCCCCGGGGCTCCGCGGACCGGGAGACCCCACAGCCCAAACCCGCCGACCCACAGCGCGCCCGGCCATGCGGCTCCTCACCTGCTCTGGCGCGGCTCCGGCTGCCCCACGGCCCGGCACGGAGCCGAACCCGGCCACCGGACCATCCGCCAACCCCCCCAACCCCCGGACGCTCCGGGACGGTTCTCGTCCCTTTTCGCTCTGACGCCTCGAGCCGAGCCGGCCCCGCTCCTCCGAGCTACCGGCGGTGCCCGCTCTGCTGCTCGGGGCCGGGCCCTGTTCTCGCCCGGACGCGAGAAGCCGCTCCGGGGTCTTCTCGGTGCGTCCAGCCCCGTGCCGTGCCGGAGCGGGGAGAGCCGGGTACGAGCGCGGAGCCCTGGGGCAGGGGTTGCCCCAGTGCCGCCGACGGTGTGTGGGGGGGTGTCGTCGTCCCCCGCCCCACGCGGGGGGCGCACACACGGTACACCCGCGGGCAGGGGCATCCCCGGGGAGCCGTGCGGCCGGGCTGCGCCGTAGGAGGGGAAGGTGATGTTGGTTTCCCATTTTCCCCGCAAACTGATCCTCCCCCCCGGCCCCCCTTTCCCGCGCGTTACAGCCCGCGAAAAAGCTTTTAACAACCCGATCGACAACACTCCCTTTATCCCTCTTCCAGCAGCAGCAGCAGCAGCAGCGAGAGATTAAGGCAACTGCAGCAGAGGGGAGGAAGGCAAGGAGAGCCTTTTCAAGCAAGGGCAGGACAAAATGCACGGCGTGGACAGGCACAGGAGAGGCTGCATTATCTGGAAAGCACAACGCCTGCCCAAGGGCAGAAAATAAGGAACGAATTGTTTCCAAGGAGCTGCAGCAGACGAATCACCTTTTTCTTTATTGCACTCCTGCCCTTTGTTATCCAAAGCGATAGGCTTCACCACCGGGCAGAAAATAGCTGCCTAGATTTACACGGACAACCAGAAACAATCAAGCCACCCAGCAAGAAGTTCGCAGCAGAGGTATAACCCATCAGCAGCTAAAACATTTGTTACGCAGGCACAACTAGGCACTAAACAAAGGCTTTCCAACTCTGGAGGTCTAGAACAGGTAGACATTAGCACAGAAGCACAAGGGGCTCCGTCACACTGCACAAATCTCCCCGTGCCTACACACGCACACGTTCAGAAGTTAGTTATCAGAAAACGCCCGACTCAGCCATTTGCCACAGTCACGAGACTCACGACATGACACACGAGGTGGGCTCAGAGTTTTAAGGCAAGAAATACCTCCCCCACCCCCCACCCGAGATCTTTCAGGCTCCAGACCTGCCATCTCCCCGCACCAAACGTAACCGGCCAAAGGGTTTCAGGTGACCCAAAACACAGTACACAAAAAATAACCGGGGAGAGCCCTACATTGTGGAAAAGCGAACGATGCCCGACCGGGGCTTCTCTGCGGGGCCCGGCCCCCGCCCCGCCCCCGGCCCGACCCGCACGGAGATACACCCCGGCCCGCGCCAGGCCTCACCTCACACGGAGACCCACCCGCTGCCCGAACTCACCTACCAGCGCTCTCCGGCCCCCGGACACGGCCGCGCTGCTCTCTCAGGCGGCTGCCGCAGGCGAGGCTCGGGCACCGCCAGGCCTCCAGGCGTCCCGAGGGGCTGCCGGCCACCGCAGGGGATGGCTGCCGGCGGCCGGACCGCCGCGGCGCTCCCCGCCCAGCTCCGAGCAGGCTCCGCCGGCCGCGGGCTTCCCACGCCGGGCCGCAGAGGGGCCCCGGCACCGCACAGGGACGCCTCGCGACCCGGCCGCCACACGCACCGGCCCTTCGGCCTCCACACGCACCGCTCCCGCCCCCGCTCCGACGCGCACGCGCCACGGGAAGCCCGAGCCCCGCGGGGCGGCCCTTAAAGGGCGGCCGGAAGGAACGGCCCCCACCGGCCCCGCCCCCGCGCCGGACCGCCCCCGCGCCCAGCCGGTGAGCGCCAGCGCCCCCTGCTGGCCGGGCCGCGCTCAGCTCGCGAGGGCGCCGAGGGCCGGGCGGGGCGGGGCGGGACGCGCCGGCTCGGGGCCAGCGCCTTCTCGGGGCGAGCGGGAAACCCCTGCGGGCCCCGGTCACGGCCGGCCAGAGCCGCGCGCCCTCCGAGAGCTGCTGAACGGGGCTGCCGCTCGTGACACATACCGAGCCGTCTGCGACGGGAGCGGGCAGAGGAGGAAGGGGCCGGCGGCCGCGGGGCCTGGCCGCAGGCGGGGGGGAGGGGCTGGGGCCCGGGGGGCCGCCCCCCTACTCACAGTTCCCTCACAGTTCCCTCACAGTTCCCTCACAGTTCCCTCCCAGTTCCTTCCCAGTACATAACAGTTACCTCCCAGTACATCCCAGTACATCCCAGTAGATCCTGGTACATCCCAAATCCCTGCTAGTTCCACCCGGTACAACCCAGTACAAGCCTGTACATCCTAGTTCCTCCACAGTACATCCCAGGGCATCCCCGCACATTGTAGTGCCTCCCAGTACATCCCAGTTCCCTCCCAGTACTGGGAGGGACCTGGGATGTACTGGGAGGGAACTGGGACGTACTGGGAGGGAACTGGGACGTACTGGGAGGGAACTGAGATGTACTGGGATGTAATGGGACGGAACTGGGATGTATTGGGAGGCACTGGGAAAGAACTGGTAGTGAACCGGGAGGGAATTGGGATGTACGGGGATGAACTGGTAGGGAACTGGGATGTACTGGCATGGAACGGGGATGTATTGGGATGTACAGGAACAGAACTGGAATGTACAGCGATGTATTGGCATGTACTGGCAGCGAGCTGGGATTTACTGGGATGTTCTGGGAGGAAACTGGGATATACTGGGAGGCACTGGGAGGGAAGTGGGTGTCAACTGGGACATTCCAGTTTCCTCCCAGTACATCCCAGTTCCCTACCAGTGCATCCCAGTACATCCCAGATCCCTCCCAGTACATCCCAGATCCCTCCCAGTCTGTCCCAGTACATCCCAGTACATCCCAGTTCCCTCACAGTACATCCCAGTTCCCTCACAGTTCACACACAGTTCACTCCCAGTTCCATTCCAGTACATCCCAGTACATGCCACTTTCCTCCAAGTAAATCCCAGTTCCCTCCCACTACATCCAAGTTCCCTCCCACTTCCCTCTAAGTACATCCCAGTACTTCACAGTTCACTCCCAGTACATCCCAGTTCCCCCTCGGTACATAACAGTTCCCTCCCAGTACACCCCAGTACATCCCAGTTCCCTCCCAGTATGTCCCACTACATCCCAGTTCCCTCCCAGTCCATCCCAGTTCCCTCCCAGTACATCCCAATTCCCAACACTTTCCACCCAGTACATCCCAGTTCCCTCCCAGTACATACCAGTTCCCTCCCAGTACATCCTGGTACATCCCAGTTCCCACCCAGTACATCCTACTACATACCAGTTCCCTCCCAGTTCACTCCCAGCACATCCCCGTACTTCACAGTTCCATCCCAGTACATCCCAGTACGTCCCAGTTCCCCTCAGTACATAACACTTCCCTCCCAGTACATACCAGTACATCCCAGTGTCCTCACACTACGTCCCAGTTCCCTCCCAGTACATCCCAGTTCCCTACCAGTACATCCCAGTTCCCTACCAGTTCCTTCCCAGTACACAACAGTTACCTCCCAGTACATCCCAGTACATCCCAGTACATCCTGGTACATCCCAAATCCCTGCCAGTTCCACCCGGTACAACCCAGTACAAGCCTGTACATCCTAGTTCCTCCACGGTACATCCCAGGACATCCCCGCACATTGTAGTGCCTCCCAGTACATCCCAGTTCCCTCCCAGTACTGGGAGGGAACTGGGATGTACTGGGAGGGAACTGGGATGTACTGGGAGGGAACTGGGATGTACTGGGATGTAATGGGACGGAACTGGGATGTATTGGGAGGCACTGGGAAAGAAGTGGTAGTGAACCGGGAGGGAATTGGGATGTACGGGGATGAACTGGTAGGAAACTGGGATGTACTGGAATGGAACGGGGATGTATTGGGATGTACAGGAACAGAACTGGAATGTACAGCGATGTATTGGCATGTACTGGCAGGGAGCTGGGATTTACTGGGATGTACTGGGAGGAAACTGGGATATACTGGGAGGAAACTGGGATATACTGGGAGGAAACTGGGAGGGAAGTGGGTGTCAACTGGGACATTCCAGTTTCCTCCCAGTACATCCCAGTTCCCTACCAGTGCAGCCCAGTACATCCCAGATCCCTCCCAGTCCCTCCCAGTACATCCCAGTTCCCTCACAGTACATCCCAGTTCCCTCCCAGTTCACACACAGTTCACTCCCAGTTCCATTCCAGTACATCCCAGTACATCCTGGTACATCCCAGTTCCCACCCAGTACATCCTACTACATACCAGTTCCCTCCCAGTTCACTCCCAGTACATCCCAGTACTTCACAGTTCCATCCCAGTACAACCCAGTACGCACCAGTTCCCCTCAGTACATAACACTTCCCTCCCAGTACATACCAGTACATCCCAGTGTCCTCACAGTACGTCCCAGTTCCCTCACAGTACATCCCAGTTCCCTATCAGTACATCCCAGTTCCCTATCAGTACATCCCAGTTCCCTCCCTGTTCCTTCCCAGTACATAACAGTTACCTCCCAGTACATCCCAGTAGATCCTGGTACATCCCAAATCCCTGCCAGTTCCACCCGGTACAACCCAGTACAAGCCTGTACATCCTAGTTCCTCCACAGTACATCCCAGGGCATCCCCGCACAATGTAGTGCCTCCCAGTACATCCCAGTTCCCTCCCAGTACTGGGAGGGACCTGGGATGTACTGGGAGGGAACTGGGACGTACTGGGATGTAATGGGACGGAACTGGGATGTAATGGGACGGAACTGGGATGTAATGGGACGGAACTGGGAAAGAAGTGGTAGTGAACCGGGAGGGAATTGGGATGTACGGGGATGAACTGGTAGGGAACTGGGATGTACTGGCATGGAACGGGGATGTATTGGGATGTACAGGAACAGAACTGGAATGTACTGCGATGTACTGGCATGTACTGGGAGCAAACTGGGATTTACTGGGATGTACTGGGAGGAAACTGGGATATACTGGGAGGCACTGGGAGGGAAGTGGGTGTCAACTGGGACATTCCAGTTTCCTCCCAGTACATCCCAGTTCCCTACCAGTGCAGCCCAGTACATCCCAGATCCCTCCCAGTACATCCCAGATCCCTCCCAGTACATCCCAGTTCCCTCCCAGTCCGTCCCAGTACATCCCAGTACATCCCAGTTCCCTCACAGTACATCCCAGTTCCCTCACAGTTCACACACAGTTCACTCCCTGTTCCATTCCAGTACATCCCAGTACATGCCACTTTCCTCCAAGTAAACCCCAGTTCCCTCCCACTACATCCAAGTTCCCTCCCACTTCCCTCTAAGTACATCCCAGTACTTCACAGTTCACTCCCAGTACATCCCAGTTCCCCCTCGGTACATAACAGTTCCCTCCCAGTACACCCCAGTACATCCCAGTTCCCTCCCAGTATGTCCCACTACATCCCAGTTCCCTCCCAGTCCATCCCAGTTCCCTCCCAGTAAATCCCAATTCCCAACACTTTCCACCCAGTACATCCCAGTTCCCTCCCAGTACATACCAGTTCCCTCCCAGTACATCCCAGTACTTCACAGTTCCCTCCCAGTTCCCTCCCAGTACATCCCAATACTTCATAGTTCCCTCCCAGCACGTCCCAGTACGTCCCAGTTCCCCTCAGTACATAACACTTCCCTCCCAGTACATACCAGTACATCCCAGTGTCCTCACAGTAAATCCCAGTTCCCTCACAGTACATCCCAGTACATAACAGTTACCTCCCAGTACATCCCAGTAGATCCTGGTACATCCCAAATCCCTGCCAGTTCCACCCGGTACAACCCAGTACAAGCCTGTACATCCTAGTTCCTCCACAGTACATCCCAGGGCATCCCCGTACATTGTAGTGCCTCCCAGTACATCCCAGTTCCCTCCCAGTACTGGGAGGGACCTGGGATGTACTGGGAGGGAACTGGGACGTACTGGGATGTAATGGGACGGAACTGGGATGTATTGGGAGGCACTGGGAAAGAAGTGGTAGTGAATCGGGAGGGAACTGGGATGTACGGGGATGAACTGGTAGGAAACTGGGATGTACTGGCATGGAACGGGGATGTATTGGGATGTACAGGAACAGAACTGGAATGTACTGCGATGTACTGGGAGCAAACTGGGGTTTACTGGGATGTACTGGGAGGAAACTGGGATATACTGGGAGGAAACTGGGATATACTGGGAGGCATTGGGAGGGAAGTGGGTGTCAACTGGGACATTCCAGTTTCCTCCCAGTACATCCCAGTTCCCTACCAGTGCAGCCCAGTACATCCCAGTTCCCTCCCAGTCCGTCCCAATCCCCTCCCAGTACATCCCAGTTCCCTGCCAGTATGTCCCAGTACATCCCAGTTCCCTCCCAGTACATACCAGTTCCCTCCCAGTACATCCCAATTCCCTCCCAGTTCCCTCCCACTACATCCCAGTACATCCCAGTTCCCTCCCAGTACATACCAGTTCCCTCCCAGTACATCCCAGTTCCCTCCCAGTACATCCTGGTACATCCCACTACATACCAGTTCCCTCCCAGTTCACTCCCAGTACATCCCAGTACTTCACAGTTCCCTCCCAGTACATCCCAGTACGTCCCAGTTCCCCTCAGTACATAACACTTCCCTCCCAGTACATACCAGTACATCCCAGTGTCCTCACGGTACGTCCCAGTTCCCTCTCAGTACAGCCCAGTTCCCTCCCAGTACATAACGGTTACCTCCCAGTACATCCCAGTAGATCCTGGTACATCCCAAATCCCTGCCAGTTCCACCCGGTACAACCCAGTACAAGCCTGTACATCCTAGTTCCTCCACAGTACATCCCAGGGCATCCCCGCACATTGTAGTGCCTCCCAGTACATCCCAGTTCCCTCCCAGTACTGGGAGGGACCTGGATGTACTGGGAGGGAACTGGGACGTACTGGGAGGGAACTGGGATGTACTGGGATGTAATGGGACGGAACTGGGATGTATTGGGAGGCACTGGGAAAGAAGTGGTAGTGAACCAGGAGGGAATTGGGATGTACGGGGATGAACTGGTAGGAAACTGGGATGTACTGGCATGGAACGGGGATGTATTGGGATGTACAGGAACAGAACTGGAATGTACTGCGATGTACTGGGAGCAAACTGGGGTTTACTGGGATGTACTGGGAGGAAACTGGGATATACTGGGAGGAAACTGGGATATACTGGGAGGCATTGGGAGGGAAGTGGGTGTCAACTGGGACATTCCAGTTTCCTCCCAGTACATCCCAGTTCCCTACCAGTGCAGCCCAGTACATCCCAGTTCCCTCCCAGTCCGTCCCAATCCCCTCCCAGTACATCCCAGTTCCCTGCCAGTATGTCCCAGTACATCCCAGTTCCCTCCCAGTACATCCCAGTTCCCTCCCAGTACATCCCAGTTCCCTCCCAGTGCAGCCCAGTACATCCCAGTTCCCTCCCAGTTCCCTCCCACTACATCCCAGAACATCCAGTTCCCTCCCAGTTCCCTCCCACTACATCCCAGAACATCCCAGTTCCCTCCCAGTACATCCCAGTTCCCTCCCAGTACATCCCAGTTCCCTCCCACTACATCCCAGTTCCCTCCCGGTACATCCCAGTTCCCTCCCGGTACATACCAGTTCCCTCCCGGTACATACCAGTTCCCTCCCGGTACATACCAGTTCCCTCCCGGTACATCCTACTACATACCAGTTCCCTCCCAGTTCACTCCCAGTACATCCCAGTACTTCACAGTTCCCTCCCAGTACATCCCAGTATGTCCCAGTTCCCCTCAGTACATAACACTTCCCTCCCAGTACATACCAGTACATCCCAGTGTCCTCACAGTACGTCCCAGTTCCCTCCCAGTACATCCCAGTTCCCTCCCAGTACATCCCAGTTCCCTCCCTGTTCCTTCCCAGTACATAACAGTTACCTCCCAGTATATCCCAGTACATCCCAGTAGATCCTGGTACATCCCAAATCCCTGCCAGTTCCACCCGGTACAACCCGGTACAAGCCTGTACATCCTAGTTCCTCCACAGTACATCCCAGGGCATCCCCGCACATTGTAGTGCCTCCCAGTACATCCCAGCTCCCTCCCAGTACTGGGAGGGACCTGGGATGTACTGGGAGGGAACTGGGATGTACTGGGAGGGAACTGGGATGTACTGGGAGGGAACTGGGATGTACTGGGAGGGAACTGGGATGTACTGGGATGTAATGGGACGGAACTGGGATGTAATGGGACAGAACTGGGAAAGAAGTGGTAGTGAACCGGGAGGGAATTGGGATGTACGGGGATGAACTGGTAGGGAACTGGGATGTACTGGCATGGAACAGGGATGTATTGGGATGTACAGGAACGGAACTGGAATGTACTGCGATGTACTGGGATGTACTGGGAGCAAACTGGGATTTACTGGGATGTACTGGGAGGAAACTGGGATATACTGGGAGGAAACTGGGAGGGAAGTGGGTGTCAACTGGGACATTCCAGTTTCCTCCCAGTACATCCCAGTTCCCTACCAGTGCAGCCCAGTACATCCCAGTTCCCTCCCAGTCCGTCCCAATCCCCTCCCAGTACATCCCAGTTCCCTGCCAGTATGTCCCAGTACATCCCAGTTCCCTCCCAGTACATACCAGTTCCCTCCCAGTACATCCCAATTCCCTCCCAGTTCCCTCCCACTACATCCCAGTACATCCCAGTTCCCTCCCAGTACATACCAGTTCCCTCCCAGTACATCCCAGTTCCCTCCCAGTACATCCTGGTACATCCCACTACATACCAGTTCCCTCCCAGTTCACTCCCAGTACATCCCAGTACTTCACAGTTCCCTCCCAGTACATCCCAGTACGTCCCAGTTCCCCTCAGTACATAACACTTCCCTCCCAGTACATACCAGTACATCCCAGTGTCCTCACGGTACGTCCCAGTTCCCTCTCAGTACAGCCCAGTTCCCTCCCAGTACATAACGGTTACCTCCCAGTACATCCCAGTAGATCCTGGTACATCCCAAATCCCTGCCAGTTCCACCCGGTACAACCCGGTACAAGCCTGTACATCCTAGTTCCTCCACAGTACATCCCAGGGCATCCCCGCACATTGTAGTGCCTCCCAGTACATCCCAGTTCCCTCCCAGTACTGGGAGGGACCTGGGATGTACTGGGAGGGAACTGGGACGTACTGGGAGGGAACTGGGATGTACTGGGATGTAATGGGACGGAACTGGGATGTATTGGGAGGCACTGGGAAAGAAGTGGTAGTGAACCAGGAGGGAATTGGGATGTACGGGGATGAACTGGTAGGAAACTGGGATGTACTGGCATGGAACGGGGATGTATTGGGATGTACAGGAACAGAACTGGAATGTACTGCGATGTACTGGGAGCAAACTGGGGTTTACTGGGATGTACTGGGAGGAAACTGGGATATACTGGGAGGAAACTGGGATATACTGGGAGGCATTGGGAGGGAAGTGGGTGTCAACTGGGACATTCCAGTTTCCTCCCAGTACATCCCAGTTCCCTACCAGTGCAGCCCAGTACATCCCAGTTCCCTCCCAGTCCGTCCCAATCCCCTCCCAGTACATCCCAGTTCCCTGCCAGTATGTCCCAGTACATCCCAGTTCCCTCCCAGTACATCCCAGTTCCCTCCCAGTACATCCCAGTTCCCTCCCAGTGCAGCCCAGTACATCCCAGTTCCCTCCCAGTTCCCTCCCACTACATCCCAGAACATCCCAGTTCCCTCCCAGTACATCCCAGTTCCCTCCCAGTACATCCCAGTTCCCTCCCACTACATCCCAGTTCCCTCCCGGTACATCCCAGTTCCCTCCCGGTACATCCCAGTTCCCTCCCGGTACATCCCAGTTCCCTCCCGGTACATACCAGTTCCCTCCCGGTACATCCTACTACATACCAGTTCCCTCCCAGTTCACTCCCAGTACATCCCAGTACTTCACAGTTCCCTCCCAGTACATCCCAGTATGTCCCAGTTCCCCTCAGTACATAACACTTCCCTCCCAGTACATACCAGTACATCCCAGTGTCCTCACAGTACATCCCAGTTCCCTCCCAGTACATCCCAGTTCCCTCCCAGTACATCCCAGTTCCCTCCCTGTTCCTTCCCAGTACATAACAGTTACCTCCCAGTACATCCCAGTACATCCCAGTAGATCCTGGTACATCCCAAATCCCTGCCAGTTCCACCCGGTACAACCCGGTACAAGCCTGTACATCCTAGTTCCTCCACAGTACATCCCAGGGCATCCCCGCACATTGTAGTGCCTCCCAGTACATCCCAGCTCCCTCCCAGTACTGGGAGGGACCTGGATGTACTGGGAGGGACCTGGGATGTACTGGGAGGGAACTGGGATGTACTGGGAGGGAACTGGGATGTACTGGAGGGAACTGGATGTACTGGGATGTAATGGGACGGAATTGGGATGTAATGGGACAGACTGGGAAAGAAGTGGTAGTGAACCGGGAGGGAATTGGATGTACGGGGATGAACTGGTAGGGAACTGGGATGTACTGGCATGGAACAGGGATGTATTGGGATGTACAGGAACGGAACTGGAATGTACTGCGATGTACTGGGATGTACTGGGAGCAAACTGGGATTTACTGGGATGTACTGGGAGGAAACTGGGATATACTGGGAGGAAACTGGGAGGGAAGTGGGTGTCAACTGGGACATTCCAGTTTCCTCCCAGTACATCCCAGTTCCCTACCAGTGCAGCCCAGTACATCCCAGATCCCTCCCAGTCCCTCCCAGTCCCTCCCAGTACATCCCAGTTCCCTCACAGTACATCCCAGTTCCCTCACAGTACATCCCAGTTCCCTGTAAGTACATCCCAATACTTCATAGTTCCCTCCCAGCACGTCCCAGTACGTCCCAGTTCCCCTCAGTACATAACACTTCCCTCCCAGTACATACCAGTACATCCCAGTGTCCTCACAGTACGTCCCAGTTCCCTCCCAGTACATCCCAGTTCCCTCCCAGTTCACTACCAGTACACAACAGTTACCTCCCAGTACATCCCAGTAGATCCTGGTACATCCCAAATCCCTGCCAGTTCCACCCGGTACAACCCAGTACAAGCCTGTACATCCTAGTTCCTCCACAGTACATCCCAGGGCATCCCCGCACATTGTAGTGCCTCCCAGTACATCCCAGGTCCCTCCAGTACTGGGAGGGAACTGGGATGTACTGGGAGGGAACTGGGATGTACTGGGAGGGAACTGGGATGTACTGGGATGTATTGGGACGGAACTGGGATGTATTGGGAGGCACTGGGAAAGAAGTGTTAGTGAACCGGGAGGGAATTGGGATGTACGGGGATGAACTGGTAGGAAACTGGGATGTACTGGCATGGAACGGGGATGTATTGGGATGGACAGGAACAGAACAGGAATGTACAGCAATGTATTGGCATGTACTGGCAGCGAGCTGGGATTTACTGGGATGTACTGGGAGGAAACTGGGATATACTGGGAGGAAACTGGGATATACTGGGAGGAAACTGGGATATACTGGGAGGAAACTGGGATATACTGGGAGGCATTGGGAGGGAAGTGGGTGTCAACTGGGACATTCCAGTTTCCTCCCAGTACATCCCAGTTCCCTACCAGTGCAGCCCAGTACATCCCAGTTCCCTCCCACTCCGTCCCAATCCCCTCCCAGTACATCCCAGTTCCCTCCCAGTACATACCAGTTCCCTTCCAGTACATCCTGGGTACATCCCAGTTCCCACCCAGTACATCCTACTACATACCAGTTCCCTCCCAGTTCACTCCCAGTACATCCCAGTACTTCACAGTTCCCTCCCAGTACATCCCAGTACGTACCAGTTCCCCTCAGTACATAACACTTCCCTCCCAGCACATAACAGTACATCCCAGTGTCCTCACAGTACGTCCCAGTTCCCTCACAGTACATCCCAGTACATCCTGGTACATCCAAAATCCCTGCCAGTTCCACCCGGTACAACCCAGTACAAGCCTGTACATCCTAGTTCCTCCACAGTACATCCCAGGGCATCCCCGCACATTGTAGTGCCTCCCAGTACATCCCAGTTCCCTCCAGTACATCCCAGTTCCCTCTAAGTACATCCCAGTACTTCACAGTTCCCTCCCAGTTCACTCCCAGTACACAACAGTTACCTCCTAGTACATCCCAGTACATCCCAGTTCCCTCCCAGTACATCCCAGTTCCCTCCCTGTTCCTTCCCAGTACACAACAGTTACCTCCCAGTACATCCCAGTACATCCCAGTAGATCCTGGTACATCCCAAATCCCTGCCAGTTCCACCCGGTACAACCCAGTACAAGCCTGTACACCCTACTTCTCCACGGTACATCCCAGGACATCCCAGCACATTGTAGTGCCTCCCAGTATACCCCAGTTCCCTCCCAGTACATCCCATTACATTCCAGTGCCCTCCCAGTACATCCCAGTACATCCCAGTACTTCACCGTTCCCTCCCAGTACATCCCAGTTCCCTCCAGTACATCCCAGTTCCCTCCCAGTACATCCCAGTTCCCTCCCAGTACATCCCAGTTCCCTCCCAGTACATCCCAGTACTGCACAGTTCCCTCCCAGCACATCCCAGTACGTC
Organism: Phalacrocorax aristotelis; assembly: GCF_949628215.1. NCBI lineage: Eukaryota > Metazoa > Chordata > Aves > Suliformes > Phalacrocoracidae > Phalacrocorax > Phalacrocorax aristotelis. The sequence goes on from NW_027441368.1 coordinate 1,155,023, forward strand.
CCAGTTACCGTCAGTACATAACACTTCCCTCCCAGTACATACCAGTACATCCCAGTTCCCTCCCTGTTCCTTCCCAGTACATAACAGTTACCTCCCAGTACATCCCAGTACATCCTGGTACATCCAAAATCCCTGCCAGTTCACCCGGTACAACCCAGTACAAGCCTGTACATCCTAGTTCCTCCACACTACATCCCAGGACATCCCAGGACATTGTAGAGACTCCCAGTACCTCCCAGTTCCCTCCCAGTACAACCCAGTAGATCCTGGTACGTCCCCGTTCCCCGCACTGTACGTCCCCGTTCCCCGCACTGTACTGGGAGGACAACCGAGCCTGCGCAGTGACTGACATAGGGAACGAGCAAGTTTGTACCTATCGCTAGACAAGACAATAATGACTATGTATGAGTATGTAAAATTTTCATCTACAAATTGTACGGGAAAGGTGCGTGAGGTACGCACGCCAGGAGGAGCGATCCCCCGTGCATCCGGCGCCGCGAATAAAGAATGCCTGCTCTTTAATACTAAATTGGTGTTGAGGAGTCGTTTCCGATTTTAACGCGTTTTTTCGGTAACACAGGGAGTCAGATCAAGAGAGCCAGAGAACAACAAAACACCGACAGGCTACAGGACAGAGCAGGAGGAATAATAAAAAAAAAAAAAACGGAGCCAGAGCCAGGCAGAGAGAGGCGGAGAAAGAAAAAGGAGCCACAGGCTACAAGACAGAGAGAGGGAGGACTGAAAAGACGGGGAGGCAGGGAGACACTCAGAGCGAGATGGAGAAAGAAGGTGCGGGGGGGGGGGGGGGGGGGGGGGCTCAAAAAAAAAAAGTAAATTTTGCAGCAGGTAAGGAAAGAGAGGGGGCCGGGGGAGAGACAGGGAGGGCCCAGGACGTACAAGAGAGGCAACGGGGCCCAGTGGCCCAGGACTCACCGCGACTCTCGCTCTCAGCGCTGCTGGCACAATTTAGCCGTTCAGATGCTTCTTTCCCCTCCTCTCCTCCCTGCCTCTTCTGCAGCTCCAGACTCTAGGCCGTCCTCCACCTGAAGAGAATACGTGGGTGTCTTACAGCTCTTACCAGATGAGGCTTCCTAGGCACGTAGCCTAGCTTGCTCGTGCACTACACGCCCGTACCCAACTCCGGGTTACGCGTACAGACCCTACGGTGCACGTTGGTGGCCTGGCCCGCTGCGGGCTATGAAGGGGGATCCTTCCTCCCCCACCTGCATGGACAGGCTCTCTCTTGCCTGCGGCAGGAAGGCAGCTGGCAGCCAGAGCACCTTCAGTTTCTTCTTCTTTACCTTTCGTTGGCGTCTCCAGCTTCAGCTGAGGCAGCTCCTGTCCGCAGCCGGGAAGGGCTTTGTCTATCCCTTTTCGGCCCTGCGCTGCGAGGACGGCGAGGACGGGCAGAGAGAAGCCACGCGAGCCTGAGACGCCGCAGGCAACGGCATCCCGGGGGAAGGACAGACAACCACGTCCTCAGCACGGTCTCTGGGAGAGGGAAAGAAGAAACAGTGACCGTCATTACCGTCGATCGACCCTGGCCAAAGCCTCTCCTTCCGCAGGGGCTTCTGGACACACCGCTCCCTCCCCACGCTACTGCTAAGGGCCCCTGCACCAAGGGGGAATCCAGTGCGCTTGAGGGACGGCTTGCTGCCTTCACGACAGGGCCTGGGGGCGGCCTAAGGCTATGCAGCACGCTTATGGGGAGGTGCCGGAGCTGGGGGCAGGCGCACAGGGCAAGGGGGGCCAGGGGAGGCTGAGCGGGACCTCCGGTGGGCCGGGGACGCGGCCATCATCTGCGCCCTGGGCACGGGGAAAAGGTCATCGTCCTCCTCCTTTCCCTCTTCCCTTCTGTCAGCTCCCGGGGAACTCACCGCTTCTCGGGAAGCGGCCGCACCCGCAAGCCCCCAGTAATCAACACGAATCCAACCCCAAAAAATACACCTCGCGTACCGTACGCGCCACGGCCCGCCCGGCACCCGAGCGCCGGAAGACCGCGCCTCCCGCCATGCCCGGCGAACCACGTGACAGGGCCGGCAGCCACTGCGCCAGGAATACAGCTCCCGGCATGCTCTGCGGCACAACCCGGCCCGCCCGGCAGCCGCAAGGACTACAGCTCCCGGCATGCTCTGCGGCACAACCCGGCCGCCCGGCGGCCGGTTTGATGCGGAGCCACCCAGCATCCCTGCGAGCACAGCTGCAGGCGCAACAGCAGTTACGCAGCCACAACTAGGCACTAAACAAAGGCTTTCCAACACTGGAGGTCTAGAACAGGTAGACATTAGCACAGAAGCACAAGGGGCTCCGTCACCCTGCACAAATCTCCCCGTGCCTACACACGCACACGTTCAGAAGTTAGTTATCAGAAAACGCCCGACTCAGCCATTTGCCACAGTCACGAGACTCACGACATGATAACACGACATGACACGCGAGGTGGGCTCAGAGTTTTAAGGCAAGAAATACCTCCCACGCCCCCCACCCGAGATCTTTCAGGGTCCACACCTGCCATCGCCCCGCACCAAACCTACCCGGCCAAAGGCTTTCAGGTGGCCCGAAACACTGTACACAGAAAATAACCAGGGGACAGACCTGCATTGTTCGGAAGCGAACGATGCCCGACCGGGGCTCCTCTGCGGGGCACGGAGCCCCCCGGCCCCGCCCGGAGACACACACCCGCCCCCCGCTGCCCGAACTCACCCACCAGCGCTCTCCGGCCCCCGGACACGGCCGCGCTGCTCTCTCAGGCGGCTGCCGCAGGCGAGGCTCGGGCACCGCCAGGCCTCCAGGCGTCCCGAGGGGCTGCCGGCCACCGCAGGGGATGGCTGCCGGCGGCCGGACCGCCGCGGCGCTCCCCGCCCAGCTCCGAGCAGGCTCCGCCGGCCGCGGGCTTCCCACGCCGGGCCGCAGAGGGGCCCCGGCACCGCACAGGGACGCCTCGCGACCCGGCCGCCACACGCACCGGCCCTTCGGCCTCCACACGCACCGCTCCCGCCCCCGCTCCGACGCGCCGCGCACGCGCCACCGGAAGCCCGAGCCCTGCGGGGCGGCCCTTAAAGGGCGGCCGGAAGGAACGGCCCCCACCGGCCCCGCCCCCGCGCCCAGCCGGTGAGCGCCAGCGCCCCCTGCTGGCCGGGCCGCGCTCAGCTCGCGAGGGCGCCGAGGGCCGGGCGGGGCGGGACGCGCCGGCTCGGGGCCAGCGCCTTCTCGGGGCGAGCGGGAAACCCCTGCGGGCCCCGGTCACGGCCGGGCAGAGCCGCGCGCCCTCCGAGAGCTGCTGAACGGGGCTGCCGCTCGTGACACATACCGAGCCGTCTGCGACGGGAGCGGGCAGAGGAGGAAGGGGCCGGCGGCCGCGGCGCCCTGGCCCCAGGCGGGGGGGGGGGGGCTGGGGCCCGGGGGGCCGCCCCCCTACTCACAGTTCCCTCACAGTTCCCTCACAGTTCCCTCACAGTTCCCTCACAGTTCATCCCATGGATGGAACCGGGACCTACTGTGAGGCACTGGGAAAGAAGTGGGAGGAAGCCGGGACAGACCAATATAGCCCAGTATGGACTAGACCAATATAGCCCAGTATGGACTGGAGGGAACTGCGAGGGAACCGCGAGAGAACCCCACAGAACAAACCATGGGGCACGAGAAGGCAGAGAATTAAGAATTAGGGACAGGGAGCCAGAAAAAAAAAAAAGAAAAAAACCAAAGGGAGACAGAGAGCAAAAGGAATCGCAATGCGTACGGAGAGAAGAGAGAAACAATTCTAGCATAGGGTCACGGGGGAGCCAGGGACAGCAAGATGGAGAAAGGACAGAAGCTACAGGCTACAGGGCAGAGAGGGAAGAATTAATGAATAGACACAGAGAGATGGGCAGAAAGACATGGAGAAAGGCTAAAGATCACACGGCCTACAGGGAAGAGAGAAGAGAGGGAGGAATTTTAAAAACAGGGGCAAGAAGCCAGAGAGAGGGAGAGAGAAGCAACAATAAAATGGGGACAAGCCACAGGGCAGCGAGGAGGGAATCAATGAATAAGAACACGAGACCAAAGAGAACACAATGTAGAATGGAAAAAAGGAACAGCGGCCTACAGGGAAGGAGGAATTAAAGATCAGGGACTGGGAGGCAGACAGAGACACATGAAGAAACAAGTGAAAAAAAAGAAAAAAACAAACCAACAGCAATGGGCTACAAAGACAGAGAGGGAGGAAATGAGGAAATAAAACGTCGCAGCAAGGAGCTGGACAGAGAGAGATGAGGACAAACAAATAGCACGGGTCCACGTGACAGAGAACGTGGAATTAGAACACAGAGAGAGGGAGCCGGACAGAGAGAGAGGCCGAGAGAAACATCTAGACAGGCTACAGCGGGCAGAGGCAGGAATTAAAACCTAGGGACAGGGAGCTGGACAGAGAGAGATGGAGGTCACAGGGAACAGCGGTGGCTGCAGGAAGAACAGGAATTCATGAATAGGGCAAGGGAGCTGGACAGAGAAGAACTCAGAAAGGCAAGAACAGTAGCAGGGTACAGAGCAGAGAAGACGAATTAAAAAGCACGGGGGGAGCGTTGAGGCAGACAGAGAGAGATTAAGAAAAAAGTCACGGGCTACGTGGCAAAGCAGGAGGAATTCAGAAACGAGGATGGGAACCAAGGGAGAGTGTGCTGGTGAAGGATAACGGGCATTAAAAGTGAGGGACGGGGAGCTGGGAAAAGCGAGGCAGAGAAAAACAGAATCACAGAGAGAATCACACAAAGCCAAAAAAGAAGAAACTGAACAACAGGAACAGGTGTAACCAAAGCGATGAAATCAACCAACCAGAGACGGTGTTCCATTACGGGAACATGGAGCGTACCAATCAGCGCACCTGTCGATCTGCATTTTAGTGCCTAGGCGATCGTTAATGTCAGCAGAACAACAGACAACATGCTTCTGTCAGAAAAGGATGACAAAACGCGGTTTCGCTTAGCGGACTGAGAAAACTAGCCAAGACTGCCAAGAGTAAGAGCCGAGAAGCTAAAAGGTAATTCCGGCAGGGGGAGATCGCGACCACCGACTCACAGACCACCACCGACCCAAGTAACACCACCTACTCAGAAGAGAACAACGGAAGAGGACAACCGAGCCTGCGCAGTGATTGACATACGGAACGAGCAAGTTTGTACCCATCGCTAGACAAGACAATAACGACTATGTATGAGTATGTAAAATTTTCATCTACAAATTGTACAGGAAAGGTGCGTGAGGTACGCACGCCAGGAGGAGCGATCCCCCGTGCATCCGGCGCCGTGAATATAGAATGCCTGCTCTTTAATACTAAATTGGTGTTGAGGAGTCGTTTCCGATTTTAACGCGTTTTTCGGTAACAGTTTTGGCACCCCAGGTGGGAACCTGCTTTTGAATCTCGACGGATCCGTGGGATCGTGGGACCTGCAGCCGGCCCCGAGGAATTCTCCGGGAGAGCTTCCGATCCCCGGGCCAGAGAATTCTGAGCAAGATCCCCTGGATTGAGGTAAACAAGGCATTCTTTGAAGAAGAAACTTAGGTAGAATAATACGTGGGGTTAGTTTCCCACATAGGATAGGATAGCGGGTTTGAGTCCCACAGGCCTGCCCGTAAGGCGCGGCGAAAGCCACGCAGGGTCGGGGCCAAGAGGTGCCTCGGTTGGTAAGTCTCTGCTAGGCGAAAGCCTGTGGAGCGGGACCCGAGGGTAGGGGAGTCTTCAACAGGGGGTTGAAGTCTCCAGGGATATCTAGCAGGGGGCTACAGATCCCAGTGGCAGATTTCCAGTGAGACCTCTAACGGGGGTTGGAGTCCCTCTGACTAGTATTTGTGATAGTGCACTATCACAACTACTAGTCGACTGGGAGACGGGAGCATTACTGAGTAGGAAACCTATCCCACAGAGAACACCTTTGCGATGTATTTTGAAGCACTGGAAAGACGTCGGGGGCGGTGACCCACTAACTCGGAAACCATTAATTGAATATTGCAATCATTGGTGGCCAACGTATCAATTGGAAGGTGGGCACAAATGGCCAGAACATGAGACATTGCAATATCGTACCATCTTGCAATTAATGTTGTTTTGTAAAAAGGGAAGGCAAACGGGAAGAAGTGGCATATGTTGATTTGTTCTTTACACCGTGGAATCATCCCGAGCAGCAGAAACAGCGTGAGGTATGTCCACAAGATTCTACGGCAATGTTTCTGAAAAGAGGAAAACGTGGTGAGAACTTGAAAGAGTGTTGCTCTACTTGTGATACTGGATACTTCGCTTGATGAAACTGACAAGAAAATAGTATGGAATACAGCCAGAAGGCAGGTGCAGGGAGCACATGCTAACGGGAATTTACAGAGAACAATGAATAAGAATTTTCCATCTACAAATCCCGAGTGGGACCCTAATCAGCCAGGACCCAGGGGAATGTTGACTAGATGTCAGAGAGAGATTTTATTTGGAGTAAGACAAGCAATGCCAAAAGCAATAAATTGGTCAAAATTTATGAAGTGAGACAAGAATTAAGTGAGTCCCCTTCAGCCTTTATGGAAAGACTGAAGGTGACCACCAGAAAATATACTCATTTGAACCCAGAAAAACCAGAAAAAGCAATTCAGCTGGTCTCTATATTCATAAGACAATCAGCCCCAGATGGGGGCGGGGGGAGAGAAAACAACCTTCAGAAACTAGAACAACCTGAATCCAGAGATCTGGGTTAAATGCTTGAAGTAGCTTGGCATGAAGGAGACCAGGGGAATCAACCCTAGCTGAACACCTGGTTACACTGAAGCTACGGAATGAAGAAATAGAATTTTTGGTAGATACGGGAGCCACTTATTTGGTATTGAATACACGTGAAGAGAAATTTGATCATAAATCAGTAGATGTTGCTAGCGCAACAGGGCAAAGAAAAATTAGCCCCTCTCAGAGCCATTAAAGTTTAAATTGGAGAAGCAATGGGCAACTCACCAGTTTCTGCATATGCCTGAATGTCCACTGCCTCTGTTATGACGAGATCTATTAGGTCAATTAGATGCTCAAGTAACTTTTAAAGATGGAGAGATTAAATCACTAATACCAGAATCAAAAGCCACAGAGGCGAGAGCGTTTATGTTACAGGATTCCTCCAGGGAGGAACGGGTTCCCGAGGAAGTGGAAAACGTAGTAATTCCTTTGGTTTGAGCGAGCGGAGCTCCGGAGCGATCTAAGTGGGCAGAGCCGGTAAAAGTAACCTTAAAGCTTGGAGCCAAGCCCGTAAGACAAAAACAATACCCTATTAAGCGAGAGGCTCGAAAAGGATTACAGAAGTTAATTATAAAATTTTTCAGAATATGAGCTTTTAGTGGAATGTGAATCAGAATATAGTACTCCTGTGTCGCCAGTAAAGAAATCTAGAGGCAAAGAGTATTAGCTAGTTCACCATTTAAGGGCTATAAATCAGGTGGTCCAAGATATACATCCGGTAGTAGCTAATCCATACACTTTACTGACCTCTTTTAAAGGAGGAGCATAAATGGTTTACTGTACTAGATTTGAAGGACGCCTTCTTTTGCATACCTCCAGGCATAAAAAGTCAAAGCCTATTTGCTTTGCAATGGGAAAGCCCCACCACAGAATGAAAGACACAGCTACCATGGACCGTACTTCCACAAGGATTTAAAAATAGTCCTACGATACTTGAGACTCAGCTGGCAAAAAAAAATTAGAGATATAGAAAAAACAGAACCCAGGGAGAGGCATCTTGTTACAGAACGCGGATGACATTCTGATAGCGGCACAAAGTAAAGAAAAATGTTTTGAAATTTTTAAATTTTCTGGGCCAAGGAAGATGCGGAGTTTCCAGAAACAAAACCCAAATAGGAAAAGAAGCAGCCATTTATTTAGGATTTGAAATATCTCAAAGACAAAGACAATTAGAAAGTGAAAAGAAAGAAACTATTTGTCAAATTCCCGAACCTAGCAGCCCGAAGGAACTGAGAGCTTTTCTGAAAACAATGAAATAGCATCAGCTCTGGATTCTGAACTATAGACTGTATGTAAAACCATTATTTGAGGCATTGAAAGACTCAAAAGGATAAATATTTAACCTGGATGCCCGGATGCCAAACGGCATTCAAAGAACTGAAAAGAGCCTCGATGATGGCCCCTGCATTAGGCCTACCTGATTTCGCTAAACCTTTTGAGTTGTTTGTCCACGAAAGACAACATTTAGCCCTTGGAGTGCTGACACAGCGACTGGGAACCTGGAAGAGACCTGTGGGCTACTTCTCCAAACAACCTGACCACGCGAGTTAAAGATGGCCTAGGTGTTTACGGGCAGTAGCAACGACAGCGCTGCCGATCCGGGAAGCCCCAAAGTTAACAATGGGACAGAAGATGACAGTATATGTCCCGCACATAGCGGTGACTGTTTTAGAACAAAAGGGGGGTCGTTGGCTATCCCTTAGCAGAATGTTGAAATATCAAGTTGTTCTGTTAGAACAAGACGATGTGGAATCGAAGACTACTGCTATACTGAATCCTGCTATGTTTTTAACAACAGAAAACCTTACGGACAATTTAGAACACGATCGCTTGCTAACTATTGAACAAGTCTATTCCAGCAGACCAGACCTGAGACACAAACCTCTGGGAAAATCCTGATCTGGAGTTGTTTACAGATGGAAGAAGCTCTGGGCGAGAAGAGAAGCGAATGGCCGGATATGCTGTCGTTATCGCCGCCGAGGGAATGGAGTCAGGGGTGCTGCCTGCAAACACCTCAGCACAGAAAGCAGCATTGGTAGCATTGAAGCGAGCTCTGCGAATGGCAGAAGGACAAAGGATAAATATCTAGACTGATTCCAAACGTGCATTTGGTGTGATCCACGATCATGGAGCTATTGGGAAGGAGAAAGGACTGCCATCAGCCCAAGAATCATCAATACAGCATAAAGAAGAAATTCTCCAACTTCCGGAAGACGTGCAGAAACCAAAAGAAGTGGCGGTAAAGCGTTGCAAAGCTCATCAATTTGGCCAGACGGCTGTAAACATAAGCAAACGACTGACCGATAAAGCTGCAAAGAGGACTGCAGAGCAAGGTATCCTTGCACTAGTACCAGTAAAACAGATCAGAATTCCAAAGTTGAAACCGAGATATAATAAATTGGATGAGCAATTAGCAGAACAATTGGAAGCATCACAAAACACAGAGAGATGGTAGGTAACACCAGAAAAACAAGTAATAACAACAACCACCCCACAAGTTATGACAGAACTTGCAAAAGAAAACCATGAGCAAACACATTAGGGTGTAGGCGCTACGGTTTTGAGTTTAAAAACATCTGTAGCGTGTGTAGGCACGACAAGAATAGTTAAACCCATAGTAGCTAAGTGTCCAATCTGTCCTAGAAATAATCCCCTGAACCAAAGGAAACAACCTTTAGGAGTAACAAAACAAAAAATTCTCCCGGAAATTATTAGCAAATTAAGTTCTCTGAGTTAGCCAGACAAAATAGATAGAGCAGTATTTGTCAGTGCTGATTGACAAATTTTCTAGATGGCCAGCAGCTTTCTCGTGCTGCACCGACAAAGCTAGAGTAGTAGTTAAGACGTTGCTGAAGGAAATAATACCAAGATTTAGAGTGCCAACGGGAATGTCCTCTGATAGAGCACCACATTTTTTTGCAGAGGTACTTCAACAAATTAATAAAATTTTGGGTAGAAAATGGGACCTGCATACACCCTGGAGACCACAATCAAGTGAAAAATTTCAGAACATGAAGCAAACACTAAACTGACATAGTGGAATATTATTGATCTAGGATGGAAGTATTGAGAAAATTATTATTTCAGAACTTCCAAACAGGGGAAATGTAACCAAAGTGATGAAATCAACCAGAGACGGTGTTCCATTACGGGAACATGGAGCGTACCAATCAGCGCACCTGTCGATCTGCATTTTAGTCCGTAGGCGATCATTAATGCGAACAGAACAACAGACAACGTGCTTCTGTCAGAAAAGGATGAAAAAACGCTGTTTCGCTTAGCGGACTGAGAAAACTAGCCAAGACTGCCAAGAGTAAGAGCCGAGAAGCTAAAAGGTAATTCCGGCAGGGGGAGATCGCGACCACCGACTCACAGACCACCACCGACCCAAGTAACAGAAGAGAACAACGGAAGAGGACAACCGAGCCTGCGCAGCGATTTACATACGGAACGAGCAAGTTTGTACCAATCAGCAGACAGGACAATAATGAATATGTATGAATACGTAAAACATTGATCTACAAATTGTACGGGAAAGGTGCGTGAGGTACGCACGCCAGGAGGAGCGATCCCCCGTGCATCCGGCGCCGCGAATAAAGAATGCCTGCTCTTTAATACTAAATTGGTGTTGAGGAGTCGTTTCCGATTTTAACGCGTTTTTCGGTAACACAGGGAGTCAGATCAAGAGAGCCAGAGAACAACAAAACACCGACAGGCTACAGGACAGAGCAGGAGGAATAAAAAAAAAAAAACACGGAGCCAGAGCCAGGCAGAGAGAGGCGGAGAAAGAAAAAGGAGCCACAGGCTACAGGACAGAGAGAGGGAGGACTGAAAAGACGGGGAGGCAGGGAGACACTCAGAGCGAGATGGAGAAAGAAGGTGCGGGGGGGGGGGGGGGCGCAAAAAAAAAAAGTAAATTTTGCAGCAGGTAAGGAAAGAGAGGGGGCCGGGGGAGAGACAGGGAGGGCCCAGGACGCACAAGAGAGGCAACGGGGCCCCAGTGGCCCAGGACTCACCGCGACTCTCGCTCTCAGCGCTGCTGGCACAATTTAGCCGTTCAGATGCTTCTTTCCCCTCCTCTCCTCCCTGCCTCTTCTGCAGCTCCAGACTCTAGGCCGTCCTCCACCTGAAGAGAATACGTGGGTGTCTTACAGCTCTTACCAGATGAGGCTTCCTAGGCACGTAGCCTAGCTCCCCCGTGCTGGAGCTGGGGGCAGGCGCACGGGGCAAGGGGGGCCAGGGGAGGCTGAGGGGGAGCTCTGGTGAGCTGGGGAGTCGGCCATCTTCTGCACCCAGAAGCTGCAGGGGGAAAAGGTCATCATCCTCCTCCTCCTTTCCCTCTTCCCTTCTATCAGCTCCCGGGTAACTCCTAGGGCTGCCCTCACCCGCTCGCCTTTAGCATACCAGAAGCCTGCCTCGGCGGGTCATTTGAAGCTTCCCATCCCACCAGCCCCAGTAGTACAGGCACACAAGGAGATACCCCTGCACCCACCAAAGGGGCTCGCTCACCTCGCCGGCAGCCCTAGGCCTCACCCGACACAGGGAATCGTGTCCGACACACCACCACGCTGCAGCAAGAGCAGAGGAGGCCTTTCCTTACCAGGAAGCAGCAACGAGCACGGCGGCATCACCTCGCAGGCACTGCAGCATCGCAGGGCCGTTACCTGCGGAGAGAGCAATGGGGATCACAGGGACGCCACCGCGCGTGCGCGGCTCCCGGGCTCAGTACCCAATTCTGGTCGCTGGGCAGCAGCATTATCTGAATTACTCTTCTCGATTAATACCATCCAGAAACCGTAACTTGGCTGCATCCACAGAGCTTCTATTCCTCTGCACCTTTCCCCCTCGCAGCCCCAGCAGCGCCATTCATTGCCTCTGCACCAAACAGCAAAGTGTCTCGAGGGAGGAGAAGCAGCACAGCAAACCTGGGGAACAAGGTTGGGTTCCCACCCCCGCAGAATAAGCCCCAGGAACTGCTTGTAGGCATGTGGCATCAGGGTTGTGATCGGGTTTTGGTTTGGTTTTCTTTTTTTTTCCCCCGCCTTCTTTACATAATGTAATAATTGGGGTTGCTTTTCCAAACTACTGAGTTCTGTGGGGATTTTTTGTGCTTTTGCCCTACAAAAAATGGTCATTTTCACTTTCGGTTTTGTGCATGAGAATGGTTGGTGGGTGCTTTTAGGTTGTTGTTCCTTCCCCCCACCCCCTTTTTTTTTTCCTTTCCAGCCGCACAAATCCAGCTGGAGTTGGCTTTCCCAGAAGCCCCAAGTTGTTTTCTTTCCACCAGAATTCTTCCTGTATTTTCACCCCTCATTGCAGGCCCAGAGTCAAGGGGTTTGAGGTATTTTTGTGCCCAGGCAGCAGCTCCCAGGCTGCATAAGCAGCCCCACAGGGGGAAGTCCCCGTTTGAGGGAATCGGCCCCAAATTGGGATGGGAAAGTGAAGAGAAGGAGAAAAAACCCTGAATAACCTGAAAAAGAACACCTACTCCAGCCCACCAAGCACCGGTCACCTTGCCTGACTCACCTCCAGGGCCCACATCACGCTCGGCTCATCGCTTAGCACCCTCAGATCACAAAAAAAAAAAAAAAAGAGTAAAACCCATAATGGAGCCCTATAGCCATCAGTCACATCTTCCCTCCAGTACTACACACAGACTCACCTTCTTACAGCGCTCCCCTGGGCCCTCCTCCGTTGCCCTGCACGACTCATCCATCTGCACCTGGAAAAACAGTGTTACTGAACAAGTCACCTGGAGGCACAGCAACAGCTTAACCATTCCACAGCTCCTGCGCCCACGTAGGAATACCATCTAGAGCCCAACTACAGCCTGCCGTTAAAGGAAATGCATTAAATCAAACGTTAAGCCCTCGCACATACAAGCCGGAACAGCAAAAACACGGCACGCTCGCGCACCCAGGGCGCAGCCCGACGGAGGTCCACGCGCACCTCGCCGGTTTGATGCGGAGCCACCCAGCATCCCTGCGAGCACAGCTGCAGGCGCAACAGCAGTTTCACCTACACCCATCTCGGCACGCAGCGCTTCTGAAGCTTTAAGCTGAAAGCCCTACCTTGACGCTTGGCCACACTAGAAGCGAGCCGTAGCTAGGACTCCACAGAAACACAGCAACACAAATTGCACACCCACAGCGGCGACAGCCTTGCAACTACTTAGACCAGGAACAACAGAGGAAAGTAAAACGGCTTCATCACCCGCACAGGAAAAGCGGCAGACGGAGGCAAAGGGTCAGCATTCATAGCCCTTACAGAACACAGGCGTTCTCTCTCCTTCCATTCCTAAACCCATCCCTTAGGTCTAAGTATCGCAGCCCTGCTGTGGCAATAGCGAGAGCGGGGAACGAGAGCCCTGCCGCCGGCCATTTGTGCGGCAGGACACAAAAACAGAGGGACATGTTTTGCCACACACAACCCTGAATCTCCTGAAAAGTTATGTTTACCAAAAATAGGCATTTGGAACATATTGCCAAAAACAAAACATTCGGCAATAAAACTTTTATGTGTTTGACACCCGCACATTTTTTGGGAACTTGCTATTTGCTTCCTGGTTTTGCTGGTCTTCCCTCAGAAGTTCTACCTGCAGCCAAGTTATTCCCACCCGCCCGACCGGTTCAAGCATTCACCTTCCTGGTATTACCAGCACATTGAGACACAGGCGAGGAACTTAACTGCTCTTCTAAAACTATCCAAATGACAATTACAGCCCTGAAAGAGGAGTGGAAGAGAAGAACAGGAGAGATCAGGCAGCAAAAATGCTCTGCAGGCTGCTGCCAGCCAACACTGCACTCTTTTGTTAAAGCCACCCCGCCCCCCCAAATGCAAACAAAAAAACCCCCCATGACTTCATGAAGTGCGTGGGTTTTTTTTCTTTTCAGTAGTCCTTTTGGAGCTCATCCCTGTCTCAGCATCTTGTCTTGTCAGAGCATGAAGTGCAGATGATCTGTATCCCAATGACATTTGCATGGGATGAATACATTTTCAGAAATAGACCCGATCCGTGAGACTCCTGTCACCTTTGTGGTTTTAATAATCGTAACTCAATTTTATCGACTGACACACTTGTGAGAAAACTAATTAACTTGAAACGTAGCCTCTCCTCGGGGAAAAAATGTGTTAGACACCAAATGAAACCGATTCAGAGCTCCAAACCACGATGGAGCCGATAGAGCTGTTGTGACTTAGTTTGTATGTTTAATTAATTGGTTAATAACTCTTCTAAGCAGCGCAGAATGAAGAGCTGGACCCAAAGAGGGTGCGCTGCGCTGGATCCAAAAAGCACCCTTCCTCCAGAGACCCGCCTCAGGTGGCGAGTTCGCTCTGGTGCATGCCGGCCTCCCGAACTTCGGGGTCCGATGTGACTGGACCCCCACCTCCGGGGAGGGTCCTCGTACCCTGCCCAACCCTTGCTTTCCCCTGCAGCCCCCGATGCCCCCACGCCACCCCCACAAGCAGCCAAACCGGCTTCTGCTTTTGGCCCCCAAACCAGCTCACTTTGGGACCGGTTCTGAGCCAAAAAGCCCAGCTGCTGAGCCTGTTCTCAAGTCCCAAAAGCGCAGCACTTGACCTCTGCTCCTCAGCCCAAAACCACACCACTTAGTCCCCTCGCTCAGGCCCTCAAAACGCACGACTCGATCTGTTTCAGGGCCCCGGCGTCAGCCACAGGAGCCTGCTCTCAAGGCCCAGGAACAGAAGAGCTGTGCTCTCCACGCTCAGGGACCAAACCAGCTGAGCCTGGCTGCGTCCCGGCCCCCTCCGCAGTCCCCACGGGCAACGCTCAGGGCCGCGGAGAGCGCAGCCACCCCGCAGCCCTGCACCCCCACGGCCCACGCGGGCACTGTCGGGGAGGCCTTGGGAACTGAACTGCGCGGGCCCGGCCCCGCACCCCGGCGGGGCAGCCCAGCACCGGCCCGGCAGCGCTTTCTTCCTGCTCTCGCAGGCCTCGTTTCCCCGGCAGCGCCGGGCCCGCACCCCAACCCCACAGGGGGCCGGGCCCGGCCCGCCTCCAGCAAACCGCGGCGGCAGCAGCCGGGGTCCCTGCCTGCCTCGCGGGCAAGGGGGGACCCGCCCGGCACCGCAGGAGCCCCCGCCGGGGTCGCCGCCGCCGCCGCCCGACCCCGACGAGGAGCAGTCGAGAGCCGGGTGGGGCTGCCCCTACTCCCCGGGGACGGGCACGGGCTCGGCCCCAAAACCCAACCACCGACCCACGACAGCGCTCGGCCCGGGGCCGCTGCTGCCCGCACCCCGCCGCCCCCCCCGGGGCTCCGCGGACCGGGAGACCCCACAGCCCAAACCCGCCGACCCACAGCGCGCCCGGCCATGCGGCTCCTCACCTGCTCTGGCGCGGCTCCGGCTGCCCCACGGCCCGGCACGGAGCCGAACCCGGCCACCGGACCATCCGCCAACCCCCCCAACCCCCGGACGCTCCGGGACGGTTCTCGTCCCTTTTCGCTCTGACGCCTCGAGCCGAGCCGGCCCCGCTCCTCCGAGCTACCGGCGGTGCCCGCTCTGCTGCTCGGGGCCGGGCCCTGTTCTCGCCCGGACGCGAGAAGCCGCTCCGGGGTCTTCTCGGTGCGTCCAGCCCCGTGCCGTGCCGGAGCGGGGAGAGCCGGGTACGAGCGCGGAGCCCTGGGGCAGGGGTTGCCCCAGTGCCGCCGACGGTGTGTGGGGGGGTGTCGTCGTCCCCCGCCCCACGCGGGGGGCGCACACACGGTACACCCGCGGGCAGGGGCATCCCCGGGGAGCCGTGCGGCCGGGCTGCGCCGTAGGAGGGGAAGGTGATGTTGGTTTCCCATTTTCCCCGCAAACTGATCCTCCCCCCCGGCCCCCCTTTCCCGCGCGTTACAGCCCGCGAAAAAGCTTTTAACAACCCGATCGACAACACTCCCTTTATCCCTCTTCCAGCAGCAGCAGCGAGAGATTAAGGCAACTGCAGCAGAGGGGAGGAAGGCAAGGAGAGCCTTTTCAAGCAAGGGCAGGACAAAATGCACGGCGTGGACAGGCACAGGAGAGGCTGCATTATCTGGAAAGCACAACGCCTGCCCAAGGGCAGAAAATAAGGAACGAATTGTTTCCAAGGAGCTGCAGCAGACGAATCACCTTTTTCTTTATTGCACTCCTGCCCTTTGTTATCCAAAGCGATAGGCTTCACCACCGGGCAGAAAATAGCTGCCTAGATTTACACGGACAACCAGAAACAATCAAGCCACCCAGCAAGAAGTTCGCAGCAGAGGTATAACCCATCAGCAGCTAAAACATTTGTTACGCAGGCACAACTAGGCACTAAACAAAGGCTTTCCAACTCTGGAGGTCTAGAACAGGTAGACATTAGCACAGAAGCACAAGGGGCTCCGTCACACTGCACAAATCTCCCCGTGCCTACACACGCACACGTTCAGAAGTTAGTTATCAGAAAACGCCCGACTCAGCCATTTGCCACAGTCACGAGACTCACGACATGACACACGAGGTGGGCTCAGAGTTTTAAGGCAAGAAATACCTCCCCCACCCCCCACCAGAGATCTTTCAGGCTCCAGACCTGCCATCTCCCCGCACCAAACGTAACCGGCCAAAGGCTTTCAGGTGACCCAAAACACAGTACACAAAAAATAACCGGGGAGAGCCCTACATTGTGGAAAAGCGAACGATGCCCGACCGGGGCTCCTCTGCGGGGCACGGCCCCCGCCCCGCCCCCGGCCCGACCCGCACGGAGATACCCCCCGGCCCGCGCCAGGCCTCACCTCACACGGAGACCCACCCGCTGCCCGAACTCACCCACCAGCGCTCTCCGGCCCCCGGACACGGCCGCGCTGCTCTCTCAGGCGGCTGCCGCAGGCGAGGCTCGGGCACCGCCAGGCCTCCAGGCGTCCCGAGGGGCTGCCGGCCACCGCAGGGGATGGCTGCCGGCGGCCGGACCGCCGCGGCGCTCCCCGCCCAGCTCCGAGCAGGCTCCGCCGGCCGCGGGCTTCCCACGCCGGGCCGCAGAGGGGCCCCGGCACCGCACAGGGACGCCTCGCGACCCGGCCGCCACACGCACCGGCCCTTCGGCCTCCACACGCACCGCTCCCGCCCCCGCTCCGACGCGCCGCGCACGCGCCACCGGAAGCCCGAGCCCCGCGGGGCGGCCCTTAAAGGGCGGCCGGAAGGAGCGGCCCCCACCGGCCCCGCCCCCGCGCCGGACCGCCCCCGCGCCCAGCCGGTGAGCGCCAGCGCCCCCTGCTGGCCGGGCCGCGCTCAGCTCGCGAGGGCGCCGAGGGCCGGGCGGGGCGGGGCGGGACGCCCCGGCTCGGGGCCAGCGCCTTCTCGGGGCGAGCGGGAAACCCCTGCGGGCCCCGGTCACGGCCGGGCAGAGCCGCGCGCCCTCCGAGAGCTGCTGAACGGGGCTGCCGCTCGTGACACATACCGAGCCGTCTGCGACGGGAGCGGGCAGAGGAGGAAGGGGCCGGCGGCCGCGGGGCCTGGCCGCAGGCGGGGGGGAGGGGCTGGGGCCCGGGGGGCCGCCCTGCTGGGTCACTGCCCTGCGCCGCACCGCGCTGGGGGCTGGGGCCCGACCGGCGCCGGGCGACCGGGGGCAGCCACGAGCAGGGGGCCTGAGCTTAGCCACGGCCTGCAAAACACCCCGAAGCGTGAGACGCTGCAAGGCCAAGGTGGTCCTTGGCAATGGGGGCGCCTGGGCTCGGCCTCCGCCTTACCTGTCCTGGGTCTGCGTGGCGTTCCAGGGGAATGGTGTTTTCCTTGTGCGGAAGGTGGGCTGGCCGTTCGGCCGTGCCCCGGCCGTTACCGATCCTGCCAAAGGCGCTCGCACGCTCTGGCCCATTACTGCTGTGGTACCGCGCCGTAGCAGAAAGGTGTTGTGTTTTCTCACAAAAAGCCTCCTATGGTCAGTTGAAGAAATAACCTCCTTCCGTGGCACTGACTCTTTTTGTACAGTCCATAGCTGGCTTTCGGCTTTTGTCTTTACAGCATTCAGTTTGCTTTCTGCCTAGCTTTCTACCTGCTGTGAAACATTTGGATGGTTTTTTCTTGTTGGTTTTTTTTCCCCCTACTTGCTCCACAACTCCCACACCAACCACCCAGCGCGGCTCGCCTTTCAGCCCCCAGACCGAGGAGCCTTGCCCTGGGACGGCCCTTACATGTCAGCAGAGTTGTTCCAGCTCTCACCCTGTCCCTACCCAGCTGAGGACGTCCGTGTCCGTGGGAGACACCCAGACACTCCCCCTGCAGCGTGGCAGCCCCCTGCCCCGTCAGTGAAAACTGCGGCAATATCGGCTAAGTTTAAAAGCGTCGGCAGGAGGTGCAGAATACGTAAATAAAGTGGCGGTTGGCTGCCGGGTATGGGTGCGATATAAATACATTTTGTTTACAGGCCTTCGTGCCTATTCAGCGTTGAACGGCACCGCAGCCCACCCACCCCGGGGCTCATGGGGCTCGGAGAAGGGTCTCTCCAAGGGCACAACCTAAGGCAGCGCAGGAAGCCCAGCTGCCACGCTCCCAGTCGCTACGGGATGCTTGCTTACAGCTACACCGACGAGGGTACGGATGAGGCTGGAACTAGCAGAAATGCTGACTCTTCTGGCCTTTTATTTGTGGAAGGTACAGCGTGCGAGCCTCGGCGGCTCACAGGAGAAGCGCGCAGTGCTGCCTAACTCTCATTCTCAGCTCACGTACTACTGCCAAAGCTCCTGCCCTGTGCTGTGCCAGATGCCGGCTGGCGTGAGCACCTGGGCTCCTGAGGGACCCCCTTGTCCTGAGAGCCAGAGGTACTCACTTCCCTTTGCATGAGGCCTGTAGGAGATATACCCTGCAATTTAAAAAATCCGTATCAAATGTGGCAGACTCAAAAGAGGGCATTTTTAAAAAGGCAGGTTTGTTTTCTTTGTTAACTTTACGATCTACAGCCTAGCAAAGAGCTCCCTTTCAGTGTCAGTCGCTTGGCTTTCTCCCCTACTGACGAGGTCCCAGCCTCCCGGTGAGATCTCGCTGGAGATATTCTGAGTTTCCCTCGAGTACGTGGCTGCCCTGGCCCGAGGCCAGCGAAGAAGCTGACTTTGCCCGTGTCTGAATCAGCAACACGTCCAGCAGGCGACTTGCAGAGCCCAGGGAACCCTCGTAAAGAGGTTTGGGGGTGGGGCGCGCCACATCTGCGGCATCGGCCGTGGGAAAGGACCGGCGCAGTAAAACAGGTGGGTGAAACCGCGGTCCGCGCCAATACGTGCTGCTGCCTGGGGCATCGCTTTGCTGCGGGTCAAGTCAGATGCTCTCTGTAAGAGTCAGTCAGGGTAAAGGCAGCAGCAGATTTCTTTTCTGCTCATTTTAACAAAGGCTGGACGGAGCCCATAGAGGAAGGCACTACGCGTCTTGCTGGGTTGGTTTCCCTGCCTTCTCGTAAGCTGTCGCGGAAACTTGCACGAGCAAAGCCTGTGCAAGCTGATGACAGCCACACACGGTTGAAGAGGGAGCAGACGGTGAGAGCAGAGGTGTGCGCTCAGGCTGTGCGCTGGAAGCTAATGCTAATGCTGCAAAATAAAGAGTGGATTTTCTTTTTTGGGTTTAGGTGAGCGCTAAACATGACATGTGCGTATGTGCGTGTGTCTCTCGCAGGTTTTTGTCATACACCCCACCCTCCCACCCCAAAAAAACAACCCACACATGCCACGCGTTAAACAGTGGTTTTCCGTTGTACTTAGAAGTGCTTACATAGGTGTGTTGGTTTTTTTCTTTTTTATTTTTTAATGCAGAAACAGCAATACGATAGATTTAATACAGCTAGCAATTAGATGGGTGTAGCTTTAGAGCGTCGGCTGTTTACAAAGCAACCGCACACCTTCTTTAACTCACAGTTTAAACAAGTAAACTTGCAGTGCATCACACGTGCTTTGTACAGTCACGTTCCACACGGCAGGCCAGATGCTTCACCCTGCCTTGTCCTTGTTGCCCCGACTCCAACGGGACCGCCGAGGCCATCCTGGGGACAGCGCCGCTTTCTAGCAGCTGGGTTGCTTGCCTGGACGCCCCACAGACAAAGAGTCATTTCCCCACTGAACCTCTTCTCAAATAATTTCCTAGCCCTGCAGGCCCCACGTCCTTTGGTTCATATTTCCTTTTTTCCGGGCTTGATGCACAGGACCGACGATTTCCAGAAATAGAAACAGAGGCTGATTCAGTCCAGGCTCAACATTCTCTGACCTAAACCAAACTGTCTTCGAAGAGATAGCTGTACCGTAGGCACCACCTCGGGAACAGAAGTTGCCCTGTCATAAAAAAAAAAAAAAAAAAAGAAGGAAAACAAGGCATTTCAGGCTGAGGAGGCTGAGCGGTGTGCTGGGGGCGGTGGGGGTTGGAAAGAAACAGTTCAGACGATTAGAGCGAGCTTAGCGTTGCAAAGCGTGCCATTATTTTTAATTTGGCAGTCAGAAGACAATAGATTCTGACACTGATTTCCTGTGTGCTGCGGGAGTTCTCTCCTCAGCATTCCTGTGCACCATTTTACTTTTGTGTCCCGTCCGCTTCGCTTTTGCGCTGTAGCTCTCCGGTTCTAGCTACGCTTCCCACCACCCCCATTACTCTTTGACAAGCCCAGCTCTCACTGTGCTTCCCTTCCCTTCCCTTCCCTTCCCGTATGCGCGTGCAGGGAAAAGCCCGCGCGTCTGCCACTACAGGACACGCTCTGGGAGGCAGGAGAGATGACGACGCTCCCTGACAGAGGACACAGCTGAGGGGCGGTCCGCCGGGGCTGGGGAGATGGCAGCACCTTCCCTCAGCTGCCCCATCCGAGCACAGGTGCAGGTGAGCACTGAGGAGAGACAAGCAGGCAGGAGCCGCAGAGCGAGAGAGAAAATAAAATTCACGGGTGGGTGCTACTTGCGTCTCATTTTTAGCGCAAGGGATGAATTCTCAGCACATTCTTGGAGCTGCCCCTTTGGGACTCACGGAGAAGAGGGAGGTTGGCCACGCGGTGCAGCCCAGCTCTGCTTCCCCTAAATGGTTTTACTGTTCAGGTGTTGCCCTAATCTGGCCGGTATCCCTGCAAAGAGTTTGGGATTTCTGCTGCCTCTCCGGGCCAGCCGCAGACCCTGACTTCATCGCAGCGAATGACCCTGCGCTCGTCAGAGCGGTTGCCGAGTCACATCCCGCTGCCTTCCCTGCAGAACCGGTGACCCTTTTTCAGCCCTTGCCCCCTCTTCTCTCCGCTCGTTGCCCATCCCTTTATCAGTGCCGGCACCGATCCTGCCTCCAGCTCGCCCTGTCTCCACCTGCGAGCGCCCAACAGGAGCTAAATGTCTCCTCAAGGACGCACGGAAGAGACGCGCAGGTAACCCAGCACAGACCCCCTGCAAACATCTTCTTTCCATTTTCTTTCCTCTCCTGACACGAAGAGATGACTTAGGAAAAAGCGTACTGCTCACACTTCACCTGCACTGCTTCTACTTTCACTTTCGCTCTCCTTGGCAGTAATTAATAGCGGTGGCTGGGGGGGCTGGGGCATTCCCCCAAAGCGGCTGCAGTTACATCCGGGCGGTTGTGGCACTCCATTAGCTCTGTAGTTTTTAAATCTAAATCTTCTGGAATTGTTAGTTCTGCTCAGGAATCACCCGTACCTCCAAATTTTCTTAATAGCTACGCTTGACCCCAGCCACTGTTTAACAGCTCACCTTTATTTCTCTTCATTTAAGAACCTAAAGCTTCGTTTACTGCTTGGGTTGGAAGCAGGAGCTGTCGCTGCCTCTGAACTTTCTAACAGCCCTGTTACAATTTCAGTACTACCCGCTCCCAATTTAGCTTTCCGGGTCGATTTTCATTCTAGATTCGAAAATTTCCTTATTTTGTTTCTGATCAGGAGTCATTAATGCCTGCAGTTGATTTAGTAACGGCTGTATTTAGATTGAGCTATTAATGACTCGCAACTCTATTTATGGCATAAAAAAGGACTGCCTTTATTTTTTTTAACTACAGATTAGGAATAATGACTGCCTGGTTTGTTCAGTAATAGGTGTGA
The DNA here is from genome assembly GCF_949628215.1 of Phalacrocorax aristotelis. NCBI lineage: Eukaryota > Metazoa > Chordata > Aves > Suliformes > Phalacrocoracidae > Phalacrocorax > Phalacrocorax aristotelis. The sequence goes on from NW_027441368.1 coordinate 1,176,772, forward strand.
TTAAATTTAGTCACGACTCCTCCCTAAATAATATGTATTTATTTGCACTCTAACAATTTAACCTTCCCTTTACCGGCCAGGGGCACCGACAAGTGCCCGTGCGTACCTCCGCTCCCCCTGCGCCGGCTCCCCAGGGAACAGCCTCTTACCCTGACCAGAGTCTGCAGCGGCCCGTTGTCATCCCAGCTCCTCGCCCTCGAGAAAGCGGCCGCCTGAAGCGGCGGCAGCTCCGCTGCTGCCCAGAGGGGACGGAAATGGCGCGGGGTAAAGCTCTCCGGGCCGCCTGCGTCCCGCGCGGAGGCGGTGACCTCAGCAGCCTGTACGCTGTTGGGGCCGAGCCAACAACCTGAGGAGGAGTCGCAGGGCGTAGCTGTTTCTGCAACAACCACGCTTTCCCGCCTGGCTGGACAAGAAAGCGGGGCCTGCGGGGGCCTGGAGAGGCAGCATCGCTGCAGGTTGTGCCACGGCTGTTGAGAGGCCAAGGCAACACCTGAAACAGTGAACGGCACAACTAGTGAAAACCCCCAAGGTTCCGGGTTCAGTAAAGACAGGAATTGCAGCAGCACAATAAAATGATCTCACGAGGGGAAAAAAAACAGCAAAGCAAAAACCAAACCCCAAACAGAACACCATACCACTAACCCGTCTCACCGCCCCCTCAGCGCCCAAAACAGCATCCTGGGAGAAAAAAAGCAAAGCAGGCCACAAGGGACCTTTCTAGTACAGATGCCGCCAAAGAGTGCCAAGCTCTGGAATCCTTACCTCAGGCAACGCCTCCGCTTCTCTAAACGCCAGAGCACGCCTGCCCGGGGGGCTGAGACAGCCCCAAAGCTGCGACCGCCCGAGGGAACACGGGAGCACCGACGCCAGAGAAGCCCAGGGCCAGAGCCGGGGCTCTTCCACCCCCGGGCCCCGCCCCCGCCCTTCCCACAGCGCCCCGCGAAAGGGGCGGGCCGAGCCCCCCGGGGGGTGAAGGCCCCGGGAGCCGTACGAGAGCCGCCTGGAGTTCCCGGCACGGGAGGGAGGGGGGAGAGAAAACACCCAAACCGAGCCCCCCGAGCGGAGCAAACACAGGCTCGGGCTGTTGCCGGGGGGCGGGGCCTGTCGCTAAGGGGAGAGAGCCGGCACCGCCCCCCGGGCCGTTGCCGGGGGGTGGGGCCTGTCGCTAAGGGGAGAGAGCCGGCACCGCCCCCCGGGCCGTTGCCGGGGGGTGGGGCCTGTCACTAAGGGGGTGTGTCCAAAGGGACGCTGGCAATGCCCCTGGAGCCATCACCAAGGGCAGGGCCTGTTGCTATGGAGGGTGGGGCCAGGCAGCACCAGCAACACCCCCAGGCTGTCACCAGGGGGTGGGACCTGTTGCTAACTGGGGATGCTGGGGAGCACAGGAGCACGGCCCCACCCCACCAGGCCCTCGCCAGGGGGCGGGGCCTGTCGCAAAGGTGGGTGGGGCCAGAGGGGTCAGATATCAGCCCGCGCGTATAGACCAGTGCGTCCCAGTAATGACCAACATGCCACACAGTATGGATCCCAGTACATCCCAGCTCCCTCCCAGCGACGCCCAGTACATCCCAGTTCCCTCCCAGTACATCCCAGTTCCCTACCAGTGCAGCCCAGTACATCCCAGATCCCTCCCAGTCCGTCCCAGTTCCTTCCCAGTCCGTCCCAGTACATCCCAGTTCCCTCACAGTACATCCCAGTTCCCTCCCAGTTCACACACAGTTCACTCCCAGTTCCATTCCAGTACATCCCAGTACATGCCAGTTGCCTCCCAGTTTCCTCTAAGTACATCCCAGTACTTCAAAGTTCCCTCCCAGTACATCCCAGTTCCCTCACAGTACATCCCAGTACTTCACAGTTCACTCCCACTACATCCCAGTACGTCCCAGTTCCCCCTTGGTACATAACACTTCCCTCCCAATACATCCCAGTTCCCTCCCATTACATCCCGATTCCCTCCCAGTACATCCCAGTTCCCTCACAGTACATCCCAGTTCCCTCCCAGTACATCCCAGTACATCCCAGTTCCCTCCCACTACATACCAGTTCCCTCCCAGTACATCCCAGTACATCCTGGTACATCCCAGTTCCCACCCAGTACATCCTACGACATACCAGTTCCCTCCCAGATCCATCCCAGTTCCATCCCAGTTCCATCCCAGTACATCCCAGTACTTCACAGTTCCCTCCCAGTACATCCCAGTTCCCTACCAGTACATCCCAGTTCCCTACCAGTTCCTTCCCAGTACATAACAGTTACCTCCCAGTACATCCCAGTACATCCCAGTAGATCCTGGTACATCCCAAATCCCTGCCAGTTCCACCCAGTACAACCGAGTACAAGCCTGTACATCCTAGTTCCTCCACAGTACATCCCAGGGCATCCCCGCACATTGTAGTGCCTCCCAGTACATCCCAGTTCCCTCCCAGTACTGGGAGGGACCTGGGATGTACTGGGAGGGACCTGGGATGTACTGGGAGGGAACTGGGATGTGCTGGGATGTAATGGGACGGAACTGGGATGTAATGGGACCGAACTGGGATGTATTGGGAGGCACTGGGAAAGAAGTGGTAGTGAACCGGGAGGGAATTGGGATGTACGAGGATGAACTGGTAGGAAACTGGGATGTACTGGCATGGAACGGGGATGTATTGGGATGTACAGGAACGGAACTGGAATGTACTGCGATGTACTGGGATGTACTGGGAGCAAACTGGGATTTACTGGGATGTACTGGGAGGAAACTGGGATATACTGGGAGGCACTGGGAGGGAAGTGGGTGTCAACTGGGACATTCCAGTTTCCTCCCAGTACATCCCAGTTCCCTACCAGTGCAGCCCAGTACATCCCAGTTCCCTCCCAGTACATCCCAGATCCCTCCCAGTCTGTCCCAGTACATCCCAGTACATCCCAGTTCCCTCACAGTACATCCCAGTTCACACACAGTTCACACACAGTTCACTCCCAGTTCCATTCCAGTACAGCCCAGTACATGCCACTTTCCTCCAAGTAAATCCCAGTTCCCTCCCACTACATCCAAGTTCCCTCCCACTTCCCTCTAAGTACATCCCAGTACTTCACAGTTCACTCCCAGTACATCCCAGTTCCCCCTCGGTACATAACAATTCCCTCCCAGTACACCCCAGTACATCCCAGTTCCCTCCCAGTATGTCACACTACATCCCAGTTCCCTCCCAGTCCATCCCAGTTCCCTCCCAGTAAATCCCAATTCCCAACACTTTCCACCCAGTCCATCCCAGTTCCCTCCCAGTACATCCCAGTACATCCCAGTTCCCTCCCAGTATGTCCCACTACATCCCACTTCCCTCCCATTCCATCCCAGTTCCCTCCCAGTATATCCCAGTTCCCTCTAAGTAGATCCCAGTACTTCACAGTTCCCTCCCAGTTCACTCCCAGTACACAACAGTTACCTCCCAGTACATCCCAGTACATCCCAGTAGATCCTGGTACATCCCAAATCCCTGCCAGTTCCACCCGGTACAACCCAGTACAAGCCTGTACATCCTAGTTCCTCCACAGTACATCCCAGGGCATCCCCGCACATTGAAGTGCCTCCCAGTACATCCCAGGTCCCTCCCAGTACTGGGAGGGAACTGGGATGTACTGGGAGGGAACTGGGACGTACTGGGAGGGAACTGGGACGTACTGGGAGGGAACTGAGATGTACTGGGATGTAATGGGACGGAACTGGGATGTATTGGGAGGCACTGGGAAAGAACTGGTAGTGAACCGGGAGGGAGTTGGGATGTACGGGGATGAACTGGTAGGGAACTGGGATGTACTGGCATGGAACGGGGATGTATTGGGATGTACAGGAACAGAACTGGAATGTACAGCGATGTATTGGCATGTACTGGCAGCGAGCTGGGATTTACTGGGATGTACTGGGAGGAAACTGGGATATACTGGGAGGAAACTGGGATATACTGGGAGGCATTGGGAGGGAAGTGGGTGTCAACTGGGACATTCCAGTTTCCTCCCAGTACATCCCAGTTCCCTACCAGTGCAGCCCAGTACATCCCAGTTCCCTCCCAGTCCGTCCCAATCCCCTCCCAGTATGTCCCAGTACATCCCAGTTCCCTGCCAGTATGTCCCAGTACATCCCAGTTCCCTCCCAGTACATACCAGTTCCCTACCAGTACATCCCAGTACATCCCAGTTCCCACCCAGTACATCCTACTACATACCAGTTCCCTCCCAGTTCACTCCCAGTACATCCCAGTACTTCACAGTTCCCTCCCAGTACATCCCAGTACGTCCCAGTTCCCCTCAGTACATAACACTTCCCTCCCAGTACATAACAGTACATCCCAGTGTCCTCACAGTACGTCCCAGTTCCCTCCCAGTACATCCCAGTTCCCTACCAGTACATCCCAGTTCCCTACCAGTTCCTTCCCAGTACATAACAGTTACCTCCCAGTACATCCCAGTACATCCCAGTAGATCCTGGTACATCCCAAATCCCTGCCAGTTCCACCCGGTACAACCCAGTACAAGCCTGTACATCCTAGTTCCTCCACGGTACATCCCAGGACATCCCCGCACATTGTAGTGCCTCCCAGTACATCCCAGTTCCCTCCCAGTACTGGGAGGGACCTGGGATGTACTGGGAGGGAACTGGGATGTACTGGGAGGGAACTGGGATGTACTGGGATGTAATGGGACGGAACTGGGATGTATTGGGAGGCACTGGGAAAGAAGTGGTAGAGAACCGGGAGGGAATTGGGATGTACGGGGATGAACTGGTAGGAAACTGGGATGTACTGGCATGGAACGGGGATGTATTGGGATGTACAGGAACAGAACTGGAATGTACAGCGATGTATTGGCATGTACTGGCAGCGAGCTGGGATTTACTGGGATGTACTGGGAGGAAACTGGGATATACTGGGAGGCACTGGGAGGGAAGTGGGTGTCAACTGGGACATTCCAGTTTCCTCCCAGTACATCCCAGTTCCCTACCAGTGCAGCCCAGTACATCCCAGATCCCTCCCAGTACATCCCAGATCCCTCCCAGTCTGTCCCAGTACATCCCAGTACATCCCAGTTCCCTCACAGTACATCCCAGTTCCCTCACAGTTCACACAGAGTTCACTCCCGGTTCCATTCCAGTACATCCCAGTACATGCCACATTCCTCCAAGTAAATCCCAGTTCCCTCCCACTACATCCAAGTTCCCTCCCACTTCCCTCTAAGTACATCCCAGTACTTCACAGTTCACTCCCAGTACATCCCAGTTCCCCCTCGGTACATAACAATTCCCTCCCAGTACACCCCAGTACATCCCAGTTCCCTCCCAGTATGTCACACTACATCCCAGTTCCCTCCCAGTCCATCCCAGTTCCATCCCAGTAAATCCCAATTCCCAACACTTTCCACCCAGTCCATCCCAGTTCCCTCCCAGTACAACCCAGTTCCCTCTAAGTACATCCCAGTACTTCACAGTTCACTCCCAGTTCCCTCCCAGTACACAACAGTTACCTCCCAGTACATCCCAGTACATCCCAGTAGATCCTGGTACATCCCAAATCCCTGCCAGTTCCACCCGGTACAACCCAGTACAAGCCTGTACATCCTAGTTCCTCCACGGTACATCCCAGGGCATCCCCGCACATTGTAGTGCCTCCCAGTACATCCCAGGTCCCTCCCAGTACTGGGAGGGAACTGGGATGTACTGGGAGGGAACTGGGATGTACTGGGATGTAATGGGACGGAACTGGGATGTAATGGGCCGGAACTGGGATGTATTGGGAGGCACTGGGAAAGAAGTGGTAGTGAACCGGGAGGGAATTGGGATGTACGGGGATGAACTGGTAGGAAACTGGGATGTACTGGAATATAACGGGGATGTATTGGGATGTACAGGAACGGAACTGGAATGTACGGCGATGTATTGGCATGTACTGGGAGCGAACTGGGATTTACTGGGATGTACTGGGAGGAAACTGGGATATACTGGGAGGCATTGGGAGGGAAGTGGGTGTCAACTGGGACATTCCAGTTTCCTCCCAGTACATCCCAGTTCCCTACCAGTGCAGCCCAGTACATCCCAGATCCCTCCCAGTCCCTCCCAGTACATCCCAGTACATCCCAGTTCCCTCACAGTACATCCCAGTTCCCTCCCAGTTCACACACAGTTCACTCCCAGTTCCATTCCAGTACATCCCGGTACATGCCTGTTGCCTCCCAGTTTCCTCTAAGTACATCCCAGTACTTCAAAGTTCCCTCCCAGTACATCCCAGTTCCCTCACAGTACATCCCAGTACTTCACAGTTCACTCCCACTACATCCCAGTACGTCCCAGTTCCCCCTTGGTACATAACACTTCCCTCCCAATACATCCAAGTTCCCTCCCAGTACATCCCAATCCCCTCCCAGTACATCCCAGTACCCTGCCAGTATGTCCCAGTACATCCCAGTTCCCTCCCAGTACATACCAGTTCCCTCCCAGTACATCCCAGTTCCCTCCCAGTTCCCTCCCACTACATCCCAGTACATCCCAGTTCCCTCCCAGTACATACCAGTTCCCTCCCAGTACATCCCAGTACATCCTGGTACATCCCAGTTCCCACCCAGTACATCCTACTACATACCAGTTCCCTCCCAGTTCACTCCCAGTACATCCCAGTACTTCACAGTTCCATCCCAGTACATCCCAGTACGTCCCCGTTCCCCTCAGTACATAACACTTCCCTCCCAGTACATACCAGTACATCCCAGTTCCCTCCCAGTACGTCCCAGTTCCCTCCCAGTACATCCCAGTTCCCTACCAGTACGTCCCAGTTCCCTCCCAGTTCACTCCCAGTACATAACAGTTACCTCCCAGTACATCCCAGTACATCCCAGTAGATCCTGGTACATCCCAAATCCCTGCCAGTTCCACCCGGTACAACCCAGTACAAGCCTGTACATCCTAGTTCCTCCACAGTACATCCTAGGGCATCCCTGCACATTGTAGTGCCTCCCAGTACATCCCAGGTCCCTCCCAGTACTGGGAGGGACCTGGGATTAACTGGGAGGGACCTGGGATTTACTGGGAGGGACCTGGGATGTACTGGGAGGGACCTGGGATGTACTGGGATGTAATGGGACGGAACTGGGATGTATTGGGAGGCACTGGGAAAGAAGTGGTAGCGAACCGGGAGGGAATTGGGATGTACGGGGATGAACTGGTAGGGAACTGGGATGTACTGGCATGGAACGGGGATGTATTGGGATGTACAGGAACGGAACTGGAATGTACTGCGATGTACTGGGATGTACTGGCAGCGAGCTGGGATTTACTGGGATGTACTGGGAGGAAACTGGGATATACTGGGAGGCACTGGGAGGGAAGTGGGTGTCAACTGGGACATTCCAGTTTCCTCCAAGTACATCCCAGTTCCCTACCAGTGCATCCCAGTACATCCTAGATCCCTCCCAGTACATCCCAGTTCCCTCCCAGTCCGTCCCAGTACATCCCAGTACATCCCAGTTCCCTCACAGTACATCCCAGTTCCCTCACAGTTCACACACAGTTCACTCCCAGTTCCATTCCAGTACATCCCAGTACATGCCACTTTCCTCCAAGTAAACCCCAGTTCCCTCCCACTACATCCAAGTTCCCTCCCACTTCCCTCTAAGTACATCCCAGTACTTCACAGTTCACTCCCAGTACATCCCAGTTCCCCCTCGGTACATAACAGTTCCCCCCCAGTACACCCCAGTACATCCCAGTTCCCTCCCAGTATGTCCCAGTACATCCCAGTTCCCTCCCAGTACATCCCAGTTCCCTCTAAGTACATCCCAGTACTTCACAGTTCCCTCCCAGTTCACTCCCAGTTCCCTCCCAGTACATCCCAGTTCCCTCTAAGTACATCCCAATACTTCATAGTTCCCTCCCAGCACGTCCCAGTACGTCCCAGTTCCCCTCAGTACATAACACTTCCCTCCCAGTACATACCAGTACATCCCAGTGTCCTCACAGTACATCCCAGTTCCCTCCCAGTACATCCCAGTTCTCTCCCAGTTCACTCCCAGTACACAACAGTTACCTCCCAGTACATCCCAGTACATCCCAGTAGATCCTGGTACATCCCAAATCCCTGCCAGTTCCACCCGGTACAACCCGGTACAAGCCTCTACATCCTAGTTCCTCCACAGTACATCCCAGGGCATCCCCGCACATTGTAGTGCCTCCCAGTACATCCCAGGTCCCTCCCAGTACTGGGAGGGAACTGGGATGTACTGGGAGGGAACTGGGACGTACTGGGAGGGAACTGGGATGTACTGGGATGTAATGGGACGGAACTGGGATGTATTGGGAGGCACTGGGAAAGAAGTGGTAGTGAACCGGGAGGGAACTGGGATGTACGGGGATGAACTGGTAGGAAACTGGGATGTACTGGCATGGAACGGGGATGTATTGGGATGTACAGGAACAGAACTGGAATGTACAGCGATGTATTGGCATGTACTGGCAGCGAGCTGGGATTTACTGGGATGTACTGGGAGGAAACTGGGATATACTGGGAGGAAACTGGGATATACTGGGAGGCATTGGGAGGGAAGCGGGTGTCAACTGGGACATTCCAGTTTCCTCCCAGTACATCCCAGTTCCCTACCAGTGCAGCCCAGAACATCCCAGTTCCCTCCCAGTCCGTCCCAATCCCCTCCCAGTACATCCCAGTTCCCTGCCAGTATGTCCCAGTACATCCCAGTTCCCTCCCAGTACATACCAGTTCCCTCCCAGTACATCCCAGTTTCCTCCCAGTTCCCTCCCACTACATCCCAGTACATCCCAGTTCCCTCCCAGTACATACCAGTTCCCTCCCAGTACATACCAGTTCCCTCCCGGTACATCCCAGTTCCCACCCAGTACATCCTACTACATACCAGTTCCCTCCCAGTTCACTCCCAGTACATCCCAGTACTTCACAGTTCCCTCCCAGTACATCCCAGTACGTCCCAGTTCCCCTCAGTACATAACACTTCCCTCCCAGTACATACCAGTACATCCCAGTGTCCTCACAGTACGTCCCAGTTCCCTCCCAGTACATCCCAGTTCCCTCCCAGTACATCCCAGTTCCCTCCCTGTTCCTTCCCAGTACATAACAGTTACCTCCCAGTACATCCCAGTAGATCCTGGTACATACAAAATCCCTGCCAGTTCCACCCGGTACAACCCAGTACAAGCCTGTACATCCTAGTTCCTCCACAGTACAACCCAGGGCATCCCCGCACATTGTAGTGCCTCCCAGTACATCCCAGGTCCCTCCCAGTACATCCCAGTTCCCTCACAGTCCGTCCCAGTACATCCCAGTACATCCCAGTTCCCTCACAGTACATCCCAGTTCCCTCCCAGTACATCCCAGTTCCCAACACTTTCCACCCAGTACATCCCAGTTCCCTCCCAGTACATCCCAGTTCCCTCTAAGTACATCCCAGTACTTCACAGTTCCCTCCCAGTTCACTCCCAGTACACAACAGTTACCTCCCAGTACATCCCAGTAGATCCTGGTACATCCCAAATCCCTGCCAGTTCCACCCGGTACAACCGAGTACAAGCCTGTACATCCTAGTTCCTCCACGGTACATCCCTGTGCATCCCCGCACATTGTAGTGCCTTCCAGTACATCCCAGGTCCCTCCCAGTTCACTCCCAGTACACAACAGTTACCTCCCAGTACATCCCAGTACATCCCAGTAGATCCTGGTACATCCCAAATCCCTGCCAGTTCCACCCGGTACAACCCGGTACAAGCCTCTACATCCTAGTTCCTCCACAGTACATCCCAGGGCATCCCCGCACATTGTAGTGCCTCCCAGTACATCCCAGTTCCCTCCCAGTACTGGGAGGGAACTGGGACGTACTGGGAGGGAACTGGGATGTACTGGGATGTAATGGGACGGAACTGGGATGTATTGGGAGGCACTGGGAAAGAAGTGGTAGTGAACCGGGAGGGAATTGGGATGTACGGGGATGAACTGGTAAGAAACTGGGATGTACTGGCATGGAACGGGGATGTATTGGGATGTACAGGAACGGAACTGGAATGTACTGCGATGTACTGGGATGTACTGGGAGCGAACTGGGATTTACTGGGATGTACTGGGAGGAAACTGGGATATACTGGGAGGAAACTGGGATATACTGGGAGGCATTGGGAGGGAAGTGGGTGTCAACTGGGACATTCCAGTTTCCTCCCAGTACATCGCAGTTACCTCCCTGTTCCTTCCCAGTACATAACAGTTACCTCCCAGTACATCCCAGTAGATCCTGGTACATCCCAAATCCCTGCCAGTTCCACCCGGTACAACCCAGTACAAGCCTGTACATCCTAGTTCCTCCACAGTACATCCCAGGGCATCCCCGCACATTGTAGTGCCTCCCAGTACATCCCAGGTCCCTCCCAGTACTGGGAGGGACCTGGGATGTACTGGGTGGGACCTGGGATGTACTGGGAGGGAACTGGGATGTGCTGGGATGTAATGGGACGGAACTGGGATGTAATGGGACGGAACTGGGAAAGAAGTGGTAGTGAACCGGGAGGGAATTGGGATGTACGGGGATGAACTGGTAGGGAACTGGGATGTACTGGCATGGAACGGGGATGTATTGGGATGTACAGGAACGGAACTGGAATGTACTGCGATGTACTGGGATGTACTGGGAGCAAACTGGGATTTACTGGGATGTACTGGGAGGAAACTGGGATATACTGGGAGGCACTGGGAGGGAAGTGGGTGTCAACTGGGACATTCCAGTTTCCTCCCAGTACATCCCAGTTCCCTACCAGTGCAGCCCAGTACATCCCAGATCCCTCCCAGTACATCCCAGTTCCCTCCCAGTCCGTCCCAGTACATCCCAGTACATCCCAGTTCCCTCACAGTACATCCCAGTTCCCTCACAGTTCACACACAGTTCACTCCCAGTTCCATTCCAGTACATCCCAGTACATGCCACTTTCCTCCAAGTAAACCCCAGTTCCCTCCCACTACATCCAAGTTCCCTCCCACTTCCCTCTAAGTACATCCCAGTACTTCACAGTTCACTCCCAGTACATCCCAGTTCCCCCTCGGTACATAACAGTTCCCTCCCAGTACACCCCAGTACATCCCAGTTCCCTCCCAGTATGTCCCACTACATCCCAGTTCCCTCCCAGTCCATCCCAGTTCCCTCCCAGTAAATCCCAATTCCCAACACTTTCCACCGAGTACATCCCAGTTCCCTCCCAGTACATCCCAGTTCCCTCTAAGTACATCCCAGTACTTCACAGTTCCCTCCCAGTTCACTCCCAGTTCCCTCCCAGTACATCCCAGTTCCCTCTAAGTACATCCCAATACTTCATAGTTCCCTCCCAGCACGTCCCAGTACGTCCCAGTTCCCCTCAGTACATAACACTTCCCTCCCAGTACATACCAGTACATCCCAGTGTCCTCACAGTACATCCCAGTTCCCTCCCAGTACATCCCAGTTCTCTCCCAGTTCACTCCCAGTACACAACAGTTACCTCCCAGTACATCCCAGTACATCCCAGTAGATCCTGGTACATCCCAAATCCCTGCCAGTTCCACCCGGTACAACCCGGTACAAGCCTCTACATCCTAGTTCCTCCACAGTACATCCCAGGGCATCCCCGCACATTGTAGTGCCTCCCAGTACATCCCAGGTCCCTCCCAGTACTGGGAGGGACCTGGGATGTACTGGGAGGGAACTGGGACGTACTGGGAGGGAACTGGGATGTACTGGGATGTAATGGGACGGAACTGGGATGTATTGGGAGGCACTGGGAAAGAAGTGGTAGTGAACCGGGAGGGAATTGGGATGTACGGGGATGAACTGGTAGGAAACTGGGATGTACTGGCATGGAACGGGGATGTATTGGGATGTACAGGAACAGAACTGGAATGTACAGCGATGTATTGGCATGTACTGGCAGCGAGCTGGGATTTACTGGGATGTACTGGGAGGAAACTGGGATATACTGGGAGGAAACTGGGATATACTGGGAGGCATTGGGAGGGAAGTGGGTGTCAACTGGGACATTCCAGTTTCCTCCCAGTACATCCCAGTTGCCTACAAGTGCAGCCCAGAACATCCCAGTTCCCTCCCAGTCCGTCCCAATCCCCTCCCAGTACATCCCAGTTCCCTCCCAGTACATACCAGTTCCCTCCCAGTACATACCAGTTCCCTCCCAGTACATCCCAGTTTCCTCCCAGTTCCCTCACACTACCTCCCAGTACATCCCAGTTCCCTCCCAGTACATACCAGTTCCCTCCCAGTACATCCCAGTTCCCTCCCGGTACATCCCAGTTCCCACCCAGTACATCCTACTACATACCAGTTCCCTCCCAGTTCACTCCCAGTACATCCCAGTACTTCACAGTTCCCTCCCAGTACATCCCAGTACGTCCCAGTTCCCCTCAGTACATAACACTTCCCTCCCAGTACATACCAGTACATCCCAGTGTCCTCACAGTACGTCCCAGTTCCCTCCCAGTACATCCCAGTTCCCTACCAGTACATCCCAGTTCCCTCCCTGTTCCTTCCCAGTACATAACAGTTACCTCCCAGTACATCCCAGTAGATCCTGGTACATCCCAAATCCCTGCCAGTTCCACCCGGTACAACCCAGTACAAGCCTGTACATCCTAGTTCCTCCACAGTACATCCCAGGGCATCCCCGCACATTGTAGTGCCTCCCAGTACATCCCAGTTCCCTCCCAGTACTGGGAGGGACCTGGGATGTACTGGGAGGGAACTGGGATGTAGTGGGAGGGAACTGGGATGTACTGGGATGAAATGGGACGGAACTGGGATGTAATGGGACGGAACTGGGAAAGAAGTGGTAGTGAACCGGGAGGGAATTGGGATGTACGGGGATGAACTGGTAGGGAACTGGGATGTACTGGCATGGAATGGGGATGTATTGGGATGTACAGGAACGGAACTGGAATGTACTGCGATGTACTGGGATGTACTGGGAGCAAACTGGGATTTACTGGGATGTACTGGGAGGAAACTGGCATATACTGGGAGGCACTGGGAGGGAAGTGGGTGTCAACTGGGACATTCCAGTTTCCTCCCAGTACATCCCAGTTCCCTACCAGTGCAGCCCAGTACATCCCAGATCCCTCCCAGTACATCCCAGTTCCCTCCCAGTCCGTCCCAGTACATTCCAGTACATCCCAGTTCCCTCACAGTACATCCCAGTTCCCTCCCAGTAAATCCCAGTTCCCAACACTTTCCACCCAGTACATCCCAGTTCCCTCCCAGTACATCCCAGTTCCCTCTAAGTACATCCCAGTACTTCACAGTTCCCTCCCAGTTCACTCCCAGTACACAACAGTTACCTCCCAGTACATCCCAGTACATCCTAGTAGATACTAGGACATTTCAAATCCCTGCCAGTTCCACGCGGTACAACCGAGTACAAGCCTGTACATCCTAGTTCCTCCACGGTACATCCCTGTGCATCCCCGCACATTGTAGTGCCTTCCAGTACATCCCAGGTCCCTCCCAGTTCACTCCCAGTACACAACAGTTACCTCCCAGTACATCCCAGTACATCCCAGTAGATCCTGGTACATCCCAAATCCCTGCCAGTTCCACCCGGTACAACCCGGTACAAGCCTCTACATCCTAGTTCCTCCACAGTACATCCCAGGGCATCCCCGCACATTGTAGTGCCTCCCAGTACATCCCAGTTCCCTCCCAGTAGTGGGAGGGAACTGGGACGTACTGGGAGGGAACTGGGATGTACTGGGATGTAATGGGACGGAACTGGGATGTATTGGGAGGCACTGGGAAAGAAGTGGTAGTGAACCGGGAGGGAATTGGGATGTACGGGGATGAACTGGTAGGAAACTGGGATGTACTGGCATGGAACGGGGATGTATTGGGATGTACAGGAACGGAACTGGAATGTACTGCGATGTACTGGGATGTACTGGTAGCGAACTGGGATTTACTGGGATGTACTGGGAGGAAACTGGGATATACTGGGAGGAAACTGGGATATACTGGGAGGCATTGGGAGGGAAGTGGGTGTCAACTGGGAAATTCCAGTTTCCTCCCAGTACATCCCAGTTGCCTACCAGTGCAGCCCAGAACATCCCAGTTCCCTCCCAGTCCGTCCCAATCCCCTCCCAGTACATCCCAGTTCCCTGCCAGTATGTCCCAGTACATCCCAGTTCCCTGCCAGTACATACCAGTTCGCTCCCAGTACATCCCAGTTCCCTCCCAGTTCCCTCCCACTACATCCCAGTACATCCCAGTTCCCTCCCAGTACATACCAGTTCCCTCCCAGTACATCCCAGTACATCCTGGTACATCCCAGTTCCCACCCAGTACATCCTACTACATACCAGTTCCCTCCCAGTTCACTCCCAGTACATCCCAGTACTTCACAGTTCCCTCCCAGTACATCCCAGTACGTCCCAGTTCCCCTCAGTACATAACACTTCCCTCCCAGTACATACCAGTACATCCCAGTGTCCTCACAGTACGTCCCAGTTCCCTCCCAGTACATCCCAGTTCCCTCCCAGTACATACCAGTTCCCTCCCAGTACATCCCAGTTCCCTCCCTGTTCCTTCCCAGTACATAACAGTTACCTCCCAGTACATCCCAGTAGATCCTGGTACATCCCAAATCCCTGCCAGTTCCACCCGGTACAACCCAGTACAAGCCTGTACATCCTAGTTCCTCCACAGTACATCCCAGGGCATCCCCGCACACTGTAGCGCCTCCCAGTACATCCCAGGTCCCTCCCAGTACTGGGAGGGACCTGGGATTAACTGGGAGGGACCTGGGATGTACTGGGAGGGACCTGGGATGTACTGGGATGTAATGGGACGGAACTGGGATGTATTGGGAGGCACTGGGAAAGAAGTGGTAGCGAACCGGGAGGGAATTGGGATGTACGGGGATGAACTGGTAGGAAACTGGGATGTACTGGCATGGAACGGGGATGTATTGGGATGTACAGGAACGGGACTGGAATGTACTGCGATGTACTGGGAGCAAACTGGGATTTACTGGGATGTACTGGGAGGAAACTGGGATATACTGGGAGGAAACTGGGAGGAAAGTGGGTGTCAACTGGGACATTCCAGTTTCCTCCCAGTACATCCCAGTTCCCTACCAGTGCATCTCAGTCCGTCCCAGTTCCGTCCCAGTCCGTCCCAGTACATCCCAGTTCCCTCCCAGTTCACTCCCAGTACACAACAGTTACCTCCCAGTACATCCCAGTACATCCCAAATCCCTGCCAGTTCCACCCGGTACAACCCAGTACAAGCCTGTACATCCTAGTTCCTCCACTGTACATCCCAGGGCATCCCCGCACACTGTAGCGCCTCCCAGTACATCCCAGGTCCCTCCCAGTACTGGGAGGGACCTGGGATGTACTGGGAGGGAACTGGGACGTACTGGGAGGGAACTGGGATGTACTGGGATGTAATGGGACGGAACTGGGATGTATTGGGAGGCACTGGGAAAGAAGTGGTAGTGAACCGGGAGGGAATTGGGATGTACGGGGATGAACTGGTAGGAAACTGGGATGTACTGGCATGGAACGGGGATGTATTGGGATGTACAGGAACAGAACTGGAATGTACTGCGATGTACTGGGAGCAAACTGGGATTTACTGGGATGTACTGGGAGGAAACTGGGATATACTGGGAGGAAACTGGGATATACTGGGAGGAAACTGGGAGGGAAGTGGGTGTCAACTGGGACATTCCAGTTTCCTCCCAGTACATCCCAGTTCCCTACCAGTGCAGCCCAGTACATCCCAGTTCCCTCCCAGTCCGTCCCAATCCCCTCCCAGTACATCCCAGTTCCCTGCCAGTATGTCCCAGTACATCCCAGTTCCCTCCCAGTACATACCAGTTCCCTCCCAGTACATCCCAGTTCCCTCCCAGTTCCCTCCCACTACATCCCAGTACATCCCAGTTCCCTCCCAGTACATACCAGTTCCCTCCCACTACATCCCAGTTCCCACCCAGTACATCCTACTACATACCAGTTCCCTCCCAGTTCACTCCCAGTACATCCCAGTACTTCACAGTTCCCTCCCAGTACATCCCAGTACGTCCCAGTTCCCCTCAGTACATAACACTTCCCTCCCAGTACATACCAGTACATCCCAGTGTCCTCACAGTACGTCCCAGTTCCCTCACAGTACATCCCAGTTCCCTACCAGTACATCCCAGTTCCCTCCCTGTTCCTTCCCAGTACATAACAGTTACCTCCCAGTACATCCCAGTAGATCCTGGTACATACAAAATCCCTGCCAGTTCCACCCGGTACAACCCAGTACAAGCCTGTACATCCTAGTTCCTCCACAGTACATCCCAGGGCATCCCCGCACATTGTAGTGCCTCCCAGTACATCCCAGTTCCCTCCCAGTACTGGGAGGGACCTGGGATGTACTGGAAGGGAACTGGGATGTACTGGGAGGGACCTGGGATGTACTGGGATGTAATGGGACGGAACTGGGATGTAATGGGACGGAACTGGGAAAGAAGTGGTAGTGAACCGGGAGGGAATTGGGATGTACGGGGATGAACTGGTTGGGAACTGGGATGTACTGGCATGGAACGGGGATGTATTGGGATGTACAGGAACGGAACTGGAATGTACTGCGATGTACTGGGATGTACTGGCAGCGAACTGGGATTTACTGGGATGTACTGGGAGGAAACTGGGATATACTGGGAGGCACTGGGAGGGAAGTGGGTGTCAACTGGGACATTCCAGTTTCCTCCCAGTACATCCCAGTTCCCTACCAGTGCAGCCCAGTACATCCCAGATCCCTCCCAGTACATCCCAGATCCCTCCCAGTCTGTCCCAGTACGTCCCAGTACATCCCAGTTCCCTCACAGTACATCCCAGTTCCCTCACAGTTCACACACAGTTCACTCCCAGTTCCATTCCAGTACATCCCAGTACATGCCACTTTCCTCCAAGTAAATCCCAGTTCCCTCCCACTACATCCAAGTTCCCTCCCACTTCCCTCTAAGTACATCCCAGTACTTCACAGTTCACTCCCAGTACATCCCAGTTCCCCCTCGGTACATAACAGTTCCCTCCCAGTACACCCCAGTACATCCCAGTTCCCTCCCAGTATGTCCCACTACATCCCAGTTCCCTCCCAGTCCATCCCAGTTCCCTCCCAGTAAATCCCAATTCCCAACACTTTCCACCCAGTACATCCCAGTTCCCTCCCAGTACATCCCAGTTCCCTCTAAGTACATCCCAGTACTTCACAGTTCCCTCCCAGTTCACTCCCAGTTCCCTCCCAGTACATCCCAGTTCCCTCTAAGTACATCCCAATACTTCATACTTCCCTCCCAGCACGTCCCAGTACGTCCCAGTTCCCCTCAGTACATAACACTTCCCTCCCAGTACATACCAGTACATCCCAGTGTCCTCACAGTACATCCCAGTTCCCTCCCAGTACATCCCAGTTCTCTCCCAGTTCACTCCCAGTACACAACAGTTACCTCCCAGTACATCCCAGTACATCCCAGTAGATCCTGGTACATCCCAAATCCCTGCCAGTTCCACCCGGTACAACCCAGTACAAGCCTGTACATCCTAGTTCCTCCACAGTACATCCCAGGGCATCCCCGCACATTGTAGTGCCTCCCAGTACATCCCAGTTCCCTCCCAGTACTGGGAGGGACCTGGGATGTACTGGGAGGGAACTGGGACGTACTGGGAGGGAACTGGGATGTACTGGGATGTAATGGGACGGAACTGGGATGTATTGGGAGGCACTGGGAAAGAAGTGGTAGTGAACCGGGAGGGAATTGGGATGTACGGGGATGAACTGGTAGGAAACTGGGATGTACTGGCATGGAACGGGGATGTATTGGGATGTACAGGAACAGAACTGGAATGTACTGCGATGTACTGGGAGCAAACTGGGATTTACTGGGATGTACTGGGAGGAAAATGGGATATACTGGGAGGAAACTGGGATATACTGGGAGGAAACTGGGAGGGAAGTGGGTGTCAACTGGGACATTCCAGTTTCCTCCCAGTACATCCCAGTTCCCTACCAGTGCAGCCCAGTACATCCCAGATCCCTCCCAGTCCCTCCCAGTACATCCCAGTTCCCTCACAGTACATCCCAGTTCCCTCCCAGTTCACACACAGTTCACTCCCAGTTCCATTCCAGTACATCCCAGTACATGCCAGTTGCCTCCCAGTTTCCTCTAAGTACATCCCAGTACTTTAAAGTTCCCTCCCAGTACATCCCAGTTCCCTCCCAGTACATCCCAGTACTTCACAGTTCACTCCCACTACATCCCAGTACGTCCCAGTTCCCCCTTGGTACATAACACTTCCCTCCCAATACATCCAAGTTCCCTCCCAGTACATCCCAATCCCCTCCCAGTACATCCCAGTTCCCTCCCAGTACATACCAGTTCCCTCCCAGTACATACCAGTTCGTCCCAGTACATCCCAGTTCCCTCCCAGTTCCCTCCCACTACATCCCAGTTCCCTCCCAGTACATACCAGTTCCCTCCCAGTACATCCCAGTACATCCTGGTACATCCCAGTTCCCACCCAGTACATCCTACTACATACCAGTTCCCTCCCAGTTCACTCCCAGTACATCCCAGTACTTCACAGTTCCCTCCCAGTACATCCCAGTACGTCCCAGTTCCCCTCAGTACATAACACTTCCCTCCCAGTACATAACAGTACATCCCAGTGTCCTCACAGTACGTCCCAGTTCCCTCACAGTACATCCCAGTTCCCTACCAGTACGTCCCAGTTCCCTCCCAGTTCCTTCCCAGTACATAACAGTTACCTCCCAGTACATCCCAGTAGATCCTGGTACATCCCAAATCCCTGCCAGTTCCACCCGGTACAACCCAGTACAAGCCTGTACATCCTAGTTCCTCCACAGTACATCCCAGGGCATCCCTGCACATTGTAGTGCCTCCCAGTACATCCCAGTTCCCTCCCAGTACTGGGAGGGACCTGGGATGTACTGGGAGGGAACTGGGACGTACTGGGAGGGAACTGGGATGTACTGGGATGTAATGGGACGGAACTGGGATGTATTGGGAGGCACTGGGAAAGAAGTGGTAGTGAACCGGGAGGGAATTGGGATGTACGGGGATGAACTGGTAGGAAACTGGGATGTACTGGCATGGAACGGGGATGTATTGGGATGTACAGGAACGGAACTGGAATGTACAGCGATGTACTGGGATGTACTGGGAGCGAACTGGGATTTACTGGGATGTACTGGGAGGAAACTGGGATATACTGGGAGGAAACTGGGATATACTGGGAGGCATTGGGAGGGAAGTGGGTGTCAACTGGGACATTCCAGTTTCCTCCCAGTACATCCCAGTTCCCTACCAGTGCAGCCCAGTACATCCCAGTTCCCTCCCAGTCCGTCCCAATCCCCTCCCAGTACATCCCAGTTCCCTGCCAGTATGTCCCAGTACATCCCAGTTCCCTCCCAGTACATACCAGTTCCCTCCCAGTACATCCCAGTACATCCTGGTACATCCCCGTTCCCACCCAGTACATCCTACTACATACCAGTTCCCTCCCAGTTCACTCCCAGTACATCCCAGTACTTCACAGTTCCCTCCCAGTACATCCCAGTACGTCCCAGTTCCCCTCAGTACATAACACTTCCCTCCCAGTACATACCAGTACATCCCAGTGTCCTCACAGTACGTCCCAGTTCCCTCCCAGTACATCCCAGGTCCCTACCAGTACATAACAGTTACCTCCCAGTACATCCCAGTAGATCCTGGTACATCCCAAATCCCTGCCAGTTCCACCCGGTACAACCCAGTACAAGCCTGTACATCCTAGTTCCTCCACAGTACATCCCAGGGCATCCCCGCACATTGTAGTGCCTCCCAGTACATCCCAGTTCCCTCCCAGTACTGGGAGGGACCTGGGATGTACTGGGAGGGACCATGGGATGTACTGGGATGTAATGGGACGGAACTGGGATGTATTGGGAGGCACTGGGAAAGAAGTGGTAGTGAACCGGGAGGGAATTGGGATGTACGGGGATGAACTGGTAGGGAACTGGGATGTACTGGCATGGAACGGGGATGTATTGGGATGTACAGGAACAGAACTGGAATGTACAGCGATGTATTGGCATGTACTGGCAGCGAGCTGGGATTTACTGGGATGTACTGGGAGGAAACTGGGATGTAATGGGACGGAACTGGGATATACTGGGAGGCATTGGGAGGGAAGTGGGTGTCAACTGGGACATTCCAGTTTCCTCCCAGTACATCCCAGTTCCCTACCAGTGCAGCCCAGTACATCCCAGTTCCCTCCCAGTCCGTCCCAATCCCCTCCCAGTACATCCCAGTTCCCTCCCAGTATGTCCCACTACATCCCAGTTCCCTCCCAGTCCATCCCAGTTCCCTCCCAGTCCGTCCCAGTACATCCCAGTACATCCCAGTTCCCTCACAGTACATCCCAGTTCCCTCACAGTTCTCACACAGTTCACTCCCAGTTCCATTCCAGTACATCCCAGTACATGCCACTTTCCTCCAAGTAAACCCCAGTTCCCTCCCACTACATCCAAGTTCCCTCCCACTTCCCTCTAAGTACATCCCAGTACTTCACAGTTCACTCCCAGTACATCCCAGTTCCCCCTCGGTACATAACAGTTCCCTCCCAGTACACCCCAGTACATCCCAGTTCCCTCCCAGTATGTCCCACTACATCCCAGTTCCCTCCCAGTCCATCCCAGTTCCCTCCCAGTAAATCCCAATTCCCAACACTTTCCACCCAGTACATCCCAGTTCCCTCCCAGTACATCCCAGTTCCCTCTAAGTACATCCCAGTACTTCACAGTTCCCTCCCAGTTCACTCCCAGTTCCCTCCCAGTACATCCCAGTTCCCTCTAAGTACATCCCAATACTTCATAGTTCCCTCCCAGCACGTCCCAGTACGTCCCAGTTCCCCTCAGTACATAACACTTCCCTCCCAGTACATAACAGTACATCCCAGTGTCCTCACAGTACATCCCAGTTCCCTCCCAGTACATCCCAGTACATCCCAGTAGATTCTGGTACATCCCAAATCCCTGCCAGTTCCACCCGGTACAACCCAGTACAAGCCTGTACATCCTAGTTCCTCCACAGTACATCCCAGGGCATCCCCGCACATTGTAGTGCCTCCCAGTACATCCCAGTTCCCTCCCAGTACTGGGAGGGACCTGGGATGTACTGGGAGGGAACTGGGACGTACTGGGAGGGAACTGGGATGTACTGGGATGTAATGGGACGGAACTGGGATGTATTGGGAGGCACTGGGAAAGAAGTGGTAGTGAACCGGGAGGGAATTGGGATGTACTGGGATGAACTGGTAGGAAACTGGGATGTACTGGCATGGAACGGGGATGTATTGGGATGTACAGGAACAGAACTGGAATGTACAGCGATGTATTGGCATGTACTGGCAGCGAGCTGGGATTTACTGGGATGTACTGGGAGGAAACTGGGATATACTGGGAGGAAACTGGGATATACTGGGAGGCATTGGGAGGGAAGTGGGTGTCAACTGGGACATTCCAGTTTCCTCCCAGTACATCCCAGTTCCCTACCAGTGCAGCCCAGTACATCCCAGTTCCCTCCCAGTCCGTCCCAATCCCCTCCCAGTACATCCCAGTTCCCTCCCAGTACATACCAGTTCCCTCCCAGTACATCCCAGTTCCCTCCCAGTTCCCTCCCACTACATCCCAGTACATCCCAGTTCCATCCCAGTACATACCAGTTCCCTCCCAGTACATCCCAGTTCCCTCCCGGTACATCCCAGTTCCAACCCAGTACATCCTACTACATCCCAGTTCCCTCCCAGTTCCCTCCCACTACATCCCAGTACATCCCAGTTCCCTCCCAGTACATACCAGTTCCCTCCCAGTACATCCCAGTTCCCTCCCGGTACATCCCAGTTCCCACCCAGTACATCCTACTACATACCAGTTCCCTCCCAGTTCACTCCCAGTACATCCCAGTACTTCACAGTTCCCTCCCAGTACATCCCAGTACGTCCCAGTTCCCCTCAGTACATAACACTTCCTTCCCAGTACATACCAGTACATCCCAGTGTCCTCACAGTAAGTCCCAGTTCCCTCCCAGTACATCCCAGTTCCCTCCCAGTACATCCCAGTTCCCTCCCTGTTCCTTCCCAGTACATAACAGTTACCTCCCAGTACATCCCAGTAGATCCTGGTACATACAAAATCCCTGCCAGTTCCACCCGGTACAACCCAGTACAAGCCTGTACATCCTAGTTCCTCCACAGTACATCCCAGGGCATCCCCGCACATTGTAGTGCCTCCCAGTACATCCCAGTTCCCTCCCAGTACTGGGAGGGACCTGGGATGTACTGGAAGGGAACTGGGATGTACTGGGAGGGACCTGGGATGTACTGGGATGTAATGGGACGGAACTGGGATGTAATGGGATGGAACTGGGAAAGAAGTGGTAGTGAACCGGGAGGGAATTGGGATGTACGGGGATGAACTGGTTGGGAACTGGGATGTACTGGCATGGAACGGGGATGTATTGGGATGTACAGGAACGGAACTGGAATGTACTGCGATGTACTGGGATGTACTGGCAGCGAACTGGGATTTACTGGGATGTACTGGGAGGAAACTGGGATATACTGGGAGGCACTGGGAGGGAAGTGGGTGTCAACTGGGACATTCCAGTTTCCTCCCAGTACATCCCAGTTCCCTACCAGTGCAGCCCAGTACATCCCAGATCCCTCCCAGTACATCCCAGATCCCTCCCAGTCTGTCCCAGTACGTCCCAGTACATCCCAGTTCCCTCACAGTACATCCCAGTTCCCTCACAGTTCACACACAGTTCACTCCCAGTTCCATTCCAGTACATCCCAGTACATGCCACTTTCCTCCAAGTAAATCCCAGTTCCCTCCCACTACATCCAAGTTCCCTCCCACTTCCCTCTAAGTACATCCCAGTACTTCACAGTTCACTCCCAGTACATCCCAGTTCCCCCTCGGTACATAACAGTTCCCTCCCAGTACACCCCAGTACATCCCAGTTCCCTCCCAGTATGTCCCACTACATCCCAGTTCCCTCCCAGTCCATCCCAGTTCCCTCCCAGTAAATCCCAATTCCCAACACTTTCCACCCAGTACATCCCAGTTCCCTCCCAGTACATCCCAGTTCCCTCTAAGTACATCCCAG